>NC_073260.2:67467500-68092500 GCF_029289425.2 Pan paniscus | reverse complement strand
TCTTTTATTATGTCATTTATACATAACACGAATGAAATAATAAATTGTTTTGATCCACTTTAATAACCCTTTGGGGGCTATTCATAGACTAGCATCAATGTGCAATAAACTGTGATTATGATACTGAACAGGAGTATCACCATTATGCTGTAGAATTCTATGGTTTCTCACTCTACAACTTGGTTACCACGTTCTCTTCTAAGCCACCTTCTTTGCAACATTGCCTCTTAAGAGCAAATGAAGAGGAGAGATGGGAACATTTTAATTAGTCATGATCAAAAGCCCCCATGTGTGCTCCTGGGTTTTATGCACCTTCCAGGCACTTGTCATCTGTGCAAGCTGTTCTAACGTATTCATGCTCTTGCTTCTATTTCCTGCAGGGTCTCCCTGCTATATTCACTAGAGAAAAAGAAAAAGCAGAGCACAACCCAGCTGGGCCCTGCCAATGTAAATTAACAATGTAAACTTGCCCCATGTGGTGGAGATAATTTTATGTGCCATTTCTTCCCCCGATAGTATGAAATATTCACTCTGCTCTCTTTCTTATTGGCGCAGGTGAGCCTGAAAAGACTCATATAAGTTCTACTGGATTTTTGAATATCCAGGCACATGATGGAGAAGGAAAGAACCCATGGCTGGTTGCCCAAGCAGAGATGGGAATGCTCTGGGGCCCTTTGGCTTTGCCTTGGGAGGTGTTTGTCTAGGAATAAGGAAGAAGGAAAGTTTGCACTGCTGTATGTACAGAAGCCCCTTCACCATACTGTCTCACAATCCAAATTATGCATGTTTCAACATGAAACTTGTAATGAGCATGCACAGGGTGAATTTTAATGGGACAGAGGGCATAAACAGAGTAATTCAGGCAGGAATCCAGATGCAACAGCAAAAAACTAAGTAGAAATACACACATATCGCAGGTATTCAATATCACACCTAAGTATGGAGTTACCAATGGCTAGAGATTGTTCCCACACCTCCAACTTAACTCACTGTATCTTACAAGTGTGGGTTTGAGTAGCCCCAGTTTGACAGCCACCACGATGCACTTTGTGATTGGCACTGTATCCTTTGTTTCTTCACAGGGTTTTTCAAGCAATGTCTTATTTCCTATTTCTGTGCTTTCCTTTAGCTAAACTCTTCCATAATGTGTTTTGTTAAAGGTGTTTGACTTCTTTCAGCTGTATTCTTCAGAATGGACAATCACAGGTCAATGGGCTAGGAAGAGGCTAGTTTGAGTACATATTTGGTAAGAGGTCTGTGATTCTCATCAAATATGGAAAGCATGAGGCCAGCTGGTGAAGGGTCTTCAAGCTCTTGGGGAAGGATGGGGAGACCACTGTTTGGTCTAGGCTCTGCCCCCACCAATGTGTGTAACCTTGGGCATCTCCCTTTGCTGATCCCAGCTTCAGATTCCTCATCTGTAAAATGAAGGATTGAGCTAAAAAGTTGCTGAAGGTTATTATACCTGACACTCAAGCATGCTGTGTCATGCAAATGACCCTTTCCTCATCTATCACACTCCAGATCATTAGGTGCGGTCCCAGATAGAGCGGTTTGGAGGTGAGCTTCCAGAGACTCCAAAGTTTGTTGGGGAGCTGCCTCAGTCCTGTGCTGCAGGTGTCCCCAGTGCAGGCACAGGTGGGTGGCAGCAGCTGTTGGGGACCAGGTAGTCATGTTTAGCTAAGGCCACTGCCTTTGTTCTGTTTCTTGCAAGTCCCAGAGATGTGTCTAGTCACTGAACCATGTGTGTGGTGAATGAGGGAAGTGGACAAATGGAATCAAACAAAAGCACACTTACATACCTGGCTCTATCTTTCCCTCTATTTTCTGTGTGTTTCAGACGCAGTCTTGCTCTGCCGCCCAGGCTGGAGTGCAGTGGTACAATCTTAACTCACTGCAACCTTTGCCTCCGGGGTTCAAGTGATTCTCCTGCCTCAGCCTACCAAGTAGCTGGGACTACAGGCTCATGCCACCATGCCCAGCTAACGTTTTTGTATTTTTGGTAGAGACGGGATTTTGCCATGTTGGCCAGGCTGGTCTTGAACTCCTGACCTCAGGTGATCCACCCACCTTGGCCTCCCTAAGTGCTGGGATTACAGGCGTGAGCCACCACACTTGGCCTCTCTCTACCTTTTAAGTTATATTTACGTACATAAAAGCGAAAAGAATTGTGAAATTAACACTCATGTATCTATCTTTCAGCGTCAACTCATGGACAACTCATTCATGATCAATCAATGATCAACTCATGGCCAATCTTGTTTCTTCTAGACCTCCAACCACTCTGCTGCCTTACTTCCCTCAGATTTTTCTTTTGTAGGGGGGGCATTCAATTTAACAGTTATAGTGAGATGTAAGTCAGATAGCATTCAATTCACCCGTTTAGAGTACACAATCCTTCCGATTAATTTTTGAATTGATAAATAAAATTGTATATTTTTATGGTATACAACATGATGTTTTGATACATGTATACATTGTGGAATGGCTCAATTAAGCTAATTAACATATTATTTACCTCATATATTCATCATTTTATTTGTGGTGGGAACTTTTTCTTTTTTAAAAAAATGATATATAATAGTTATACATATTTTAGAGGTACATGTGATATTTTGATACCTATACACAATGTGTAATGATCAAATAAGAGTAATTGGGATATCCATCACCTCAAGCATTTATCTTTAAAATCTACTCTCTTAGCAATTTTCAAGTATATATTATTATTACCTATAGTCACCATGTAGAATAGATCTCCTGTATTTATTCCTCCTCTCTAATTCAAATTTTGTTTTTTATTTATTTTTATTTTTATTTTTTTGAGATGGAGTCTTGCTCTGCCACCCAGGCTGGAGTACAGAGGTCCGAACTTGGCTCACTGCAACCTCCACCTTCCAGGTTCAAGTGATTCTCCTGCCTCAGCCTCCCGAGTAGCTGGGATTACAGGCATGTGCCACCACGCCCGGCTAATTTTTGTATTTTTAGTAGAGACGGGGTTTCACCATGTTGGCTAGGCTGATCTCAAACTCCTGACCTCAAGTGATCTTCCCACCTCGGCCTCCTCAGGTGCTGGGATTATAGGCATGAGCCACAGTGCCTGGCTGTCTAATTCAAATTTTGTATGCTTTGACCAACTCCTCAGATACTATTGAAGTACATCCCAGATAACAAACCATTTCATCCATAGATATTTCAGTATATCCTCTAAAAGACAAGGATTCTCCTTTTAAAATAGAACCATGATATTATTACCCCACAAAAAAGTTATTTCTCAACACCATCAAATATCTTGTCAATCTTTATATTTCCTTAGTTTCCCATAATTTAGAAGCTTGTTTATTTGAGTTGCCTGGACCTATCTCTTAATAATGTTAATGTTCCTGATAAAAACTCTCCCCTCCAGCCATATTGGTCCACTAAATGTCCTTCTGAAAACTGAACACATCCACATCTCTGATTCTACAGTGCCCCTTCCAACCCTTCACCCCCTGAGCATCCATCTCTTTTCTACCTTTTAAAATCCCTTGTAATTTTTAAGGCATGGTTAAAACCACATCATGCTCATAAGAAGACCTCCTAATCATCACCCTAACAAAGAGAAAGCCCTCTACCTCAACCCTAGAGTATTTCATGTTTTGCTTCAGTTTTTACATTTATTGCCTGGTAGAGTTGATTGGTTTTCTACATAGACAAATTAGTATTCCAGTTTGATTTTAAGTTCTTTGTGTGTCATGACTTGCTGTTTTTTGAATTTCCCTACAACTATTAGCAAAGTATTTTAGATATAATTGGTGTTCAAAGTGTCCACTAATTGATTAATTTACCTTTTGCTAGGTACAGGGACAAAGACTTTTCTTGTGAGAAGTGATGAGCTTAGATTCTTATGCTCCTTTGTAAACACTCTAACCACGTTATGAAAATAATTTTTCCAGCTTAAAGACTCATTAGGAAACTTGGGGAGGCTGTGTGGGAGGTTGTTCAGAAAAGGATCTTCCCCAAAGAAAGCAAATTTGTGAGGTCCAGATGAATGAAAGAATGGACTTCCAGCCTTTGGGGCAATGGATATGGGAGGGCTAAAGACAGGCATCCATCTGGTCATATTGACTGGATCAACAGTGTGAAACGCAAGTCTAAGGCATCTCTTCAGCTGGTGAGAAGTTCAAGGAAATTCAGAAAGAGAATCCATTAAATTTGAGTGTGTGGCAGAAGATGAGAGATCTTGTTTTCCATAATATAATATCAAAACCCCATTGGGTTTCTCAAATATATTTCCTGAATGATGGCAACCCTCAGTAATTACAGAATGGCTAGAAACCAAAGGGTGTTCTCTAACACACACACACGCACACACACACACAGAACAAATGCGTGTGCTTGTGTACTTGCATTGGTAGTGATGGGTAGAGGCACCTGAGGCTTCAATGAAAGGGGAGTGGTGAGAGAAAGAGAGCAATATATACATTTAAGGGCAGCAGTATGCTAGGGACTTTCAACCTTGCGCTCACCATTCTTTGGAGACTTATTGATGTGCCTTGAGGAAGCAGTATTGCTTCATTAGGCAGAAGTCGTATGATTTTCTTAGGGACCAAATAAAGAAGAAGATCATTCACAGATTTTCTTTTTTCTTTTACAAGAAGATTCAGAGGAGACATCTGAGAGTCTTCATCAGCACAGAGTAGAATCAGCTTTTAATTATTTACATCTTATCCAAATTATAAGATGCATATTAAGCACTCTTTGTTACGCGTGTTGCTATACTTCCTCTGAAAAGCATTATCCCAGGATCTGGCTCAAGTCTTATTCAGATCATTCAGAATGGGATGAACAATAAATATTTGATGGCATTCTTCCTACAGTCTTTTGAAACCAATTCTGAGGAGCCCCCAGGGTGTTAACAGTGATCAAATTATGAAACAAACCATTTTTTCACTTGTAACAGAAAGTTCCTGGCTTCCTGAACAGGAATGAGGTAAAACTCTGAGGTCACATCGGACTACCTCTTACAAAAAGGCTGTTGTGTCTGTACCTCTTGTGTGCCAGAAGGCAGATGAAGAGCACAGACAAATCTGAGGATAAAATATGCCCTTGTACCAACTAAAAATATGTTTAAAAAGTCTGCCTGAAGAGATCTTGAGAACAAAACTATCCAGATTCTTTACAATGTTTACTCAAATTTGTAGGTCAAGGTGAAATGATTGTGGGCCAAGGTAGTTGAGAGGAATGGTACAAATAAGGCAATTAACATAGAAAGGCTTTCAAATAGAATCTAATCAGCAAAATTCACAGGAGTATTTAGAACTAATTATAACATATGTTAGAATAATTATCTGAAGTCACAACTGATATTATAGTTATTTAAATATCAATTACCATCACAGATTTTGCAGTTATCAGTAAAAGCTACAGAGTCACATCAAATTTCTTGAAGCTAAATTTATACTCATTATAAAACTTGGAACTTTTACTATGCCCCAGAGCTTTATAAAATGAGAGACACAAGCCACTTGTTGCTGTTGCTATGAGACAAATGTTTACATCACACATTTCTATAGAAGGAAGAAAAATGACAGGTTCTTACCAAGTAATCATCAGGCTTGATACCAAAAAGTTCTCTGAAATATCGGAATGCTAATGGAGCGTATGTCTTAAATCTAAAGTCTGGGTAGTGATGTGCTGGGGTCAGATTGCTCCCTTCGCTGAAGTCAAAATATTAAAAAGAGAGAGAAAGAAAGAACACATTAGCAAGGACAATTTTGACCACAAATTGTAGCTCTATTAGTCCTGGGTCAATGTTATCTCTAGAAAAATCATCCCCTGAGAGCGGGTTTCTCAAAGTTCATGTCATAAAGGCCAATGATAACCAGGCAGAATAAGACATTAGTTAGTGAGGTCACTCCGTGCAGGCTTTCCCTGTCAATCAGTGTCACCTGCCTGAAAATTCATTTATCCCCTTGTGCCTTCTTCCTGGGAAGATCACTCCATTATCACCAGTGTAACCACATTGTAATGCTTTGGGTAAAAGATCTAGGCCTTAGAGTGTGGAGCAATTTCAAAAATGCATTTTTTTAACCACGAATTTTGGATATTTGACAAACATTGTTAACCAGGGATAAGTGAAATAATTCTTAAAACATCCTACCAACAGAGAGAACCATCACACGGAATAGGACCCCAATCTGAACTCTTTTATTTACATTTTCCAAAAAAGGAGACCTCACATATTTAAAAAATTTAAAACCTGATTTCCATTCCTCAATATATCATTATCTTCTTTTCCTTTTTCTGAGTTCATTTTGAAAAATTATACACAATATTTATGATATATAAAATGTACAAAGAATAAACCAGTGAATATCAATGAATCCAAAATGCTGCTTAAGACATAAAACATTATCCATACAGTTGAAGCCCCTTCTGTACTTTTTACTGGTCAGATCCATAGAGGGATCCGCTGGCCTAAATGTTGATGTTTATCAATCTCATCCTTTTTATTCTTTGACTCCATACAATATTACCTAATACATGAGCTCAGTCAAACCACCTAAGCCACTCATTCTGAAATTTTTCAGTGTTTTTGTTCTTAAAATTTTCAGAAAAATTAGAACAATGCAATAGAATTTTATGTAAAGGTTCAAAATCCCTTTGATCTACATTCTAGGTGGGACATTGAGAGCCTATGCAAGTTTATCATGGTCTGCTTTTTATGGATACCACACAAAAAGGACTGGGCAAATGACAAAGGCTTTCAGCACAGAATAAACACTTTGGATCTACTACAGTTTCAGTCGTTGAGATCAATCAGATTCTTGCATCAATGCCTGGCACATAGCAGACACTCAATAAGTATTTGTTGAGTGAAGGAATGAGTCTTCAACATAATGTTAACAGAGAAGATTTGATTATTACATGGAATTTACATTAGAAAATCAATATGTAAGGCAGAAATTCAGCATAGTCACAGGTCACCCTTGAAAACTATTTAGGAAGTATCTATTCAATATAACCAATGCAACTAGTTTTTCCTCCTGCACGATTACAGATGACTGTTTTTTTTTTGTTTTGTTTTTTTGCTGAGTACCAGAGGATGGAGCTGGCTTGTGTTGTTAGGGGTCAGCACCATATAATAAATGGTTATCTTGAAAGGCTAGGATTACACTCAGGCAGCAGCAGGGCTACACACTAGGAGAGTGACACAGGGACTAAGACTGCCTGAGAGAAGAGCAGTCACATCGTAAGGAATGACCTCCAAATCATCCACTCATTCAAATGGTTATTGTTTCTCTAAGCAAGCATAGTTGAATATTCAGTATGCATGATGCCCCAGTGCTGTATCCAAACATTTTCTCTTTCTATATTTTGGGATTTAGGAGGGGATTAAATCCCATGGGACTGTCAAAAGGAATGATTCTGGAACTTATATGGCATGTAATAATTTATTAATATAAATGTAGATTATATAGAAATAAAGGGTAAAAGCAAAGAGGCTCAAAGAGACCTATAACATCCTTCCTCACTTTTGCAAGCGAGTAAAAATAACCACAAGGCCTTAGGTTCTGAAGCAGGCTGCTTTCAGTGGGCTAAGAGTGTTGCCAATTTCTTCTCTCTTTTTCACCTTCTATCTCATACAAAGTAACTCATTCTACTGGAGCAGATTTCCTTCAACATTCAAAGAGGTAAGATAAAACACCCATGTTCCACCTAAATGGAGTTTCTCATTTTGTTGCAGTTTTGGGCCCAAGATTTTATCAGAGAGGATGCTGCATTTACTATTATTATTTTCATTTTGGGTTAATTCTGAGCTCCTTGGATTATTCATCTTTCCCTGAAGTTTCCATTAATTATAATAATTTTCCTTGGGTTCACATCTCTCTGACTACTGTGATTTATTCAGTTATGGTATAAAACGATAGTGTTAGGTTTCCCTGGAGGTGAGACAGACACACAGACACACGTACACCCATACACACAAGAATGCTCATGTACACACAGCAGAGCAGCTTCAGGTAGAGACGGGGAACATTTATTTCCTTAGGCGTACAGAAATAATAATAGGTATTTGGTCATTTAAAAAAACCACTAAATCATTCCATGAAAAAGAATTAAATCTAGCTATCTTTGGGCCATATTAAGATATGGAGAAGTATGGGCCAACTGTGAGGCAGGCTTACTTACATGGGATAATCAAGAAATTATATTTGTATAAACAGAGAAAATGAAAAGGAGTGGGCATAATACTTAATGGAGGCATCATACAGAATGGATGTTGCTTCATGGTGTAATTAACATACAGGAAATAACAATTAATTGCTGAGGTTACACACTCTTGAACCTCTGTATTTGCATGAATGGAAAGGAAAATTCTCAAATAGTGCCATCTGTAAATTAGGTTCATAGTACATCAAAACTTTTTGTTTGTTTTCTCTCCTAGTAGGTTTTATTTTATGGCTTCTGTTTTCCTTTGGTTAATATTAAGACTGGGCTGTACTCTCTTAAGTCCTACTGGATACACTGTGTGGTAGTTAAGATGATGGATTTTATAGTCCAGGGAGACCTGGGTTCAAGTTGTCTCTGTTATTTAAAAGCTGAGTTTCACGAGGCCCAGTACAGAACCTCTACAAATTAAGTGGCTTAGTAAATGAAAAGGTGAAAGGTAAAGTACTTTGAGTGCAGGGAGCCCTTAACACATTTGGATGATTGAGACTATCTAGGAAACAGCCCTGAGCTAAACACTTCACATGAGGAATGTATTGAAAAAGTAGTTAAAAAAAATAAGAAAAATAAATGCCAAAATGGGAAAATATTTACAACTCATATCACAGACAATGGGCTAATCTCCTAATATAAAGAGCTCCAATGAACTGCATAGAAGTCCAAAAAGTCCAGCCTGGGTAACATGGTGAAACCCTGTCTCTATGAAAAATACAAAAATTTGCTGGGCATGGTGGTGCACATCTGTAGTCCCGGCTGTTTGGTGGGCTGAGGCAGACGGATCGCTTGAGCCCAGGAAGTTGAAGCTGCAGTGAGCCGAGGTCGCGCCACTGCACTCCAGCCTGGGCAACAGAGCAAGACCCTGTCTCAGACAAAAAAAAAAAAAAAAAGATCAAAAAGTTAACTTAAAAAAATAGCTGATGATATGATCAGGCACTTCACAGAAATGAAAAGATATGACTCAAACATAAGATGCTTAACCTCATTCATAAAATAAATGTCACCGAGAGACCATTTTACCTGGGAGATGGGTGAAAATCCACGACTGTGATGTAGCTTGAGGGGAAATGGTATTCTGAAATATTGTTAGTGGGAATGTAAATTGAGATTTTTTTTCCCCATGAAGGACATTTTCACAACTTCTATCAAAATTACAAACATGTAACTCCTTGATCCATCCAATGCATGCCTATGTTATCCTATGGATAAACTAGCATTTGTCCAAAACAATATATGTGAACATGGTTACTCATTATGGTAACCTGGATGGCCTTCAGGAGAGAACTTGTCTAATTAATTATGATTCAGCTACACAATGGAATTCTACGTGGTATTAAGAAAAGAATAAGGGTGCTTATTATGTACTGACATGGCAAGATCTCTAAGATAAATTGTTAAGTGGATGAAACATGATGCAGAATGCTGTGTAGGGGATGTCACCACTTGCATAAAAAAGAAAACAAATATTCTTTTGGCATGCATATACATAAAAAATCCTTGAAGGAAAAAACAGCCACAAGTAACAGTGATAACTGGAGCTGGACACTGAAAAAAAGGCACAGGGACAAAAGGAACTCTTCACAGTATTCCTTTTAAGAACAGGACAAGCCTTGCTATGTATTATCATTCACAAAATTAAATAAATTTTAAAAGTTAGAGGTTAAAAGCCATAAACTGATTCCTCTTCCCCCAAACTGAGCCTTCCGTGCTCAGCACCACAGCAGAAGGTTTGTTTACCTCTGCATATTTAAGCTGTTCCAATGAATAACAAATACCAGCTTGACATGAATGAAGCTCTAGTGAAGGAAATGCAAATTAATGAGATCGCTGGCCCCTGCTGGGCCCGGATATTTGTCAGGGGAGCACGAGTGCAGAGAACAAAACAGCAAGTCCAGTGAAGGTCAGCCAGCAGGCAACAACCTTGGTTCTCTGAGGCCCCACGCTGGCACATTTACTCTGTGTAGATGTGGGTGCCAGCCCACAGACGTTCAGCACAGAATCTCCACAGCACAGGTACCAAGCGCTTAGCAACTTCCAGCATGGCAGAACTGCCAACATTCAAACACAATGACTGCAATCAACGTTTGCCTCCTGAAGTCCACAGGCTTTCCTTGCCTGAGACTGGGGTTACCTGTTGAGTAACTATGCTCAGCATCCAGACTTAGCAAAAATGAAGTCAGAAAAAGAGTAGACCTCCTCACAGTTTAAGATTTACCTTATATTTCTTCAGTGCACTTATGTAGGGTGTGGAAAAAAAAAAAACCACTCGACAACTGACTTTCTTGTCTTGGCGTAAGTTGAAGCTTTGGAAATCTCAGCTAGGGGGTTTTGAGCAGTGGTTCTAGATGCTTGGATCCCATGGGCCAGTAAAATTTCGACAACAAAAGTTTGGAATCCAACCTTAGATTTCCAACGTTATTTTGCCAAGTAAGAACCTAAACAATTAATTAAGCACACGTTACAATCCCTATCACATCAGGGCATTTTTTAGCTCCAAAAAAGGAGAAAGAAATTTCAAATAAAGAACAGAAGTTTCTCTGTCCTCTTCCCCACTTATTCACTAAGAAGCAGTTAAAGTTCAATCACAGACCAGCTCTGGCATTCTGATATTCACCTCTTCTGAGGCAAGTTCATTTTTAAGGCCAACGCTACTGCTTGTCTTAGTCTAAAAATACATATATCTTAATGGCAACGTATGTTCAGAATTACACAATGTTGAAGCTTGAGGAAGCATTAGCCACCATCTGGAATTCCCCATTTAGCAGATAAATCATAGTTCAGGGAGGGAAAATAATGGCCCAAACTGATCAGGAACAAACAAGATTGGGAGATGAGACTCACATCAGAACAGTAGAAAAGTCACAAGCAGATAGGAATGGCTTAACTTAGATTGATGTTCCTCTGTTAATCCTCCTTTTCAGGATTCTGTTACAAGTTTCAGGGGTTTCTCCCTGCCCAAATATCCCAATTACTTCCACATGAGGCCCTCACACCACAGGGGCTGGTGGGTAGAATTTCACTTACAGAAGCTTTGGTCAGCTGGTGTTCTCCTCTCTATGTACTAATAACAACACAGCTTTGTTTATGGGGTTTTAGAGCCTGATGACCAAGTGCTAGTTTTGGTGGCACTGGACTGAGAGATGTGGTGGTAAGCAATGGGGTAAAACTAATTTAGCATCTCAAAGACAACAAAAGGGGACCAGTTTTGGAGCTGAGACTCAGAGCTTTCTTGTCTCTAGAGCAGCATTTTCCATTTAGTGAGCTTTGTTTATTTCAAATTGTAACCAAACCATCAGTAGTGGCTCTGGGGACTTTTGACAAAACTAGTACTTACACAACTCCTGGGTGATAGCGGTCAGTGTCGCTAAAGGATGCTAAATGCCCTCACTTTTGTTCAACAAACATGACCTTACCCTCTGTATAACAGGATAAATGAAGGGTGCTTTGTCTTGATGTGCAGACATTAGGAAAGCTTAAGTGGCACTACAGTTGGGTGAATGCCACTACAATCCAGTAACAAACTACTGATGGTACCCAGTCTTCAAGTGGGACCTTCATACACAGCAGTCTGTAAAAGCGGCCTTGAGGTATTATTAATTGCCTCTGCCAATTCAGCCAAGGTGGAGATCCCTTGGTTTCCACATACAATTCTTTATGTAACTAGAGAGAGAGACAGAAATTGGTCCTCTTTTTTGCCAAATTAGATAGTGCTCATGAATGGAAAAACAAAACAAAGCAAAACAAAAGACACACTCCTTGCTGGTGCCAACCTCCTGTTGCTGAGCAGTTCTATGATGGGTACACATGAACTGCATTGTATAAGACGAGGCTGCACCATCTTCAGAGACCAACCAGCTGACAGCCAATCTTTAAAAGTCAGCATCTGAAGACAGCTTAAATTCCCCAATCAAACAGTGCATTCCGGGATGTCATTTACTGGGAACATGTGACATCATCGGTTATATAAACATTAAACCATCCAAGAAGTTATTACCATACTGGAAAACCGTGCTTGAAGATAACTTCAAATAACTTCAAATAAAGTAGAATATTGTATAATATCCAGTGCATGCAATAAATCCTTTATTTTGAGCTAAAGGAAGAGGTATATGGCTTTTATTAATAGGAAATAAGTTTCTCCGCATCCTTACCAATTACACGTTGAACAAAGATATAAAGAGTTTTGATTTGAAGGAGCATCATATTATGGCTTGCCCAGCAGCAGTCACTTCTCATTTTCTCCCAAGAAGACTAAGCTGGCAGCTTTGTCTTCTACCCACATGTACATAAAAACTGGTGCAGAATGTTTGTATAGATCAGGAGTTGGCAATCTTTTTCTTTTTTATTTTTATTTTTATTAAATATAAAGAGATGAGGTATCACTATATTGCCCAGGCTGCTTTCAAACTCCTGAGCTCAAGTGATCCTCCCACCTCGGCCTCCCAAAGTGCTGGGATTACAGGGGTGAGTCACTGCAGCCAGCCTTGGCAATCTTTTTCTATAAAGGGCCAGACAGTATTTCGAGCTCTGTGGGCCATACAGTATTTCGAGCTCTGTGGGCCATACAGTCTCTGTAGCAATTACTCAACTCTGCTGCCATTGTAGATAGCAGCTGCAGACAATTTGTAAATGAATGGATGTGGCTTTATTCCAATTAAACCTTATTTACAAAAACGGGCAGTAAGCGGGGCCTGTCCCATGGGCTGTTGTATGCTGACCCACATGGTATAAGACAGTGGTCCCCAACCTTTTTGGCACCAGGGACCAGTTTTGTGGAAGACAATTTTTCCACAGACAGTGGAAATGGCGGGGGTGGTTTTGGGATGAAACTGTTCCATCTCAGATCATCGGGCATTACATTCTCATAAGGAGCAAACAACCTAGATATCTTGTATGCACAGTTCACAACAGGGTTTGTGCTCCTATGAGAATCTAATGCTGCCAGTGATCTGACAGGAGGCGGAGCTCGCCCTTGTAATACTTGCTTGCCCTCTGCTCACCTGCTGTGCTGCTGGTTTCCTAACAAGCCATGGACTGGTACCTGTCCGCAGCCCAGGGATTGGGAATCCCTGGTATAAGATGGACTTTTGGATAAGTTTATGTCATTATGCCTTGAAATGCAGGCAGTTGGCTAGTTTGTCAAACCTGTAACATTGAGTGATGATATGAGGCAATATTTTATATGAATCTTTGACATATATGTTTGCTTATCATTTAGGATAATGTTTTACCCTTGCCATAGTTTCTTGGAATTCTTTTCCAAAAGGTGGGTATTCCCTGGCTGTCCAAATAAATCCTGAAGTGCACGTGGGTCAAACCCAAGGGCAGTCTGTTTTCTGTAATGATCTTTACATCAGGGTAAACTCCTGTTTTACAAGTGAAGAGATTGAAATATAGGGGCTTTAAAAATTCCTGAGCTGTGTAATTATTCTTGAATATGGAAAGATATTTAAACTTTTACCACCAGCTTTTAAACCATTTTTGCCACTTCCAGGTAAGGTAGTGATAGTGTCTCCTGGAGAACAGATTAGGGCTGGCTCTTAGGGGAACAAAGAAGCAGACTGAGGTCTATAATTCTAAGATAAAAGCTGGACACTTGTTCTGATTCAATAAAGCAGAAATACCATTCCCATGCTTTATTGCCACAATGTAGAGAAAAACAAAACTTTGGGGCCAGCTAACCCTGAGTTAAAATCTTGGCTTTACCATTTACTGGCTGGATAGCCTTGGGCTAAGTGACTTAATGTCTTAGGGTCAAATTATTTCATATACCAAATAGTGTTCTTATAAAGACGAAAGATAATAAAAATTAATATATGTTATATAAGTCAATTTACTATATGAATAAAACTATGCTTGATTCACAATTAGTTTTTAAAAATTTTGCCTCCCTTTGCCACCTTAGGTCCTTGTTTGCATGGTACAAGCTTTATAAACCATCCTCCTTCTTCTTTATCCTATCAATGCATGAAACCTATCTACAACCTTGAGCTTCTGATCCCAACACAGAATTTGGGGTCAAAATATTAAGATATGATCATGATTTTCTTACTTATCTACTTTGAGATTTTGGAACACATTTTGGAAGATCATGGAGCCGAACAGTTAAAAGAGATTTTTATATCCTCTTTCAAATCTTAAAAAGGCCCAGGGCTTTTTCCACCTCCAAAATGAAATAATTCATAGGACAAATTATGTACTTGATATTTAAAAATAACTTTGAGCAGCTTAAAAATATATAAATAAGAAAAAAACAATGCATTTGGTTGCTAGGGGAAACGGATTCTGCAACTTCAGAAAGCAGTAAATTAAAACATCTCAAGGTACCTCAAGTAATTAGTTCTATGACCCAGATAGACTCGTTGAGTGGAGCCATCAGAGACTGCAGAATGTTTTGGATGCTTACAACCAGGGCCTGTCCTGCCCACCTACCCCTTTCCTCATCCCCATATGGGCCTGGAAATACTTAGAGAGAAAGCATTATTTGACTGATTTATTGAAGTTTAATTGACATACAAGAAAGTATACCATTTGTTACTTTTTCACATGTGTATATACACCTGTGAAACCATCACCACAATCACGATACTAAATTTATCCATCACTTTATAGGGGTTTTTTGACTGCTACAGCAACCAGGAGATATTACTGGCAGGGCCTGGGGACCACAGATCTCCTGAAAGGTACTGTCTTGCACAGAGTTGTCTTATCCAACAAAGCCAATAGCACCTCCATTGAGAAACACTGGGCCAAATCCCTTTGCTAAATCCACGAAGACACTGAGTCCAGATGATGAAACTGAGGCAAGACTAACATAAGTTTCTTCTGTTTACTGTAAATCCATCTGGTGTGCCTGTGTTACTTAAACAAACAAGATAGCATCTGCTGAAAGAAATTCTTGGTCTGAATCAAATGTTGAGGCCGGCACCTGCCAGGGTGGCATGAGAGCCGGAGTCCAGGGGTGTAGAGCCAAGCCAGGACAATAATTCTTTTTCATTTAAAAATAACAAGAAAAAAAACGCATCAAATGTTAAATATTGTATTGCCATTTTTTTTTGAAGGGAAGATATAGACTTTTATTTTCATGGGGTGTTTTTAGTAAGGTTGCTTGAATGAATAGAAAGCATTTCATGTATACTATAAGTAGTATGGATTGTTACACGAACCTGAAGAGCGGTCCAGTCATTCTACATGGCAGCAGAGCCATGCTAGGACCCAGGCTATTTTTCACTCTGGTCAATTTGATTTTTTGGTTTTGACCCCAGCAATATTGCCTCACAAATCCATTTTTTTAATTCGAGTACCCACCAAAATCCTACCATCTGCACCTTTTTCCCTGGACTGGACTCTTGCCTGTCTTTCAGAGTAGATTCACACCTTCTGGTCCATGAATCTCCAGCCTTTGTCTTCAGTCACACAGAACATTCCCTCACAAACTCTATTATCTTTCCACTCACCAGCCCCCACCTTCCTCTTCCTACAAATCGTCACTAAAAGGTAAGGCAGACAGCATGTCATTTTTTGGTCTAGTACCTGATTATTTTAGACAGCCCAGAGAAAGGGTTGATTTGTAATTGTAATTGTATGCACAGTTCTCTATCGGACAATTTAAATCTAACTTAATCCAACTAAATGTGCCTACATGCAAACATCAATATCTATTTAGGCTTTCTATTTCATGCATCTATTTTAAATAGTTTTATTCTATTTTGTATTTATTATGTAGTATTTTTATTACTCCATTGCATATGTGTGTATATATATTATACATGAGTGTATATGTATACACACACACACACACGTGTATCACTTAATACTTTTTAAAGTTTTTCTTATAGACTTTTACTCATTTTACACAATATTATTATAAAGAAAATGAGGGAGGTAATTTTTTTCTTTTTTTTTTTGAGACAGAGTACCACCCTGTCGCGCAGACTGGAGTGCAGTGGCAGGACCTCAGCCCACTGCAACCTCTGCCTCCCAGGCTCCAGAGATTCTCCTGCCTCAGCCTCCTCCTGAGTTGCTGGGATTACAGGTGTGCACATTTATAGGCTGCAAATACTCTAAAATGCTATATTTTAAATGTGACAACGGATGCCTCTAAATAAGGGAAAGTCAGCTAGCTACTCCTCTGCCAGTGACACACCTGCTGCTGCTACCTTGGATGACAGTGAAGGCCAAAGACGCAAAGTGCTAATAGATGTCATTTTGACATTTAGGATGCTTTTTAAAAATGATTTGAGTTTTATTAGTTGTAAGAGTCGTGTAATAACTCCAAGAACAAAATTTGTTATCTACCAGAAAGATTCTCTCTCTCAAGTGGAAAGTCATGGGCGAGGCCAGTGGTTCTCAAATCTTTCTGTGCTGAGAATCACCCCGAGGGCTTGTTAAAACAGATTCCTGGTTCCCACCCACAGAGTTTCTAATTCAGTTGGTCTGGGTGGAGCCCAAGAATCTGCACGTCTAGCAAGTTCCAGGTGTGCCGGTGTTTAGGATTTGGGGACCTCATGCCTGAGCCATGCTTTCCCCAAGTGCCCGTCAATGGTTGGCTGTGTTGATTGGACACTGGAAGTAGAAGAGGTCAGTCAGTGAGGATAGGGGGAGCACATGGAACACCTTTATACCCCCACCTTCAGCTGTAATGCTCTCAGCACCCTGAGCTCACTGTCTCCACACTCCCACAAAAGTCCTCCATTTCTCCTGTTCTTTGTAGCCAAAGAACAACAAAGTTGAAATGTCTGGGTAGAGACCTTTGGAGACCATGAGAGCTCAAACAAACATCCTGCAAACACACTTACAAGCATTATGAGCCTAAAAAAACATACCAAAAGATGAAGATAAACTCATGAACCCCTGGCTTTTAAGAGAAAAACATGTAGTTAATACATATTTTTTTTTTTTTTTGGAATGGTAGACTGTTAAAAACGAACACAGAGAACATTTCCAACTATAGAAAGAAGAGTAGGATCATGAGCAAGGATTATATCTTGGGCCTTGGGGTTGTCCATTTTCTGCCTGGAATCTGGTTCTCATGGCTGCTAGAGGACCCTAGACAAGCAGACTTCAAAAGGCCAGTAGACCAACTTTATTCTGCAGCTAAGAGCATTTAAAGCAAAACGAGGTAGCAGACTTTTAAAAATGTATGGGCTCTGCTCCTTGGTGACTATGTGGGGGTTACTGCATGTCCACAAACAGGTTTTATTTTTAGGCAGTTGACACCTGGACACAGAGATAAATGTGTAAAGACAATTATTCTAAAGATACATATAGATTTTTAATAAGGTGATGAGGACACTAGTGGTAAACAAAGTGTCACTTTAGCTATGTTTACCCAAGCCTGGTAATAACATGACTTATTTTTAAGAGAAATGTTAAAATCAACTCTCACAGCTCCAAAGACAAGTCCCCAAATTGAATATCTTTATTTTTATTTTCTGGATCATTTGAAAAATCCTGTCACTTGTGGTGATACTTATTTAATGATTACTTCTTCTCTTCCTAAATGAAGGTAGTAATAGAATTTTTAATTAATTAGTTTTATTGTGGCAAAATATACTCAACATAAAATTTACTATGTTAGCCACTTTTAAGTGTACAGTTCTGTAGCATTAATACATTCATATTACCATCATCCATTTCCAGATGTATTTGTTTTTAAATAATTGATCCCCTCACCCTAAAATGATGAAAGCTAGAGACAACATGTATGGGTAATTTTGGTATTTTTGCAAACAGCAGGATTATCTATGTTTTCTCGAGGAAAGTTAAGTTAAAGTCATCATAAAAGAGAAGAGATAAAACTAAACTCAGATTTGAGGCCCAATTATGGGCCTACCAGCCCATGCTTTTAAATTAGGGGGAGCAAAAACCTAGCACCAGTTGCTGCTTCATGGAAGCCTTCTTTCTATAAACCCTTGGCGGACATTACTCTGTGATTACTGCACTCTTTCCCACTGAACCTCAAAATCTTTCTCCATATGGTCTTCCAGGCATTCATCACAACTAATTAGAATTAGTCCATAGATGAAACCTATTTACCATCTCCACATAAAAATTGCGAGACATCCTGATGAAACAGGAAGTAAACATCATTTGGCCTGCCTTTGGCCCCGCCAAAGGCCCAATATTCACATCTGTACATGTAAACATGTACATAGTAGAAAAGCCCTTCAATATGGGGTTGTCACAAAGAAGGTTCCTTAGCATGGAAATCATCACAGATAAAAATGTTCTTACCTGGGTAGGAACACACTTTCCACCACATAAAAGTCTTGCATAAGAACATCTCGTTCTGGCTTGGAAGTGAGATTACCCACTGTGTATCCTATTCCCAGCTGAATAGCACCTTTAATAGCAGATGATGCAGTCTGCAAAGAAAACAAGGGTCTCAACATTAGTCTTAACAGTCAGGGCCTTGTTCAATGGTACAGGCAACAATACATGAGTGAGGTTCAATTCTCTTTCTTGCTCCAAAACAATGATGAGGCTGAGGTTTGGCAAGATGATAAGTTGCTTCTTTTGATGCAGAATTTATTCCAAACATTAAAGCTCTTTCTTTTCATATGTTTTTTGTGATAATGTTTCTTATAATTTAATTTGGAAATTGCTTACTAGTCTCACCATAGATCCATAATAATTTCTTACATTGATCTGTGCTAAAACATACAGCATGGGGACACCAATATTTCCCATTTACTACTTTTCTAATATCATCCAATAATTAAGCTGATGTAATGTTAACTTGGAGAATAACTACTGTATGTGTGTGTGTGTGTGTGTGTATGAGTATACACATATATAGTTTTAACCAAAATAATAGGAGAAATAACAGAATAACTCAATTTAGGACAATTAGAATGTATTTTTTTATGGTGAAGTGTGTCATACTTTTTATGCCTTGCACTGCCTAATGTAGTGCTACATACATGGTAGGAATTAAATACTTAAATCAGTGGTTCTTCACCAGGAACATCTGACGATATCTGAAGACATTTTTTGGTAATCATAACTGGAGGTGGTGGCATTACGTCTAGTGGGTAGAGGCCAGGGATGCTGCACAGGACAGCTCCCACCACAAAGAATCATCCAGACCAAAATGTCAGTAATGCTCAGGTTAAGAAACCCTGACATGAATGGATGTAATAAAGATCATTTACTTTATAGAAAAGATACTTTCTTTCTGATTTAATATTTTTTCTTAGCAAATCTAAGACCCATCCCCACCTCCCCACATGCTTTATATCTTTTTATTTCTTCAGGCTTTTAACACCAGAGAACACCTGTCTATTCTGGAAAAAATTTCTTCTCTTGATTTCTATGATAGAATATGGTCCTGGAGCCACTTCTATATATATATATATATTTATTTATTTTTTATTTTTTATTTTTTTTTTGAGACAGCATCTTACTCTGTCGCCCAGGCTGGAGTGCAGTCGTGCAATCTCGGCTCACTGCAATCTCTGCCTCCCGGGTTCAAGCAATTCTCATGCCTCAGCCGCTGAGTAGCTGGGACTACAGGCATGCACCACCACATCTGGCTAATATTTGTATTTTTAGTAGAGATGGGATTTCGCCATGTTGGCCAGGCTGCTCTCAAACTCTTGGCCTCATGTGATCTGCCCACCTCAGCCCCAAAGTGCTGTGATTACAGGTGTGAGCCACCATGCCCGGCCCACTTCCAGCTTTTCTTATAGTCTCTCCTGTCACTTCTTCTCTGACCTCTCATATTGTATTTGCTATAATTGCAGCGTCCCCTGAATTCGGTCCTTGATCCTCAGGTCTCCTTAATTGCCCTGGTAATCAATCCATTCTTAATGACTTAAATACTGTTTCTATTCAGATGGCTTGCAGATTCTTTTCAATCAATTGGGATGCTGTTCTGTCAACACGAATGCACTGTATACAGAGCCAAATTAATATCTTACAACCTCTCCACACCACTTCTGAGATTCGCTTCATTTCCCAAGGCAGTGTCATCTTCAGTTATCCAAACTTGACCTCCAAACAGACTACATCTAGAGCAGGGCTAGGTCTCTAGTCCATCTACAGACTACTTTCTCATAGGGGCATCATTTCATCACTTTGCTTATTCTACAATAAAGGTTATGTCACCTTTAGTGTGAGGACGACTATCTACATCCTTGACACTTAAGGAGGTAGAAAAATGTCTTCGTGTTTTTCTTTTTTCACATGCCCTTTTATTTAAGATCCTAGGGCAGCAAGATGGCAAAAGACTGAGACTTAAGCCCACAGTGCATTCAGTGTTTCTTAAAAAAAAACAAAAAACAAACAAACAAAAAAAACCCCTGCTATTTTAATGCTCCCTCTCAGAGCTCTGCAATGCCACCATTTGGCGTCAGTGACCTTTTGTACCGGTAGCTCTGACTTTTAAAGGCTGAAATGGATTTTCTTCATTTTAACCTTGCATAAAAACTCAAAAGGCATCTCTTCTCCCATGCGTCACTCAGACTGGTAAGGCACAAGACGTGACATGAGCACTTCCCAGAGGGCCCGATACGCCACACTGTTCTAAGCCAGATCTATCAACAGGTTCACATGCTGCACAAGTGCTCTGCACCCCCCGTACCGCACCCCTGACGCTGCTTTCCAGAACTATCTGTATCTGCTTAACTCACAAAACCACCACGATAACATCATTTTAACACTTCTTGGGCTGGAACAGCCTGCCAAAGAGAGTATCCAATTCTTTGTTGTCTCCACCCTGGCAACAGAAGGTAGTCAAAGCTGTGACTAGTCTACACCTAGTGTTATCAAACTTCAGGAACATGAGAATCACTGGGTACACTTGCTAAAACAGATGACGGTCATGTCCCCAGAATTTCTGATTCCAACGGTCTGGAGTGAGGACCAAATATATGCTCTTGTTCTAAGAAAAAATCTTTCTCCTCTGGTGTAAGGTTAAGTTTTGAGTCCCTGAGGAGTAAGATTTTGAAAAGAACCCTGCTGTTATATATTTAGTTAAATCAAAAACAGACTGGTAATAATAATACTTTCCTTTCAGAGCATTTAAATTTCAGGTGATCTGATGGGAGAAATAATAAAAGTAGTTATTAATCTTTTTTGACCAACTAATTTATGCCAGGCACTTGATATATGAATAATAACAATTATGATCATAATCTATCATAATCATAGCACATACTAATGTAGTGTTTACTACTAAATGGCAGGCACTGTTCTAAGTGCTTTCTGGTTATATTAAGCCTTTTACCCTCACGACTGTATGAGGTAGGCACTCTTACTATTTCTATTGGCTCAGGAAGGTTTAGCAACTTACACGAGGTAACACAGCTACTGACAAGGTGAAGCTGGGACTCACCTCTAGGGAGGCTGGCTCCAGAGGCCCAAGTTATACTCCACTTTCTCTAAATCAGAATCTCCTCACTCATTTGACCCTCTCCAGAACCGTAAGGCATAGTAACAACTGTTCCCATTTTACAGAGGTGGATTTAAGGCTCAGCAAGGTTAAGTGACTTGCCCAAGTCCCTTTGCTAGTATGTGGTGGAGTCTCACTGCCAAACCCAGGCTGCCTCCATATCCGTGTTTGCAAAATGAGCCTAGAATCAAAGTCGGAAGTTCTCTTTTAAGTCTGAATGTTTGACCTCAACAAAGCAAAGCTCTGAGAGAGCCATTCCTTTTGGTGAAAAAAGGGTAAAAATTTTATTTGCTTCCAATCATACCCACCCACGGGTAAGCCAAAGAAAATCTTGTAAACTTCTTGGTAAAGCTGTACAAACACCATTGTTAATGTCACCACTGGTAACATGGGGACTATTAACAAAAGGCGGCATTTTGCTGACATACTAGGAATGACACCTCAAAGTTTCCTCCTCCCCAGGTCTGTGTAAAAATTAAATGCTTTAATAGTGATATATTTGGGTATCACTAAAAAGCATCTTATATATGGAATCTAAAAATGTTGAACTCGAAGTAGAATGCCAGTTACCAGGGGCTGGTTGGGGGCTGGGGGCTTGGGGAGATATTGGTCCAAGGACAAAATTTCAGTTAGATAGGAGGAATAAGTCCAAGAGATCTACTGTACAATATGGTGACTACATTAATAACAATGATTGCATTTTAAAAATCACCAAGAAAGTAGATTTTAAGTGTTCTCATCACAAAAAATAACTATGTGAGGAAATGCACATTACCTCAATTAACTAACTCAACAGAGCCATTTCACAATGTATACATATTTCAAAACATCATGTTGTACACAATAAATACATATAATTTTTACTTGTCAATTAAAAAAATAAAATAGAAAAAAAGCATCTTGTCTGGTTTGTGGAAATGTCTGAGGCACATCCTAATATTAAGCCAGATGTACTTTGAAACTGTGAAAAAACACTTTGAAACACTACCTGGAGTGTCTCTGATGAGATTAGTAAATCATGATGATGACAAAGAACCTTCTGTGTGAAGTGTTGGTGATAGCAGTACTAGAACCAATAGTCCTTTCCCTGAAAACTCTAAGCCACCAGAGCTCCCTTCCTTCCTCCGGGATACCACCAACAGACCAGTGACACGGTGGTGGGTCGCCGGCTTTGCACAACTGAGCTTCTCCGCTTTCCTCTGCATGGCTTGGCATATGCTCTAAAAGTGCTAGGACAGGACTACTGCCCCTTTGAGTGCCAAGGGGAACCTTTGACTCCTTTAAAACATATAGGTTTAGGTTTCAGAACACAGCAAACAGAGTCTATTTTTAATTCAGGTTTTTGCAAGGGCTAAGTGGAGGCAATATGTTGCCTGGATACTAGAAAAACCTCTAAAGCATTTGATACTTGGAGAAAGGGAGAACCATATAATATCATAAAGGCAAACCACAAACGTTTAGTTTCACAGCTCCTCTGTATTAACCCAAACATGTTCAGATATGATGGTAATACTAAGAGGAAAATGAATATCAGCTTGCATTTGGGTAATATGTTATGGTTTTCAAAGCACTGTCTTTTAATGATCACATTTGATTGTCACAACTGTTACATAGCTAGGTAGGGTTTCTAATGCCATAGTATAGATAAGGAAACCGTGGCTCCGGGAGATGAACTTGGTCTAAATCCCTTAGCTAGTGTGTGCATACGCTGATCTTCTAGAAGGCTCCCAATACGGCATTCTACAATTTTGCTTTACTTACCTGAGTTTTCTCTGCTAGAGATGGATCTGATAAAAGCTGAGAAGCAGCGAACAATGAGATAATAATGATGAAAGTTACAATAAGACCAAATGCCTAAGCAAACCCTCTCTTAGAAAAGCAATGATCTGACAAGATTTTGATGTCCTTACATCAAAACTGCTTTCTACAGCACACTATCTATAAAATTAGGTCACTTAATATGCCATCTGATATCACTGGCTTTAAAAGGAAATATTAAAACATTTCATGTCAACAGCATTTTTCCACCTAAGGTGAATGGATGAACTAATGTTGGGATTATGGCCAATATAGATGTTTGCAGAGTGATTGTTTTCAAAAGCACAAATCTGATCATGTCAGTGCCTTGCTTGAAGCCCTCTAATGGGTTCTCAGCGCCCTCCCTGGAAGATTAAGTCCAAACCCCTTAGCTTAACACTGGAAGCCTATCTTAGAATATTACTCCCTGTCTGCTTCCCACCATCTCCCACGCCTGATATGTATTTTAAAAACCAAATACTCTAACCTTTGAGCAAGCTGACCTTATGAACCCCTAAAAACTACATGTGAACATTTTCGCTTGTGTGCATTTTTACCAGGGATGAGGTCCAATGCTTTCTCTGTTTCTGAGAAGATCTATTTTCCCAAAACCATAGATTTTGAGAGTCTAATTCTAAATCAGAGATATTCACTGACAAGGTGCCTTAGACTAGGCCATAAAGAAATGGTTCAGTATCACCTGTTAACAGCAAGAGAGGGCCAGGTGCAGTGGCTCACGCCTGTAATCCCAGCACTTTGGGAGGCTGAGGAGGGTGGATCACTTGAGGTCAGGAGTTCGAGACCAGCCTGGCTAACATGGTGAAACCGCGTCTCTACTAAAAATACAAAAATTAGCCGGGCATGGTGGCGCATACCTGTAATCCCAGCTACTCAGGAGGCTGAGGCAGGAGAATTACTTGAACCCAGGAGGCAGAGGCTGTAGTGAGCCAAGATGGCGCCACTGCACTCCAGCCTGGGCAAAAGAGCAAGACTCAGTCTTAACAACAACAACAACAACAACAACAAAACAGCAAGAGAGTAATTCTTATATGGGTGTATGGGAAGGGAGATGCTGACCAGCCTCCCCATTTATTTATTATTTCTCCCTCATTCCTCTTCAGTAACCACCCTGGTTCTACAACATAGGCTGGAGTGCAGTGGTATGATCACAGCTCATTGTAACTTCAAACTCCTGGGCTCAAGCCATCCTCCCACCTCAGCCTCCCAAGTAGCTGTGACTTCAGGTGTATGCTACCATGCCTGGCTAATCTTTTCAATTTTTTGTTGGGATAGGGTCTCACTTTATGGCTCAGGCTGATCTCAAACTCCTGACCTCAAGAGATTCTCCTGCCTCAGCCTCCCAAAGTGTTGAGATTACAGGCGTGAGCCACCACACCTGGTCCACGTTCCTTCATTTCTACAGCTCAAACCCAGCTCCAGGTTCTCCCTCCTCTCCCTGAACCTATACTCAAGAAACAAGGCATAGTCCACTTATTTGTCCCACTGAGAGAATTAAGGAGAAAGAAAGAGGGATAGATTCCCACTGAGAGAACTAAGGAAAAAGAGAAAGACATTGCATGAAACTGGTTGTAGGACTATGGAAATTATACAGTTTGTGGGTAGGCAAACCTCCTCCTCTCTGAGAGGAAGTGGGACCACCTCTTGCTTCCGGGTTCTTCAAATCATTTCTCAAGTTCTTCCCTGTATTAGTTTTCTGTTGCTACTATATTAAATTACTACAAGCCCAGTGGCTTAAAACAATGCAAACTTATTATCTTACAGTTCTGGAGGTCAGAAGTCCTAAAATCAAGGTTTTGACAAGGCTGCGTTCCTTCAGAGACTCTAGTGGGGAATCAGTTCCTAGAGTCCACCCGCATTCCTTGTGGTCTCTTCCTCCATCTTCAAAGCCAGCAGAATTGTTAAATCTGTCTCCCTCTGACCTCTGCTTCTCTCATCACATCTCCTTCTGTGACTCTGATCTTCTCGCTTCGCTTTATAAGGACCCATCTGGATAATCTAAGATAATCTCCCTATCTCAAAATCTTTAACTTAATCACACCTGCCAAGTGTGTGAAGTTACTGGCAATGTCTTCTTAATAGGTTCCAGGGATTAGGACATGGATCTCTTTGGGGTCCCATTATTCTGTGGATCACACTCCTCTACTTCAGGATTGACCCTAGCATTTTTTCCAGTGTTGCTCCCAGCAGAGAGAAGAGGTTCCCTCAGAACCCCATTCAGTCAGAGGCTGTTCATTCTGCCAGCAAAGATCTGAGCACTTAGTATGAGCCAGGCATTATTTTAGGCATTGTGGGAAGCATAAGCCAAAAAAGAGACATGGTTCATGCTCTCATGGGAGTTTCTAGTCTAGTGGGGGAAAGAGACATTAAACAGACAAAGATACACATGCATAAAGACAAATGAAGTCAGTGACAGAAAGAACAGCGTGAAATAATTGAGGTCAGAAGGGCGGAGACCCACTCAAGAATGATGGAGTCTCAGAGGTCTGTCTGAGGAATGATCTGTAGGCTGAGACCTGAAAAGTGAGAATGGGCCAGTCAACAAGTCGTGTCAACAAAGACTGGCTGTGTCCTTTGTACAAACTGGGGACATAAAGGTGACCTGAACAGAGTCTTGCCCTTAAGGAATTGACATTTTGGACTACCATGTGTGGTGAAGAAAGACAAAGCACATTAGGAAATTAGGGGAGTTGATTTCCAGGGATAGAGAAGCAGTAAGGTTCAGGGACCTGAAAGCAAATCATATGAGTTCATTAGTCGGGTAACAGGGAAAGTGCCAGAACTGGAGGCTGGAAAGACTGGACAGACGAGATCCGGGTCTTATAGGCCATCCTAATGGTTTGATGTGTTTCAATGAGGGAACAGCATTCTTATTTGAAAAGGTTCACTCTGGCTGCTACTTATAGTAGTAGGAATTGATTCCCTGCTAGAGCCTCTGAAGGAACGCAGCCTTGTCAACACCTTGATTTTAGAACTTTTGACCTCCAGAACTATAAGATAATAAGTTTGCATTGATTTAAGCCACTGAGCTTGTAGTAATTTGTTATAGAAGCAATAGAAAATTAATACGGGAAAGAACTTGAGAAATGATTTGAAGAACTCAGAAGCAAAAGGTTGTCCCACTTCCTCTCAGAGAGGAGGAGGTTTGCCTACCCACAAACTGTATCATTTCCATAGTCCTACAACCAGTTTCATTGGAGGGATTATAGGCAGGAAAGTGATTGGGGGCAGTTGCAGTGGTTCATATAGAGATACTGATGGCTTAGAGAAGGATGATGAACGAGAGGATGGGCAGAGGAGGTGGATTTGAGATATATTGGAGGGAGGGAGACAGAATTTGCTGCAAACTAGAAATAAGGGACAGAAAAGTACCAGCAATGCCTCCTGGCATTTTCCTTCAGCAGTTGAGAGGACTGAAGTCACTTTACCAAGCTGAGGAAACTGAGGAAGGTACCTATTTTGGAGCAGAGATTCAGAGTTCCATTTGAGATGCTAATGAGACATCCAACTGGAGATGCTAACATACAAGTCTGGAGCTTGGGATAGGGGTTAGAGAGAATATTTCATTTTGAGAGTTGTTAGCATATAAATGATATTGAAAACCAAGGGGTTGAATGAGAAAACCAAGAGAGAGAGAGGGGAGTATCCAAGGAGAGTCCTAAACCACAACAACATTTAGAAAATAGATGGAAGAAGGAAAAGCTTTGGAGGAGACGTAGGAGTGACTAACACAGTAGAAGAAAATCAGGGAAATATGGCTTCATTGAAACCAAGAAAAGAGAGTTTGAAGAAAGGAGTGACAACTGTCTCCACAAGTAGCTCTTTCATCTGATAATATAAATGCTACGACTTGATGGAATATCTAAAGCTATGAGTCAAATTCTCTATATTTTTCTCATTCATATTGTTAATTCATATATAAACCTAAATCTGGATCTAGCATATTTGACAAAATTATTTGATGGACTCATCAAATTATGCCATCACTTAAATCATATTTTAGAAGTGATCCTTAACTTAGAAAAATAAGATACTATGTTAAGTTTAAAAAGCAGGACACAATACAGATCATAAAATTTAAACAACAAAAACCAAGTGCATGTGTACATATCCACGGAGGAAAATAAGACAGGAAGGAAATATACCAAAATGTACAATTATTTCTGGATAGAGGGATATTAGGTGATTTTTGCTTTCAAGTTTTGTACTTCCCAAGTTTTCTAAATTTTATGTTTTATATATTGGGAAGGAAATGTCCTCCAATGAAGGTATTGCTACTATGTTTTAAAATACATTTTGAGGGATGACAAAGGCATGTTTAGGAGTTGCTCATCTTTTTAGCTTTTTCTTTTAGGTCAAGGCCTTAATGCAACAAACCTATGTAATGATTGTGCTTTTATAAAATGTAATCATAACAAGTTTATTTTTGTCTCCCACTGTTCCTCTAAATGTATTCTGGGGTTAGATTTTTCTTCTGCCCCAGCATGAAATATACGGCAGGTCTATGACCCTTCTGGTGGCTTCTGGAATAAAAGGTCCTGTCCAGGTATGGTGGCTTGCACCTGTAATTCCAGCATTTTGAGAGGGCAGGAGGATCACCTGGGCCTAGGAGTATGAGATCAGCCTGGGCCGCATAGTAAGACCTTTTCTCTACAAAAAATCAAAAAATTGGTCAGGCATGGTGGCAGCACCTGTAGTCCCAGTTACTCAGGAGGCTGAGGCAGGAGGATTGCTTGAGCCTAGGAGGTAAAGGTTGTAGCGAGCTGTGATTGTGCCACTGCATTTCAGCTTGGATGACAGAATGAAACCCTGTCTTAAAAAAAAAAAAAAAAAAAAAAGTCTTCTGTTTATTCCCAGTCATAGATCTGTAAAAATGGTCTCATCTAGACATTTGGTATGTACAGTCTAGCTTAATAATAATAATAATAATAAAAACTTATATATGCTTTTGGTAGCCATCTCTCTCTTCCCCCAGCTTGCCTGGCACAAGCCGGCCTCCAGCAGTGGGAGGGGCTTGGGAGCCTCTCTTCTCTTTTCTGACTGGTTGCTAGAGGGAGGAGAAAAGAGGTAGGAAAGGTGTTTTTTGAAGAGTACAGTTGTAAAATGTACCAGGAACTGAAAAGGCTGTCCAGGTGTGTATCTTTTTTTCTTGTGAGGTGCTCTCATGGGGTCTGCAGTTCTCCCCCGCAAATGGCTATTGCATTCCTCTGCCTGGTAGTTTCCTGTTGTTTTTCCAGGTCTTCACATAGACAGGACTGGGGTGACCCCACATTAGCTGTCTCTAGAGCTCAGTGTCCTCCAATGGTCACATATCATTTGCCTGGAACACCCACCCTCCCCAAGGAGCCTTTTTTGGTTTTGTCATCATCAGAGCAGCTGACCAAAACTTCTCTTCTGAAAACTTTCTGATTTTTCAGAAAAATACTATAGTCTATTGCATCCCCCAGGCTCCAGGGAGCACACAGCACACTCTTCAGTGGTCTCACAGAAGCCCCCTTCCCTAGGCTTGAGATGGTGGGCAGACCCTCTCCCAAGCCTCTCCCTTATGTGGGTTACTCATGACATATCAACAACTCTTTCCAAATTTCCTCTTCCATATCTCATAGTGGGCCAGCCAGGCCCTTTCATAGAGTGGGGTGATCATTCAACTGGTCTTAGACCACCTCCTTCCCCAAGTTCTACATGGCAGGCTGGCACCTGAACTTGGAATGTGATTATGCTTCCATCCCTTCAGCTTGTATTGTGTGGGACTGATTCACAGGTCCCGCTGATCACATGGGGTTTGGGCCAGCTGCATCAATGGATTGCTCACTGTGTTCCATTCCACCTGCCATGTGACTGCCAGACTCATCATTCCAAGGCTCTCTTTCTGTTTTTCCTTTTAAAACCACCTCCCAGCATAGAAGCCTCCACTAATTTTTGACCATCTGTAGAAATGAATCCAAATTCTTTGCTTGGCCTTCAAAACTTTCTACAATTGAGTCCCTGTTAATGCTAAATGCTGTAATAAATCAATCCTCAAATACCAAGTCCTATAAAAAAAAACACACCCCTAAAATTCAATGTCTTGATTCAAGAGAAGTTTATTTTTTGATAGGACATAGTCCACAGTGAGTGTCTCTGAATGATAATCCACTTGCCTTTGTCAGGTGATTCAGAGAGCCTGGCTCCTGCATCCCTGTAGCTCTAGTAGCCCCTAGGATCGTAAAATCCCCCCAGTTCAGCTGGCTGATAGGAGAAGTGAGAGAATATCCACTTCTTCCTACCTTTGCCAGGAAGTGACAGTGCAGGATATCTACCCCAGGCCTGTCCCTCAACCCTCCTTCACCCTGCTCTGTGCCCTGGGTTACCATCAGTAAGCCCACATCAAAGGGCTCCCTCTGGCTTCTAGTTGGGTTTGGCCAATGGGACACCATGGCAGAAGACTGGACGGAGTTTTGAGAGTGAGGTCAAAGTGTTTACTTCCATCCCTCCCTCCTTAAGGTTTGACTCGGTCTGGTTGTGTCCTTCTAAAGGTTACAGCTCCTCTCTGTGGATCTTTCCAGATGATTCCTACTCTGGGATCTAGAAATAGTGCCATTCTCTTACCTTTTTATGGCTTGGGGGGCGGTGTGGGGGAGGCGGGTAACAAGGTACATTTTGCCTCAAGACACTGAACTACCCCTTATGGTTTCCCTGCATTTCTCCCACATCTTTGCAAACAGAGTCTTTCTTTTTTTCTTTTTTAAAATTTTACCTTAAGTTCTAGGATACACGTACAGAACATGCAGGTTTGTTACATAGGTATACATGTGCCATGGTGGTTTGCTACACCTATCAACCTGTCATCTAGGTTTTAAGCCCTGCATGCATTTGGTATTTGTCCTAATGCTCTCCCTCCCCTTGCTCCTCACCTGCCGATAGGCCCCGGTGTGTGATGTTCCCCTCCCTGTGTCCATGTGTTCTCATAAAAAGAGTCCCTCTTAAATTCCTTCCAAATTATCCGATTTAAGTGTGCCATCCTTTAACTGCCCAGGTCCTACAGACAATGACTCATTCATAGTATACCAGTAAGGATAAGCCACATGGCCCGGCTCAGATGCAAGGAGGGCCGGCTCTGCAGCTGCTTTCCAGACCCAGCTGTGCTTTGGAAGAGGGGGCACAAACTCTGGTGGACCAGTTACTGTTTTGGCCACAAGCCAGAGATCCTCTTGCCTCTATGCAAATCCACCACTTTAGCCAAACTGTCCCACTTAAACTTGCCTTGTGATTTCTGGTCTCTGCATCCACTGATCTCTGGGCTTTCCATGCTGTCCTTTTCCATTCTCTTTTCAGTATCCTACCCACTCTTCCAGGTCCAGCTTTACCAATCATGCCTCTACACAGCCTCTGTTCATTACAGCAGCTAAAAGCGGTTACTCCTGTCTCCCAGTATGAATCATTTCATACGTGACTTTTGGGGTATTCTGTTATTTTCATGATTGGCAATGACATTTCTGATATAATTTCTGCAGCATCTGCATTTTCAAAAATAAGAATACTGGAGTTCCATTAAATGATGGCCTTCCCTAGGCTGGCACGAACACTCCATGTGGTGAATTTGCCTTATAACAAGGTTATTCTGACACACTAGGCACTAAACAACCTTGGAAGAAGCCCAACACAGATCCACTTTATATTTAATTTTCCCTTTTTATCAAGCAGCCTTTTAACAAGATCCCAGTATATCCATCTGTTTGATAGAAGATTTGCTTCTCAACATTTAATAGGAGAGGCAGAATAAAGAAAAAGTGTTTCACGGTTTCTTTGAAATGATCTCCACCTTAATTTGATTGGCAGCAAAGCATGTTCCCTCATTGGAAAGGAAGAGCATGTTAAGTAAACACTCCTCATTAACAGAAAAATACTGTACTCTTAAAGTATTCATAATACAGCAGCATCAAATTATGCACACTTAATTGCCCTAAAAAGAGACAGGCCATCAACTGCAGATGAAATTCTTGATTTAGGATAGAGCTGTTATATTTGCTGTATATATTTGCTGTTATATTAGTCTTTCAGAAATATTACACTTTAAACTGAGATATTCATTAAAAATGTAACACAGTATAATATCCTTAATACTATTCTTACACACTAGGGAAGAATATTTCATTTGTCTGTGTATTCAAATAAAAATTGTTATTTATTTGATATAAATATCAATTTAGATTCAATAGATTAAAATAAGACAGGATTGACTTTTCATCCTAGAATCAACCAAAATAAAATTTGACACAATCTTAGCATGCTCGATTTCCTGGTAGAGGACTTGTTATTTGAAAGGTGAAATATTAGTTCAGTGCTAAGCACTGTTTTGGGGGAAATAACACAATGCTTATAGCGGATGTTACTGGTTGTCTGCAGCATCTATTCTCTTCTTACTTAGCAGTTGTTCTTCAAGAGGCTTGACTTTGCCCTCAGGGACATCTGGCTGTGTCTGGAGACAATTTGGGTTGTCACACCCGGGCAGTGCTCCTAGCACTGATTGGACAGAGGCCAGGGATGTGCTAAACATCCTACAATGCACAGAACAGCCCCCTCAACAAACAATTATCTAGCCCAAATGTCAATAGTGCTGAGGTTCGGAAACCTTGTGATATAGTAATGGATTTCAACTGGGTATTTTGCCTGGTTCTCTTTTAGGTAGGTATCATCACATTACTATTTTCTGGCTATTGAGCTGGGACAGGAAATGATGTGTCAACTCCCAGGTCACATCCTCACCAGGAAGGGGTGTGCTGTGTACAGATGTGATGGACAGAGATGAAGTAGGCTTCTTTAATCGCTTTTGTTAGCTATACATTGAGAATGGTAGAAAAACAAGATAGAAACCTAGGCCCCTGAATACCCTGCAGAGGCAAGTAAATGACCTCTGCACTTCATGCATGTGAAAAATAAACTTCAACTTAGCTTAAGCCACGGTTATTCTGGTTCTTGTTTTGATCTATATTCCAAGCGCATATACCCTATGGACCTATAACCAAATGCTCTTTACCTGAAAAACAATATAGGCTCAAAAATATATCAGACTGAAAGATAAATATCCATAAAGATACCATTGCTCAATTTAGAAAGGTAAATTGTAGCCCATGCTCATTGAGAAAAAGTTAAAAAAAACTCTTAACTACAGAAAGTAAAACACCAATGTGCCCTTCTTACACTTATTCTTCAGGGTTAACTACTATCAACTGTTTAGTGTGTGTTTGGGGCTTTTTTCTCTACACACTGAAAAATACATGTCTGTATACATGCATTACAGATAAAAATGAGGCTGGGCATGGTGGCGCATGCCTTTAATCCCAGCACTTTGGGAGGCCAAGGTGGGTGGATTGCTTGAGCTCAGGAGTTCAAGACCAGCCTGGGCAACGTGGTGAAACCCTGTCTTTACAAAAAATGCAAAAATTAGCTGGGTATGGTGGCTCTTGCCTGGGGAGGCTGAGGCAGGAGGATTACTTAAGCCTGGGAGGCGGAGGTTGCAGTGAGCTGAGATCGCACCGCTGCACTTCAGCCTGGGTTGACAGAGGGAGACCCTATCTCAAAAATAAAAATAAAATTAAAATGAGACTGTACTATTCATACTTTGTTTCAGCTTGCTTTTTTTCCCCCAAATACTATGCTTCCATCTATACAGATCTCATTATTTGTAATGGTTACATAGATTTTCATAGCTTGTATGTACCACAATTGTTTTAACTACTCTCTTATTGATAGACACTAGGGTTCTTGTTCTCTCTCTTTAATAGAAAATAATGTGGTGATGAATATCCTTGTTCATATACTCCTATACATTTATTTCTTGAATATTTCTGCAGCTTTGATTCCTAGAAGAACTGATGAGTTAAAAAAATGCACATTTATACTTTTGGTAGGTACTGCCAAGATGTCTTCTACGGATTTCATCAATTTACATACTCACCAACAGAGTGCTGTGTAAGAATGATTCTATCCTCATACTCCTACCAATACCAGTATCATCAATATTGTTAACTTTTGCCAGTCTTGTTGTTTTAGTCTCCATTTTCCTGATCACTATTGAGACAGATTCTCTTTTTGTGTATTAATTGTATTATTTGCTCTTAACTTTATAATTTTCATTTTTTTATGGTTATACACTAATAGTCATGTTCAATTATTTTACAGCAACTAAAGTTAAACTGCATTTGTAAAATAGTCCCCATGGAAGCTCTAAAACAATAAAATTTCCATGCCTTCTCTTAAGAGTTTTGATTATTAAAATTGTATGCTCTCACAGGGCAGAAACTATAGCTAATCTTTATCATCTACCAAATAAGGTTCTTGTTTATTCCTTTTTATAATAAAATTTTACACTTCTCTAGCCTTTTTCATTTAAAATTTAAAATAGTCCTTTAGAAGAATTTACACCAATATTCACACTTAAATATATACTTTTGCAATAACAAATAAGGAGTGTGTTCCCTAATTGGCTCACTGGGATGCTGGACTCTTGGAGGAACATGTAACAGCAGCTTGTGGGTGAAGTGGGGGTTGAGAAACACACCTAGGCAGAAAGATATGGAGAAACTGCAATTGTGCCTGCCTACCTATGTCTTTTAAAGTCTTACACTGTAGGGCCAGAAAGGACCTGTAAGATGGGCTTCCCTGAAGTAAGAAATGATCAGGTATCTTTAGGTGGAATCTTTTCACATTACGGTAGTACCTTTCTTGCCATAACTCCACTCACTCTTCTTTTGATGGGGAATGAATGGAATATGTTCATGGCTCTTTTCACCATTCTATTAGCTAGCTGGCCTTTCCTGAGTACTTACTGTAGTCCAAGCCTTGTACAAAATTACTTACTCTTGATTTACATAAGATGAAACTGGCCCAGAAAGACAAATCAGCTTATCCAAGGCTACACAGTGAGGAGGTGGTAAAGCTGGCCCTTGAACCTAGATCTGTTAACCCTGAGTCCATGCTCATAACCGTCATACCTGATGTCATAACCCCACATAGAATTACAGAAATAGCAGCTTTGTAGTTTTGTGTTTCAGTTTAGCACAGGCCCAGCTAAAATATGTGGCTACTCCAACTGCTTGTTTATTGGCTACATGGGCCTGTTTCCAAGCAATACCAAGCCAGCTTCTACTCTTTTAATTTGCATTCTCCTTTGACTGGCAAATCCATGGTTAACTCTTTGCCCATAGGTGTGGAGATGGGTCAGGGCCAAAGTCAAACCTCTGCTCTACAGAGTTCTCCAGGGGCATATCACAGCCCTCTGCCATGTCAGGTGCACAGACACATGGGCACTAATTGAAAAGGTGTCCTATATGGGGCCAAAGTGGAAAGGTTTCACTATAACATTGGGAATCTTTAGAATAGGAATTAGAATCTAGGCTGTTTACCAGCTTTAAGTAAAACAAGATTAGGACAACCAACCTCCCCTCAAAGAAACCCTCAGCAACCTCCACCCTCTCATCCATCCCTTCTGGCCTAATCTTATCCCCACCTACTTTGAGAGGATATTAACCCCTAGCCACCAAACTCTTGCTTCATATGAAGTCACACACACACACACACACACACACACACACACACACACACACACACAAAACCACTGCTGTTGTTGCTGATTTAGGGAATGAGAGGGGATGATTATAACTCCCTTAAAAAGGTGGAAACCAGCATGGAAACTTAATATGCTCTGGAAATATGAGTGGCATTACAAGATCTCGTTGTTATCTTTTACCGCCTATCCCAAGAGACTGCAAACCTTTCTTTTTCATCCCACCAACTGACCTCTTCAGTTTTAAAAAGAAGAATGTATTTAGCTAAGGAGGGGAAATAAACCAGCATCTCTCAGTGCTCTGATAGTGTTCACTGGGCCACTGGTCACTATTCTGCAGTTAATTAATTCAAGAGATAAATCTCTGACTTCATAAGACAGGAGGACTTAATTGCTATCCATTTACCCAAACAAAGAGAAAAAAATAAAAATGAAGCTTCTTATTGGGGTAGGGATCACTGGATGTTTTTTCCCACTTGTGCCTCAATTTTGGTCCTGTAGTTTTTTTCTCGATATATAAAAGACATAATGAGGAATATAATAAATGGTAGTGAAATAGGCCTAGAAGAAATCAAAATAGTTTTTCTCTTCCTTTCAAATCTCTACCAGTTTAATTCTTCCTCCTCTTAATTTTCATAATAAGCTCTAAGGGCTGATGACAGGGAATTATACATATATGTATTATATCACAGATGTCATTATCTATGTTAGAGGAATAAATAACATTTATGAAATAGAAAAGCAAAGCTCAGGGATCCAAGGTTTAGAAGGAAGAAAGGGGCAGCGTTACTGTTGCTAAATGAGATGGAATCATACATAGAACAAAAACACTTTCAAATTGACAATGCAGTGATTTTATAGACTGATGGTGAGAGGCATCACTTGCTGTGACTTGCTGTTTACCAATCTCAAATCATTTTTCCACATGCCAGCCCTAAACACTCCTTATAGAATAGATCCAGCAGATGTAAGGACTAAGGAATGACATCAAGAAGGGATGAAGAAAATGGCTTCTCTCTAAATTCATAAGAATTTAGAGGCCAAGCTGTCTTTTCTGAAAGAGTGGGGGTGAAGACATCCCTCCTTTAATAATTGAGTTATTTTAAATGACTGGCATAGCAATTGTTTACAGTACCATGTGCTTTGTAGTTCTGGCCATATTTCTGGAAAACCACAGAAGAACAATGCCAAGAGAATTTTAAACAAAACAATCTGAAACATTAATATCAGTATTTACCTAAAGGAGCTTTAAAATTTAGAATGTAGGTGTTTCCTGGGTAGAAAAAGACTGGTTTTGAGTATTTGAGGACTCTAATGCAATGACTTCCATTGAGATATTTTAATACACATATATTTTATTGTGTTAAGTGCTTATTTTGTGTAAGATTAAGTTATTTGCAACATTTATTTCTCACCATAACCTGTATATTACCCCCACAGATGAGGAAACTTAAATTCAGATGGATTGTACATATGAAAGATAAATCCTAGATCATGTTTTACAAAAAGACTATTAAATGGAACTCTTCCTAAATGTGTACATAGACTAACATACACAAAGTTCATTTACATGTTTTTCAAGAATCTCCATAACCTGGGTAAAGCACTGAAGGTGGGGGATAATTTTGAATATTATGCATACTTTCAAGTTTGGATTAAGCATTTTTTGTCCATGTAACCTCACGTTTCAAGATCTAGGATTACATCGTAGTCAAGATGCTATTTTCCCCCCTACACACTTTCTCTTTTAGAACAGTGGAATACAGTTTCCAAAATCCTCTATTTCTGAGCCCTGTACATTTAAACAAATAAAACAGCCACGTTAGGCCTTCAGCTTCTCCCACCTGCCTGCAGCTCCCACGCTCCAAACTCACTGGCTTTTCCTCCCTGGCCTTCGGGATCCCTATCCTCCTTTCCTCATAACCTTTAAAATTACTATGTTTCTCCTGTTCCCAGAGGCCAGGATCAGCCCTTCCGCAAGGAAAGCAACTAAGGTCTTCGGAAGAGATGCACTCTCCTCCAAAACCCAGCTGGCTACCCAAGCTGCAGATAGGACGAAAGAGAACCCCCATGGCTCCACGGCTCTGGCTCTAGGCTTCTAGCTCTTCTTCTACTAACCAACTTTTTGACCAAAGGTAGAAAAAGAGAAGTATTCACAGACAATGACTATGGTCCTGATTTCATAAGCCCCACCATATTAATTTACAAACACGGACAGACATTTGGGATCACCAACACGCAGCACAATCAGTTTCAGGCTCCTTCTGCCACCAGGGGGCTGTGAGACTCTGAGACAGCTTCATTATAGCACGGGGGCTCACTTTCCTCCTCTAGAAAATGAAGGCAGCTGGCTTAGAGAATTGCCAAAATTTCTTCCTCCTCTAAAATTCTACACGATATACGACTTTCTGATTTCATTTATTTTTCAGTATAGGTGGTCACTGGAAGCCACTTGTTTTGTATGATTTAACATATTTCATTCCACCATTTTCTAGATGTCTGTTTTTTTTTTCCCTCCCACTTACAGTTGCTGCTCTAAAAATGCAACAGAAAGTAATTGTATTTTGCCTTCTTTGGATTACAACTCTTAGAGACCGATACTGAGAAAGGAGAACAGGCAGTCATTTTTCTCACAAGTGGAGCAGGAGGAAGCAGCCTTGCTTCACCCATGTGCAATTTCCAGAAGTACCAGCTGGGTAGAGGCTGGGCTGCTGCTTATTTCTGTTTAGTCCTTTTCTCTTGAACTCTGAGAGAGCGTTATTAAATTGTTTTGGTTGTTGCCCAGGTCATAAAAGTTGGTGTCAGAGCTACCAACAAACACCTTTGGCTCTCCCCCATTAGATCTCCCCCATTGGATCTCCCCCACTGGATCTGGCCACCAGACTCGGACATCTTTCTGGGCTGTCAGGTGATGGGCCTGTTCTCAGCAGGTTTCCAAGAACCCCTTGACTTGATCCCAATAAGCCAGTCTTCTAGTGGCCCAGTCCCAAATGCACCATTATTGGCTCCTGCTGCTACAACGCAAGTGGAAGTGCCCGATGCATAGTTGATTGCTCAATAGAGGGCTGCTTCCTTCCCCCTTGGTTCCCCCTTCCCAGGCATGATTAGAGGAAACTGTGGTGGGTTTCTGCAGCCCAGACCTCTGACCCCACACTCTTTCCAACAACGCTAACCTATCTGCCATCTAACCACAATGCCTTGCTCAGAGCTTAACTCAGTGTTGGCTGAATGACTGAGTAGATGATATTGAATGAATGAAGATCATCTCAATGCCAAGCTTCCATGAGCCTATGGACACATAACCCCTACTGTAAGGCCTCTCTCTTGTTTAGGCCCTGCAGCAGCCAACTTTCAAGATGTACACAAGTAATCAGTTATCAGTCTAAAAATGTTTTGTTCTCTTACATGTTTCTTGAGTCCGTTGCACAAAAGGCCTGGCCGACTACTGACTTTATCTTCACCTCCAATACTCTGTGCTTCCTCTAACAACCTCTGCCTGTCTCCTGAGCCACACATCCAGCTTCCCCTCTTCCCAGGCCCATGTTGGCAGGGCCCGTGTCTGTGCAGAATCCGTTCATCTTTCTCCCAGTACGAATATCAGATACTTGGCTCCAGAAGGTTACAAGAAGGGTTGCTTGGAAACAGGTTGGCTTGTAAAAGAAACCTGGCATGGTATATGGCTGAGGGGAATTTTCTACAGTCTCGTTGGGTAAGGAAATAGGTTTTCCCAACAGGAGTAGAGTGGCTCACTCTCTGAATTTAAGTGAGTGAAAGAGGCCTCAGTCTCCTCCATTTACCACCACCAACCGGGGCTGCCTGACAAAGGATGGGTGGTCCTGATGCTGGACTTCCAGTTGCTGATACTTAACGGGCTTGCCTGGTTATGATGTGTTGCCATGGAGGGGAATCACCTTGCCATCAGCCCTATACAATAAGCATGATTGGAAATACTTGCATCTGTATCCCATGATATAATTTCTTTGGAATGTAACCACCTGGCAATGGGGAAAACCCCCAAATATGGAAATTTTTTTTCAAAAATTTAAAAAGGAACAAGGAAATACAAATCATTTTTACTACATTGGTCTGTGAGTAGAACATGGCGCTGAGGGAAGGCTCTAGCAGCCTCCTAGTCATTTCCTCCCTCCTTGGAATCTTCTCCTTTCTCAGACACTGCTGCCATAGTGGTCTTTGCCAAGACTTGGCCATGCTGAGGCCCAATTCCTCCCCTGGCATAGGGTTCCCTGACTGGGGCTGCTTGTGTAAAGAATGGATCAGGGTAAGGCACTCCTTAGTTCTTTATATTCACAATCACCTTTAAAAATTCTATGTTTGGTTATCTAAGCTTTATCAGGACCCCAAAGAAAAACAATACATAAAAATCCTCAACCATAGGACCCACAGACGTGAAGGGCAGAGGGAAGCTGGTTTTTAACTCTGGTCACTGAGAACAGAGATCTGAGACAGCAAGTGTGGAAGCAATACTGGGACCACCTTGGCTCACTTCAGTTCACAGACTACACCAGGTATGTTTATTCCACAAGCCAAGCTGTTTCTAAATTAATCAACTGTCTATATAGCCTTCAAAGCCCAGTATCAGATAAGTCATAAATTCCTGTAGGCCAGGATTTCTCAACTTTGGCACTATTGACATTTTGGATTCAAGACTTCTTCGATGTGTGGAGCTGTCCATTGTAGGATGTTCAGCAGCATCCCCGGTCTTTACAAATGGTGCCTATAGCACCACTTCCTCCAGACATAAAAACCAAAAATACCTGCAGACAGTAATAAATGCCCTCTGGAGGGGTGGTGAGCAAAATCAGCTCTGGTTGAGAACTAAGACTTTGTCTAAGTGCAAAACTCCCATACCAAGGTACATCCCCCTTCTATCTATAGGTGGAAGTACAACATCAATGCTTGTTGTCTGCATATATGCTATCCACATCAATGGAGTGTCTCATATTGTAGGTGTGTCAAGAATAATGCTTTAATATTCCACAGTTTTAACTCACATTTTGTTTCACCAAGCCAAGTGCAAAACACTTGAAGTGATATTACTATTTTTAAAAAACAACCTTGGGTAATTTGGAAAAGAAAGTGCACTTGCTGTTGCTTTTGTCATGATCCTTGTCTTTAAAAGTGCTGCTGGTGCAGTGTGTGTACAAACATGCCTGTCCACCCTCCCTGCCTCCATGGACACATGTGCACGTAGGCACTCACGCAAAGGCTACTGTGTCCCACAGCAGATGAAAGCCGGGTTCTCAAGAGTAAACCAGGCAGGGAGTATATTAGCCATCCAAGCATGAGAAATGCCCAAGTGGAAACCAACATGAAGGCATCTTTGGGGCACATGGTTTGATGGTGTCACCCCAGTGAGTCCATCAGAGGTGCTGAAGATGAGTGCAGTGGGCTGAGAAACGCTGAGGGCCAGGGCCCGGGACCTGAGCCACAGTGTGGCTTTCTGCACTCAGCATACTCTTGGACAAGGGACTTAAGGTATTTGGGCCTCTGTTTTCTCGTATGTTAAAGAACAGTTTTATCAGAGCACTTCCAACTCTAACAGTCTAAGTTTCTAAGAATACAATGCAGAAAATGCCACTTCCACCCACCCTACAATCCTTCTTCTTTCTAAATTAATCATTTCTGCTATTTCCACCTCAAATGATGGTCACTATTCTCAATTCAACAGAAACTGCAAAAAACACACAGAATATTCAATTACTTTCAAGAAAAAAGGTCTGTCTAATCCTGTCATCAGAAATGATGACTTTTATTCCTTTTTTTTGTCCCAAGTTAAATCTCTGTGGATAGCTAATGTTCCATTTTCAAAGAACTATTAAAAAATCCATCTAAGTTTATCCAAACTGTGGGCCGAAAGATGGAAAATACCAGTCCCATGGTACATATGAAGTCACTGGCCTATTTATAGCTCTCAACTGTAACCTAGGGATCACTTGACTCTATACCCCATGTAGAGATTTTCCATATATCATTTCCTTCTTCTGGACATGCTTCATAAACATGATCTGCTTCTGTAAACACCAAAGAAATAATATAGCAAATGGTTCTGTGGGAGATGCATAATAATCCAGGAAATGAAGGGGGCCACATCGTCTCCAGCAGTGAGTTCAAAATTTGATTTTGAAAATTCTGTTCAAACATGAATTGCTTCATGTTAACAGTAGTAACCTGAGCCACATTTGCTTTTCAGTCACAACGTGTTGCATTTGAAGCCAGGTTCATGCTTATGTCCCAGAAAATGATTTCTTATTTATGTAAGTTGATTACAGGGAGACTTAGGTATTGAAGGTACATTTATTGAGCACATCGATTTTATGGAGGGAGTGAAGTAGAAAAGGGAAAGAGAAGAGGAGAAGGAAATACAGACCTGAGACAGTGATGTCTACACCTCAGGATCACAGTTGGTATCTACTGAGAGTACCAGACAGACTGACAGTAATGACAAAGGCATAACAAAGAGCTGCAGATGCATAGAGGAGGACATTGTGAAATTATATGGTGGCAGACAGAACAATGTCTCCCAAAGATGTCCACATCCTAACCTCTAGAGCCAGCAAATATGTAACCTTAGAAGGCAAAATATAATATGTTACTTTACAAGGTTGCAAATACGATCAAGGTTGATGAACAGCTGATCTTGAGTTAGGGAGATTGTCCTAGACTGTCCAGGTGGGCCTAATGTAATAATATGGGTTGTTAAGAGTTAAAAAAAGAAGAGGCAAAGGAGCGGGTGAGTGAGACATAATGTAAGAGGGACTCAATCTGCCATTGTTGGCTTTAAAGGTGACGGAAGCGGCCATGAGCCAAGAAATGTAAGTGGCCCCTGTGGAAAAGGCTTCTCTCCTAGAGCCTCCATAAGGAACACAGCCACACTGACACCTTGATTTTAGCCCAGCCAGAAGAATACTAAATGTCTGTTCTACAGAACTATAACATAATAAATGTTTTTAAGTCCCTAAGTTTGCAGTAATTTGCGACTGCAGCAATAAGAAACTAATACATATAGCAAGTGTGAAATATTTTCTTTTTTTTTTTTTTGAGATGGAGTTTCATTCCTGTTGCCCAGGCTGGAGTGCAATGGCGCGATCTCAGTTCACTACAACCTCCGCCTCCTGGGTTCAAGCGATTCTCCTGCCTCAGCCTCCCAAGTAGCTGGGATTACAGGCATGCGCCACCATGCCCAGCTAATTTTTGTATTTTTAGTAGAGACGGGGTTTCACCATGTTGGTCAGGCTAGTCTCGAACTCCCGACCTCAGGTGATCTGCCCGCCTTGGCCTCCCAACGTGCTGGGATTACAGGCATGTGCCACTGCGCCGGGCCGTGAAATACTTTCAATACTTTTAGGTCCTGTTTACTTGAGGCACCCGAACATTTTCACTCTTTATCCCACTAGCCCCAAGAGATGATGCTAATTGGCACTGGGTTGAAATGAAGGAGACTGGCTTGCATCTCTGTGGTCCCAGAAAGTGGTCCTAGAGGACAATTTGTTGAATAAATGAATGGGTGATGAGTTTATAACATGGAAGAGTACACACTTGGCCATCTGGGTAGAAAATGGTCTTGTCACGACCTCTCTGGAATGGAGACGACCATGGCTGGATCTAACAGGAATACAGCACCCTGGCATTTCTCCTCCTCTTTCTGCAAGACGTCTCCATCTCAGGCTCTGGTTACATCAGGGCTCCCCTAGGCTTGAAGGGCCGGTGGGATGGCAGCACAGTGTCATGTTTTATACACACTCAAGTTAATTTTCCTAAATTCAAACTCTCATGACAGGTTTTGATAATTTTCTGTTGTATTCACTTTGCCAAGAACATAGAAAAGGGGGAGAAAATCTCTACTTTTTCCCACAGAGGATTAATCTTCCTAAACCGATAGAGTCATTTGAGTTCCTAATCCATAGGGTGTTTAAGGAAGGGTGGGAAAATATGCAAGATATTATTGCCTTTGCACCAAAGGGAAACCAACTCAGGTTTTCTCAAAAAGAGATGTAACCTTCTCCCCACTCTTTACCTTCTTCTCTTTCCCCGTCCCAAGGCATCCTGCCTGGCCTTTATAAAATGACTGCCGCAAGAGATGATCACAGAATAAAACAAACAAAACCACCACCACCAAGAAATCGAGAGACTTCAATGGCATTTAGCAGTCAACCACACCCCAAATTTTGCAAATGAAGAAGCATAGGCCCAAATATAACATGAAATTACATTAAAATTCTCAACAAAAGGAAAACAGAGATGAAAAAGCACAGACTTTCAGGCAAAAGAAACACAAGCTTTTTCCCCTCTGCCAAAACCAAAATTTCTCAATGATTTCAACAAACTGCCCACCCCAAAATAACTTGCAAAAAGCACTAACTCTTAAGATAATTTCCACACATTACTCTGGTATGGGGAAGTGATCAGTAGACCCATAGGAAGAAATTTTAAGACATTCTCCAAACTATAAGGAAATAAAATGATCCCATTCATCTAAACTGATATAAAATCTGAATTAAATAATATTTTAAGAGAAACATGATTTTATTATTTGCTAGTACTTGGAGTATCTCAAAAAGCTAACTGTGTTTACAATAATTGCCTTTCCATGGTCAGCTTAAATTATATGAAAAAGTCAATATTCAATAAAGATTTTAGTTAATTAATTAAAAATTTTATTTCAAGTTTTATTTTAGATTCAGGGGTACAAGTGCAGGTTTGTTACCAGGTATAATGTGCGATGCTGAGGTTTGGGGTGCAATCAATCCTGTCACCCCATTACTGAGTACAGTATTCAATAGTTTTTTCAACCCTTGCTCCCCTCCCTTCCTCTCCCTTCAATTATGATTTTTTAAAAAGTTTTAGTAAAACTGGAGGCAGAAAAAAACTTTCTTAATGCAGAAAATAATTTTTCAAGCTAAAAGACAACAGTATACTAATGGAAGCACTAGAGTGACACTTCCCAAATGTACGTGACCAAGGGATTTTTATTTATGTATCTATTAATAACTTGTGTGTACAAAGAATGCACTCTTGGAAACAGTACAAGAGCCATTTGTTTTTTAAAACACAAGTAAGACAAGGCTGTGCCGTTATCACAAGAATTCTTTGATACTGTTTTTGAATATCAAATTAATAAGACAAGCCAATTACAAAATATTGGTTAGAAGGAGAAAAATGATAATTTACACATTATATGATTGCTACCTAGAATACCCAAGAATCAGTCATGAACCGAGTAGAATAGTTAAAAAAAAACAGGTTGTCAGTTTACAAAATAAACTCACATAAATCAAGATCTAATGTATCCCCAGTCAGAAAATGTAATGGAAAAAAAAATCCCATGCGCAAAAGAAAAAAAAACCCTCAAAACATTAATAACAAAAAACCCCATATAAGTTACACAGACATATATTCAACTAAAAATAGGTATAAAATCTATGAAGAAAATAAAAGTTTACTGAGGAGCATAAAAGACAATAAATACATAAACATTTCATTCTTGGAAGGAAAAATACAAGTTTAAAGATGCTTCTTTCTAAATTCATTAATTTAATATAATTTCAACAAAAATCACAATAGAAATTTTTTTAGAGATAGTGACCTTATAATTCTAAAGTTCAATTAGAGGGAAAAAATGTAAAAACATCACTAAGAAATTTTTGAAAATTAAGAATACCATGGGAAGTCTTGCATTACAAATTATTAAAATTAAAGCAAGGCATTACTAGCACAAAATTACAAAATAAGAGCAAAGATAAAAGCCTTAAGGGAACTATTAACAAATTTGACTATATAAAAGCTTGGGTCAAAAAAAAAAAAAAAACACAAAGTAAGGAAAAGTAAAAGTCTAATTTAAGAATGGAAAAGCATCTGCAACAAAAATGCAAGGCCCTAAATATATTAGTGCTTACAAATCAGACAGCAAAGGGTATTCATAAATAATAATACACATAAATCAATAAAAATCATCTGAAAAAGTCTAACTTACAATAATAATGCAAATTAAAGTGAAAACTAAGGCATTTTCACCTATGTAGCTGTTAAAACATTTTTAAAGGAGCAGTGCTTAGTGCTCTTGAGGACTCGGAAAAACAGGGCTCCCCTAATGAGCGGGGGGACGTCTAAGATGGGATAACCATTTTTAAAGGTAATTTAGTAAAGTGCTAAAATGCACAGAACCCCTTAACTTGGTTTCCTGAGGTCATGGGCCAAGTTCCTTGTGTTCACTGCTGTATCCCTGCCTAACACAAACAGGTGCCCAGATTTATCTACTGAGGGAGAACATGTGGGGAGACAGGCATTCTGAGGCTGGAAAGCTGGAAACAAAGATACTGTTCCAGGCCATCTGGGTGCTGAACGCTTTCCGGCCCAAGTGACCTCGCTAAGGCTGAACATTGGGTCAATAAGCAGGAAGGGGATGGATGTCTGTAACATTTCCTATTCCAGGAGTAGACTGTGGGTTTAAATTCCTCTCATGGAAATGGAAGCCTGAGGGGAAAGGGCTTCGGCCTGGTGCCCCAGATTTGACCAGACTCTGCTTTGTATACCAGCCACTGTGTGTCCCCACTAGGGACTCTGAGGGCCAAGGGATGCCTGAGACATGCTGCATCTGCTCGGCATGGCCACCTGGCTTCTGGTAAGACAGCCTCCCCTTGACCAGGTAAATCAGGAGCTTTATCATAAAGTGTAGTTTCTTCCCACCCATCTATTAACTCATCTGAAGCAATTCAGGACCCTCATAATAAAAAAAAAAACAAAAAAACATGCACACTTAAAAATAAGCTATATATATGAGTGTGTGTGTGTAGATGTATGTGTGTACATATCCCATATGCTAAAAACAAAATTTTCTCCAAAAAATGAATAAAAAGCATAGAGATAAACATCAATGCAGCTTGAGTTGGCATACCCCAAATTCCAAAGGAAATGGAAATGTTTGATGTTTTTATTACATTGAATACTTCCTTGGAAAACAGGGTCTTGTTTTGTTTTTTATGAAGCAGAATCTCAGAAGACTCCATCCTTTGATTTTGTTCTCAAATGAAACTTTACCGCTTTAAATCTCTTTTGTATTTACAACTTTAAAACCCCTCTAATTTGTAATCTTTAAGTTATATCCAAATCAAATATTCCAAAGAACACTGGGTTGGGGGACAGGAATGGGAGAACAGACTTGTCTCCAAGATTAGAATAATTAATAAATAAGTTAAAAATAAAGAAATAACCTGGGACGAGGGACTATGCTGATTGTGCAGCTTAGTTTGTTCATGATTTTCTTTAAAACCCATGAACAGGTTTTAGATGTTGTCTGCCCACTCCCACCTTCCCTTACCCTGCTGTCTTCAACCATACACCCTCACCCCATTCTACTGTACTCTCTGTCCTTCAAGAGGGTGGCACTTGCTTCTCCCCAGAAAAACTCTATTGTCCCAGGAAGAACAGTTTGAATGTGTAGTCAGAGACAGATGAGGAAAAAGGGTTCTTGAAGCCCAATATAGCTTCCTCAAACTAAATCAGACACTGAGAGATGGTAAAGCTACAACAGAAAATTTGTCATTTTTATTTAATACGACGGAAAGCAAAAAAAAAAAAAAATTCACTTTCTAGGCACAGGCTTTTTAAAAAGGTGTCTTTAATCCATGAAGGTTAGATTTCCTTTTGCCACAGAATTCCACTGCTTTTTGAAACAACCTTTCACCTTCAATAGTCAATAATAAGGACTACCACAGAAGGAGAATGGGGTCCCAATCTGCAATTGGAATGGGTTTGAAATTTCCAATTCCATACTTTGAACAGTATCCCAATATGGAGTAGGTGGCAGTATTATTGAGGCCTTCACTAAGTATTGAATTCTAGTAATACCTGGACTGCCAAGTCCCCATTCTCATAGGGCTTAAATTCCACTGGGAGTAGGTGGGGAGCCAGCATCAACAGTAGCAATTTGATATTTGTACAGCCAATTACCATCTTCCTGGTACCTTCCTTCTCATACAGTGTTAGATTTCATACTCAAGCCATACTACAATATTTCTATGCTCAGCCATTGTCTTGCACAAGGATGAGCTCATCAATGGCACAGCCAGTCTGATGGCCCTGGCCACACACTCCCTTCTCAGTCCACTGCTGGTGAGGAAGGAAGACGGAGAGTAAGGTCCAATGTTCTGTCTGTTCTCATCAATGCCTGTTTCTGGGTCCTAAGTGCAGCTATAAAGTCTACACTCCTCTATGATTTTGAGAGGGATACAGTTGATTTTAAAACTGCTAGGCTATTGTTCCCTCTCACTCTCTTTGAAATAGCAAACCTGAACAATCATTGATCTTGTTTCTTTCATGTTACAAAGAAAAGGGCATTGACTATGATGTTTGTTCTGGAGAAATGGGCTGCCAAACGATCCCAAATCCTGACCTCCCCTGACAGTTACTGTCATCTATCTAGGGGCTGCCTTTAATTGAGCCAACATCTGGAAAGAATAGAACCTTTAAGTGACAGTGTTGGAAAAAGACTGCCTTTTAAAATTCATTGCTGAAGTTCTTCCAGGAACAGCTGATCACAAGCCATCTGTAGACTACAGATGAGGGGACTTCAGGATGCCACATCATTAAGAGCCAACTTTCAAATGCCTGTACAGTGACCCACAACTCAGGTAATCACTACCATTTTGAAACAGAAAAAGCCAAGGGAATGGAACTGAGCTCCTTCAAAGTGTTCTTTCTGTGAACATCCACAGTACAAATTCTATCCCTCTTCAGCCCCCCAGCCCCGCCCCATATTTCACCTCTAATTGCACCTCCAGAACTGTAGGCTCAAGAACATATCTCTTTGGAAAATCTATAACAATCTTAGAATTAAGAAGAAAAAAGTGATACATCCTTTGGATGCTGTACCAGATGCTGCGTGGGACCCTCTGGATGTCAAAATAATTGGGCAAGGCTCCTGCTCCCCAGCCACTCACAGTGCAGTTGGCAGGACATAACTGCCAACAATTATTACAAAACAAAGTCACCTGTGACATAACAGGGTTAAGTGCAGGGTGCCGAGGGAGGCTGGGGAGGGTGACTGACAGCCACTGCCTGGGAGGGTGGACAAAGGCAATGATAGAGCTGTTTCTGGAATGAAGACATCACGGAGTGATCGGCTTGTGTGGGAAGGAATGGGGATGGAAAAGAGGAAGGTGCAGCATTCAGTGCGTCCGCAGTTAGGTGCGTGTCCAAGATAATGGCAGGAGATGGTCAAGACACACCCAATGGGGATGGCTGTGAAGGACTCACATGCCACGCTATGGAGCATGGATATTTTCTGAAGGTACCAGAAGGCCAATGGAAGATAATAAGGCAGTTACTTGGCCAGCTTTGTGTATTTTAGGAATATAACTGTGGAAAAGGATCTTAGGAGGCAACATCAAAATACGGATGTTCCCCCTTCCTGAGGCCTCTCTTCTCCATCTATTTCACCAATGCCTACGAATCTGCAATTTGACAAATTGAAGCTGAACCCCAGACCTCTTCCTTGAGTCCCAAATCCATGTCCAGCCACCCACTTGCCTCTCTGACATTCTCAAACTCACATGTCCAAATTGGAAGACTTGTTTCCCCCCTACCATTCATCTCTGTCTCAACAGATGGTCACAGCATCTACCCAGGTGCTCAAATTAGAATCCTGGGATCAATCATTCCTACCACGCACGCCCTCACCCCCACATCCAACCATGGCCCTGTCAATATCAACTCTGAAATGAATCTCAAACTTGTTTTCTTCTTTCTCCTCTAGTCCACTACCTTTGTCTAGGCTGCTGCCTATTTCTCTAACTCAGGGCTTCTCAACTTAGCACTATTGACACTTGGGGCTGATGAGTATTTGTTGTCGGGGGGGGGGGGGGCAGTGTCCCTGGCCTCCTACCTGGTGCCAGTAGCACCTACTCCCCTCAGTTGTGACAGCACTGTCTAATGTCTCCTGGGGGACAAATCTGCCCCCATTGAGAACCGCTGCTGTCACGCTACTCGGCCACTCTTCCCTGCTCAGAACCTTGCATCACACTGGCCTCCACCTCAGTTCCTTGAATCCACCAAGCTCCTTCCTGCCTCAGGGCTTGGCAAAGGCCATTCTCTCTGCCAAGCACACTCTTTCGTCCACTCTTATCTTGACTGCCTCCTTCACACACTCGCGATCCCAGCCCCTGTGCTGCCTCCTTAGGGAGGGTCCCCTGAATACCTTATCTAAAAGGCAGCAGTACGTTTGCCTATCTTTATTTTCTTCATAGTACTTTAAAAGTTAGTAATTATTTGATTGTGCATACTCTTTCTCATCTGTCTGTACCATGACAATGAAAGCATTATTAGGGGCAGGGACTATGTCTGTCTTGGCCTCTGTTCCACCCCTAAGGCCTAGCACCATGCCAAGCTAAATAAACACTTGTCAACTGGAGAAATTAATGAGTACATGGACGTAAGTCAAATGTATGTCATACATTCTAGGCACTAAGCACACCCATAAAAATGGCAAGGTCACAATATGAAAACTTAGCTCAGGAAAATTAGAATGTTATCCAGACAGTCTACATTTCAGCCCTGTGCTCAATAACCAAACGATTCCTGATCTGCAATGAAGTAGACAGCAGTGCATCTTGGATGAGCAGAAAACACTGATTTAAGAGGAAGAGTAGCTCATCAACTCTGCTGGAAAGAACTGCAGCAAGACCTCATGAATAGTTTAGAAGTCTCCTAGTAATTGAACCCAATTTCTGTCTCTGGGTGTCTGGGTGTACGTGCATGTCAGAAGTTGGGCAGAACAGATACAGGACTGAGAATCTTAATTTCACAGCCCCCACAGAGCCCACGGCCCATCTTCTTTTCCTTCCTTAATGATATGTTGAAGGGTTGCCTCTTTCATGCAGAGGACTGAGCTGCCACATCTTCCTTTCTCTGGCATAATAAAAGCAGCTGACACAGGACCAGACAGTAAACAGAACTTGCCAGAAAATACAGTGTACCACTTGGGAGAACTGGATTCCCATAGAGGAAAATAACTTTCAAAATAGTCATCCTTCTAGCTAATGCTTTCTTTACCAGATGTTTTTAAGTGATTGAGAAGATTATTATTGAGTTGTGACTCTTTCTGTGACAGTCTACAGAACTGCCAGTTAGGTTTTAAAATGTGTTCTTCTCCTAACTTGACAATCCAAGATATGTCACCACTGTCAAGTGGATCTCATCCTTTACTGTCAATTTTGAGTTCTGCACTCAGGGATAATTTTTGAAATGATCACTTTAGTCATCTTCCCATTTCTAGTGTTATGCACAATGCCCAAGGGATTTTGTTTTTCATTTTAAAATCACTACATACTTTCTAGAAAAAGTTATTCTTGAGGCTACAGTTCAGATTCTGTGTTCAGAAGTGAGATACACTTTGATGAGAAAAATGGCTTTGGAACCAGTGAATCAGGGAAAACATTTTAAAATTGTTAAATTCTAGGTGGGGCGTGGTGGCTCACGCCTGTAATCCTAGCAGTTTGGGAGGCCAAGGCAGGTGGATCACCTGAGGTCAGGAGTTCGAGACCAGGCTGGACAACATGGCAAAACTCTGTCCCTACTAAAAATAAAAAAAATTAGCTGGGCGTGGTGGTGGTGGGCACCTGTAATCCCAGCTACTCAGGAGGCTGAGGCAGGAGAGTGGCTTGAACCCGGGCAGCGGAGGTTGCAGTGAGCTGAGATCACACCACTGCACTCCAGCCTGGGCAACAAGAGCAAAACTCCGTCAAAAAAAAAAAAAAAAAAAAAGTTAAATTCTATTAATTTGTTCCCATTCCAAAGCTGTCTGAGTTTATCTTACTGACCCCTGCTACTATTGCAGATAATTGAGAATCACTGTTTTAATGTCTTGAGCAGCACTGCCCTCCAGACACCACAGCATTCAGACAATAATGCAGTGGGTAGGGTCTTACAGATCCTGAAGAAAGGCAGTTGGGGTTAAAATCCCAGACTTATTCTGCCACATACTTGCTTTATGCCCTGGAGCATTTAATTAACCTCTCTGTACCTCAGTTTTCTCATCTGTAAAATGGTAGTAATAGTATAACCTCATAAGGTTGTTAGGAAGATTAAATGAATTTTCTAAAGTGCTTAGAATGATAGCGGGCATACACTAAGCACTTATGTTAACTCTATTATTAGCATTGCTTTTAAAATTGCTTTTGATTGGTAATAATTAGGCTTCAGTTCACTGAATTAGTAGGCTTCTGGTTAAAATAAACTCAATATATTTGATAACATTCTTCCATCAGCCAATGATTCTAACTCCATAAAACAGCAAAAACTCTGAATAAGCACAAGGTATGTTCCCTACGACTATTGAGTAGATGTAAGACTAGAACCTAAATTACATTGCTGTCATCTTTTCCCAAATTCAGAACACAGAACTTTGGAATTTTAAATTTTTATGTCCTTTTGCAACTTCTTAAGAGCCACCTTAAAAAAAATCTCTTTTATGTGCTCAGGCAAAGGAGGGCAGGTAGTGAGTGGTGAAAGTGGATGAGCCACAGGCCTCAGGGAAAGGGGGCCTGCTGGCCAGATCGGAACCAGGTTGGCTGAGCTGTGCAGGGAAGTGAGTGAACATCTGCTTATATTAAGCCTTTTAATTGAAAAACAAAAGCATCGTTGTGCCCTGAGAACAGGGGCCACAGTTCAGACGGCCCCACTGGCTGCAGTAACACTGAACACCCCAACCTCCTCATCTGCCATTCACACCAAACTCAACAACACTGTGGGGTTTTTTTGCCAGTGAAGGAAGCCGTGCAGGAAGTTTTGGGTGTAGAATACGATTTCCTATAGTTCGCGTTTTAGAGACAGCAATGTGACGTTTATTGGTATTAGGGACCAAAACACAGAGAGTCTACAGTTAATCAGAAGGCAGAAGTACAACAAACCTGGGTAACTTAACATATGGAGGCCCCCTCCAAAGCGAATGCTGAAAGAGGTCACTTCAGAATGAACCGTTCAGGGCAACAGGCTAATGAGAGGGTTGGCTTGCTCAGCTGTTTTAATCTGAAGCTGCCAATTCTTTTTGCTTAATTATCTGTAATGTCCTGCTTAAAACTCATAAAGGCAGACTTGCAATCACCTGCTTTAGTACTTAGTGAGGAAGGAGACAGAAACACAAGTGTTTGGAGGGGTGATCTGACAGGGTCGGGGGTGCATGGTAACGTGATATGATTACACATGCTTCTAAGTGTAACGGAATTATTTAAAAAATGTTCCCTCTGTAAATGATGCAGCTCACCTCCTTGCTGCTTAATTTTTAAAAACACAACAGCAGTTTACTATTTTTTTTTTTTGAGATGGAGTCTTGCTCTGTTGCCTAGGCTGCAGCGCAGCGGCACCCGTTTACTAGTAAGAGCACATCTTTCTCTCTGATTTTAAACACCTGTTGCTGTTGGGACGAATACAGCATCACGCCCCAGTATTGTCAGCTCACCTCCCATGCCCAGGCTTGACTGCAGCTACCCCCAGGAGACTAAGTAACCCTTCTCCCCGGGAATCCAGTGCTCCGTCCCCATAGAACTAATCTGGAAATCAGAGGCTCAGGGACTGCATTCTTGCTCATCAAAACAGTGACTTCACTCATTCATATTCTACTTTTCCCAGTATTTGCTCACGTCTGTTAAACTGTTTGATCCTCACAGCACTATAAGCCAGCTTGGGTAGATATTAATTAATTACATTTTATCAATGAGAAAAATTAAGGTTCACAACAACTAGGAAAAATGCCTACAGTTATCAACCAGTATCTGGAAGAGCTGGACGCACATCCGCCCTCCTCTTAAAAAGGGTAGTTTGATTTGAACAGGGCTTCTCAGCCTTGGCACTAACAACGTTTAGATAATTCTTTGTTTTGGGGGTACATCCTCTGCATCATAAGACGCAGCATCCTTGACCTCTATCTCCTAGAAGCCAGTAGCGCCAGCCCTCACTTTGTAACAACTAAAAATATGTCCAGATATTGCCAAATCTTCCTGGGGGGTGGAGGCAAAATTGCTGGTTGAGAACCAGCAGGTTAGGGTATTTTGGATTAAGGTGGATTAGGAATCACACTTAGAATACCAAAGGGTCATTCATCCTAGAGACCAGCATAGCTGCTATTCATGACAATTGCTGCTTAGCACAAATGAGTTTGCTTGTTTTATGGAAGTGGCGGCTTTCCAGAATCTGAAGGAAAAGAAGAATGGTCAGGACAGAGAACACACTCCAGCCCCTCTTCCCTCCAAAATCCTGAAACGTTATTTGTTCAATTTTTGAATTGGTATTACCTTCATATAGTTCAAAATTAAATATGCATAGAAAGATGTATTATTTACTTATTTTTTGAGCCAGAGTCTTGCTCTGTCGCCCAGGCTGGAGTGCAGTGGCGTGATCTCGGCTCACTGCAACCTCTGCCTTCCAGGCTCAAGTGATTCTCCTGTGTCAGCCTCCCAAGCAGCTGGGATCACAGGCTTGCACCACTGTGCCCAGCAAATTTTTGTATTTTTAGTAGAGATGGGGTTTCACTATGTTGGCCAAGCTGGTCTCCAACTTCTGACCTCAGGTGATCCACCCATCTCGGCCTCCCAAAGTGCTGGGATTACAGGCATAATCCACCGTGCCCAGCCATAGAGCCACCGAGCCACCATGCCCGGCCATAGAAAGGTTTACACAGAGAAGTTTCCCACCAACTAAGGACCCTACTACCCGGTTCTCCCTGGAGACAGACAGTGTTACCAGCTGTCAGAAACATTTTATAAAAGACCCTGTATTTAAAGAAATACTTCCTTTTAGATCAAAGTGTCTCTGAGCTATTATCTTACTCACGTTGAAAAAGCAATAAAAGGCATCTTTCCTTGGAATGTGGTCACGGTCAGGTACTATTTCCTCCTTCCTCACCGCTGCCTGCCTCCACTGATAGGAAACTGTCTCAGACACTGGAATGAAGCAACAACCAAGGTCTTCAAAGATAAAACAAAGTGAAAAAAACTGGGCATTTGGGTCAAGGATCCTGTAGGTGTCCTGGTCTGGTCAGTTTCCCAATGGAGCTTTCTGAATGCTGTGAGCACGTGTGCCCGTCACAGTGAAAACCAGCTAAAAAGACTCTGCACACTGTAGGCGAGGCGTCGGTGCCACAGGCAGGTGGCCTCTGCCCCCACGGCAGCCTGCGGTCATCAAAACCAGAATCTCCCAGTGGAGGCCTATTGTGGGCAGGCCCAGAAAGGCGGGAGAAACAGAAGAGGAAGGGGTGAGGGGCCTAGAACGGCAACCTCAGGGTGAAGAGGTGAGACAAGAAGAAAGGCAAATGGCAGTGCACGTTTCCCATGACAGTCAAGGCCCTGGTGTTGGGAAACACTGACCCAGTCCAACGGACAAATGACAACATGGGACATCATGTGACTGGAGCTTCTAATCATCTTCCTAACAAAGAACTGCAAGGTAACCTGGCATATGTCATTGAACCACCCTGACATCTGTTTGTTTTGGAGAGGTGGGGCTGGGTCATTTCTTCACATATAAAACAGACAAAACTTGAATGTCTAGCATGAGTATTTGACTTGCATTGAGACCATCCTCTTTCAAGTAAACTCGTGCCCTGCGCCTCCTGCTTCCTTTTAGGTCTCTTGCCTTTTTAAACAACAAACAAACAAAATCCCAAAATAACACAATACTCTTTCCCAAACTTCCCTAGTTCCACCAATGGCAGAAAACTTCTGGTAGTCGCACTGATTGGAAATGTAATTTTCTTTTCAAAAATATTCCCCACATCTTTTCCTACTCAACTTTGCACCCAACTTTGTTGCTCAACTAACACAAAAGCCTTCCTGTGTCATCTCCCTCAACCCTGTACAACTTGTGCTCTGCCACTGGCTTTGCACAGGCCTTTCATTTGTCACTAGCCCCTACAACAATGTTACAGTACATCACCACCTGAAAACTGCACTCCCCAGCATGGCAGTCATCAGCCACGTGTGCTTATTTAAGTTTAAATTTAACTAAAATTAAGATTAAAAATTACAGTTCCTCAGACACACTGGCCACATTTCAAATGCCCTATAGCCACACATAGCTTGTGGCTACCGCATTGGTGCAAATTATAGAACATTTCCATCATTGCGGGAAGTTCCATTGAACAACACTGGCCTAGAACATAAAATCCAAACACCTCAAACCAGCACCCAAGGGTAGCTGTCATTTAGAGCCAGCCCATACTTCCAAAACTGCCTACTACTTTCCCCAGACACCACCACTTAGCTTTGTCCAGGCCAGCCTCTCCTGTAATGCCAATAAATCATGCTCCTCCCTGTTTCTGTGCCTGTGCTCATTGGACTCCCTGACATCAAGACAAACAAGTAGGTAAATCAGAATGCACAGTCACTTAAAAAATGGAATTTTTGGCCGGGCCCAGTGGCTCACACCTGTAATCCCAGCACTCTGGGAGGTCGAGGTGGTCGATTGCCTGAGCTCAGGAGTTCGAGATCAGCCTGGGCAACATGGTGAAACCCCATCTCAACTAAAATACAAAAAATTAGCCAGGCATGGCGGCGTGCACCTGTAGTCCCAGCTACTCGGGAGGCTGAGGCAGGAGAATCGCTTGAACCTGGGAGGCAGAGGTTGCAGTGAGCCAAGATTGTGCCACTGCACTCCAGCCTGGGTGATAGAGTGAGACTCCATCTCAAAAAAATAAAAATAAAAGAGAAATACCACTTGTCTTGGCACTTACTCAACACCGATTTGGGTCAAGATTTAATTTTTTCATGTGGGTCCCTCTTTTTTCTCCGAAATAAGTTGTAAGGTCAGGGGAGGCAGAGACAAGTTCTTACACTTCTTTTGCATCCTCCTTTTTTCTTCTCACTTTTTTACACCAACAGGGAGGTCAGAGGTTGTAAACTGGCCACTGCCTACGGGACAGATAGGGTCCGCAGGCAAACTGTTTTGCCCAGAGTGTATTTTTAAAAACATTTGAATTAGTTGCTGTTATTTAAAAATGGCAGATTTCACATCAAAATCTTCATCTCTCTTTTTTGAAAAACATCAGAGTATCTGGCAACCCTGGGCGGGCATTCATTCATAGCTCTGTTGGCTAGAGCTGACTGCCTGCTGCCCCTTTTAAGGAAGGCGTGGGTTCTCCTGTTTACCATGGTCCCCTCGTTTTCTCACTCCCTTCTTTGCTGCCTGGCCCCAGTAGGCTTCTGCATTTACAACTCTTGCGGAAAGCACTCAATAAATTAACTGATAATGGAAATACTCCACTCTGTAAATACAGCCAGGCAGCCTTTAATGCCTGTCTTAATGGGCAACTTGTTTGTTTTATGCAGCTAAAATCAAACTTCTTATTTTAGCCATTAGCTGAAGACATTATTAACCTCACGGACCAATGTTAGCTGTTCTTCCCGGGCTTGCCAAGAACTGAGAATGGATTCAGGAAATGGTCAACTGCAAGACAAAAGGCAGCCAGCCTCAATAATCACATGCAAATAGCTGAGACGCAAAGTGTAAAGTTGTCCCATGAACACTGAGTGTTCCCTAATAACACGTGGAAATCATAGCACTCATGATCCTGAATGTTACTGGCAGCTGCCCAGTAAATCTGGGGCTCCATACAGAAAGCCTAAACCTGCTGCTTAATTCTAACAACATTGGTTTCTTCCCTTTTGAATTCCTCATTATAGACTACTGTGTTCTAAAACTGTTTTCATGTCTTGCCTCTCCCACTCCACTGTGAGCTACTTATAAACTCCTGTGGTATATTTCTCACTCCTAGCATAAAGGACCAGGGGCCTTAACCTGGGATCCATGGACTGGCTTCAGTCAATGCAAAAACACAATGGGTCATCAAAGCTTCTTAGTAAATCTGTGCATACCTTATGATCAGGGCTTCAGGACTGGGAAAGAAATTTAAGGTATTTGTAAAGGGAATAAGATGTATGGTGGCCTTGACAACGCTTGTGTAGTCTGTTTGCTATCATTTACAGTTTTTTTGTCATTTGCATTTGCAAAGCACTGCTTTTATGCTTTCATTAAGGTCATGGGTGAACACGGTAAGCTACCCAGGGCCAACTCATGCATCATGCTGGTGGAAACCGAGTGAACAGGGAGCAAAATTGCCAGTTTTCGAGACCATCAGTCCAACCAGATACAAACACAATAAACATAATATTTAACCCATACTTATCCACCTTGTCTGAAAGGAGACTAGCGAATCTTTTAGACACCTTTAAATCAAGACTCATTAAATTTGAACGTACTCTTTATGAGTAATTTAATGACTCTCTCAAAATAGGAAATGCAGTTAGTTTGAAATAAACTACATCTTTATGAATTTCTCCAGGTTTGTAAAAGATATGTTTCTTCTCTAAATATGTATAAACCATATGTTTAATAATAATGCTCAAATTATACTGGGGAATAATGTCTCACTTATAATCTGGTTTCCAGAATGTACTCTTCCTCATTTTTGAAAATAGGAATAATATTTGCTTATGTCCTGTTTTCTGACAATTTTCCCATTCTGAAATTCATTTAAAGCTCACATTCAGAGGTTTTCCTATTCTAGCTTTAAGTTCTTTCATCTGGGAAATGGTTTATCTGGACCTGGAGATAAACACATTTGCAATAGCTAACTCCTAAGTCCACCATGAACACCTTCTCTAGTTTGAAGATCAGAGAACTAAACCGAATAATTCAGCTGAGCTTTTACCTGCCAGTAAAACAACACTTTCTCTAAGTGATTCCTTCTTCTTGCTATGCATATCAATACCATATTTATTAAGGGCTGAAGTTCTAAGTGCTGTGCTGGTCTTCTTGGTGCTTTTTAAGAGAGGCTACGTACATCCCCTTCCATTGCTTATACTTTTTAAAACCAGAAATCATTAATAAGATCCTGATATTATTACACATAAAAAATTGTTCATTAAAAAAAATTTCTGGTCCCCTTAGGTTTTCTGTGTCTTTCCTTATTTCTCCTACCATAGAATTTGATTTTTAGTTTTTACAACCTAAAAAACATTGCTGAGTTAAATATCCTACTGGAGACATTAATCATAGAATTACCTATACTAATTATTGAAAACCTGCTTGACTAAATAAATTCTTGGGCAGGGTACACTTAGCAAACTCTGAGATGTCATGGTCACATTTTTTCTATAACTTTTGCAGCGACAAAGGATCTCCTGTGAGTCAGAATTTGGTCAAGAATTTCAGTGCATCTTGATGCTGATTGAGAATACCGCCTGAAACTGATCTGAAGTAATAACAGGCTAGCAATGTAATCATCTCTGTGTTGGTCCATGCTTGAATGAATGTACACGGAATCTTGGGTAAACGAGACAGGATTTGGTTTTTCACTTGTGTCTAAAAATAAATAATAGTGTATTGTTGCCTCTGGCCCGATGTACAAATTTTATAAAATATACTGCGGCACTTCTGAGCTCTTGAATCTTTACCCAACTCTTTTCCAACCACACCATCACTTTGAATGACAACCTCCCAGTTTGTATTTCAAGGTTTGGCTGAGTGGAAAAATCAGATAAAGAAGATATGCCAGGAAAAAGGGCACATTCTCCCATATGAAAATGGAATAGAAAATACATCATGCTAGTTCCATGACCTGAATATGTGGTCAGAGCCCATAGCTCATGTACTTTATGACTAAACGTCTTGCAGGCTGTCCATCAAAGTATAAAAGGAAAAATTAAGAAATAATAAACCTTCAATACACAAACCTCCTACTCTTAAGAGGGCAAAATAGCAAGAACTTTGAAAAGCTAAAATGTATAGTCAATTTATAATCAGGAGTAGAGGTGCTTGGGAACATATTTTACCCAGTAACATGTTTGAACATTAGCTTGGTAGCTGGGAGTTGAGAATTTATCAAAGACTGGTAAGTTAAGATACATTAGGAAGTCTGGAAAAAGACTTTTTGTGAAATGGGCTGAAGACATAAAATCTGAGCGGCTTAGAAAAGGTGGGGAAGAGGAGCATCTCACATTTTAAAAGTTTTAAAATACAAAGGTAGGAAATGTTTTAAATGTTGGTGGAAAGTAGTGAGTCCATTAAAGGATTCATATATTATACACAGAACACTGCATGCCCTCAGGAGCCTTCTTCTTAGGAATAAGAAGGGTCTTCAAACAACTCTCTTCACTCAATATTCTATATTATGGTGAACTGACCCCCAAAGATTCCCATGCTCTAATCCTTGGGACCTGTGAATATGTCACCTTCTAAGGCAAAAATGAATTCAAGTTGCAGAGGAAATTAACGTTGCTAATCAGCTGACCTTTTAGATAAAGAATATTAATTTTTATTAATATTTTCCCATATTTCTGTGAGCCTAGGAGGGCTCAATGCAATCACACAGGCCCTTTAAAGTGTCAGAGTGATACAGCCTGGGAAAGACTCCACCGGCCGTTGCTGGCTTTGAAGATGGCAGGGAGCCATGACACAGGGCACGCAGGGAGCCTCTAGAAGCCGGAAAAGACAAGGAAGTGGACTCTCCCCTGGAGTGTCCAGGAAGGAATACAGCTCTGCAAACACATGGATCTCAGCCCAGGGAGACCCATGTCAGGCTTCTGACTCACTGAACTATAAGATAATGCATGTATGTTGTCTAAGCCACTAAATTTGCAGTAATTAGTTATAGCAGCAACTGGAAACTAAGGTAGTAACTTACAACTGCTTGGGAGAAAGAAAGGCCTTTGATAATATTCACGTGCCAAACAGCAAAACGGTGTTCCTCTTTAGAAAACAAAATGCACACTCACCTTTTTATAGGTTTTTTCTTCATTTTGTTTTCCAGGTGCTGCCTCTCCATTTTCAGCAGCAGACGACATCTACAAGAGAAACACACTGCCCTTTGAACTTCAATGCTACTCTGAAATACAATATATTAATAATATTGCTAACCAAAGGATCTATTTTAGTTAAGTATGTTTTTGTTATTGCTATTGCTGTTGTTCCTAAGGAAGACAGAAACATTTCAGAATACTAAAAAAGAAATCTGCATTCCTTAATCTTCCAAAAATAAATCTAAAATATTTTCGTAAAATATTTTATCCCATATGCTCTAAGAAAGCATGTACATGTGTATAAGTTTCTTTATACAAAGCTTTTTTTTTAGAGACAGGGTTTCACTCTATCACCCAGGCTGGAATTGGAATGCAGTGGTGTGATCATGGCTCACTGCAGCCTCAAACTCTTCAGTTCAACCAGTCCTCCCACCTCAGCCTCTCGAGTAACTGAGATTATAGGCATGAGCCACCGTGCCCAGGCTACATAGCCTTTTAAAAAACTTTTCTTCTGGTTATACATGCTCACTGTAAAATTATCTGGGAAATACCAAAAAATATGAGTCAGAACAAAAAAATTACTCAATTCTACTACCCTTGGGCAACTCCTCTATTCATATTTTGTCATATTTATTTCTACCTTTTATTATGTGTATTTTCATATGAAAAAACTTACAATACTATCTTACCCAGTATTTTTCACTGAACATTTACGTAATAAACATTTTCCCATTTGATTACAAAAATATCTTTGTAAGAATAATTTTTTTCTAGTTGCAAGATATACCACTGTGTGGACACCACTGTGTGTTAATACTTTAGTCAATGCTAATATTGAAGGATAGTTGAGGCAGCTCAAAGAGTTTTGCTCCTGCAAATAGTACAATAATTATTTTATGCTTACATCTTTATCTAACTTCAATGTTTTCTTGGACTCAATTCTTGGAATTGCTAGGGCATACTAGGGTATTAAAAAATTTAAAGCTTTTACTACATATTGGTAAATTTATTTCCAGAAGAGTATACTCATTCACACTGCTATCAGCAGTGAGTGGGGGCTTGTTTCATTACACATTTAGTAATGACTGTTATCATCTTAAACAGCTTTGCTAATCTGACAGGTAAAAGAAATCATCTCCTGGTTTTAATTTGCATCTGTGAAAATTACTGGTGAAGGTTAACATTGTTTTCACATCAGTTTTAGTTCTTTGTATTTCTTCGAGTCTTCCATTGTTTCGTCCATTTATCTATGAGGTCTTAACATTTCTGATATTGATTTTTACCTATTACGGTTATTCATACTAGTGGTTTGCTTATTTTTATGTTTTAAGGTCATTAATTGCTTGCCAAGTGCATTATTAATATTCTTCTGTGTTACTATCTGCCTTTTTGTTTGTTTTTGAGACAGGGTCTCACTTTATCACTCAGGCTGGAGTACAGTGGTGCCATCACAGCTCACTGCAGCCTCGACCTCCCAGGCTCAGACAATCCTCCCACCTCAGCCTCCCAAGTAGCTGGGACTAATTTTTTGTAATTATTTTGTTAGAGACAGGGTTTTGCCATGCTGCCCAGGCTGGTCTCGAACTCCTGAGCTCAAGCAATCCTCCTGCCTTGGCCTCCCAAAGTGCTGGGATTATAGGCATGAGGCACTGTGCCCAGCTTACCGTGTCCTTTTAACTTGTTTCATAATTATGATATAGAGAAGTTTACATTTTTACACACTCAAAACTATTGCGTATCTTTGTGAATTCTAACGCCTTAAGATAAAATATGTTTTCTCATTGGGAGATCTGATCTTCAGATGTGTTTCTCTCTCTTCCTAATGATAAGATTTTCACATGTGACCTATAATTCATCTGAATTTTTAAAGCCAGTTATGTTACTTCTGTGGTAAACAAGGATAACTTCATAATTAGGGAACCATAATTTAAGGGTCTTACCTTAAATTGCATGCAGAACATTTAATACACCAAGGAAGGGTAAAATTTCTGACTTTCTTTTACGCTTTTGAAGCATGCTTTAAATTCTGGGCTTTTAATAAACACGGCATATGCTAAACCTAGGGATTCATCAACCATTTCTGTGCCTTGGAATTAAGTGACTGAGTTTACCCACACTGCCATGAGCTTGATATGACTAAAAACCATCCAGGAAAATAAATGCAAGAATCACGGTGAGCCAACCTCACTAGATCTAGTACTGCCCACCAATGAAACCACCCTCTTACATAATTTTGCAATTCTATTTGCATCTATTTAATCTGTCCGTGTTAGAATAGAGTCTTCCAGGACAGATGTTTCACAAACTATTGTTTTCCATGCTGTATCAGCTTAAATTGACTTAAAGAATAATTCATTTTTCTAGTCTCTTTATAATAATATTAGGTCAGTTTTGAATAAAAATGCCAGAAGAATTAAAATGGTTTATATATCAGGCTCAGAGTAAAATACAGGCCTTCAACTGTTTAACAGAGCCAACAGAATGAAGACCTCCCTAAAGAATGCCATTCAAGTAATTTCACTTTTAAGACTTTGCAACTTTTAAAACCAAAAAACTACAAGAGCAACTCTGAAGGGTGCTTAAAAAAACAACCTTAATGAGAGGTTAACTAACTGGCATGAATGAAGGACGGAGGATGAGATGGTCTTAAAGTACTTTTTATTACTCTGTGAATCATCCCTGACTTGACAGTAGGGAAGAGGAGGAGAAAAACAGGTAAACTTCTATTTTTTTTTAAAACACTTCCTTTTAAGCAGCACAAAACATAAAATAATGATAAACGAAGGCCATGAACTATCATCTGGATTCAAGAGTTATTCATTTATTTTTCCTGTAGAGTGATGTTTAACAAAGGTCACATAAACCTATTAACCAGGGGCATTGGAGTCGGAGAGGCCATGTAGTAGGGACAAATAAGATGCTTGGGGATGTACTGGTAAACTGCAAAGGGCCATTACAATGGTCACAATGATGACTACTGTTTCTTCTTAGACTTGCTATGCTTCTGCACCACATCATCTGTAACTAATGAAGTCAAGGTAAGTATGAATTCAAAACATTGTTTTAAAAAACATTATATAATTATGTTGGGCATTGTGGCTCACACCTGTAATCACAGCACTTTGGGACGCCAGGATGGGATGATCGCTTTAGGCCAGTAGTATGAGACCAGCCTGGGAAAAACAGTGAGACCTCATCTCTATAAAAAATAAAAAATTAGCCAGGTTCAATGTCTTACACCTATTGTCCCAGCTACACAGGAGGCTGAGGTGGGAGGATTGCTTGAGCCCAGGAGTTTGAGGCTGCAGTGAGCCATGATCACACCACTGCACTCCAGCCTGGGCAATAAAGGAAGAGCCGGTCTCAAAAAGAGAAACAAAAGCAAATACTGTGTCATTTTAGATAAGGGACTTGAGTATATTTTGGTATCCACAGGTCCTGGAATCAATCTCCCGCAGATACCAAGGGCTGACTGCACTGAGTTTCCTTTTGGGGTGATGCAGATGTTTTGGAACTGCATAGAGGTAGTGATTGCATAACATTGTAAATGTACTAAACTATACTAAAAATGAACACTGAATTGTTCATTTTTAAATGGCTAATTTTATGTTATATGAATTTCACCTGAAAGACACAGCGAGACATCGTCTCTAAAAATTTTTTTTGAAGTTATAATCATGTGTATTTCCCATGTACACATAAAAGGAAGGAGGAAAGACATTCCCAGAAGTTCTGGTGATTATCTACAGATGATGGGATTATAAATGCTTTAGGTTTTCATTTTTATATTTTGTTAGATTCTCCAAGTATTCTACAGTGAACACTGCTACACTTAAAAATAAGGAAAATACTATTTAAAAATTTAACATACATAGTAATTAACAACAGAGACCACATCTCGGTTTTTTTTTTAACCCTTCTGGCATGCCAAAATTCATAAAATTTCTTGTTTCTGTTTGCTTGATGTTTGATTCAAATTTGATGTCAGAGTTAAAGGTTATGAGCTAGATATATGTTTTAGAATATTTGTAAAAATATTTACAATAAAAAGGTAAGGGCTCTATACTGATTTGATCAGAATTAATTAAAAATACAGACTTTATTTCCTTACCTTTGTAAATGAAATGGCAAGTCATCTGTAGTTAGTAGTGATGGGTGGCCTACTCATTGTTGAGACCGTTTTCTTTGCCAGGTTTCTGTTAAAATAGAAATTTCTGGTCATCATTTATTCATATCCCTACTACATCTCCCAAAAAAGATCAGAGGTAGCTGTAGGGATACATGCAACATAAGCAGTTAAAATTAAAACAAAGGAAGGAATGTGGGTGAGGGAAAATAAACATGGAGAGCAAGATGATTCTATCAGCAAGGGCTGTGCATAGAACATAAGCCACAGAGTCTGGTATGGTTGTTGAGTAAACTTTACAGTCTACAACTTGACTCTGAGATTCCTGGTTTCCAGAGGAAAGGAAAATACGATCAGTTACCAGATGCACAATGAGCAAAAGATAAAAGCAAAGCAGTTGCTCAAATGAACCACAGGTATCTGGAGATTCAAGCTGGAGTGGAAATTTCTCCTATGGATCTTCACAGAGGTGACACCATGTGACATGTGGACAATTTTTCAATATTATCCCTATGATAAACTACCTGTGATTTCCATAAGGGTTGATTAGATGACACAACTTCAAAGAAAAGTTCAAAAAAGCTGTTGTGCTATAATTATGTTTTATACAGAAGAGATAATTGCTTATTGTAATCAATTTAAAAATGTAGAGAGGTATAAAGTAAAAATGAATTAGGCTAGGCATGGTGGCTCATGCCTGTAATCGTAGCACTTTGGGAGGCTAAGGTGGAAGGGTTGCTTGAGGCCAGGAATTTGAGACCAGCCTGGGCAACATAGTGAGACTCTGTCTCTTAAAAAAATAAATAAATAAAGAATTAGGTCTTATCTCCCCCACCGTGCGATAGCCAATATAAACAGTCTGTTTGTTTTATAGCCTTTCAAAATCTTCCCTATGCTTTTTCACACACACATTTATTTCTGCCACTTGCTCTTATCAAAATATTTTTAAAATCTATATATCTACCTCATTTAAAAATAACTGCATATATTCACAAGATGGACATACCATTGTTTAACCAATCACTCTTCTGTGGATGAACATGCAGACTGTTTCCAAATTTGGCTACCTTAACCAGAGCAGGAATAAACAGTCTTATTCAAACATCTTTAATGTTCTAGTACTTTTATTTTTGTGGGAAAGAATCCTAGAAGTGGAATAACTGTGGGGCCAAACATAATAAGCATGTTAACTATTTGAATGACTATTGCTACATTTCTTTCCGGTGCAAAGGTTGAAGCAATCAGCCCAAATGTGCATGGTGAGTGCCTGCTTATTGACACACTGATCAGCACTGGTGTTCGCCATCTTTAAAAGTGTTTGCTCACCTGATAGGCATCTCTGGTTTTAATTTGCCTTCTCTCACTACTAATGGGGCTGATTCTTTTCACAGGTTTATTGGTGATTTACAATTCCAGTTCATGCCCTTTGACTATTTTTATACTGGGCTGTTTTATCTTTCTTTTATAAACAATTTGTGAGACCTCTTAGTATTTTAAACATTAGCTCTGTCCTAGAGGTTGCAAGTATTATTCTTCTTTTGCCTTTATTTATTGTGTCTTGTCATAGACATTTTAAATTTTTACACAGTCAAATCTGCCAATTTTTCCTTTATGGATTATAAATTTACTATCTTGCAATTTTTCCTTTTTGGAAGATGGATTATGAAAGAGAGCTCCCCCTAACCTGATGTTATACGTGTATTCTCCCATATTTTCTCTTGATAGCTTTATGGGTCCATCTTTAATATTAGCTCTTACTTCAAATGGAATCTAATCCAAATGGAATATTGCCCCAGATGGACACCTAATTGCCCCCAAATCATTTACTTTATGTTATTTTCCTTACTGGAAAGACAAGCCACCTTTAGCATACATTAAGTTTTCCTATATACATTGATTTAGTTATGGCATCTACTCTGTTCCAAACATTGACCTGTGGATTCCTAAGCTAATGCCATATTGCTTAAAATGCAGTAACATGATAGTGTGCTTTGATGCCTGCTGGCACGACTCCCCCATGCTGACTGTTTTTCCTTCAAGTTTGGAAATTTTCTTGCATTTATATTTTTATGTGGCCTTTAAAAACATGTTGATTGGGCTGGGTGCAGTGGCTCACGCTTGTAATCCCAGCACTTTGGGAGCCGGAGGTGGGTGGATCACCTGAGGTCAGGAGTTCGAGACCAGCCTGGCCATTATGGTGAAACCCTGTCTCTACCAAAAATACAAAAACTAGCTGGGTGGGGTGGTAGGTGCCTGTAATCCCAGCTACTCGGGAGGCTGAGGCAGGAGAACTGCTTGAACCTGGGAGGCAGAGGATGTAGTGAGCCGAGATCGGGCCATTGTACTCCAGCCTGGACGACAAGAATGAAACTCTGTCTCGAAAAAACAAAAAACAAACAAACAAAAAAATCGTGTTGACTAAGCTGACAACACTTTTATCTTCCAAGTTGGGATTCTGATTGGGATTATATATAGTTATTTTAGAACAATTTTTATCTTTAGGATCATAAGTTTTCTCATTTGAAAAGATAGTATAGCTCTCTACTTCTTCAAATGTTAGTTTGTCTTTCACTACAATCTTTTTTTTTAATTTGTCTTATGTCTTACTAAATTCACTCCTGGATATTTTCATTTGTCACTCTTTTAAATAGAGTGAAATATAAATCCTTATATTTCTAGAAATATAAAAATATAAAATTAAAAATCCTTATGTTTCTAGAATAAATCTTTGATTTGATTTCTTAATCTTCTCAAAAGCATATTTTCATAAGTGATATTGAACAACTGTTGTGGCCATCTTTATCAGTTTTTGGTATGAAAGAATTTATACTTTTCATAAAATTGGAAGGCTTTCTTTATACGCACTCACGTTTTTTTCTGTTTATTACTCCTCTCGGGATTTTTAACCTTTCTTTGAATCAAATTTTGGTAATTTATAGTTTATTAGAAAAACATCAATTTCCTCTGGATTTCAAATTTTATTGCCATAAACCTGAACATAACATTGTCTTATTGACTTATTTTAATCCTTCTGGGATCTGGGCAATTTTTTTTCCTCATTCCTAATGTTGCATGTGTATATGTACATTCTTTATATTATATACATATTTTCATTAGTCAGATTCTCTCCTTTTAATTGTTTTGAGGCCAATTACATTAATTTTAGCTTTTGTCATTAACAATACCTTCTTTCTTCTGATTCTTAAAAAAATTTCTTAGATGCAATATTTAGCTTATTTTTCATTCTTTTTTTTTTAAATAGTACCAAAAGCATTTAGGCTATAAAGTATTCCTAAATGCATTAACAATTTCTTCATAAGTTTTGATGTGAAATGTTCTTTTTAATTAACTTCCAGAGAATTTGTCATTCTGTATTTGATTTTCAGTTTGATCCAGGAATCATCTATAAGAAGGCTTCTTAATTTCAAGCATTTACATTTTATTTATTATTATTATTTCACTGTCAATTTTTTGTTTTATCACAGTGGGATAAAAAAGGGGATGAGTAAAATAGCTTTTCTCCACAAATTCATTTAGTTTTTTCCTGTGGCCATAGAAATAGGTTTTTGTAAACCTTCTATAGACAAAAGAGAAAAATGCAGATTCTGTGTTTTTAGGGTATAAACACTATATACAAATACGAACCTGTATCATTATTTGTCTACTTTGTCAAATTATGAAATAATTATTATTATTAATTTTTTTGAGACAGGGTCTGGCTCTGTTGCTCAGGCTGGAGTGAAGTGGCATGATCTCGGCTCACTGCAACCTCCACCACCTGGGCTCAAGCGATCCTCCCACCTCAGCCTCCTGAGTAGCTGGGATTACCAGTGCACGCCACCACACCTGGCTAATTTTTTAAATTTTTTTTGTAGAGATGGGGTCTCACACTATGTTGCCCAGGCTTGTCTCAAACTCCTGAGCTCAAGTGATCCACCTCCCTCAGTCTCCCAAAGTGCTGGGATTACAGGCATGGCCACCATGCCCGGCCAAATTATGAAATAATTATATCAAAATTCCCTAATATAATTATAGTTTTGCCATGTTCTCCTGTATGTCTACTTCATTTTTTTGCCTTATACATTCCAGAACTATGTTGGTCAGGAAATAAAGGCAATGCCTATAACAATGTTTTGTTTACTATTAATTACATTTGTTGTTACTATACTTATTTTTACTCATTATTTCTTTGCTGGTTTGCTCATATTATCTTTTTGATTTTAAATCATTTAAAAACCTGTTTTTCAATTAAGAAAGCAAAATGACTATACACTATTTTCACTGCCCATTTTTTTGCTCGGCCTGCTGTGTAGACATGGAGATGAGCTACCCAGATCTCCTGTAAGAAGGGAAGACTGCCTTACTGCATGCCTCTGCAGGGAGCCAATTTAGCCTAGGTCATGGCCCTCCTGGGGCAGTCACCTCTTGTGACTGAGTGGCACGGTGGCACTCTTCCTCCAGCTCCCCATCAAGGTGGCCCAGGCTTTGTGTGTCTTGCGTGGGACTTTGATTTTGTGCGCCTTCCCTCATCTTTTCACAGGTTTTATCAGTTTCCTAGGGCTGTCGCTACAAAGTACAACAGTCTGGGTGGCTTCAAATGACAGAGATTTATTTTCCCACAGTTCTGGAGGCTAGAAGTCCAAAATAAAGTACTGGCAGGGCCATGCTCCCTCTGAGACTCGATAGAATTCTTCCTTGCTACTTTTTAGCTTCTGGTGGTAGCCATCTTTCTTGGAGTCCCTTGGCTTGCCACTGTGTTACTCCAGCCCTGGCCTCTGTCACCATTTAGCGCTTCTCTCCATGTGTCTCCCTCTTCATGTGGCATTTTCCTCTTCTTATAAGAACACCAGTTATACTAGGTTAGAGCTCACCCTCATGAACTCATCTTAACTTGATTATATTTGCAAAGACCCTATTTCCAAATAAGGTCACATGTACAGGTACTGAAAATTAGGACTTCAACATATCTTTCTGGGGAACATAATACACGGGTGTTAATTCCTACTAAGAATCTTGCAACCAAAACTGTGTGCCAGTGCTTGCTTCCAGAGAACCCAATCCATGACATCTCTTTTCTCTTTCTTGTCCATAGGTAGAGATACTTGGAATATTTTTACTCTTTCATTGCCTGCTCCACTCTAAGCTACTAAATATCTCCTCATAGTCAACATGTCTCTTCCACTTTAAGAAATCTTAATGAACAATTTAGACTTCGTAGTCACATTATGATCATTTATTTAGACTTGACCATAAGTTTTGCAATGTTCATTGCTCATCACTCTTTCTTTGGCTCTTCATCTCCTCCTACCTTGACACCTATGTCCTGATTCAATTCTCAGAAGTGGCATGTAGATGGCCCAGTCTGAGTAACTCCATGTCCAGAAATGTCTTCCTTTTGCTCTTATGTAGGAATAGAGCTCTTGGCCAATGCAGGATTCTTGGCTCACAGGTCTTTTGTCCCATCTCTCTGTAAATACTGTATTGCTTACTGCTTACTTCCCACTTTGTAGATGAGTAGTTTCATGTTAGTCTGATGCTCCCTGTGCTAGAAGCATGCTGGTTTTCTCTGTCTGGAAACCTCTGAGGGTTTTCTCTTTTAACATTGTTCAAAATTCCATAATGATAGATGTGCCTTTTTTCATTCATCTTCCCCAGTAAAGAGAAACTGACAAGAAGTAAATACGTGGAGATCCAAATAGGAAGCTATGTGATAACCTGACTTAAACCACAAATAGAACTTAGGTTATCTCAATGAGGAATGAACAGGCTGCATATCTTTTAGGCAGTCCTCCATGAATATTATTTCTCCTAACCAGTCTTTTGATAAGAATTGGACAGTGGAGTACTCAAAGTTGTAGTCTCTGGCAAGAGCCTGGAATGCAGAAATTCCAATGGTCAAGTAAGGACATACTCACAAGGTTCATGTCTCCTTAGAAGATGTTACTATGTAATCTGACACAAGAGTCCTAGTTAAAACTTATTTTCAAAAATTATTTCTGATATGAAAGAGAGCTAACCTATGGTGTCATATGGACTGTTTAGCACCAGCTCAGTGAGCAATAATATGTGCCAGACAATGACTTTTTTTTGACTATGTAGTTATTTATCTATTATTTCTGGTATTTAGTATCTGGATTCTGTGACCTTAAGCAATAAATAATTTATACTATTTCATAGCTTTCTATAGTTCTATGTTTTCACTCAATTTGAGAGAAGGGAAGATCATGTATTGAGCAACTACGATGTGTGAAATGCTGCCACATATGTGATTTCATTTATTCTTGCAAATAATCCGTTGGCACTCCCCAATTTAACATGTGCTATTTTGACACTTGTAACTGTCCTATAAAGTCCATGGGATGCAGTCATTTTAATTTTGCTGAGCGGGGCTCTCTTGCTGTGAGGCTGGTTTGTAAAAGTGAAGCCCTTAGTTGGTGAATGAACCTAGCAACCATCCACTCCCACCCCACGCACCTCCATCTCAGCCTGGCTTTGCCATTCTCTAAATCAGTGCTGGGCATTACAAACACCAGGGAAGCTTTTTGAAAATTCAGCTTCTGGGGCCACACACTGAAACCAGGGAATCACTACCTCTGCGTGGTAGACCTAGGGAGTCAGTATTTTCAGCACGCTTCACAGGCTTGGGATCATCTAAGCTACTGTGACCAGTAAAGGCAATAAAGAGAGTTTATCACTTCAGGATTGCTTTCAGGGTCTATTAGGGAAAACAGAAACCACTTTGGGTATATTAAAGAGGGGAAATTTAATACATGGAATTGGTTATAAAAGTGATGGGTGAACTGAAAAGCTAAGCAAGAGATGGTGATGAAACAGATCGCAATCAACATGATGCCACTATTGCTTTTAGGGCTGCAGGCACAAGAGAAGGTGGTGTTAACAGACCTCAAAAGCAGAGGTCAGCTGCGGTCAGAACATCAGGACAGGGGTTGACTGGCAGAAGTTGGAACTGCAGTAGGAGGGGTATGTTTAGAAGCATGGAGAAGACAGTCACTAATGGAGATGCCACCTAAGACACACAGGTTAGGGGAGAACATCCTGGTTTTTCTCGTCTACCTTCTGCCCGCCAATCCCTGTCTATGGCTCCCAGAGGCCAACCTCATGAAAAGCATCTGAGCCCATAGGAAGCCTGAGAAATGCATCCTATATGGGATGACTTCCCTGTGATACAGAAGAGTAAGGAATGGCTCTGAGAACAAACGACCCAATGATGGGCCATAAAACAAAACAGAAATTATAATGAAAGTGGGAAAGCAGTAGGGGAATAAGCCTGAGAAACATGATTCTCAATGGAAATGTGGATTGGGAGGTAGGCTAGGAACTGGTACACACGTTTCTATTGTTATGGCTCTGGGAATCCGTTAAGAGCTTAAATAGATCACTACCAAGTAGTCAGGGTCTACTGCAGCCCCTGCATTAAGTCTAGGAGGAAGGAGAGGAGCGAGGTTGTGACTTGGGATGATTTTCCTGGAGTCCAGTCAAGTGGTAGGGCTGAGATTTGATCCAGGGTTGTCTAACTTTAAAACTAATCCTCTTTCCACCATACACCTCTCTCTTTTACTTGTTCTCTCCTACTTAAAAACAATGAGAAGATTGTCTAATCAATATTGCACCGCATTTTTCAATTTGTAAATGCAATCAAAAGATTAGCCAATTATATTAATTTACATAATTTTTTCCTATAAAACTTGTTCTACATCAGTAAGCCTCAACCCAGAGGGCATGTCTTAATTGAAAAGGTGGTAGAGGAGCTTTTTAAAACTCTATAGTTACCGAAAGTTTTAGATATATTGTGCCTGGGGGCCATATGTGAGTCAGAAGCAACCCTTTCAACCTCTAATTCCCCAACTAGGGCCATAAAACTCAGTATTTTTAATTTGCTACAGATGAGTTTGCTTCTCATACATGGCCAAATAAGTGGGAGAATTGCTAATTACCTAATCACTTAACTAAGTAGGCCAATCTGTAGACACAAGAGGTTAAGGGACACTAGCCACGAGTCCTTACTCATCTTCCCATAAAAACAAACACTTTATTAAACACTGATAAAGTGAAGCAACAAGAATTAATTGGAAGAGCGCTGGGATAGGCCTCTGAAGCCCTGGGTTTCATGTCCATCTCTGCTGCTGTCCACTTCTCTTCGATTACGAATTGTGCTAACTCCATTAGATAGTGCTTTTGTTTTGGTGCCTCTGCCAAGTTTCTTAGGTAGGGCCTCACTTCAAATCCTCTTTGGAATGAGGAGAGGACTCATTGATTATTTGGTCATTATGAGTGCAACTTGCCCTATGGGAATTGGGCTTCCAATAGGATAGCCATATTCAAATATTTTCATGCCATTCAGGCTGTGTATGTTAACATTTCCTAGTGCATTTCCCGAAAGACAAAGCAATTGGAAGATAATTTGGGCCTTGGTCACACCTGCATGTTAAAGTCAATCATTTTTGTTTTATTTATGCTCTTTTGAATTCATTTTTATTACCTAACACCAAATAAATTCACTCTTTCATTCATTCAATGAACATTTATGGAGCATAACATGTCAGGCAGTAAGCTAGGCCCGGGGCCATAATGACAAGGACAGGTACTCGTCTTCAAATAAATCCTATTAGCAGGAGAGACAGGCATTGCAGTGGCTACAATTTACAATGTGGCATGTCCTTTACTCTGGGTTTTTGGAGGAGGAACTGCATAAGTCAGCCTGTGGGGCTCATGGAAAGCTTCACTTAATGAAGAACACTGAAATTGGACTTAGAGCCGTTTGCTGGGGACATAAGGTTGAGAGCTAGAGGGTGGAAAAGAGTCTGGGCACCGTGTTGGCTTGCTTACAAAAAGACCCAGCACCATGAAGGGTATTTAAATTTTCATGGGTGTACTCAGAGATCATGAGTCTTGCATTTTAAGAATTTGCCCGCAAGTAGCCCGAGGTTTAGGATGTTACCTAAAGGGTTACCAACAGACTTCCTCATTGCTCCTTCCACCTATGATCGTAAGTCCCTCTTAAATTTTGTGCCAGAATAAAAAACAAATGTGTGAAAATTTATATGGATTCATGAAAACCTAGGGAGCTATTCTTAGGAAAACGTCAGCCTGGTAAACAGTTTTGCTGGGAAGATAGGAAGTATTATAGTTCTTCTTCTAGAGCCCTTACAAAGAGGCGTGGTATTTTTTTTAATGTGGGTTTGGCAACAAAAACAACAGTAACAACAACAACAACAACAAAAAGCAGGAGAAAGCAAAGGTTTAAAATGTGCTGGGTTATTTTCTGAGGCTTAAATATAAACAACAACAACAAAAAAACACCAAACTGAAACAATCCTTAACATAGTTTCCAAAGCAGAAATGCCTGTATTTTTCAGACCAGAAAAAATTCTTATATTAAGAAACCATAGGCTTAGAGTTTTTTAAAGAATATTTGCATAAACTCTCAAAGAAATGCAGAAAATCTGTATGTTAAATATTTGTACAATGGAGGCCACTTCTACATACATATGTTCAGACATATGGTATGTTACACATTTGTATGCTTAGAAGCTGTAAAAATAGAACTATGGTGTCTTACATTCAATGTAAAGCTCTCCTATTCTTACTGATGAAAATAATTTAAATGAGGTTTCACTTCATGTATCTAATATTTATATAACCAAGCCACTGCCAAAACCAATTCCAAACGATGGCACCTGCTCACTAAGAATCCAAATGGAGACCAATCAAAACAAATTGCAGGGCTCTTATATTCTCTCATAAAACACATTCATCAATTCTCAGAATGGCTCTCCCAAAGTGAATAAACAATAGCTATAAATGGCAATGACAAAAGGATCAGCATCAAATGAACCACTTGTAATTCATTTTCCCAACAAAGGTTGTGCTAAAAGAATTCATAAGCCTTTTCAAGCCAAGCCTTCATTGCAAACATTAGACAGAAGAAAGTTGCCAGTGAAAACAGCCATGACGGATGTGTTGCTTTCAGACCAATGTAACTCACAGTCTTTCATCGAAAACACTGCTACTGTATGATGTCCTGCAATGATTTTCATTTTACATATACAAAGACATAGTATGTATCTCTGTGTATTTGGTGATAGTGTCGGGGTGGTGGGGAAGCTGGGAGTCGGGGGGAGTAATTAGTTAGATAGTCATGATATTTGGCATGGAGGCAAAGAATCCATGGAGATTTAACTAACACTGTTACTTTTCTATCTCTTCCCAGTCACATCTGGGATAATCACAAATAATCTCACATAGTTGAACTTCTTGCCTCTATAACTTGCTTACATTTTTTCTTCCCCTTTTGTTTTGTTTTGTTTTTGAGACAGAATCTTGCTCTGTCACCCAGGCTGGAGTGCAGTGGCATGATCGCTGCTGACTGCAACCTCTGCCTCCAGACTCAAGTGATTCTCCTGCCTCAGCCTCCTGAGTAGCTAGTATTACAGATGCACACCACCACGCCAGGCTAATTTTTGTATTTTTTGGTACAGACAGGGTTTTGCCATGTTGGCCAAGCTGGTCTCGAACTCCTGACCTCAAGGGATCTGCCTGCCTTGGCTTCCCAAAGTGCTGGGATTACAGGTGTGAGCCACTGTGCCAGCCTCTTCCCTAGTTTTTACCATACATTTGATACTGGGTAGACTTCACAATATTATATCTTTACTACATAGCAATATTTCTCATTTTTCATTCACCAGCTTATGCTTTTTGTCCACATTTTATTTCTAAGCTATTTTCCTCTTTTTTTCCTAAGAGTACATGCCTTGGGAATTATTCAATTATTACAACAATTTATTATACACTATATGCAAATAAAACCAGTTTTGATTGGCAGAAAAATGTTTGGTCTCAGAAACAAATAAACAAGTCTGTTTGCCTTTGTTCCTGTAGCAGCCTGCAAAGTATTTCTGTGTTTATGTCATTTTCTATTGAGAAACCAAAGCCACACAGATCCCCTATATGCCCCAAATACAAAGAACAGCTGATAGTTACCCTGCCAGGTGTCTGGGGGCTCTGTGCCTGTGGGGAAGTCTGAAAGGCCATAGCAGGGAAGCAGGAAGAACTGTTAAATAAATACAATCATTGCAGGGGATGGCAAATGCTGTTATGGGCAGAAAAGGACTGAGCAGGAGACAAATTTTGTCCAAAGGAAAAATTTTTTAAAAGCCTTTCTGTAGTTTGGGTGAATAAGCTTAATTCGTAACAAGCAATGAAAGTGGTTTCAAACTAGGCACAAATGTAAATGCCTAGATAGAAGCAGTCATGAAATGACCACTTAAGATCTATTCTTCAATGAGGAGGGTATTCATTTACTCAAACATGTATTCCCGGATGTCTTTATGTGAAGTACTTTGAGGTATACAAGATGAATGAGATGGTCCCTGTTCTCAAGGCACACAAAAGAGAAGCCAAAACTCAAGCACATGTAATAATGGGAAAGTCTTTAACAGGATTAGAGTTAATACTTTTACTTGGCTTTGCCTCTAACAAGTATTCAATCATCACAGTCAGAGAGCTTATATGGAATGTTCTTTAATATGTAATAAAAAATTAAAAAGCAAAAAAAAAAAAAAAACCAAGGCCAAAAGAGATAATAAATCAGCCACTAATCACTGAATATTAAATTTTCCAAGTGTTTGACATGTGCTTGGCTGTGTGCAGGTTCAAGACACACTGGGCAGGCAGCTGCTTTCAACAAACCAACAATTTCCCTAGAGAATCAAAACTAAAAGGAGTTCAGAGGAGAGGGAGGTGACAGTGATCTAGAGTCAGGGTCTACAGTCAGCATTCTTAAGTCATGAATGAGAGATGTCAGAGCAGGAGGGAAGGAGCAGGTGTGGAGAAGGGAAGGGCCATGGCATGTCTGGTAAGAGAAAATTATCCTGTGCTGATATGATGGGAATTCAAGGGAAGAGGATGATTAGCGGCGGGCTAGATGGCCTTGGGAGACAGCCATGAATGTGACAAATTAAGGAACATCTGCTGAAGGCTTTTGAATAGGAGGCCAATAAAAATTGTAAAAATAATATTGCTTAAAAGAAGGCAAGATAAAATGGGAAGCGAAAACCAGATTTGAAGGGTGACTCTAGAGCCTGCTGCAATAGTCATGAGGATGAAGACCTGAAAGACCAGGGCAGAGCTGCAGGCTGAAAGTAAGGAGCCCCACAAGATGTTTATGACAAAAACACTGTCAGAACCTGAGCAAAGCCAGGGACTGAGGAGTGCAGGGTTAGGAGTTAAGTCAAGATGGCAAGGTGTGCAAGCTTCACTAACCACTGAAGATCATGGAGTTCTCAGAGCAGCTTTCTCCCTGCTTGGTCATAACCTGTGCCACCTTTATCCCAGCTGCAGAAGGAACCAAGGAGGGACACTTGAACTAGGCTAAACCAGCAGATTATCCAAAGCAAGAACTTTATCTACAACACAGGGACTGAGTGAGTCAAGTGACTTTTCAGGTCAGGTAGGGTCAGGGCTAGCCAAGGTCCTGGGAGAGTGAAACTAGGAAAGCTGCAATTTAATCAGACTGTAGAAAGATGCACAGAGAAGGCCCTGTGTTTCCAGACAGACAGAGATACTGCTACAGCCTGACAACTCTCCAGCTGTGTAATGTCTAGCCATACTCCCTAGCAAGCAACTGGGTTCTGGGAGCGCCCCTGTATCTTCACAATCCATTCAGCATTCACTTGAGTTCTTTGCAGGAGTTTCTAGTCCTTACAGCCAAACTCTCCTTGACTAAGACAGAAAATGTTTTATCAATAAGCTGCCATAGGCCTAGCAGAGGTCATTGCTCCAATCTCCACTTGTCACTACTCCCTCTGGAGAGCCACACCCTAATGTGACAGGTGATGACAGCTTGGTGGTCACAGGAAGAGGCTGTGGTGTCACAACATTGCCCAGCTTCACTACTGACTCTGCCGCACACCAGTTGTATGGCATCCTCAAGTGGCTTAACCTCTGTGTGCCTCAGTTTCCTCATCTGAAAAATAGAACAAATAACAGTACCTCTCTCACAGGGCAGTCGTTAGTAATGTCCAAGATTTACGGCACTCCAATGTTCCTGGCACACCATACGCAGTCCCTGCACTCAGCATTGTGATGACTATTTTTAGCTACTCTCACCAGAAGGAGCACCACAGGACAGAGTGAACCCTCATTGCCCTGCTCCCAACCTTCTCGTGGCTACAGAAGAAACTCCAGGTATTCGAGGCCTTGCAAAGTGTGATGCTCACCCTCATCTCTGGCCGCTCCTCCACCATTCTTCCCACCCTTGAGGTGAAGGAGCCTCTACACACAGGGCCCCCTGCGCCCCACATGCTCCCTCTCAAGTCTCAGAGGGCTCCTTCCTCTGCAAATGTGGCAGGTGCTCTGACAGCCTCTTGCCTGCACCAACAGTGTTTGTTCTACTTCAGCTAGCCTCTCCAGGGCTGTGCCAACCTCAAATGCCTCTCCCTGAGGACTTCCTTGAAGAATGCAATGCTTCGTCTGCTGTGCCCTCACAGCCCTCAGTCAACGCACTTGCATTCTGGACCAGTTAGGCGTTTAGGTGACCCTGGACTGCATGTGCTCTCTGTCCTATAAATAATCATTATCACAGCCAATGCATATGAAACACTCCTTTGTGCCAGGCACTCAGACAAGTACTACATGAATTAACTCATTTAATTCTTCCGACAACTCCAAGTAACAGGTTTCTGTTATTATCCTCATTGCTTGGTTGCAGAGGAAAACGAAGGCAACAGAGAGGTTAAATAACTTGCCTCTAGCTGGGTGAAGTGGTGCACACCTGTAGTTCCAGTGCTTTGGGAGGTCAAGGCTGGAGGATCACTTGAACTCAGGAGTTCAAGGCTGCAGTGAGCTATGATCATGCCACTGCGCTCCATCCTGAATGACAGAGTGAGACCCTGTCTCTCAAAAAAAAAAAAAAAAAGGAAAACTAGAAGAATAAAATATATAAATAACTTGCCCAAGGTCATACAGTTGGAGCCAGGATGGGAATGCACAGACTGTCCAGTTCCAAAGTGGCTCTTAACCTCTCTGCTAATACTGCCTATTTGAAGACTTTGCTTTTTCCTTAGGTCCGCTACCTGCCCCCTGCCTCCCCGAGGAATGGTGGGCCCTTTGTTTCCTGCCTTCCCACCTGTAAACTATGAACGCCCATACCCATCCTTGTCCCTCTCTGATGCACAGCTAAGGTATGTTCTCCGCTCCCCACAACACATACCTGTCTGGAGCTCTATCAGATATTCTTTTTCCTGAATCGACTACTTTCCCTCATCTGGCTCTTCACCCTGAGAATATGAGCATGTGAACTCCTTCCTGAGACCCTTCCTCCTGGCTCCTGAAACCTCTTCTTCACCCTGATGCTCCCTCCTGGCTGCGGCATCATCCCACTCCCTTTATGCTCAAAGTCAACTCCTCAAAAGACTATTGTCCATTCTCCATCTTCACCCCCACCCCTCCACACGCTCATGGAGGCACAGCAATCCAGCCTCCTGGACAACCACCCCAAGTTCAAAGGTGGATTCCTCGTTGCTTCACCCAAGCAGTCATTTCATTCATGACCTTCCTCAACTTCTCTGAAGCACAGACGCTGAATACCTTGCACACAGCAGGCTCTCAAATCTGTGTTGAACTGATGAATGACCAGTCCTCCTTCACTGACTGTCCCTCTTCCCTTGGCTACCTGAAGTGGCCAACACTGTCATTTGCCTACCCCAAATACCCCGAATCCCTTTTCCCCATGTGCTTTATTAACAGGATCATAGCTTTATTTAGGAAGGTAATGTTCCCAGTTAAACAAACAAGAAACTTGTATTCCTAGACATTCTAGCAGTGAGGTATCGACAGACATTTACATCCAGAGAGACTTGTTAGAGGCAAACTCAGTTGGGAAGTGCATGTCTGCCACTTGGCATTTGCTCTTTGCCCTTTCTTCCACGGATGATGAACTTGGGAGACAGCATGAGCAGGGCCTCCATATATGCCTGGTTTTCCCTTCCTGGTATGCCTGGCTTTCCTCCACTTCTCTGAACACTTTTTCTTGGGCTCTCTGGCAGGCTTCCACCTTTTTTGACTGTTTCTTAAATGTTCCTGTTCCTCATGGTCTTCCGAATTCTTTTCTTCTCACTGCTTCTGAATAATCTCTTCCATCACCAATGGGTTTAACTGCAACCTACTTGTGATGACTCCCAAATAACTCTTTGAGCCCAGACTTTCCTGAGCTCAAGATTTATATTCCCAGCTGCTTTTAGGGTTTCTATAGTATCTCGCAGGCACTATAAATTTAAAATGCTTCAATTGCAGTTTATCGTATCCCATCCAGCTCAAAGAATGCCACCATTAGCACCCAGTTGTCCAAGCCAGAAATCAAGGGGCCATCCCAATTCCTCCTCAATACATCCTCCCCACAACCTATCAATTAAGCTCTTTCCAATCAATCTCCTTGATGTTCCTTGACTCTGAGTCTTTCTCTGCATTTTCCCTTATACAAACTTAATTGAGATCTCATCATTTCTAACACAGATTGCTGCCCTAGCCTCCTAATTAGTCTGCCTTGTTGGTGAACAACATTGCTAAAGGGACTTTTCTATATGCAAATCTGTCTAACCACTCTCCTTCTTTGAAATCCTGCAAGGGCTTCCCACTGCTTCAGGGCAAACGTCAGAGTTTTTGGCACAGCGTATGACCTCTCATGACTCTCATATCTCCTCCCAGCTCACCCCAACACAATTGCAGCCATATGGGATGACTGTCAGCTCTCAGAATGCGTGGTTCTCTTTGCATCTTACCTTTGCACACACTTCAATGCCTGGCAGATCCCCTTCACTCTCAGGCTAAGTGCTCTTTGTCCTCCAAGATGCAGCTCAGGCATGACTTCCTCGTATGAATCCTCTCCTACCCCTCCTGAGGCAAAGGGCAGCGTTTCCTCTCTGTACTCACGTGCTCTGGGACTAACTCTCTTGTGACACTTACTGACTATATTGTAATCCTCAGTTTAAATTTCTTCTCTTTCTAGTACACTATTGGCCCCTTGAGGGCAATAACCTCTGTCCATCCATCCATCCATCCATCCATCCATTTTCTATCCATCACAGTGCCTGGCACATGAATAGACACAAAAATGGAAAGTTTAATGCATATATGCGTATTTCTGTTGTTCTTAGATAAGCTACCTTGAGTTCAGAAAGGATGTCTCATTTTTTAGTCCTTACACATTAAGTAGATGCTTCATAAATGTTTTCTTCCTCCTTTTAGCATTGGATAATCAATGAATGTTCAAGCATCAAACTGACATGAAAAACTAAGGATGGCTATCAATTTAGTATTTCGAATACTTCCATAAGATATCTTTTCTTGCTGCTCCAGGTTCATTCCATAAAGTTTCAGTTTCTTTGAATAGTTTCTCTTTTGGAATAACTTTAAAAATCATTATAAATGCAACTCATATCTATTTTAGAAATATTAGAAAGAGACAGAAAATCACAAAGAAAATAAAAGGAGCCATCAATCTTCTCATCCAGAGATGCCCATTATTTATCTGGTGGGGTATCTTTTTCTAAGCTGTTTTCTGTGATGGTAACACACTGACTTCACTCTCTATCGCCTGTTTCCAGACTGGCACAAGAGCCGAAATGGGCTGCTAATATGCTGGGGCAAACCCCATCATTCATTCCATCAGAACTCAACCTAACAGTCAAAAGACAAAACAAGGAGAGTCCGTGTGGTGGCCACTCTAAATGATGAAGGCTTCTTAACCTGAGACTGGGCTTGTTTCGGAGCATGCTGTTCTTTGGCTTCAAACCATACTCAGGTGTGTCTTCCGGACTTTCCCTTATCTCTTTGATGAGATTCCGTCCAGCCTGACCAAATGTACTTCTTTCAAGTGGTATATTATATTCACAGGAGTAACTCTGTAATCTTATTATTAAACTCTGTCAATTCCTATGGTTTTGAAAGTACGAAAAAAATCCCAAATCTTTAGTCTTGGAATATATTTCAAATCTCTCCCACCTGGCAGGGTGCCTCAACACCTACCACTGTGCGGATGTCTCAGTATTACATGTACCCTCTTTTCTCAGCATCAAGGAACAGCATAAACCTATAATTCTTAAATTCAGCCCAACTGAAAGAAATCCAGGAAGTATTTAGCATTGTTGTGATTATTAGCAATCCAATATGAAAAAAAAAATGTGCCCTTTTCCTAGTGTTAATACCGCTAAGTATCCCTGGAATTCTAAGTTCTCTCATGCCCGGGCTTGTTATTTTCCCTTGGATAGCCCTCCTTTGAGAATTTTCAGCAGAATATAAAGGACTATATCCTGGCTCAAGCAAAGCACCCTCTCCATCCCCTCCTCACACACACAAATTAAATTTGCCTTATCAGAAGGAAGGCAGGGGCATCTGGGAACAGAGCAATGGGTTAAAATATCTATGGACCAATCCACCTGTGTGGTAGCAGCAGGTGCTGACTCAGTGAGGCCTGAGAGCCCTAGGAATGGGCATGGAAACCTGCAACTTGGATCGACACTTTTCCTATCTGGGATTTCTATATGAGGGGGAGAAGAGATGCAAGCACAGGGAGACAACTGCTCAAAGTATTCCGACACTTGGAGTGCTTACAGCTCAAGTTCCTCAAGAACTTAACAGTCATGGAGAATTTGGAGCAAGGGTACCCAAATATGACCTTGGGAAGCCTAGGACACCTTTGTTTGAATGACAAAAAGGCAACCTTTCTGATTTAGCAAATGCCTATGCCCTTGTAGAAAAATGAGAAAAAGATACCACCTCTGGGCAGACTTAACCCTGCAAAGAAAAAGGCCCCTTTTCAACAGCAGATACAGAGCGTGGCAGCTGAGAATAGGTTGGAAATCAGCCTCCATCTACACTTCAGTGGAGCCCCTTTGTGCACTGCACTAACTATAGAATCACACATAAAGGCCCGACATCCTCTTGATGTAGATTCTATCCATGGATGACTGACTGGGATGGGTCTTCAAAGCCTTCTTACATCAGTAAGAAGGAAATGGTGAGGTCTGTTGAACCCAAGGTACTTCAAGCAACCCATGTTTCTTCCCCATGCCACAGAAACCAAGGAAAACTGGATTACTCATCCATTTAACAAACACCTGTGCATGTGCAGGCCCTGTCTAGATGCTGGATGAAAAGCATGGTACAAACCTCCAGGACTATTGCATTCAAAAGGCAAGGTCTACCCCCAACATTTGCAGGGCCTAAGCAAGAGAAAAAATGGTAGCCACATACCACATGCTGTGTGTGAGGCTTCTCCTCACTCACTGGCCCAAACTGGGCACCTGCTGCCCACAGGTATCTCCACCAGCCCCTTCACCATCACTATTTTCAGTTTCTCTAAGGAACCTGATATGGGAAGGCCAGGCTCATGTATGTTTTCTTTGGAAAAATATCTATTTAAGTCCTTTGCCTATTTTTCAATCAGGCTCCTTATTTTTTCTTTTGCTATTGGGTTGTAGGGGTTCCCTATATATTTTGAATATTAACCCCTTTTCAGATGTATAGTTTGTTAATATTTTCTCTCATTCCATGAGTTGCCTTTTTATTCTATTGATCATTTCCTTTGCTCTTGAGTTTGATATTGTCCTAGTCCTATCTGTCCACTTTTGCTCTTGTTGCCTGTGATTTTGGTGTCATATCCAGGAAATTGCTGCCAAAACCAATGTCATGAAGCCTTTCCCCTAGCTTTTCTCCTAGGAGTTTCACAGTTTCAGGTATTATTTTTAAGTCATTAATCCATTTTGAGTTGGTTTTGCGTCTGATATAAAAGTCCAGTTTCATTCTTTCACATATGGATATCCAGTTTTCCCAACACCCTTTGTTGAAGATACTATCTTTCCCTATTGTGTATTCTTAGCACTCCCGTTGAAGATCAATTGATCGTATATGTATGGGTTCATTTCTGGGGCCTCTATTCTATTTTATTGGCCTATATGTCTATTTTTATGAGAGTGCCATACTCTTTTGTTTACTGTGGCTTGTAATATATTTTGAAGTTAGGAAGTGTGATGCCTTCAACTTTGCTCTTCTTTCTCAAGATTGCTTTGGCTATTTGGGCTCCTTTGTGGTTCCATATGAATTTAATTTTTTTCTATTTCTATAAAACAATACCATTGGAATTTTGATAAGAAGTGCAACTAAGAGGACTTCATTCTTTTGCACAACTGTTGTGTACCCTAAAATTAGTCACTGATGAACAGAAGATATGTACTACAGATAGAGAGTTTCAGTATTTTCAAGTATATTCCAAATGCTTTTTAAAATTACAGCCAACATATTGATGGAAGGTGTGCTTATCTCAAATATAATTTTAGCTGCATCCAGATTTCCCTAGCTTTGAACTTATATATCCAACTGACAGCTCCCTTTAGAATCCTCAAAAACATATTAGAGATAGGTCCTAAACAAAACTCAGACACCTCTTTATTTCTGCCCCTGCAAACTTTCCCATCTCATTCAATGTCACTTCATTCCCAGTTTTACTCAAGTCAGTAAACTTCATTTACAAAAATCAGTCATTCTTGATTTCTCTTTCTCCTTAGTATGCCCTCTCCCAAATCTTGCTGATTTCTCAAAACCATCTTTTGTTCTCCATCCTAATTGCTACACCTCAGCCCAGTCACCAATATCTCTTGCCTAGACTAATATAACATCCTCCTACTTGATCTTCCTGCTCCCATTCTCCACAAGGCAATAATGGTCTTAAAAAGGAAATCAGTTCAGGTTAGGCCTTGTGTAAAACCCTTTAATGTCTTCTCATGGCATTAGAATAAAATCTAGACTTCTGATCTTGCCCTATAAGACCCTGTGTGGTCTGTTGCCTGCCTAGCTCTCCATGCTTATCTGATGCTATGCTTCCTCTTGCTCACCAGCCTCCTTTCAATTCCTCAAGTGCATGCACATGCCTCCCCCTTGCCCATGATGATTCTCCCTGGCCACTCTACCCAAAGCAGGTGCTTCTCTGTGGTTCAAGTTCTCAGCCCATTGTTTATTTCCTTCCTAACATTTATTGTAATTGGCAATGATTTTACTAACTACTAACTACCTTTTATTGTTTTTGTCTGTTTCCTCTCACTATAATGTAAACTCCATGAAGCCAGCAGCTTAACATGTCTATTAGGAACTAGAGTGAAAGTTAATTCAGTTCAATGACTGGTCCACAGTGTCTACAGTAAGTGCTCAAGAAATATTTACCAAGTGAACAATCTTACAACCATCTTAAAAATTCACCCCAATTATTGCTCTCCAGACTTCTATCAATTAAGCTTCTAAAGCATAAACAAAAATTTCTTTCTTATAAGACAAACTCAAAACTTTCATTATACTTTGAGGAAGTTTAATTCAAATCTGGGCTCCAACAGATTATTTTCTTCAAATATTCACATTGGCTATCAAGTGGAACTCCATGGGGAATGAAAAAAAACCATCATGGATGCAAATTCAATTATTAAAAAAAAGGCAGTAGCATAACAGTACTCATGCCTTATTTAATGTGGAAAATATTTAAATAAGATCATTATGGCTCTCTTACAGCATATCTATTTAGTCTAAACCTCTGGTTCCTTTCCACTATAAATCTACTTTGTTTGAAATCTCAGAATGTATAGCCCAAGGCTTTTCCAATGCTAAAACAAAACAAAACAAAACAAAACGGGCACAGTGATCTTTATCACATTTTGGAGTATTAATTACTAACAGCACAAAAAATTTAGCAGATAATTTGAACTATATATTCTTTATCTATTCTTTCTTCCAATCTCTTTGTGAATCTGTAGCCATAATTTCTAAGCAATTAAATACAAGACAGGAAAATAGTACATCATTGAGACAAGAAGTAGTTACAACAACTCCTTAATAAGCCATGTCCATTTCATCTGATCTTTCAGGGTCAAATGGTTTAGTAATTCCCTAAAAAGGAATAAACAATGAAGATTTAAAAAAACTGAGAAATAGGAAAAGTAAAAACAATTAGCAAACACTACCACCATCACCAACAAAAAATTCAACCCAATACTTACTCCAAATGTTTTAAATCAACATTGCAATTCTTGTTTGCTGGAGAATCCTAGAATATACTCTGTTCTTTGTACATATTGAATGAAACTCATCATGTACCCCTTGTCTCCCTGGGGAATGCCTATCCACTTATTAACCTGCTAAAGAGTTGCTTCCTCTGTAAAAACCTTTGCATTTCCTTCCTCTGGGTTCCTGTAGCATCTTGGACATATGTCTTTTACACAGCAATAAATAACAACAAAGCATCGTAGACATTAAACATATATGTGTGTACCACACCAAGAGCAACTTAAGGACTTGTCCACTCGTCTTTGTAAGCCCAGGCCCTAGGACAGTGCCAGGTACATAGTAAGTATTCATTCACCACATTTATTGAAAAAATGAATAATTAACTCATCTCTTTTATTCCTTTTCCTAAGATCTATATATGGTCACCATATTTTATAACCCTAAAACTGACAACCATGATGTCATAAAGGGTTTTGCTGTCATTTTTACGTGCATAAAATAGAAATATGCTAGTTTTGATGTCCAAATACTAGAATTTCTAAGATGTTTCACTGGGCAACTGGAGGGAATATTTGATAACTAACCTAGAAAACATGGGATCTCAAGTTGCCATAGCTATGAAAGACGGAAACGGTGGTGACCTTAAATCTGTGGGATAGATATCTAACTCTGGCTTCTTTCTCATCTCCCCACTTCCTATGCTCCAGCCTTTCTTTCATTCAAATGACACAATGGTAAGGATCACTGACTTCCTGGCAATCTCACTAGCCATGAATTACAGGTTGCTCTGGTTGAGGAGAAGACAACCTCAGAGCATCATTTCCTGATGACATTATCAAAACTCTCTAGTTTGGATCAAATGAGGAAAATGCTGTCTTAGATTCATGAAAAAATCTGAAATGCAGATTATTTTCAGAAAACTACACTTTTCTTTTTTTTCAGTCACACACAGGAGCTCCAAACATGACCATCAAATAAATAACAAAACCGGTTCAGAAAGGAATGTTTTAAGAATGAACAAAGTTGAATTAGGTATTTTATATTGGCAAGTCTAAGAAATGTTTGTGGTCTTTAAATTTTAAAAGTTTGTTCAGATGTACATCAGAACATTGTTTGTAATTGAGGAAAAAATTGAAAACAAGCTAAAGAGTAACAGTGGATTAACTGTGGTACATCCACAGAAAATAACATGCAACTATCAAAAAAATGCAAAAAAAACCATGCAACTATCAAAAAAATGCAGAAGCATATTTAAAACATTCACTGTATATTACATGGGGAATAAAAGCTGTTTATGGAGCTGAATATACAGCAGGATGCTATCACTGTATGAAATCACATATGCATATTTAGACATAGAAAAAGCGTGGAACAATATACATGAAGTGCAAACAATGGCATCTCAGTGAAGTGTACTACTTTTGCTTATCAGAATTTTCTACAATTTCTAAAATGAACCTGCATCGCTTCTCTCATTAGAAGGTGTAATTTGCCTGTTTCAGTATATTTTGTTATTCTAATCTTTTTTTCACATGATTAAAATACATGTCTTATGAAAGTTTGCTCAAAAGTAAATGTCATTTAACTTCTCATCCTAATTATAGAAAAAGGTTGATTGACTGTGTTAAAATTAAAGCAGATTTCTGAATTCTCTATGAAAATATGAATGAAATAGGAGAAACCCAAAAATTTTCATGAATGTTAGGAAAACTAAAAGGAAAGCTCACTGACTTCATATACCATCAAAATTGCAACACCATTTCCCTAGAAAGAGTTTTAGTCTGGAAGATTTCCTAAAGTCTAAAACATTTGCTAATGTGCAAATATTTTAAGATACATATCACAGATTTCTGTGAGCAACCATTCCACATATTTTCCAAGCGTTATCTATCACCATTAATAAACATTCACTAAGTTCTTTCTCAGTCAGCTGGTATTAGGAAAGACAGATAAACTATTGTCCCTTTCCTTCAGGAAATTTGCCCTAAAGATAGGGGATTATTCCATATATTACATATATTCTTCGGGTTTCCATTTATTCAAGTTACCAGTTTTCTGAATAAATAACTTTACAATTTTATAGAGAATTCCTTTCTAATCCTTACTACTTTTTGTGATAAGAACCACTCCCATTTAACAGATGAAAAGACTAAGACACACAAAGATTAAGCAATTTGCCTAAAATCAGAAAGCTTGGAAGTCATAAGGTTAGGTGTGGAATGTAGTTCTACCAGCCTGTAGAGACACAGATGTTTTAACCATTAAAACACACACACACACACACACACACACACACACACACACACACACTCTCTCTCTCTCTCTCTCTCTCACACACACAAAGTACGGAGTACAGGCAGAAGGTAGTACACTGATTCAGAGGAAAACCAACTACCTAGAGCCGGAAGGATCAGAGGACATTCCATGGAGTGCACGGCACTTAACTGACGTCTTGAAAGACAGAAATGCATTATCAGGAGAGATAAGCAGTTCCAGGAGAAGGCATTTTTCCCTGCTGGTTACAAATATGGCTTGGATGTCCCTCAGTCCTCTTTTGTAAAGGATCCAGACAGACTTCCCAACCCACAAGAAGGAACCTGACAATATTCTATGATTAGAAGGAAATCTTAGCAATTCAAAGTGAGGAAAATATTGTTTGTTTCCTATCATTACTGGTCCTCTCCTCTCCCACTATTCAGCAACAATTTTGCAAAGGAATAGGGAAAAATCTGCTCCTGAATAAAATCTAAGAAGACAATGAACTATTTTTTTTTTTTTTTTAAATTTACAGCACTCACTGAAGAGAAAAATGTCTCTGGGTTAGGAAACTGGGCCAAAGTTACAGAAATAATTGTGTCATGGGTGTGGAACTATATTTCAATTTATAAGTGGAAAAAAGTCATCAGGAGAAATAGATGACAAGGGAATAAGATGAACCAGACAAACCCATGAAGGAAGTAAGTCAGTAAAGCCCTTAGCTTGAACAGTTTACTCATGTTTGGAGTAAAAACATTTACTTATAAAATTGTTCCCTCTCACAATAATGCCAAAGAAAGAAAGAAGGAAAGAAAGAAAAGAAACTGTCATTTATCCTTGATTGTTCCCCCAAGCTATAATCATATACGTGTAAAGGAGTATTTCTTGTGAAACACTTAATACCAATTTACCAATAAAAGGGGAGGAAGATGACCTTTCGCTTCAGTTCCTTTTTCACCTCAAGAATCTAGAAGAACCCACATCCTTCTTCAGCCATCTGGCTGTCTCCAATTGTGCTCACTGTATTCTATCTTAACTCCACTCAAGTCAGGCTCCAACTGCACCACTCCACCGCAATGACTCTCACACAGGTGACTTGTAACCTCTATGTCACTAAATGCAGCACTCAGTGATTAGACTTCATCTCACTTGTCAGATCAGCTGCAACTGATCCACCATCATTCCATCTTCTCTCATGTCTTCTTCACATGGTTTCTGAAGCGCCGTGCTCTCTTGGTTTTCCTACCTCTCTGATTGCTCTAGCTTGGTTTCCTTTTCCTGATCTTTCAATGTTATAGAATGCTTCAAGGTTCAGTTCTTGGTCTTTTCTTTAATGACACTTTCCCCTTAGTGATCCCATCTACTCTCCTGACTTCACTATCCACAGGCAGATGACTCACAATTGTGTATTTCAGTCCAGCCCTCTTTCCTGAACTTGACTCAGGTATCTAACTGCTTACTTGAAGCCTCCACTTGAATGTCTAATAAAGATTGCTTAACATATGCAAAACTCAGCAGCTAATGCCACTCACCTCCACAGCCATAGCCCCTCCCCCCGCCAAAAAATATCCTACTCCACCCATAGATTTCCATATTTCAGCTGATGGCAACTCCAATCCTTCCCATTGTTTAGGCCTCAAACCTTTCAGTTATGCTTAACTTCTCTCTTATGCCCACCTTAAATCTACCAGCAAAATCTGTTGGTTCTATCTTCAAAATATATCTAGAATTTAGCCACTTCTTCCACCTCCACCGCTACCACCCTCATCCAAGCTATCATCATCTCTTACCTGGATTGCTGGATAGCCTCCTAATTGGTCCCCCTGCCTCTACCATGCCCTCAGAGTCTATTCTCAACACAGCAGGAGTGTTCCTATTAAAATCTAAGACAGATCATGTCACTCCTGTGCTCAAAGCTCTGTGATGGCTCTCATCTCACTCATAAAGCCAGTGTCCTTCATACAAGATACTATGCCACCTATGTTTGCAATAATCCTCACTATTGCCCACCTCTCTAACCCCCCTCTAACTATTTTTCCCTTCAACAACTCTGCTTCAGCCATCCTGAGCTCCTGTTCCTTACACTATATGTGTATACACATACACACTTTATATGTGTAAATTTACATAGTAATTTACTTATTTTTTATGTTTGTTACTGCCCCTCCCTCTACCCTGTTAGAATGTATGCAAAATGTGGGTTCTACAGGGCAGGAGTCTTTGTTTTGTACACCAAAGTATCCTAAGAGACTAGCCCAGTGTGAGGCACATAATCAGTGCTTTAATCAACATCGCTTAATGAATGAATTTCTAGTCTCAGCAAACTATAAAGGGCTCAGCCATGTGACTGAACTTGTTCCACTAAGAATCTTACTACATTCCTTTCTCTTAAAAAACATGTGGGCCAGGCGCAGTGGCTCACGCCTGTAATCCCAGCACTTTGGGAGGCCGAGGCGGGCAGATCACGAGGTCAGGAGATCGAGACCATCCTGGCTAATGCAGTGAAACCCTGTCTCTACTAAAAATACAAAACAATTAGCCAGGCATGGTGGCGGGTGCCTGTAGTCCCACCTACTCGGGAGGCTGAAGCAGGAGAATGGCTGAACCTGGAAGGTGGAGCTTGCAGTGAACCGAGATCGCGCCACTGCACTCCAGCCTGGGCGACAGAGCGAGACTCTGTCTCAAAAACAAACAAACAAACAAACAACAACAAAAAAACACATGTGCCACAGTAAATGCTGAATGTTTGTTGAATGAATTTCTAAATGGCACTGTGTTGTAAATGGAATAAAATCTCACCACAAATATCATGAACTCAATAAAACAAAACAAAACAAAACAGAAACTGTGTACCATTTGTTCATCCATTTATCCACCTATTAATTCATCTACTCAACATAAATTTGCGTAACTATAATGTGCTCTGCATTATGTCCCTGTATTAGGGACATAAATAAAAGGCTTAGTCCCTATTTTTGCATGGGGCAAAGAGAAAAGAAACCATACAAATACAATTCAGACTATTAATTGCCTTTATAGAGGGAAGTCCTGGGAACAACAGGATCACAGAAGAAAGCACCTAACTGACCGGGGTTGTAGAGGCAGGGGCCATCAGGAAAGATGTGCCCCTTGAACTAAATTTTTAAGGAGTTAGTTAAGGAAAAAGAGTTGGCAGGGGTTGTGGAGGAAGGAGGAAGAAGATGCCATTTTAAGCAGAGGACACAGCTTGTCTGAAAGCACAGCCAGTAAGCATATACAGAAAACACTGAACTCCAAGCAGCTCAGTTAGCTAGAGTACTGGAATCCAGGGGATATGTTGAAGTGGAGAGGTCTTTTACTCATACTGCATAGTTTGATTTAAACTTGAACTTATGTGGTAGCCATTACAGTTGCATTCTCAAGTTTGTATTTTAGAAATATCTGAAAGCAAGTAGTATGGTAAACGGGGCCTTGAGAAAGACTATATAGAAAAGGTATGAAATTTAAATTCAGAGTTAGAAATGCAATATAAATTGGTAAAGAGCATCAGGAATTTTAATTCTTGACTCAAAGTAACCTGACAATTATATTATTTACCTTTTTTCCCCAAGAGGACTCAAAAGAAGAGAGCATTAAGGGAAAGAGACTCAAAGAAATTCTTAAACACATCCTGATTCAAATCCAAAACCTAAATGAAGTGAAACAAACAATGAAGAAAACCATCCTCAATGCCATTCTTTACTCAACAGGGAGTTCACAATAATAGTCCAAGAGAACATTTACAGTGCCAAAAGAAATACCCAATCCATCCATCATCCCCTCACTCCCACTCCCTCCCAAATATCTCATATTTTCCTTCCCAAAAGATACCAATACTCAACAGCTACTTGTTACTCTCAAGTTCTGATAATCCTCTTGGCATCTCAACATTAAAATCTTTCTTTGTCCTTAAAGCAAGGGAGACGGATTGCCGAATCCCAGGAGCGATTACCTCAAACAACCATTTTACTCTGCAGGGGCACAAAAGATCTTTCTCAATTGTATTCTTTCACAACACGGCTTGCTAGCCAAGCCTTAAGAGGTTAGTTTGGTTTGGGGGACCACTGTAGGCAACTGGAAAAAAACCAGAATTATACCTGGCATTGATACAGAACCGAACTTCTGCAGGTAAACAAAAGCAATAGGTTCTCTGTTCTCTACTTTCAGTCATGTTGCCTTAAAATTTGTAACTGAGTATTTTTTACATCTCCCCGAGTATTTATTCTAGAAATTCAAAAAGGAGAAACAGAAATCAGGCACAAAGAGGTCCTAGGTACAAGTACCAAATACTTACTTCTCTCTCAGGGCAGCACTTGAAATCTGAACCGCTGATGCAAAATCAAAGCACAGCACACTTTCTATCTATATAGTACCTACATAGGTATATGCATAGTTCAGTATCATTTACAAAGCCCAAGTTTCTGTTTAAGAAAATGAAGGGAAAAATAGAAGAAAATCTAAAGTGGCAGGAAAGCTAAATATGGCTCCAGGAACGCAGAAAAAGGTCCACAAGGGTGAGTGAGTGGGTGCGTGTGTGTATGTGTGTGTGTGCGCGCTCATGTGCGTTTGGGTGTACATACACAAGACCCAATTATTTGACATTATCTGCTTAACCTTACTCTGTTATAAAATTATTTTCACAAACAAGCTACATATAGAACTAAAAGTCACTGTTGAAGTGATTTCTAAATATTTACTGAACTTCTAAAAATAAGACTAGCCTTTTGGAACCAACTGTGGTTTTTGATGGTTTGTTCCAAAATGTCTAATGTAGGGACATGATAGTATGAAACTGGAAGTCTAATCACCAATTCTGGAATGTTTTCAAAGGGAGGTTTTCCTTTTTTGGATCCTCTTACTCACCAGTGAATTGATTTTTCTATGAAGAAAAGTTTTTAAAAAGTAAAGTTTCTCAAGGATTGCTCAATTCCTCTGAATTTAAATCTCTACCTCTGGGGAGAGCCTCTCACAGGGAAAGAAGAGGTAAGCATGATCCTTCTTTGAATCTTGGTGTTACATTTTTCCTTTAAAAAAATGCCACAGTTTTAACTTACAGTTTTTTAGGGGAAAGGAGGGGAGGGAAGGGTCAAACTGGTTCTTGTCTTTGTTTCCCTAGGAATGACAATCTAGGAACAACCAAAGATACTGTATAAATTAAATATAGCTCTGTTTATATATATGTATATATTTAAAGAAAACAAAAAAATCCAAAATTTGTGGGATTGGTAATTTCAAATTTCAAATATAAAGTCAGTTAAAAAATATGTAAAGCAGAGCAGGGCGGGACCTGTTCATAAGACGGAGCAAGCATCAGGTGCTCCGAGGAGTGAGGCCGGGTATTCAAGGGAGGGATACTTCAGGCTCGTGCAGTAGAGGAAGACTGAGCCTGGTCTTGAAAGATGGGGTTGAAAATCTGCAGAGTCCTGAGGCTTTCAGACTGAAAAAGGCTTTCCTTTCTTACCTGACAATCACAGTCTATCATGATTTATAGACTTTTCTTGATCAACTCCTCTGGAGATATTTTCCTGGAGAAACACTGGAGAAGTGTGGTACACTGTTCTGTTTGTGACTACTTTTTTGAGGTGCAAGAGCAAGCTACTGAGGCAGAAAGTGCCTCCAGTTATCCCTACCCCTCACCACTGTCTCTTAAGTGTTTACCACCACGAGATCTTTTTTTGTGGCTGTGATCCAGATGGAGGTCTCCCTTCTATTTGTCAGAGTTTCTTCACTGAGTAGTGGACACATTTCAGGATTATGTTGGAGTCTGTTCAGAATTAGTGATGAAGGACAATGTGATTGTGATTTATGCGGCATTAGAAGAGACGCCTGGCAATGGGTTTCCAAGCTGACTCGTTGGCTACCGAGTCAAATACCCTCAAAGAACTGATAAAGCCTCCCACTATCCTTCGAACAGTTGTCAACACCATCACAGGAAGCACCAATGTGGGTGACCAACTTCCCACTGGATAACTGTCAATGGTGCCTTGGCGAGGTACTGGGGTGAAATACACCAACAATGAGGCCTATTTTGATGTGATTGAAGAGATTGATGCCATTACTGATAAATCAGGTTCTACAATTGCTGCTGAAACCCAGGGGGTGATTGATGCTGTATCAAGCTGATTGGAATGCCAGACCTTACACTTCCCTTCATGAACCCCAGGTGGTTGGATGATATCAGCTTCCATCCTTGTGTTTAAGTGCTGGAAATCTGAGCATATCCTTTCTTTCATCCCTCTTGATGGAAATTTCCGCCTGCTCTCTTATCCTGTCAGTGCAAAGAAACTGGTTGCAATCCCAGTGTATGTCAAACATAATATCAGTTTCTGAGACAGTAGTTCACTTGTATGCTTTGGAATAATGGTGGGACCCAAGCAGGCAATGGGGAAGACCACAGAGGGAGTGACAGTCACCAGCCAGATGCCCAAAGGGGTCCTAAACATGAGCCTGACTCCACGACAAAGGATGTACACGTTCAGCCCAGTCACAGAGATGCTATTTTGGGATGTGGGAAAAACAAATCCCCACAAGCTACCAAGTTTAAGGAAGATCATGGGTCTTCACATTGGAGATTCCAAACCAGAACCATGGTTCTGTGGAACCATTATTTCCTTCCATACTCTTTAATTTTTTACCTATTACTAAAAACAAAACAAAACAAAACAAAACAAAAAAAACCTTCCTGATATCTTCCTCTAATATGATAAAATTAACTTGTAGTTAAGATGCAGCAGCTGGCTATTTCTGGACTTAGGGTCATCTGGATATGTATGGAGAAAAGTACAAACCCTTTAAGGGCATAAAATACATGACCAAAGCTAGAAAGTTCCAAGTTTGAACCTGAAGGGAGAGTCTGCAGAGGGAAAAGTCATGAACACTTTTTCATTTCTTATCTAAAAGTAAAAAGTATCAGCCTGTCTCCTAGGACAGTCCCCTCCTGGGCCCACACATTCCTTTTTCTCCTTAGCCTGCAGTGCTGTGGAACTAATCAAGGGAGGAAAGGGTCACCAGGGAGAACTGGACAGAACTGAAACACAGCAAAACCAGTTCTCAAGGACAAGGTGTGTGATGGGGGTAGAGATGCTTGATGCTTGTGTAACTATTTTTAACATGGTTTCTACTGAAAAAGACCAACATTTGTTGCTTGCTTGGCTTTAATTATCTAAAGCTGATGAAATACTTCTTTGTTGATTTTTCAAGGTAGAAAGATTAGAAAGAGGCTGGGTATGGTGGCTGAAGCCTGTAATCCCAGCACTTTGGGAGGCTGAGGTGGGTGGATCACCAGAGGTCAGGAGATTGAGACCAGCCTGGCCAACATGGTGAAACCCCGTCTCTACTAAAAATACAAAAACTAGTCAGGCATGGTGGCACATGCCTGTAGTCCCTACTACTCAGGAGGCTGAAGCAGGAGTATCACTTGAACCCAGGAGGCGGAGGTTGCAGTGAGCCAAGATTGCACCCCTGCACTCCAGCCTGCGTGACAGAGCGAGACTCTGTCTCTGAAAAAAAAAAAGAAAGAAAGATTAGAAAGAAAAATTGGAAGAAAAATGAATGTTAGGTCAAGGAAAGGCCTGTTAAGGATCTGATCTATGCAGGAGAAGGAGGAGGAAACAGAATTAAAGAAGAGTTACGAGACATCTTTAAATGAAAGATTGGCAAGGAAAGTAAATAAATTCTGTATTAAGGAGAGATGGGAAGAAGAGTTGGTTTCTTTCTGATCTTCTGCTCATATATAAGAAACACTTGTACTTCTACAAAAGGACTAGAGACTTCTTAAATTCGAGTCCACTATTGACATGAAAACCCTAGTAGAATCATATTTTCCCTCGAAGACTGTGATGATATCAGACTAGTTTTCAGACACTGCCTGTTGCTGGCCTTTAGCGCTTGGGTCTCACCGTCAGTGAGAAGGTGGCCTGCCTTCTTTCCATGGTGGCTGCCTACAATGCTTCCTTCCCTAACCCAACTCAATTCTACCCACTTGCCTTTACAGAATTCACCAGCCTTTTTCCTATTACCTGATCCTTCCACAGGATTTTCTAAAAAGTAGGAGAGTTTCAGAGAAGCCAGTCACATAACCCCCAGTGCAGCCAGAGGTTATGTGTCATGGTATTGGAGAGGGCCGACTCATTTTCCGTGAAGGTAGACATGGTGTGAGTGATCTCACATCTGCATTTGTCCATGCTGGGGTGGTACTGAATCCCAACCTTCTGGTTGGAAACTCTTCCATCAATCGCCTTAAGAGAATGGTTACCGTGGAGGGTATGGTTGCTCCTTGAAGCTGCTTGGTAAGTGGTCATTTCCTCATAGACTTTTGTTTTGTACTCTACTCTACCATGTATTTACAACAGTTAGCTACCAGTCCCTTTTCGTTCTAAAACAAAAAATTTCCCCTAAATCTTTGAATAAAATTAATGCTATAGGGAAAAAATACATAAAGCTGTGGAACCATGATTTCCTTCTATACAGTTTAATTTCTTACCTATTACTAAAAAAAAAACTTCCTGGTATGTTCCTTTAATATAATACTGTTTTAAGGAATGATTACCTATCATTTGATTCAAAACAGAAGTAGCAGCACTAGTAAAATAAAGCAAGTTGCTAAAGTTAGCTGGGAAATGGTCTTCAAGTTAATAATAAAAAAAAGTTTATAATAATAATAAAAAAACCAAAAGGGCCTAAATTCAAAAGGAAAAAACATAGACAGTAATAGGGACTTGAGAAAATGGCCTTGGTTTTCTCATCTCTTCAATGGGAAACCATAGCACCTGCCTCACAGGGTTGTCATGAGGATTTTAAACACTCATAAATGTAAAGCACTAAAAATAGTGTCTGGACCCATAGTGAATGCTCAAGAAATATTAACACATCATTATTATTATTACTGGCAAAAACTCACGTTATCAGGCCATTTATCACTTCCTACCCAGGAAGGCAAATGGTCATAAGGGAATCACAATCTGGTGAAAATCTTGGCTGCCACGCAATGATAGCCTTATTTCACAGACAGCATACTGAAGACACGGCTCAAGATTTCTAAAATCTGGAAGGAAGAAGTAGTCATGAGAGAAGGATCAGTATTTCTGATTTCTAGAAGGGGGCTATCACATATAAAAAGAAGAATAAGGCTTGTTTTGCATTTGCCAAAGGTGGACTTGAATTAAATGGTGGAAGTTAGAGGGAAATGTCTGTTCACTATAAGAAAGGCATCAGAAACAATCGCTTCATAAAAGGATAGCTTGCTTTGAAGGATATTGTACTGTTAACTGAGTGTGAAAGCAGGAGTTTCATCCATCAAGGATGCTAATTGCCCAGCATCTTTGTAAGCACATTGTGTACGGACCCATTCAATCCTCACCACAGCCTGCTCCACTGTCTATATTCCTAACCACCACAATTCACTGCCTACCTCCCAGCTCTGGAATCCTGGGCAAGTAACTCAACCTCTCTGTGTCTCCATTTCCTCATTTATAAAATGAGGATAATGATAGCACTTGCCTCAGATGATAGTGATAGATTAAATGCATTATTTGCTTAGCACTTAGAACAGTCCCTGACACATAGCAAGTATTTTATTACTTTTTATACAAAGGTCATTTCAACTTTTAAGAAAATTTTTTTACTTGGATGGCAAGTTACAGAAGCCACAAAGAACTCTGTCTTGGCTACAGTGAGCAATCTGACACAATTTTTTACCAAGTAAGTGGCACTCAAGGCTTGCCTTCAGCCCTGATTCTCTAACAGCCATGAAAAATGTGGGCAAAACTGCTGGAGTGAGAGACCTACATTGAGACCAGATTCTCTATACTTTGTCATGGCTGATAAGGTAAAGCCCTGAAAAAAGTGGTCTAGTCCATAAGCCTCTGCTCCCTTCTCTTATCCTCAATGCCTCAGCCAATCATTCAAACTACACTTTCAGCAGAACCCTTAACTACTTCACACACTGGGCTTTACCTAGTACCCACTTAACCAATTCCCAAACCTAGTCAATCCAACCCACTTCCTTGTGCCTGCCATCCAACTGCAACCTGGCATCCAACATAGCCTAATAAGCCTTCTACTTGTCCTTAACTTACTCCTTTAGATTCTCAGAGGCAACATTAAACCTTTACTGCACTCAAGCTTCCAAATGATCTCCTGTCCCTATCCTCATGTATCTCAGATTCCTCAATAATTGGAAAATAGGCACAATCAGAAACAAATTCTACTTTTCATATACCTACCTCCATACTCCTAAACCCCCGCAACAACAAATCAATTAAACATTTATGGATATCTTTGCCTAGCCTTTTCACTCTCCTTCCTGTTTCAGAAGAAAAATAAGTTTCCAGACCTCCTTTCCAAGGCCAACTCTTTCTTCTGTTCTCTGGTGCTACTCAAGAAATGATCATCATCTTCTTGGTTCAATTGTCTGGCAACCATTCCCCTGACTCCCACCTCTGTTAGATCTTCAAAATTGTTCTACTAATCTATAAACATACCCTGAAAAAAAATGTTCTCAGACCTGTTTTCCTCATTTAAGTCTTGATTCCTTCCCCAATTTTATTGCCAAATAAACTGGTCTCTTGCTACAGGTATGTAACTGGTTGAACTAATAAATGTGAATCACTGGACGGCAATCTGATACAAGTTATTCTTGATTACAATCAATCTTTTAAGTATGCTTAAGGGTCCTAACATCCAGCAGCCTTGGAGTTAATGATCTTTAATGATTTCTCCCATTTATACTGTGTTTTTAACAAGCATAATAAAGGAAAATATACCAGAGGTTTATTAAGTATGACAAACTGTACTTTAAATAAATGTTGCTATTGACTTTAGGACTTCTTGCACAAAGTTTATAGATTAGCAATACTAATACCTTAAAAATGCTTTTTGAAGGATAATTCTTACACGAGCTAAGTAAGCCCTTACAGTCTACAGAATAATGATGGACGTTAGGAACAATACTATGATAACGTAAATTGTCCACATGCCCTTAGAACCTTATCTGATTTAAAAACTTCCCATCTATATAGAAGAATAAGCTTACAGAAATAATGTTTCCATACCTTCGGGGAAAAGGATCTAAAATAGGAGAGAACATGATGTATTTAAGGAAAAGAAAGGCAAGCCAGTGAGGGCGAAGCACAGAAAACGAGGGGGGAGGAGGGAAGGACCAAATTCCTCAGGGCCTCCTAGCCCGGAATTAATACATTTTGGCATACTCATGAGAACAGGAAGCAAATGAAAAGCTTTCAGCTGGGAGATGGAAGGATCAGGTCCGCAATTTTAAAAGAATGACTCTAGTTGCTGTATGGAGAATGAATGGATAGCCGACCAGAGTGAGTGTGATGAGCACAAGTGGGAGTTAGGAAGTTGCTTCAGAAGCCTAAGAGGGAAATGCTGGTAGCCTGGATCAGAGTGGCAATAGAGGTAGAAATAAGGAGATAGATTCTAGCTGATAAAAATCAGTAAGACTTGAGGAATGATTAGATATGGGGAAAAGAAAAGAAGAGAGGTGTCAATGACATGTTGGTTTCCTGCATTTATATACATATATACATGGAAATGCCAGTAACACATCTTGTACAATAGATACCAAGTTGTTAACAGAAGTTACCTGTGGAAAGGGAAGATGAATTTTACATAATTAAAAGCAGACTTTTAAAACCACACAGATATGTACACTGTTTAAATATTTTACAATCAGCAGGTATACATTGCCTTCATACTTAAACTCACGTGCAATTTGCCTCCCTGAAAAGGATAGGAATTATCCCAAAGAACAGACACAAGAAAGTACATGACATATTTAAAGAATATCAAGTGGTCTAATGTTTGCAGAATAAGAAGGAAAGATGTATACTGGAACAGAGATGAGGAGAGGATTGAAGCTATTTCAGAATATGGCCAGATCATAAAGGTCCTTCTATCTGAGGCTAAAGAAATCATTCCTTAAAGAGTAGGAAATGGGGAAGCAAGTGAAGTTTTCAAGCAAGAGGGCGAAAAATATCAAGTTTAAATTTTAGAAAGATTACTCAAGAGGCAGTATAAAGACTGAACCAAAAGGAGACAGAAGACAGGCTGGGAGATCACTCAGGCAAGAACTTAAGGCAAAATCAGGGGCAACAGATAGAGAAGGGAAGAAATTTGAGATTCATTTCAGAAGTTGACAGGACTTGGTGATTAAGCTAATCCAACAGAGAAAAGGAAAAGTCAAAGATGCTTCCATGGTTTCTAGTTTAGGAAATCAGTGATGACATCAATTGAGCTAATGCAAGAACAGGTGAAGTGAGAAGATTAACAATTCCTGTGTTGAAGATAATGAAGTTCAAATACCTCTGGAGGCAGGGCAAGTTACCCAACAAGAACTCAGGCTATTTAAGTTTGAATTTGAACAACAAGGTTGAGAATGGGAGCACATGAACACTATTACTCAGAAGAGAGAACTTTAAACCTGTGGACACAGTCTTACCCTCGATGCAATTTCACTCCATCTTGAGGCAACTGTCAAGAGTTGACCAGTTCCATTTACTCTCATAGTTGTAAAAATTCCACAAAATTGTTAAAGTCTCTGTAAGCGATAACTTTAAACAGTCAGAGCTTTTGTCTTGTTCTGAGTCATTTTTCCCCTTTCCTCTTTGTATGCCATTCTTTCTGTCAAACTATCTAGTTAAGGAAGATATGTGAGGTATAAGGATGCATAATATAAAAAAAATTTTGCTGTTCTTATTAAACATTTTGTCTTAATTGTAAAGGTAAAGAAAAGTACATTCGACTATTCTAACTTTAGGAAAACCTAAGTTAAATAATGATTTACCTATGTGACTCTCCACTAATTTTCTCTTGCAAATCATCACCCCTTAATTAACTGACATCCCCAAGGCAGTCAACTCAAGCTGTAGCTTTAACCACAGAGGTTAAACAATTCACAGTCCTGTTGTTGCTGTCAGAAACCCAAGTTACACTGTACCTTTGTCTAATCAATGGTGCCCTAGTTTGGTGGGAGATGGAGAGGAAGGGACCTGTTGGCAAGGAAACAGCTGCTTCCTTCCTGAACAAGGGAAAACCAGTAAGGTGACAGATGGGCAGAGCAGAAAAGTAGCCAAAAATTGCTGTGGCTCCTGTTTGGCAATAATTTCTGGAACTGAGGCACAACTGAATATTTTAAAGTATATCAACAATTGAGAGAGTATTGTTTACCTGAGTGCACCAAAGTTCAACAAGCCTTCCCACACGTTTCCTACATTTGAAAAACTTTTAAGTTTGCAGTAGTACAAAGAGCTTAGCCTTAGCCTATGTACAGTGGGCAAAGACTGCAAGGCACTGTCCCATTTCACTTTAGGATTACACCCAAGCAAATGCACTTTCCGGTTAAAAAAAAAAAAAAAGGAAAAATTTTTATTTTCTCTATAGTAGTTATAGTTGTATGACTGACTAGAATTACTATTAAAATCTCATGAAAAATGTTTTTCTTAAAAGTTTACTTTTATATGCTTAATTTGAAAAGATTTGTTCAAACTTTTATAATTTGTTCTTTAATCATTCCCCCTCCCATCCACTTCAGTACCCAGAAAACTAAATATCCAAGAATTCCTGGGTAAAACAGACAACCACTAGATAGATATAACTAACGTATTTTTTTAAGCTGTATAGTTCTTCATCAAATGGAAATCGGCAACCACTGAAAATAACATTAAAAATTAGTGTGGGCATGAAGTATGGAATTTTAAACATCAGTTTACTATGCTGATTAAGTCAACATTTATATTTTCATCAGAACTTAATAATCCCATAAATAAATAGAGCTCTCAATTATTTAAAAAAATCAAGGGATAACATATGTATTTAGACATATTAGCAGCGTAAAGATGTATGCTTCAACACACTTATTGGGGAAACGTCTGAAAATATTACTACACTGAATTCAAGGGTATCCAAAGGAACCTGACATAGAAGTTCTCTAGAATAACATCATTTCAGGGAATTTCAAAAAAGAAAAGGGGTCAAATAGGAAATAGCCTCAAATTAATTGACAAAGTTCAGTGTTTGCCCCAACTAGATTATTCTCTCTCTCCACTGCAAAAAGAAAGTCTCAGGATGAGTGAATCACTTAGACGAAAGTTCATCTAGTGGAATAAATGGAGAAGCCGCTTGGGCAGGTGACACAGGAGAGTCGGTGGTAGTGCTGACTTTCGCTGGTGAGTTACAAGAAGATCCGGCACTGCTGCTGTTTCCATCAAGGGTATCCGAAGATACACACACACCAGGATCTGACAGCTGTGCAACGTCAGAAGAAAGCATGTTGGTGATGCCCTGGAAAAATCTCTTTGGCTGATATTCAGTTTCCATTTCACATTTTCTTTTCAATGGTCCAAGAACACTTGGTCTAATGCAATTGATGGGGCTCTGGCTTCTCCGGGTGGTAAATCGGGTCGTTGGGCTGGGAATAGGGCTTGGAGGCAATCCGTTGCTACTTACAAAACTTTGCAAGGATGGCGAAAAACACTGCTTCCCAATTCCCCGAGTGGGTGACGGTGCTGGTGACACAGGAATGAAATCGATGCGCTTGGGGGAGGCGGATTTCTCCACGTCGTTGTCACTCAGGCTGAAACTTTCCTCCCAGGAGTGGCTTATCTGCATTGCGGTCTGCACCTCCCGCTCGTGGACCGTCTCTCGATTGATCAAGTCCATGCCCTCTTCTTGTTTGATCTGGTGCAAGCGGCTGCTGTGCATGCGGACAGGGGAGGCCGGTAGCAGCAGGCCGTGGCGGCTCGGGAACGTTGTGCTGTTCCGCCTGGCGCTCGGCGCCTCGGCCTGGAACACCGGCGAAGTGTCACTGAGGCCGTGGATCAGGGGGGCGCTGTTAGACCTCCTGAGGCCCCCGCCGCCGCCGCTGCCACCGCCCTCCGCCGGGCTCCCGCCCGTACCCGGAGGCAGCTCCAGGTCTAGCTCCATCTTCTCCTGAGCCATGTCGGGGGCAGGGAGGCGGGGGAGGTGCTCAGTCAGGGACCTAGGATTCCCATTCCCCGCAGTCCAGGGCCGCCGCCGCTACCGCCGCCACCGAGAATCTGTCAGCGGGCTGGCCCCTCTGCGCATGCGTAGCCCTTCGCGCAGGCGCTCGCGATGTCCATCCTCGCGGCGCCTGCTTAATGCGCAATATGTGCGCGGCAGTGGTAGGGGAGGGGCGAGGAGTGGTCGGGCCGCTAGTCCGTATATTCCTTCGGCAAGTAGCTATTGAGCGCAAGCTCGCATTGACGCATGTCAATAAGATTGTCATATTCTGGAGTGCATACTCATAAAACAAAGCCCTGAAAGAGAGGCCCATGGTGATGTGGGGCTGTATGACGTGGAGTGGCGCTTGGCCTAATCAGGGAGGGCTTCCTCGAGGAAGGAACAATCTCCTGAAATCTGAAGAAGTGGGCGAAATGGGTGCGATGTAGAACTTTGCAGGAAGCGGGAAGCAAGGGCTACCCAGCCAGGTGGCAGGCGGGAACCAGGAGGGGAGGAGAAAGTGTGGCCTGGAGTGGAGAGTGAGGGCTGGCCTGACATGAGGTGGTGGACCAGACCACATTCTGGTCTTTATCTTGAGAACAATGAAAACTTAAAGGGTTTTCAAGCATGGGTGTAACAGCAACTGAAAAGCTCACTGGCCTGCAGTCTGGAGAATACATATTGGGAGATTAAAACCTTACAGAAAAAAGGCCAGAGAGGATGGTCATTTGCACTAAGGTGACAGTGTGGCAGTGGAGATGGAGAGAAAAGTAAATCTGAGAACTATTTAGGTTAGGGGAAAAAGCCAAAACAGAGGATGCTATTGCTATTAATTTACAGTCATAGTTCCAGCACAAGCATATGTGTGAAGTATGAAGGATTAAAGGAAAACCAGTAGGTCCTCACATTTTAAAAATGAAACCACAATTCTTGGCTCATGTAATTAATATAAAACCTTGATATCTCATTAAAAGTGAGTTTATATTTATTTGTTCATTTATTCAGTCAGTCAAGGTTTTTTTTTCAGCATACTTACTATGTGCCAAACACTGCTAGGAAATGGGCCCTAGTATGAACTTTTAATTCTTACTGAGGGGAAAATAGAGAAACGCAGGCTATTTTCAGATAGTGGTAAGCCTTAGGAAAAGTAAGATGGTGTGATGGAGCACTACTGATAGAAGTCAGGGGACAATTAGAGCTGAGATCTAAATGACAAGAAGCAGTAAGTCACGTGGACATCTGGGGAATGAGTATTCCAAGCAGAGAGAATAGCAAGTGCTAAGGCCGGAGGCAGCCATGAGTTTGATGAGTTAGCAGAAAAAGAAAAAAGGGCAGTGCCGCTGAAGCATAAGAGCGGGAGTGTTAGGAGAGGGTAAGAGTTGGATCTCATTCTGAATATGATGAAACGCCACTGGAGGGTTTTAAGCAGGGGACTGATATTATCTGGTTTATGTTTTAAATATCACTTAGGCTCTGTGGAAAACAGGCTGAAAGAAGACCAGAGTGGAGGCAGAAGGATGAATTCAGGACCTATGGCAACAGCACAGATAAGATTCTTGGACTAGGGTTGTAGCAGTGTCAATGGGGAGAAGCAGAGAGACTGAGGATGTGTTGAGTTAGAACAAATAGGATTTGCAGATGGATTAAATTTAGATTGTGAAAGAAATAGATTATTCGAAGGGGACTCATAGCTTGTTTAAACTGGTGAGATGGTAGTATTATTTACTGAGAGAGGAAAATAGCACATTTAGAGTTGTAGAAATTAAGAGATCTGAAGCAGAAGAACACAAGGTGGAAAGAACCAACATTTTCTAAGTGCCTACTCCCTGCTAGGCACTTTAAACACTCCATAATCCCACTTAATCCTCACTGCATAGATATTGTTATACTCATTTTACGAAGGAACGATTGAGGTTCAAAAATTGCAAAAGGCACTACAGCCAGTACACGGAAGAACAAAGATCTGAACCAATTTGAATCAAGGACTCATTTCGAAAACCTGTATTGTTTTTTCTGAATTTCACATGGATTAAAGAGAGAGAATTTCACATGAATTAGAGAAGGAAGGCTAATTCTGAGACGAAAGAAACGTCTAAAACCAAAGTTGGGAAAGGCAGAAGGAGGAGATGCAACAACAGAATCTAATAGCATGCTGTGCAGAGGATGAACAGGAGACACAAATGACTGAAGTTCAACTGTAAGTGGCTGAAAGAATGTTACAAATTATTCAATAAAAACAGGAGAGAGGAGGAAATGTCTACAAAAAAATTAATATTAGGTAAGTAGAAAAGAACATTAAATACAGAACTCAATTTATAATACCCACAGCATATTACTGTTAACTTGCATATTACTACATTATTATCAATGTGGCTCAAACGTACCAGATATTGTTCGTCCATGTCTGGATAAACATAATAATTACCTTTACTAATAAAACACAAGGATGGTGATGAGCCCACAAAATAAAACATATATGCTATTTGGTTCTTGCCTGAACACACCTATTAGAGATCTTAGCTGGTTTCCCAGTTTCTACCCTTGTCCTTGTAGAGCTGGGGACAGAGAATTGACTGAGTCATGTATGACTCAGTGCCTTCAGGTCCTGGCACAAATATTAATACTGATGGAGAGGCTTTCATAACTGTTCCTTATAAAAAGCAATTGCAGTTCTCAACACCAAGTCTACATTTGCATGCCCCTTACTCTGTTTTTATTGTCCTCCGGAGTACCACATGACATATATGTATACATTTTCTTGCCTGTTTCTTTCCTGAGAAAGTAAGCTCTACAAGGGAAAGACCTTTGTTTTGTTCTCTGTTATATGCTTAATATCTAGAACAGGGCCTGGCACATTGTACTCAGTAAGTACTTGTTGAATCATTGTGTGAATGCATGATAATGAATGAAAGGATGGATTAATATAGCTTTGTCTAAAAGGGAAGAGAACTCTATTATTTGAAAATCCAGTCTAACAGGCTTTTCTACACTGTTTCTAAGAGCTCTATACCTTGATATATTTTTTAAAGATCAGGAATATTATTATTATTTAGAGTGCCCTCCAGCCCATGCAGGTGTGTTACTGGAACTACCCATTATGTGACCTAAGAAACTGAAGCCCTAGGTTTTCTTTCTTTTTCAACGATATGCTAATAAAAATTTGATAGAATTAAAATGTTCAGCACTGAGGATTCTAGGCAGTGTTTAATATATTGAGTTACTACTTCCTTTCGAAGGAATCAAGGACAAATGAGAGAAAATAGCAGCCATAAAATGCAATGTAGCCAGCTGCAAATGAATAATGCCAGAGGCAGGATCCAAGGAACCTCCCTGGCTCATTTCCCCCTTCCGGTTTCACTCCCATGAATTAAATACCACACTTAGTCAAGATTCATTCTCACTCTGAAGTCACAAAACCAGACATCTATTCCACAGTTAAACTTTATTGTGATTAATATTAGCTTTTTAAACTATTACTTATATTTTAAAAAATATTACTTATTTTTAGGTTAAAAATAAATAGTTTAGGGCCAGGCATGGTGGCTCATGCCTGTAATCCCAGCACTTTGGGAGGCTGAGGTGGAAGCATTGTTGAGTCCAGGAGTTCATGACCTGCCTGGGCAAGAGAGAGAGACCTCATCTTATAAAATTAAAATAAATAAATAGCTTAAAAATGAGCATAACAATATCTAGAATTGGGACAGAGTCCCAATCTGATATCTAATTTATAAGATCTCAATGAGGAATAAGTGGAACTAGAATGTTTAAAGTGACTAGCAGGGAGTAGGCACTTAGAACAATATTATTATTAGATAGTTTTCTTTTAATTTCTGAGGGCAATTTTTCACTATTAAATTTCCAAATATATGACAAGGCAAATTTCCACCTCTGAATCCAAATTGAATGAATGTAAAATACAAAAATGTGTGTATGTATATAATCTAAGATGGGCTGGCAAATACCTCAATGTTCCACATTAATTAGCATCAACAACCTACAGTAAAAATATTGCAGAAAAAACTGCGCTCTAAAACCATAGGAACTTAGGGTTAACTGTTACAACCACTTAGGAAAAATATTTTGCTGTACCTATTAAAAGAAAATATATTTATAGCCCACGACTAAGGAATCCTGCTCCTGACAATATAACCAAGAGAAATGGGGGCATCTGTCTACTAAAAGACATGCACAAGAATGTTTCTTGCATTATTATTATTATGTGTAATAGCTCCAGACTCAAACAACCATAAACAGTTTAATTATACAATGGAACTCTTTACCCAACAACATGGATGAGTTACAATATAATGTTGAATGAAAGAAATTAAGTACAAAAGAATACATACACTATGACTTCAGTGTTATGAAGTCCCAAAACAGCCAAAACCAACTTAGAAGTCAAAATAAGTAGTCCCCTCCTACCCACGGTTTTGGTTAACCTGTGGCCAACGTTGGTCCAAAAATATTAAATGGAAAATTCCAGAAATAAACAATTCATGAGTTTTAAATTACATGCTGCTGTGAGTGAGTGCCATGATGAAATCTGGTGCCGTCGCACTCCATCTGACCTGGGACATGAATCATCCCTACAACCAGTGCATCCATGCTGTCTATGCTCCCTGCCCATTAGTCACTTAGTAGCCATCTCAGTTACCAGATTGACTGCTGTAGCAGTGCTTATGTTTGAGTGACTCTTATTTTACTTAATAGTGGCCCCAAAGCACAAGAGTAGTGATGCTGGCAATTGTAATATGCCAAATAGAAGCTGTAAAGTGCTTCCTCTAAGTGAAAAGGTGAAAAAAAATATGCTGAGATTGCTAAGATCTGTGGTAAGAACAAATCCTCTATCCATAAAGTTGTGAAAAAGGAAAAAGAAATATGTGCTAGTTTTGCTGTTGCACCTCAAATTGCAGAAGTTACGGTGACAGTGTGTGATAAGTGCTTAGTGAAGATGGAAAGGGCATTAAATTTGTGGGTGGAAGACATGAACAGAAAGCATTCCAATTGATGGCAATGTGTTGCATCAGAAAGCAGTAAGCCTATATGAAGATTTCAGCAAGGGATCCCCTGAAATGAGTGACACCAAGCCACTTACTGTAAATAAGTGATGGTTACACCGACTTGGTAATAGGTTTGGATTCACAAATACAAAATTTACTAGAGAGGTTTTGTCTGCCAGTGAAGAAGCTGCTGCCACATTTCTAGCAGAGTTGAAGAAGTTGATCAAGGAAAAAAGATACTATCTGAGTGAGACTTCAGTTGCAATGAAACTGGCCTCTTCTGGAAGATGTCCAGTAGAATCTACATTGATGAAAGTACAAAAGAGGCACCAGACATAAAACATGGAAGGATGAATTAGCTGTAGTACTATGTAGCAGTACACATACAGGATTTGGTTTCTGCAGTTTCAGGCATCCACTGGGGGTCTTGGAATGTTTCCCCTTGGATGAGGGGTACTATTATAGTGGTTACCCTTAGGACTGACTGAGAGGGGCTACAAGAAAATGTTCTATATCCTGATATGTGTGCCAGTTTACATGGGTGTACACATATGGAAAACATTATCAAACTATTTGAAATGTATACACGTTTCTATATAAAGTTAGATCTTAAAATGTTGTTGATATGGACAAAAACAGCATGGAATGTAAATGGAGAAGGACAGAATAGGATAAGAATGTATGTACTTCAATTGGAAGGAAGATATCTTATTCAAACACTAACCAGAAATCTAAACTGGAATGCTGAGCTTCCAAATCTCTCTGACACACAACAGTATCAGTGGAAGAGAACTAGCTTGACAGTAGAGAGAAAAGAGAAACACACACCCCCCTAAAGTTGCATTTCATTGGGGCCCTAAACACCAGTAGACTCCAGCAACCTCACATAAACTCTGAAGACTTGTCCGAAGCCAGTTACAGATCACCAAGAATAGAACCACCAGCTTTTCTTGACCCTGTTCCCACAGTACCCTTAAAGTTAGTTACTTCTAAGAAAGCAATAAGGAGGAAATGAAGCCCATTTTATTGCCTTTTATTTTCTCAACTGCAAGCTTTGTGTATTTTGTTCAAGCAAAGTCGGCTCTGTTGCCTTCTCAGTGGTATCCTCCTAGAATAATTCATGAAATGGAACAGAATTAAAGTAGCATCATAGGAACTCAGCGTGGGCTGTTAGAACATATGTGAAGAATAAGAATTGCATTTAAGGACACAATTCTGGCCACCAAGAACTTACTTGGTTATTCTGATGAAAGAAAATAATAGATTATCTCAGAAACTTACCAACCATTCAATTTGCAAATAATCATTGAGGGCCTGTTAAGTACAGACACCCTCTATGTTATCTACCTTAAAATTGCTTAATCTAATCCTTAAAACTTCAGAGCAACAGCAAAGATTAGAAAATCAAGGTAGAAGTGTACAAAGCGGCTACTGAGCCCTCTCAACTTTGATAAAGTGAAAAGGCATCACACCATTGCACGGAGACATATCCTTCTTATGGAGACAGTGAACAGATAGAAAGGGGCCTCAAAGACTTGATGGAAGAATCTTACAGGCTAGGCCCTCAGCACAATTCAAGTAAACAAGTAATTGTGGATTGTAGTTACTTTGTTTAGTTTTTTCCATGGGGGACTATAAAGGAAGATATTAAATTAAAATAGCCATCTAACCCCCAGTCTCTAATCCCTTAAGTCTTGAATAGAATAGAAAACAGGATTGATATCTCTCCTTGTTCCTCAGTGGAACCTCAGAGGAACCTCAGGGTTCCTCCTTGGTGCCTTCTCTTTGACATTAAAACCCTCCTAGGCCATAATCGAAGAATACAATCGATAGCCCTTTCTTTGGTGAAATGCTTCTGTCTGTCTGTCTGCTATCCTTCCCTTGAAGGATTAATCCATTTGCCAAGGGGGTGGAGGAACTGATGGCTTTATGGATAATGTATAAAGTTAACTTTAAAACATGCAAAGGCTGCAAATCTAGTTGGATTTATATACTTGGATCTTTCAGCTGGGTGGGTGTTTGGGAATCTTAAGAGCTCAGTGTATTAGTGCACAGCAAGACATAGCAAAGAAAGAACCAAACTTGGAGTCAGATTATCATACTTCCAGCAGTGGGACTTTGGGCAAGTCTGTCAACCTCTCTAGACTTCACTTTTGTCACTTATGAAGTGGGGATGCAGCCTTTTTGTTGTAAAGATAAAATAATATGGTGTCCATAAAAGGCCTTGCAAACAGTAAAGGGCCTATGACAGAGTTCTTTTTTCACATATTCAGTCCTGTGATCGCAAAATGATCCTACCCTTTTTCCACTACTCTTACCAGAAGGCTTCCTCTGTTCTCTTACTTTCAGTTTGATTCTGTGGAGGGAAATTCTTTCTTCATCTTCTTCCCTAAGGCTAAATAGTATTATAGAGCTATACATTTTCTGTGGTCTAAAAACTATGAATTGGAAGGTTCATATACAAGCAGGTAGTTTCTGAGTAGAATAATTGGGCAAAACCACATTTCTAAGATCTTTGCCAGCAGAATCTGTGTGTCTGGGAAGAGAGATGGGCACTGGGGCAGAGAGGCCATCAATAACTAAAATGCAGCTGGATCAGTGAATACTATTCCCTGCAGCAAGCCATTTGTTAATCCCCAACAGTAGCAGCTACCCTCCCCGGTAGCGCTGAACTTTTCAATTGGGACTAATCCCAGAGGCTTATTCTTATTTATTCACTTAAAACCCCATTTTGAATTACTGCTGTCATGTCACCATCCTTTTTGGCATACAATAAACTGCAGGAGGACACATGTTTGGCTGTGCCTGACAAACAGGTTGAACCCAGCCTCTCTCAGACAAAATAAGAAGAGCAACTGAGAGAAGATTCAAGAAGTCTCAGTAGTTACTGCTCCTTAAGGTGTGTCTTTCCCTCCACGTAGCTGACATCCAGAGGGATGTTTGGAGGAGTAGGTCAAATGTTCAAAAGAAGTTTGAAGCTGCTGCTGCAAACCTAGAGATTCATAAGCAACATGCCTTAGGGAAATTTTTTGGTTTTAGAAGGTGACAACTTCACAGCCAAGAATTCCTTAGCCTCTAAGACACTTTAAGATAAAAAGGAGTATTATGGAGAAAGCGGGCAGTTTCTTCCCTTTTCATGCACCTTTCCTTTGAGCTAAATATGACCAGTAAATGCAACAAAAAGAAGGGTGGGTGTGTTCTAATTCCTCCTACCTCATACAAATTTATAAACTAAATACAACTGTATTTCAGTATCCACAACTTTTTCACCTGTAGCTCAATTTGATAGTAGGAAATGAACTTTTATCACCCACAGAGCTCAGCCATCTGAAAGTTCCCACTTACTAGGAAATGGTACAGATTTTTTTTCTTCACTCTCCTTTTGAAAACTATAAGTCTAAGATAGTAACCTTCAGCCCTTACAGTTAAGACCCTTTTCATCAGACAAGGCTGTCTTATCATTATCATTATCACATGATGGTAGTTCACACCCAGCCAGAGCCTTCTAAGTATTTTGTGTATATTAACTCATTCGATTTCTAGGATTCTTACCCTTATTTTATAGATAAGGGAAATGAGACAAAGAGAGGAGAGGTTAACTAAGTTGCCTGAGGTGACAGTAGAGGAATTTGAGCCAAGGGGTCTGGCTTCAGAAGCTGAGCTCTTATTCATCACTCCCTATTGACACACATGAAATACACTTGGGTTCCTCAAACCTGTCATTTTCATGGTGTTCCAGGTTTACTTTCAAGACTGTTGGTAGAGTTGAGGTGTACAGCACAGCCATTCTGCTTATCAGAAAGATAGATGAGGGGTCCATATAATGGTGTGGGCTTACAGATACTAGCGAGTTTATAAAATTAAGCAATTAGTAAATGCCCTATTTGTCCCAAAGCAGTTGTGAAAACTAATGCAAAGGGATAGAACCACAGCATGTCAGATCTGAAAGGGACTTTAGAAATCACCTTCACTAACTTTCATCAGCAGGGAGTCTGAGGTTCAGAAGGAGCCAATGATTTCTTCGGGGTGAAAAAGGCATCCGAGAGAGCTAGGATGCTTGATGAAGTCTGTAAGGATTGCTCCCTAATGTTTGGTCTCTAGATTCCTCTTTAACTTTAAACTCTTTCTCTATGAAAGAGTAACCACTCCCATGGTTTTAACTATGATCGATATGCTGATATCTCTCAAATTTCTATCTCTAGATAGGGCTGACATTTCCAGACTGTCATATATAGTTACCTACATACATTTCCGCTATATGTTCCACAGATTCTTCAAATGCATCTACACATGAACTCAGTTCTACCCCAAACCCACTACAGCAGCGGTCCCCAACATTTTTGGCACCAGACCAGTTGCATGGAAGACCATTTTCCCATGGGATGGGGTGGGCAGTGGAAGGGGGATCTTCTACCTCAGATCATTAGGCATTAGCTTCTCATGTGGAGTGAGCAACCTAGATCCCTCACATGCACAGTTCACAGTAGGGTTTGCGCTTCTATGAGAATCTAATGCTGCCACTGATCCAACAGGAGGCGGGGCTCAGGCAGTAAGACTCACTGGCCTGCTGCTCACCTCGTGCTGTGTGGCCTGGTTCCTTACAGGCCACAGACTGGTACCAGTCCACTTCTTTTGAGCATGAACTGCACAACAATCTCTCCAGACAACCAAGTCAATACTCAAATTATTCTAGATCCTTCTCTCCTTCATCCTTATTTTTACCCTGAGAAGTCAGACCCCAGCAAGGTGCAGGAGGACTGGTGGCAAAAGGCAGGAAAAGAGAGGAAGAGAATCATGCCCCTCCTTAGGAGCTGAGATTTTAAACTTGCCACTCCCCTTCCTGAGGGAGAGGAGTAGGTATAATGAAGTCGGAGGCTTAGCTAATTACACAGCACTGGACACTTGGGATACCAGCTTGAAACAGTGATTTGACATGGTAGTGGGACATTTTATTGCCTAAGAGTGAGCAGAAAGAAAGGTTCTTGAATTTTCATTCAGAAGCCAGGGAAGACCTTTCTATTCTTGTTGCATAAAGAAGGACAGAGGTCACTTGTGAGAAATGCTGAAGAAATAAGGACTGTTGATTTTTCAGGGCAGGAACTGGTGATCTGGAGAGAGCTCTAGTAGAGGCCTAGGAGAGAAGGCGTGGAAAACCCAGATGAGAGGAGCCACACCGTAGGCAGGTGGTAAGAAACTGGAGGCAGTGAGATAGGCTACGTTTTCCAGAATTTGGCTAATTCAAATTGAAAAAGTATTTTTCAAGTTCCAACTGGGTGCCAGGTACCCTGCTAGGCATTTTCATGAAGAATGAGAGGAAAGCAAGCAATGTCATGCCACCTTGACAGGCCACGGAAGTGTTCTTGAGGACAGAATTTCCTTAAACATTCATTCTTTCCCCAGAAATAACTAGAGGTAAGAAAAATACCGATGATACAAAAAAGGAAAGACAAATGGGACCAAAAGCCTAGAGTGTATTGAGGGCATAGAACTAAGGGCAAAATTATAGGTTATAAATATTTATTTATTTAAAGTCTATAAAATAAACCTTAGTTTTAGATTAGCCAAATCTGGGGAATTACATTGTTCTTTTCTCATAAATAATAGCTAGTTATACTTTCAGTGTGCTGCTTATGTTTAACCCAACCCACCATTAACAACATAAAAACATCTGCCCTTCAGCAAAAAGGAAGGGAAAATGCAATTAATGCTACTGCTTTTCGAATACCTAACAGATCTGACCATCAGATGTAGAATATAAGCTAGAAAAAAAAACACAGTATAAGTGACAGTGAAAACCTGTCCCATTTTTCCTACTTAATTTGCTCTTGGAAAATGTAAAATCGAAAGGCTCAATTAATCTTAATGATGTGTCACAGAACAGAAAGATTTCCCTGGGCTAAAAAGCATTCTGCACATGCCTCAGAATTCAAAAGAAAAAATGCATTGAGGAAGATGTAGACAATGGCCAGTTCCCCACAAAGATAGCCTCTCAATCTTCTTTTTCAATTTTTAAAATAATTTTTCAATTTAAAAAATAATACGGGGAAATAGGGATGCATTACTGGGAATAAACAAGTTGTACATTTACTGAGGCAAACACTTCATCATTTGTTCAAATGCTTCCGTGGCTTTCCCCAACAGGGCGACTACGACTAGCTAATTTCTAAAAGTACTGTTGTATGACCAAGAGTGGAGAAGGTTTGCCCGGTATCTTTACTTTATTATTAGAACCAGGGGTTTCTATTGAAATGCCTCCAAGGGCCAACAACAGATAGATAACTAATGGGTGACAGTACTGAGAGAATAGAGCATTTGCACTTAACAGACTGGAGAGACCCAGGCACCTAAAGGTGGCTGACAGCCACTGCTCAATTCCACCCAACAGCTGCCCTTGCAGAAAAGGATGCCATACATTGCCCAAGCTTCTAATTTTTTAATAGAGGTTAAAAATCTAGATTTTTAAAAATGTGGATGCTTACAATTTGTAGATGTTGAACTAAAAAACAAATTTAAAAGTTAAACATAGGGTAGACCTAATCAAAAGGTTCTAGAGGCTGTCTTAGGCTCTGAGGACAAGCTGTGACCTCTGACAACCCATTCTTCTCTCTCCTTACTTTACAGTCTATGCCTTCCTTCCCCAGAACTGTGAATTCCTCTTCTGCCCCTTGATCACTGCTCCATAAAGTCCTTTGTCATTTTTATGTATACCCAACTTCTGTCTCTGGCTACATGGTCTCTGAAAAAGGGCAGCCACTGTGTCTTGTAGGTAAAGTGTCCTGCAGCACTTAGTGTAGGGCCTGGGGTGTGTCACATACATATGAATGATGGTGGAAACTTCGAATCATGTATACATCCACTTTTTCCTTTTCTTCCCACTTCTATTCCCACCTGCATAGTTATAATTAGCCATCCATCTTACTGATTTCTCTTGTTGTTTCCAATAATTTTTCAGTTGATTCTTTCTAGCTGTGCAATTGAAATATCTGCAAATAATGTTAACTTTGCAACTTCCTCCCCAATATTTATGTCTATTATTTCCTTATCTCCTGACTGGTACTTTCTGTGTACAGTTTATAATTTCAGTGAAAGTCAGCATTCTTATATATTTGATTTAAATGGGAATGCATTCTACTTATTTTACTAAGTTTTAATTTTTTTCTTTTTATTTGGGAATGTGTGTCAGTTTTTTTTTGTTACTATAAACTTATAATTTTATTTATTCCTTTAAAAGTTCATTTTAGTGGCATATAATTTAGTGCAATAAAATTCACCCTTTTAAAGAATATAGTTCAGTTAGTTTTGACAAACTTAAACAGTCATGTAACCACTGCCCAAATTAATCTACTAGTGGATGTTGAATTTTAGTATTTTTGGCACCTATTAAGATGACCATACAGGTTTTTCTTTTTTCATCTAATATGTGGACTAGCTTCTCCATTATTGAGCCAAGCTTAAATTCTTGTGATGTACCTACTTGATCATGGTATTTATTTAATGCATTGCTAAATTATTTCTTTTTCTTTTTTTTTATTTTTTTAAGACAGAGTCTTGCTCTGTCACCCAGGCTGGAGTGCAGTGGCGCAGTCTCGGCTCACTGCAGCTTCCACCTCCCAGGTTCAAGCGATTCCCCTGCCTCAGCCTCCTGAATAGATGGGATTACAGGTGTGCACCACCACACCTGGCTAATTTTTGTATTTTTAGTAGAGACGGGGTTTCACCATGTTGGTCAGGCTGGTCTCGAACTCCTGACCTTAAGTGATCCACCCGCCTCGGCCTCCCAAAGTGCTGGGATTACAGGCGTGAGCCACAGCGCCTGGCCTGCATTGCTAAATTCTATCTGATGGTATTTTATGAAAGGGTTTTGCATCAAGATTGATCTGCAGTGTGTGCACATACAGGCACATGCCCATGCCAGCTATCTTTGTGAAGTTTTGGTACGAAGATCATTTTGGTATCTTAAAAAATCTTGAAAGTCTGTCTTTTGCTCTATACTTAGAAAAAGTTGAAATAGTAATGTGACCATCTGTCAGGTTTACATGGGGCATTCTAGTTTATACTGGTTCTCTCAATTAAAGCTCCCCTCAATAAACTATATAGTTACCCTACTTAATATCAATATCCCTGACTGTTTGAAGAATTTACTTGGGCTATCTGGGGGCCTGCTCTTTGAATTTAGAAAGCATCTTTTGATAACATTTTTATTTCTTTCATGGTTACTGACTCTCTCCTGGGACCACTTTAATAAAGTAAATTTTCCTAGAAATACCACTTACTTCACCTATCTCCATAGTGTTTCATATAGTACCTAACAATATTTTTTGGTTACTTCTCCTTTTTGATATCTGATATTGTTGATTTTTACCTTTGTTTTGGTAATAAAGAGATATTTATTTATTGTAAAAAAATTTAAAATACAGACACATAGAAAAAAATAGTTGAAAATTACCCACAATCCCATCACCCAGAAACAATTACTTTTGACATTGTAATAAAAAGCATTCCAGATTTTTATCTGTGTACATACCTACCTATCTACATAATGCAATGTTTATTAACTTGCCCTTTCCATATTTGTTGTGAACACTTTTTCCATATCAGTAAATATAGACTTACATCTTCAATTTCAATGGCTGTGAAGTATGGCTATTCCATGACCTTCTTATATATATTTCTAATAGCGGATAAGCAGGTAGGTTAATTTTTTTCAACTATTTTTAACAGTGCTGCATTGAACATTATATAAGATCTTTGTACGTTCATCTTGTTGGACAGATTATTCAAAGTAGAAGTGCCAAATCAAAGACAGATACATTTATAACAATAGTTTTTGCTTATAAGAGATGTATTTATTTCATATATAAAAAAAGCAGCAAAAAATAAGTAAAAGTTTCCTGCAATCCATTATCCAGTGGTAGCCTCTGTTAACATTTTGTTATAGATATCCACCAAGTCTTAGTGCACATTCTTTTTTAACCATATTATACATACCAAGTTGTCACCTCCTTACCATATTATGCCATCTTTTCCTACACAATATCATTCTATATAGCTACAAGGTACTCAGTGGATAAAAGAGCCATAATTTGATTATCTACTAATGGAAATTTAAGGGGTTTCCAATATTTGAGATTAGAAACAATGCTATCATGAATATCATTGTCTTTATTTTTTGGCCCCTTGTCCAATTACTTCCTAAGGTTAAATTTCCAGCAGTGGAACTGCTAGATCAGAGGATATGTATAGCAAGGCTTCTTGTAAACACATCACCCTTGAGAAAGTCTACATCAATTGTCATTCCCAACAGATCTGACAGTGCTTGTTCTCCACCTCTACTTCAACCTTGGTATGATCATTCTTCTTAGCCTTAGACTTAGATAACAAAAAGTGGCACTTTCTTAAGTTTGCATTTTTAAAAGCTACTAACAAATTAGATATTTTAATGTGCTTTTTGGCCCTTCTCAATAAATGGCAAATCACTTTCTCTAATCTATTAGTATCTCTCTAAACACAAAATAGCCATAATAAATTATATTTGTTTCTTAAAATCTTAGGTCCTATTTTGATGGAAAATTTATGTTAAAAGGAAAAAAATGCATGCCTTGTACATTTAAAAATAGCTCTGGCACTTCTGCTTGGAACTTTGCTTTAATCCAACTCAGACAAGAGAACGACCATTTTCTCCATGTTGCATTAATAAAACTTTGTACTAGGCATCATTATGAAATATTTGCTAGAACACAGAATTCAGTACAGCACAGGTACACCCTCAAATTTTCAGTAAAGTATAAGCATTTTAATAAATATTTTATGACACAGTTTCATCTCCAACTGCTCCATGGAAAAGACCATTAAAATGTTACTAGTGGCAAGTTTTGTTTCATCACAATGCCAACATCTGTAATGTTTGAAATATTAAAAATTAGAAGCACAGTTTTTCTCAGAGCTTTCGTTTTTAAGTAAGCACCCACTATGAACAATTGTAACTGATTTCCTTTGGAGTAAAAACATGTAAACACTCACTTTTTTAAAAAAACAGTTAAGAACAAATGACCTGCAAGTGAATTCAAGATAATGAGCAGTGACTGTAGCATTCCATCAAAGCATTTTTGTTGAAATGCTTTAAAACAATATTCAGAATGCATGTTCTAAAAGGCAGGGAATTTACATGGGCCTTCTCCACTTTTTTTTAAAATAAAAATTAGTTTTATTTTAAAATTAGTTTTATTTAGCTTAAAATGCTTCAGTATTTTAAATAACCATCACTAAAGAAATCAAGGTAATTACAATTTCAAAATCAATTACAAAATCAATTTTTCTTTGCTACATTGATGTTTATGGTTAAGAGACCACAGAATGAAGGTGAGGACGAGGAAAGCTTTAGTTTATCACCTGTAACTAGCATAAATTCTTTGTCTTTGCTAGCATTATTACTTTTTGTTTTGACAAATTATTGCCTAATTTGTCTGAGCTTACAATGCTTGGTAGAATGTATAAGGTAACATTATAGCATTAAACAGTAGTATGAAAATCCAGTAAAATAAATGTTTATATCCCTAAAGCATTCACTAGAAAGATACCCAAATTCTAAAGGCCTACAGTAGTACCTTGATGAGTTAAGCTTATTATTATACAAATATAGCAACTTCATGAGACAAATTTTATACTCCCAACTCATTCATTGAACTACAGGTCCTCAAACAGAATGGATCTCAAAATCTAATGTTAGAGATGATTAAAACAACAAGTTAGGAAAATAAGATGACATTTAGAAGTGAAAATGCCATCCTATGTAATCAATAGTACTGTGAATTCTCCCACAGTGGATGGGTTGAACTGACTATTTATTCCCAAAAATAACGCACTGTTTAGGTGCTGAATGCAATGAATAGATGAATACTATGGAGACCACTTATTGTTGAGATAAAAGTAAACCCCAAAATATCACCAAAGAGCAGCCACCTTTAAAAAAATCAAGATGAACTGGAAAACCATTGACATCTCCTGAAAGCATGCTGAAACAAAGGTGATGATTCCAAAAAAAAAAAAAAAAAAAAAAGAAGTTATAGTAGAGGGGTGTCCAAAAAAGGGATATCTGTAAAAGGAGAGGGAGGAGAAGATCAGAGTGTGACCAGCATTTCCAGAGAAGGTACCAACCAGGTCCTGTTTCTCATCTCCCTACCAGACATGTAGTAAGTGAGCAAGGCTAATCCACCAGCCTTTCAAAGCACTCATCTACATTTACTCTGACTCTCCTCATCCTCACTTAAGAAACCATGTGATGTTCACATAGGAGCTCAAGGAGATTTACCAATTCATAGGAAGGAAATACACCACCTCATTGCCATAATTATCACAGCATGCTGAGTGGTTTCTATTTTGAGTGTAAATTGATAAAATGGCATTTTTCTTCATCAGTCTCTCTAAATGATTTCGAGTAGTATGCATCAATTCATGGGGTCTAATCAGCCTTGCTAAATGATGACACGGAGTTTATAAATCTATAGAGCTGTGAATTGTATTATTTTTTTAACATCCTTCACAATTTCCCCAGCCAACAGTATTATGTCAAAACTCCTTAGCACAGGCTCCGTAGCTTTTGCCTAATTTTTCAACCTCATGTAATATCATTGTGATCATCATCATTGTCTACAAAGGCAGCTGACATTTGTTGAGTGCTTTTTATATATCAAGCCTAACCTAAGCATTTTACTGATGATATCTCATTTAAAACTCACAAAACCCCACAAGGTAGGTAGTGTTGTTTTATTGGTTTTACTAAATGGGGAAGTAAAGAACAGGAAGGTTAAACGCTTTGCCTCATTCACATGCCCACATGAATCTCACACTTAAGTCATACTCAAATATCTGCAAGTCTTGTAAATGTAGCATGCTTTTGCATACCTCTTTTCCTCTGCACAGGCTGCTGGCTTGGCCCAGAAAATCATCCAACTTTTTCTTGTCTCACCATTTCCTATTGATCCTTCAAGACTCTGTTTGAGCAAAGCTTCCTCTGAAAAACCCAGATATCCCGGTCCATCCTAAGAAAAGTCAGATGCTCCCTTCTTCTGTGCTCTTATTACCATATGTACCCATTCACACATAACATGAGTCTGTTTGTGAATCTGTTCCCCACTGTGCACAGCCTCTGTCATAGAGAATGCCAGGATCCTTGCATTAAGCCTCATATTCGATAACTGCACTACTCCAGAGGGTACCACTCATATAGACTACAGAGTGAGGAAAATGTTAACACGTGGAGTTGTACAGTATGGGAGCTCTAAGGATAGTATCCCCATTGTCTTCTAAAGGAAGTGGCACATCCCATACACTCATAAACGTTTCTAAGTGACTAAGTGGCTGAAACAGAGATCACAATAAATGTGAAATGGAACTTAACCATTGAGCCCTCTTAACCAATGTATTATCCTCTAAACCAACACTTCATAAGTGCAAGTCTAAATAATACCATTAACCTAAAGATAAGTGTTAGTTCTGTTGCCCACTATAAGTACACTCAGAAAAATCTCTGGTTTATCTCTTCTATATCAGCTTCCTGTGCATTTTCTTTAAATGTTAACAATGAATTTTGAAGATTTCCTTCTAAGCCTTTGATAATGGCATAATTAATCTGCAAATAGATGTGGCATTTCCAAAGACGCAGATAATTATAGTGAGAACTACACATAACAAATCTACCCAAGAGTGGACTGAAATGCAAATTAATACAGTCTAATTTTTCTATTTTAATGAGCATGTTCACTATGGGCATTATGAATCTGTATTCAGAAAAACAACATTCCACGACTTTCAGCCACCTGCTCAGCAGGGAGAAAAAAATTGCACAATGAACTTTGGCAAACATTTATGATATTTTTGATTAGAAATAAAAAAAAATTAAGCTTAGATAATGCATTCTATTTCTTTTAAAAGGACACAGTTTCTGTCTTTTTGTGGATAGGAACATGATCTTAGGTAAAAGAACCTTCTACGCATAACCAGCTTTAAGAAATAGCTGGAGATTGTGACAGCTTTCCCTGAAGAGAATCTCTTCAGTTAATCCAGGACATTACTTAGCCCTAATTTTTTCAGTTGATTCCTGCCATCCATTAACTAATCCAGAGTGCGAAAAGGGAACAGAGGAAAATAAATTACTAGCTCTGCAATTATTGGTTAAAACTTTAAAAACTCAGAAAGATGGCAATGCGATAGGCAGAATAATGGCTGCCAAAAGATGTCCACATCCTTACCCCTGGAAACTGTGACTATAGTCTATCACACGGCAAGGGGAATTAAGGCTGCAGGTGAAGTTAAGATTGCTAATCAGCTGACCTTAAAATAAGATTATCCTGGATTATGCAGTGAGCACAGTGTAGTTACAAGGGTTCTTTTAAGAGGGAGGCACAAGAGTCAGTGTACAAATGGTATGATGTGAGAAAGACTTAACCAGCTACTGCAGCTTTGAAGACGGAAGGAGGCCATAAGCCAAGGAATGCAGCCTAACTCTAGAATCTGGAAAAGGCAAGAAGAGGAATTCTTCCCCAGAGTCTCCAAAAGGAAGGCAGCCTTGTAGACATCTTAATTTTAGTCCAGTGAGACCAATTTTGGCCTTCTCACTTCCAGAACTATGAGATAATACATTTGCATTGTTTTAAGCCACTAATTCTGTATAAATTTGTTACAGCAGCAATAAGAAATGAATATAGGAAATTTCACCTCAGAGAAGAAATAAATTATTTCTGTAATCTCTAAAGCATGTGAATATTTCTTCCCCCAAAGGAGAGACAAGAGCTCCAGCAGACTACCATATCTTAATGATCATTGCCTTCTCTACCATAATACTTTGCAGCAATTTTATAGCAATGGTCTGAAATATATTCGAATTGGTATGGAATTTTGAGGCTTTGTGCATACAAGATTCATTCCATTTTACAAGAGCCAGAGAGACCTCAGAGAAGAACATCTGGTCCACTCCATGTAATTAATGTGCAAATGAAAATATCCACATCAGAAGGCTTGGGTAATACCATACTCCAGGCCTCACAGCTAGTTAGTTGCATAGCCAATATAAGAATCTTCATTCTCTCTCTCTCTCTCCAATTATTCTCCAATTCCTTAGGCTACTAGTAACTAGGATTAAATGCTACACATAAAACTAAAACTAAAACCAAAATGATCACTATCTGCCAGATTACAACCATCAGAAAATATGTATGTGTTTTTATGAGGTAGAACATGTCAACAGGAAAATTTGAGAATAGGACTCTTTAGAATGAAGCCAAAAATACCTTTCCATCCCCTGCCAGCAAGGCTTGGCTGAGATGAGACTTTGGCATATGCTCATTTATTTTTAGCATATTTGTGAGCTCCTATGTATTATTATGCTAATACTAGAGGCAGAGCTTTAAGCAAAATAGTCATGGTTTTTTGGACTCAAGGAGCTTACAGTCTGGAGGTGAGGACAGAGAAATAAGCAATGGGGTCTCTGTTAGCTAAACGTTAAACCACAACTTAGAGGAAGAGTCCAGCAGAGTGAGCTGACCGTCATGGTTTGTCTCTCACTCATGGACTGTCCCAAAGTCCTAACAACTAGATAGGCCAACAACTCACTCTGAGAAATGTGGGTATGAATTCTCCTTTTCACAGAACTCCAGCCTCAGCAGCTAACGAGAAACACCACCAGACACTGGTCATAGATAACTTAACTCCCACGTTTCACTGTCCACCTCCATTGCATTTCATTGGAATAGTCCTGTTTGTTTGTCTGTTTTTTTCACTGAGGACTTCTGTTTGCTTCAGGTTAGAATGTATGGTTAAAGTAACTTTTTCAGAGAAAGAGTAGTTTGACAACAATATTTTTAGTTCTGATTAACTAGAGTAGTTTTTATTGATTTGTGAGAAGTACTAGGTAAAGCAATGGATGGATGACCCATTCCAAAAGAGAGCTGTGCTCATGGCTGAGTTACATGAACTGTGCCACAGATCTGAGCTTGTAGCTAGCCACAGATGTTGTGCACACCAAAATTGTTTTATATTGTATTACTAAATTTAATACATTTAGCCCTACATTTGTTAGCCTTAATAAAGGGTAATCCAGATCTCCTAATGTCTTAACTAAGATAATACAAAAATGTAGCTTCTGACCAACCCTGTTTGCTGCCTGAAATATTTCTTTTCATTTTTTACAAAAGCCATACCTTAGAAGATTGCTGTCTGATGGAAATTTTAATGTAAGCCATACAGGTAATTTAAATTTTTCTGGTAGTCATGTTTTTAAATATACAATGTAATAGGTGAAATTTTAATAATATATTTTAAAACTCAGTACACAAAAAACATTTCAGCATGAAATCAATATAAAAAGTAATGAGATTCCACATTTTTTTCTATTAAGTTTTCAATATTTGGATTGCAGTTTATACTTACTGCACATCTCATTTCAGGTGTTAAATTCTCTTTGAAAATATTGATTGTATTTATCCATTCTGACAATCTGTTTTTTAATTGGTGAGTTTAGAACATTTATATCTAGTGTACTTTTTGATATGGCTGGATTTAGGGATGCCATTTTATTACTTGTTTTCTGTTTGTTTCTTCCGTTTTTCATTCCTCGGTTTCCCCTTTCCTGCCTTCTTTTGGGTTACTTGTATATTTTTTAGTATTCCACTTTATTATGTTTTCTTGACATGTTTTAGTTTTCTAAGTGGTTGCCCTAGAGATTACAATACACATGCTGTACTCAATTTTTAACAGTCTACTTAAGAGTATCTTACCACTTCAACTGGAATGTAAAAATCTTAACACGCCATGAGTCCCCTTACTCCCTGCTTTATGCTATAGTTGTCATATATTACATCTGCATTCATTGAAAACCTCATCAGACAACATTTTTTTTCTTTCAACCATTATGCATATTTTAGAGAACTAAAGAGGAGAAGATTAGTCTAGTGTATTTACCAGATATTCACCATTTCTATTTTTCTGCCTTCATTCCAGATGTTCTAAATTCTTTTCTGGCATCATTTCCCTTCTGTCTGAAGAACATCCTTTAGCAATTGTCTTATACAAGGTCTACTACTGGCAATGAATTCTCTTAGTTTCCCTTCGGCTGAGAATGTCTGAAAGTTCCTTAAGGATATTTTTGCTGAATATAGAACTCTGAGTTGACAATTATTTTCTCTGTTTTAAAATGTTATATCACTTTCTTCATGATGAGAAATACACAGTCATTCAAATCATTGTTTCTCTACAGGTAATGCATTCTTTTCCTCTGTTTTCGAGATTTTTTCTTGTCTTGGGTTTTCAGCAGTTTGAGGATGATGTGTTTCGGTGAGATTTACTTGGGTTCATGTCTGGGGTTTTATGAGCTTCTTGAATCTGTAGCTTTATGCCAAATCTTGGGATTTTTCAGTTATTATTTATTCAAATCTTATTCCAGTGCCATACTTTTTTCCCTCTCTTTTCCTGGGGTTCTGATGCCATGAACATTAGATCTTTCATTATTATTCCACAGGTCCATGAGGCTCTGCTTCCCCTCTCCCCGCAATCCTTTTTCTCGTTGTTGTTCGTATTGTACAATTTCTGTTGAGCTATCTGCAAATTCACTGACTTTCCTCTCTTTCACCTCTGTTCAGTTATTGAGCCTACTTAGTGAGTTTTAAGAATTGTGGTTACTGCATTTTTGAATTCTAAAATTTTAATTTGGTTCTTCTTTATATCATGTATTCATTTGCTGAGAATTTCTTTTTGTTTCAGAAGTGATTGTTTTTACTTGTTGAGCATTTTTGTAAGAGCTGCTTTAAAAGTCTGTCAGATAATTCCAACATCTTTACCATTTCAGTATTGGCCTCTGTCAATTGTCTTTCCTCATAAAAATGGATAATTTTCCTGGTTCTTCATATGCCAAGTAATTCTGGGTTGTATCCTAGACATTTGGAACACTCTATTACAAGACTCTGAGTTTTGTTTCAATCCTACTGAGAATGTTGCTATTTTTGTCTTAGCAGGCAATTGTGAATAGCTTCAGGCTTCAAGTTCTAAACCTCTTTCTGTGGGTTACGTTTCCAACATCAGTTTAGTTTTCAAAGCCTTTGTAGAGACTTCCACTTCTAGCCATAATGAAGTAACAGGAACCAGATTTGCCCCTCTTTTGTCAATTTGGTGGAGCTTCCAATTCTGGTTATTTCCCCTCATCGTCCTGCCACTATTTACTTTTCAGGGTCCTCAAATAGCTGCTTCATGCATTCTATCCAGGTTTTATAGCTGCACTCGGTGGCAGAGTCAGAGTAAACTGTGTTTACTTCATCTTATCTGGAACTGGAATCTTCTGACTTTATTTAGATTTCATAAAATTTGCAGTTGAAAAAGTAGACTTATATACCCAGTTGCTCCAAACATACATAAATGTTTTCTAATAACTAAATGAGTATCAGTTTTTAAATTAAAAATAATTTTAAAATCACATATTTCAGCCACTCTTTAAAGGGCTTAGTATCCACACATGGTCAGAGCATTCTTAGAAAGTCATATTAAAGAATTCACGAGAGAGAGCAGGAGTATAACCAAAGGTCTAAAACAAGCATCCTCCACTACCGACTCTTTCAGAGAGAAAGAGGTAGGAACTCACATTTTTCAAGGCCTTTTCTTTTTTTTAACATAATGAAGCCCCCTAGTTCTCTTCAGTCACGATAAACCAGAGCTAAGTTTAATGAAACTAGGTCTCTGAAGTTTCTCCTATCTGAGTTTTGCTACCTTGGCCAGTAATGCCAACCTCTTTCTTTTAAGCCACCTTCCATGTCACAAATGTAATTTTTTACTGAAATTTTAATCTTGTCTTTTAAAATAGAAAATTAAAATTCTAGAAATGTGCTGCCAAGTGCTATAGCCACTAGCTACTAGCCACATGCAGCCACTTAGTATTTGATAAGCCTGTAACTGACAGGGTGAACTTTAAATTTTATATAATGGTAATTAAAGTTTTTAAAAAATTGATGCTTGTTTCTGTTCTTGGGAAACTGCTAAGTATGCTGGAACAACTTGGGAATGTGAGTCTACTTTTTCAATTATGAAAGTTATGAAATCTAAATGCAGATTAAGTATTTCTAATGAAACCTGCGTGTCTAAACTAATATGTGCTATAAGTATAAAATATACATTGGATTTGGCAGATTTAGTCTGAATAAAAAATAGAAAATATATTAATAATTTTTCATAGTTGATTACATGTCGAAACTATATTCTTGATATATTAGGCTAAATAAAATATATCATTAAGATTAGTTTTACTTGTTTCTCTTTACTTTTTAAATGTGGATACTATGAAATATAAAATTACATATGTCGCTCTCATTATATTTGTATCAGACAATGCTGTTCTAAATCTCTTCTAAAGATTGAGATGCATACAAGTATTTTAAGCTGAAATTCTAGAAAATGGAAATATAGGCAAAAATATAAGATATTTGTTTGGTGCAAAGAAGAAATGATAGAGAAAACATATAGAGAGAAGAATAACATATGTACACATTATCAGAATCCTCAAACAAGGTGAAAGATAAAAGAAAATTCTTTTCTAATTCTCTTTATTTTCAATTAATTGAAATGCAAAGATGATTAGGACAAAAAGATGTTCAAAATTACTCTCTGCAATACTATCTTTGTTTGTTGGTAGGCTGTTAATTTACAGATGACCTTGTAAAACAAAAACTGTAAATGAAGAATGAATACACAGACTGCAGACTGCATAGCAGCTACTATACATTTTTAGACATCTATTTCTTCCACAAATGTGTCAAGCTGACAAAATAAGAATATAAGCAATTTACAAACTCTTCATATTAAATTCTAATTCAAGCTCTTCCTTTTTCGGCTTTGCAAATGGAAATGGATCTGCTATAAGTTTCTAGAATTAATATTATACAATAGAAGGAGACATGCTGACCTGTCAAACAGGGAGGTCTTAAAAAATATTTACATAAAATAACACATGGCCAAAGGCCCTAAAAAAGTCCCTGGAATTTGGTCTTAGGAGTAAGACAATTTATGCAGCCTCCTTCTCCACACGATTCTTTGTGCACAACAGGAATGAGTCTACACTGTTAATAGTCTGTAATCAGTGCCAGACGACTGATCAAAGATGGCAAAGTAGGGCCAGCTTTCAGAGGCCACCCAGTTGCTGAAAGAAAAGGATTATTTTGTTCAGGTGACCTTAAGCTTCCTAGAGGTCAGGCAGGATGATCTAAGCATTGTTTTTCAGGCTCTCTGAGGACACCTGGATCAATGACTATTTGAAGACTGTGGGTGAACCATGCTGAGTTCATCCTGCGATTCATCCTCCGGCTCCACCCATTTCTAAGGTTGCACAGACCACCTCTTACTTCAGATTCCCACAGCCCAACTAGCCTAAATAACTTTAGTTGTCTTATTTAAATGTTCCACCATCTAGGAAAAACACATGTGATTGTAATGTTTAGATAAAAGGACAGTATACAAACCAGTATGTAGTGTGATAGCAATTACTCAGACACAAAACAACTGTAAATATCAACAGTGGTTATCCCTAGTAACAGGCTTATATTCCCTCTATTTTTCAATATTTTCCACATTTTAAGGAGGAAAAAACTTGTGTTACTTATACAGAGCAACTTATTCTTTGTATGAGGGAGCAGTAAGAAACAAAAAGGGTCTATATCTATGAAAGTACATGAATACATTTTGAATTAGTATCTTCCTCTGACATTAGCACCTAATATATTTGTGATATTTGCAAACTTCTTGTGATATCAGTAAGCAGAGGTATACTCATAAATGTGCTTTCAAGGTGCCATGGTGCTATCCAAAAACACAGATCAGTAGTAAAAACGAAAGTGGATTCTTTAGGAAAGCAGTCTCCAAAGTCAGAAAACAACAAAAGGAAAACATTTCTTTTTTGAAGTATGAGTGTAAACTTCAACCATTCAGTTACACTGTACATCTAAGGTCTTGACAATGCTGCATGAAAAATAAAGGCTTTACATTACATAAATGTTTGATCTACTTTCCTAACAATTATGATGCACTTCAAATTACTTCTTACAGATCTTTCAAAGTTCAGCAAGGCAGAAAGAGCAACACAATAAAATGTATTTATTTATTGATCAATTGGTCACTGTTTAGACATAGAGTTCCAGGTAAATATAGTTGCCATTTTCACAGAGTTCAACTGCTACATGTCAAGAAGATCACATATAGATAACATGTTATTTAAAAAAAAGAGACTAGCACTGCCAGAGTACTGTAGGACGAGAACCACAAATCATTTATGATAGTGAAACTCTAGTGACATTCTCTTTAAAGTCAAAAAAAAAAGATGCCTCATATAACCTCTGTTATTTTAATAACTTTCTAGAAGTATTAGCCAAAGCAGTAAAAATTATAAATAATGTAAACTGGAAGATAAAATTATTATTTGGAAATGTAATGAAAATCCACTGACAAAATTCAGTAGAATCACCTGAAAATAAAATCAGAGCCATATACAAAAATCAATAGCTTCCCTAATTTCTAGAAAGAGCCAGGTAAAAAATAAAATGGGGTAAAAATTCACATTCATAAAAGAAAGAAAGAGTATAAACAAATAGAATACATTCAAAAGATAGGTGTACAGAACTAACATTAAAAAATCATGGAACCGGCCGGGCGTGGTGGCTCACGCCTGTAATCCCAGCACTTTGGGAGGCTGAGGCGGGTGAATCACGAGGTCGGGAGATTGAGACCATCCTGGCTAACATGGTGAAACCCCGTCTCTACTAAAAATACAAAAAATCAGCCAGGCATGGTGGCGGGCGCCTGTAGTCCCAGCTACTTGGGAGGCTGAGGCAGGAGAATGGCGTGAACCCGGGGGGTGGAGCTTGCAGTGAGCCAAGATCGCGCCACTGTACTCCATCCAGCCTGGGCGACAGAGCGAGACTCTGTCTCAAAAAAAATAAAAAAATAAAAAAAAAATCATGGAACATAAAAGAAGACTTAAATTAATAAAATGATTCACCATCCTGCTGAATGTTAAAGCTTAATTGTAAAGATGACAATGTTCCCTTAAATAAACGCAGAAATGCAATGGAGTTACAATTAATATCCCACTAGCAGTTTTGTTTAGAACTTGACAAAATTACTCTAATGTTCTTATAGAAGAACAATCATGAAGAATATTCAAGAAGGGCCGGGCATGGTAGCTCACGCCTGTAATCCCAGCACTTTGGGAGGCCAAGGCGGGTGGATCACCTGAGGTCAGGAGTTCAAGACTGGCCTGGACAACATGGCGAAACCCCATCTCTACTAAAAATACAAAAATTAGGCTGTGTGCGGTGGCTCACGCCTGTAATCCCAGCACTTTGTGAGGCCGAGGCGGGCAAGGTCAGGAGATCAAGACCATCCTGGCTAACATGGTGAAACCCCGTCTCTACTAAAAATATAAAAATTAGCAAGGCGTGGTGGCTGGCGCCTGTAGTCCCAGCTACTCAGGAGGCTGAGGCAGGAGAATGGCGTGAACCCAGGAGGTGGAGCTTGCAGTGAGCTGAGATCATGCCACTGCACTCCAGCCTCGGTGACGGTGTGAGACTCCATCTCAAAAAAAAAAAAAAAAAAAAAAAAAAGAAACAAAATTAGCCGGGCATGGTGGCCCACGCCTGTAGTCCCAGCTACTAGGGAGGCTGCGGCAGGAGAATTGCTTGAACCCGGGAGGTGGAGGTTGCAGTGAGCCGAGATCATGCCACTGCACTCCAGCCTAAGTGACAGAGTAAGACTCAGTCTCAAAAAAAAAAAAAAATCAAGAAAATGTGGGGGGAAATAAACCATATTTAACCATTCAGATAGGGCTTACACAACTAGATATCAAAATGTGTTATCAAAATGTGTCATAAAGCTATAGGAATTTAAACCTATTCTGTTCTTACCTATTCTGTTCTTTAAAATATTAAAAAAAAAAGCCTAGAATTCAGTATTCATTACGGCATTTCAAATTAATGTAACAAAAAGATGGATCCTTAAATCAGTTTGGCTAACTGGCTATTCATTTTGGAAAATATGAAGTTAGATCCCTACCTCTCACCTTATACAAAAATAAATATCAGATGCAATAAGATTTAAATGTAAAAAATGGAACCACAAAAGTACTAGAAGAAAATTAAGGTACAATTTATGTAATGGTAGGATGGAAAAGACCTATCTTAGCATGCCAACAGCCAAAATCATAGAGAAAAATATTAGATCTAACAACTAATCTCAGAGATTAAATCTTTGTTTCACAAAACTGAAAGGCAAGCAAATTGAAGGAAATATCTGCACCATATGGCAGAAAGAGAGTTAAAATTTTAACCAATAAAGAGTTTTCGTAAATTAACCTCAAAAGCAGAGCATTCCATTGAAAATAAGCACTACCCTTCTCATCTAATAGGTGAGGTAAGAAAAATCCAGAGAAGACTGACTAAAGGATACATTGGTAACTCCTGGCAAAAGATGAGATGAAATATGGGCTTTGCAGTCCCCTAGAAACATGATTTTTCTGCATTATCAGGTTTGTAAATCTAAAAAAAGAGAAAGGAAAAGAAAGAAGGAAGAGAAGGAGCAAGGGAGACAGCAAGGGAGGGAAAGAAAGAAAAAGAAAGGAAGAAAAAAAAAGAAAGAATAAAAAGGAAACCAAACCATATTCCAATGGCTATGGCTGAATGAATTACTTATGCATGTTTCTACAAATGTTAACTTAAAAAGCAATATCCTACCCTTGCACTAACTATGTAAGTGACCTAACTTCTCGGCCTTGTTGCTCATCTTAGAGCAAGCTGAACTTGAAGATCTCTAACACTGTCTAGTTTAACCCCACTTGCATTAATGTATGACATTATAAAGTTTTGAGCAACTCAGAAAACAACCTACATACAATTCAGTGAACATTTATTGGGCACCTACTATGGGCAAGATACCATAATAGACACTGTGGGGATACAGCTTTGGCCTCTACTTGTGTAATCAATTTATTACCATAAAATTTTAGAGTTGGAATAACTGAATTTTATAAACGAGAAAACAAGCATGTTGGATATACTGAAATATAAAACCTTTAATACATTTATAAAATTAAAGAAAATTTATTCCATATATATAAAATGTTAAGGACTATCATATTCCTTAACAATTCTTTTAAATAATTAGATTTGAAAATAGGGAATCTGAGCTTGAGGTCTAGCACTGTCAGAAATCCATTTTTAAGAAAATTATTATCTGAATTCATATAACATAAAACTAAACACTTTAAAGTAAACATTTAGTATGTTCACAATGTTGTGTAACTACCACTTCTACCAGTTCCCAAACTTTCTTTGCAGTGCAGCAATGAATTCCAGATGTGCTCCATCCTTGATCTTGACCATTTCCCAATGAAGCCCATGACTCTTTGAGGAATTTCTCAATTCACTCAGCATAACTAGGCAACTCATTCTATTCTAAAATCATTTAACAAATGTCTATGTAAATCCCTACCAACAAAATGAAGGGCCATATAATTACCCAGAAAAGTCAATCTCTGGAGTCATCCATGAGAACTAATCACAAAACTGCATTTTTAGTAGCTGGACTTTTATTACCTGAATTACTCCCTGCCTCTATTCTCTCATCTCAATCTTTGTGAAAGTTTGCACACAGTATTCAAAGAGTGCCCAAGCCTAAGCTCACAAGAGATCAATTCATAGGTTCTCTATGCAGACCCTTCTTTGGCAGGCAAGGTTTATGCAAGAAATGTTTGCCTATGAAAAGCTGACAATTATAGGTATGCTTTAGAAAGAAATGACAATTGCCATGAATATTTACATAGTACCTTAGAAATATGCTTTAAAGCTAACCATAAAATTACAACTACCAACATTTTCTGAGAATTTATTATGCTCTTGACACAGGTCTACGTGCTTTCTATACATTATTTCATTTGAACCTTACAACCGTTATAACAATACTGAGGCTTAGAGGTTACATGACTTGCCCAAAGTCATCCACTTTACAATAACTACCAGGCATACTTCTTCCCTGAGACCGCATTGCCAATAATGATCCCTGAACCGTTTCTATAAAGAATTCCCACAGCAGCTGGGATAAACCAAAGCCACATGGCTTAACTTTGAAAGGCACTCCCAGGCAGTCTGTGGGGAAGGAGCAAAAGGTTCACCACCTTTGAAAGACTTAGGAATTCCAACCATTAGTCATCAGCAGAGGTGCATCAACAAACACTGGTTTTCAATCCATGTCAAAGATATTTTCATTATCCCCATGAAAGGATTAAAAACTGTCCCCTCTAATATCACAACCTGCCCCCTTGTGCCACCTTCAGCACTCCCAACCCCCTTCCCTAAACTGCTGGTTTCCCATAGTCTTATCACTACCTAAACACTATACCATTTACTAATTTATTGTGCATATAAGTATTCTAGTGTGCTAGAATGCAAACTCATTGAGAACAGGGATCTTCATTTTATTCACTGCTGTGTCTCCAGTGTTTAGAGATACAGTGACCTGGGTCACAGTTGGAGCACGTTCCTCTTCCTTACAAAAGTATATGATGGTATCTATTCAAATCACTTTCTAACATTTCACCAAAACCTGCTAAACGCTGCTAAATATTTCACACATTTGAATGGAGACACTGACACATTCATAAGTGAATGCAACAGCTACGTCACCGACGAGAAAGCTCTAATTATGGAATAATAGAACTATCACTGACAGATGGAAGGGTTTTGCTTGTTGTTACAGCTTATCCAGGGAATTATATAAAGAGTTCAGTGAGTTAGCATAACTGACAGGCAATCTACGCATACAAATCCTGGGGAGCTGAAAGGTGAGAGGGGAGGGCAATGAAGGAAGGATGTTTAATATTAAAACATGTGCATCTTTATAACAGAAGTTACTGTTTGGAAAATGTTTTCAATGGCCATTAGTTCTATAACAGAAACTATGGAAAACAGTGTGCCAAAGTAGCATGGCAGAGCATGGGTTAATAACCATTTTCCTGCATTAAATACTTTGCAATTTGCCAGGCACTGTTTTGAAGCCTTTACACATATTACATCATTTGAATATCCTTACAACAACCCTGTGATGTAGGGACTGTTATTATTTTATAGATAATGAAACTGGCGCTCAGAGAGGGTGCCTAACTTGCCCATGGCCACACAGCTACTTAGTGATGGAGCTGGGATTAAGCTGTACTTAATTTGTACTCTACCTTGGTGTTTCTCAACAGGGTGTAGTTTTGTCCCCCAGTTGACATGTGGCAATGTTTGGAGACATCTGTGGTTGTTGTAACTAGGGGGAAGGAACTACTGGCATCTAGTGGATAGGAATGCCGCTGAACATCCTCAGGGCAGAGGACCGCCCCACAACAAAGAATGTTCTGGCCCCTAAGTGTCATTAGTGCCGAGATTGAGAAACCCTGCTCTCAAACTCTTAACCTCTGTACTTAAAGCTTGAGAAACACCTTTGATAGAAGGACTTCTGTCCTTTTTAGGAGGAAAACAAACTGTAACATGTGGTTACAGGTGGTCATGTTACCTTATAAGAGAAGTGCATTCATTTCCTGAGGCTGCTGTAACAAATTACACTAAATTTGGTGGCTTAAAACTATGAAAATTTATTCTCTCCCAGTTCTGGATGCGAGAAGTCCAAAACCAATGTCACTGGGCTGAAACTGAGGTGCTGGCAGGGTCATGCTCTCTCTGGAGGCTACAGGGGGACTCTGTCCCTCGCCCCTTCCAGTTCCTGGTGGCTGCCAGAATTGGCACTCCTTGACTGGTAGCCACATCACTTCACTCCCTGCCTATGTCTTCACATCACCTTCCCCTGCATGTCCCTCTCTGTTCCCCTCTGCCTCTTTCTCGTTAGGATGCTTGTAAAATATTTAGGGCCCACCTGAATGATACAGGGTAATCCCCTCAAAATTCTTAATTCAACCACATCTACAGAGACTGTTTTTCAAAATAAGGTAATATTTACAAGTTCTAAGAATTAGGATGTGGATATCTTTGGGGGACCATGAGTAGATATTATTATTCTCATTTTACCAAGAGGGAACTTCAAGTCATGTGCCCAAGGACAAATGGCTAACAAGGGGTAGAGGCGGGATTTGAACCCAGCTCTGTCCACCTCAGAAGCTCATTCTTTTTTCTTTATACATTGTCACCTACAGAGGCTGGAGAAAAGATCTGAAACCCGGCCGAGTGCGGTGGGTCACGCCTGTAATCTCAGCCCTTTGGGAGGCAGAGGTGGGCGGATCACCTGAGGTCGGGAGTTCGAGACCAGCCTGACCAACATGGTGAAACCCCGTCTCTACTAAAAATAGCAGGGCGTGGTGGCACATGCCTGTAATCCCACTACTCGGGAGGCTGGGGCAGGAGAATCGCTTGAACCTGGGAGGCGGAGGTTGCAGTGAGCCAAGATGGTGCCATTGCAGTCCAGCCTGGGCAACAAGAGTGAAACTCTGTCTCAAAGAAAAAAAAAAAAAGAAAAAGAAAAGAAATCTGAAACTCAGCCTCCGAGTGGGGCCTACTGCAAGAAAACTACAAATCCAGGCGTATTCTAAGCACTGTCTGTAAAAATTATGATGGCACAAACTTTCATGATGTGAGTGTCTGAAGAATACAATCACCTGTAATCTTTGCATAGAACTATCTAGAGCCTTCTTCCTGAGTCTAAAGTAAAATGCAGCAAATTACAGCTATAACTACACATGCTTCTTTAGCATTTGTACTTTATTATGGACTAAAATCCCACATTTGTGAGAAGTCATTGCCAGTGGAGAGAAGGATATGGTGGGACTGTGTGTCTGTGAGGCTGGAGTTTCCATAATCCCAGAAATGCTTTGATATTAAAAATATTGGGCATTCAGCTGTAAAAAGGAATGAAGCACTGACTCAAGTCACAATGTGGATGAACCTTAACACATTACGCTAAGTGAAAGCAGCCAGGCACAAAATGACACAGATTGTACGATTCCTTTTATGTGAACTACCCAGAACAGTTAAATCCACAGAAACAGAAAGCAGATTAGGGGTTACCTCGGGCTACAGGGAGTAGGGAATGGGGAGTGACTGCTTAGTGAGGATGGGGTTTTATTTTGGAATGGTGAAAATATCTTGGAACTAGATAGAGGTAGTGTTCACCTCCATTTTTCATAATAAAATGGTTAATTTTATGTTCTATGAGTTTTACCTAAATAAATACATAAATGAGGCCTCTATGCTAAGCAAACTCTGGGGTAGACAATCCATTTCCTTACAATGTAGTGTTAAACCATACTGTGGATCAAATTCTAGAGGAGTGGCTTCTAGCTAAGATATTATGATTTTATATGACCCTGGACTGAATATGTCTTCTAGTACTCTACTTTTTGGATTATGACAAGAAGGTGTAAAAAAACAGCAAATCATACAATTTTAAAATTCACTTCTGATTTTTTAACTAAAGTAATAAGTACTTGCTGTAAAAAGCTATATTATGCCAAAATTTATAGTAATTTCTAGAATAAAAATTTTACCTCCAACTCTCCTAAAATTAGTTGCCTGCTTGCATTTCCTTATAACAGAGCCAGATGAGATAATAAAATGGAAGTGCTGTGTTAACTCTGAAGCATATTTCAAATGCAAGCCATTATTATTAGTGTAAATAATGATACTCATCAAAAAGACAGCATAAAGGAAAACACTGCCATGTTACAGCGCGCACTTTATAACGTGGCAGTAATAACTAACCAACAAAATTGGTGGTCTATTATTTTACAATCAACAGACAGTAATTAAGCAACAAACTTCAACTGCTGCAGTTTCGATTTGATAATAACCAGATAGGACACACCAGAAGAATGTGCACATACGAGATAAGCCTCCTCCTCCTCCTGAAGCAAGTACACCCAGTTGTTGCCCAGGAAGTCTAGACTGCCCCCAGGGTCTTATACGGAGTAAAACTTGTTAAGGGAGGAATGTGAAATTCTCTGACTTGTGGCCAGAGTTAGGACTGTCTATGGAGTAGGCAGGGAAAGAATGAGAGGGAAGGTGATCCCCAAGCCTAGTTCAAGTCCAACGCCTTCCTTCAGAATCCAGCTTCTATTCCTAAGGAGAAAGACATTCCCATAGCCCATGAATCCCCAACTGTGTGGGCCAAGGGCAGGGACAGGTCTGCTGTGAGGGGGTTAGGGGAGGCTATGACAACTTTGGGGATCTACTACCTGTAAACATGCTGCTTTCATGGGGCTGCATCTTGAAGAGAATTTCTCTTGCTGTGTACCATGCAAGATAGATTCTGGGCTGGGAACTAGTCTTTCCACTCCAGCCCGAGGCCAGGCTGCTGCTACCTCGGCAGGTTCTGGAAGTGGTAAGCCAGGCCTTGCTGCAAGGCCAGAGGACAGCTGGACACAAAGGACTGCAGGAGAGGCACAGAGAGGACAAGACCAGAAGAGACATGGAAGTGCTGAGCTCTGGGCCATGCCTGCCATCAACCCCTTAGGTTATCTCACAGCTAACTCTCCTTGGTGTGGGTATCTGTAACATGGGGTGGCACCTCTGCTCCACTTGCCTCAAACTAAGTTCTTGTTAGAAGAGAGTGAGAGAAAAAGACAGAGCCAGAGGGAAAGAGAAAGTGAGACAGAGAGAGGAGAGAAAGGGTGAGGGGAGATGATGATGAACAGAAAAATATACCAAAAATTAAGCCTTGTCTCAGTACTTCCAAAACTCTGTGCATGCCATATAACTAAGAATCTGTTTGTTAAGAGTTAACACACTTTGGGAGGCTGAGGTGGGTGGACCACTTGAAGCCAGAAGTTCAAGACCAGCCTGGCCAACATAGCAAAACCCAGTCTCTACTAAAAATACAAAAATTAGCCAGGCATGGTGATGCATGCCTGTAGTCCTAGCTACTCGGGAGGCTGAGGCACAAGAGTAGCATGAACCCGGGAGGTGGAGGTTGCAGTGAGCCGAGATCGCACCACTGCACTCCAGCCTGGGTGACAGAGCAAGACTATGTCTCAAAAAAAAAAAAAAAAAAAAAAAAAAAAGAGTTAACACAAAAGAAGAGAGACATTTGGGGAAAGAACAGCTTAAACAAAAGTAACTTTTTAATTCATGCTTTCATTCATTTATTCAACATATATTTAGTGAGCACTGGTTAGTTTCCGAATAAAACAGACATGAATTTTCCTTTATGGGGCTTACCATTTGATGTGAGAGTAAGACACTAAATAGCTTGTATAATTTATTTGGAAACATTATCATTTATAATATAAGATGTACTGTGAGGGAAATAAAGGGAATTGCAGTAACAGAAAACAGAAAATTAGGGGAGATCTACTTAGGTGGGGTTTGAACAAAGAAGTCTTTACTAAGGAAGGAACATTAAGGAATCCTAAAGGAACAGAAGGAGCTGGCAACACAGAGTGGGAGCAGGCAGCAGAGAGGGAGCTTCCTGGATGGAAGATTCAGGTGGAGCACAGGCCCTTGGAGCAGGATGGAGGGCAGGAGAGGAAGAGGCTGGAGTGAAGTGGACACTCCTGTCTACTCCCAAGAGCCTTTTCTATGCTGTGTGTCATGTGCATCTCCAAGAGCTAAGGATAAGCCCTGCTTCCCAAGAAAGTGTTACAGAATGTCAAAATGGGATGTGTCAAACAAGCCGCTAAGATGGATGAGATACCAGGTTCCAAAGTGAAGTGCCAGGCCTAGATGCAGTTTTTCAAAGAACATAGCCCAAAACCTTTTTCACTAGTCTTAAACCTCTTACCTACGGTGTGGCTACAAGTAGGTCAGACTGCTTGTTGGTGGCTAAAAGGAGAGAATGATTGAAGCAAGCAGGCTGCAGTCCAGTCTGGTCCTAGCCTAAAGGACTAAGCTTAGGAAGAGATAAGAGTACCTGCCCCTCCCTGCTTCTCCCCTTTCCAGCCTCATGAGGGGGCTCAACAGGACTACCTGGAGAGCATGAGGCTCTTACGATGTGGAAGGCACTGTGACCTTGTTTGGGACTTCTGCCTAAGAAATCTGAAGAACTGGAGAGCTGGCTGGATGCTGACGGACAAGCCAAAGGAAACGACAGTTGCCCTGGGAGCAGCCTGCCCTCTCCCAGTTGGTGGGAACAAAGGAAGTGTGAGTGTTTCCCATGGACCACACCATGAGCATATGTACAGGGCTATATATTAGGGTCTTCCCAACAAGGGCCACCTGGACAGCAATAGAACCCAGCAGACAGGAGTACGAATGGATTGGTGGGCTTTCTAGAGACTGTGGAAACAGTCTGCAATTAGGCTGAAGAGAGTGCAGCAGCCCCACCAAGGAAACTGGAGGTGAGAGGCCCCCAGAGACAAGGTGAGAGGGTATCTCCAAAGAACCCACAAAAGGGCCCCACAAGAGAAAGAATCAACTCTAAACACCCACAACACAAAAAGAGCTCTCCTATGATACCGCCTGCCTAGTAAAAGCTTTCCTACACTCCTTCCTGTTCCCCACCCAGCCCCTTACCCCAGTCCAGAAGTCATAGCTACTGAGTAAGCAAGAGAAAAAGCCTCCAACCACAGCCCCCTCTCCCTGCAACAGGCCCTAGCCAGGGGAAGGGGAGCAGTTATAAATATGAATGAAGTTGGAAGCTTTAACTATCCCATGATACTAGACATTTTAAATATCTGGCAAATTAAAGTGGGGCTTTTTATTATATATGAGGAATCAGAATAGCCACGTGATATGTTTTCATCCAAAAAACAGGGGAAATGCTTTCCACTGAATAAATTTTAATGGGAGAGTGGGAGACTTGATGAAGCTGTTTTTTCGTGGCCTCCCATGAAACCTATTTGTTCAAGGCAGATTATACATAGAACCCCATTGTGTTAGCACATCTCGTGGAAAATGTACTTTCCAAAAATGAGGCCCAGCATGCGCCAGCTTGAGGATGAAGATCACTGTGGTTTGTGGGTCCACCTTGTAACATTGTCCATCCTTGGCCAGGCCATGCAGAGCCTTCAGTATCTATGGCAACTGAGGCTACGGACCTCCTGCATACATCAGTGGTTCTCGTTCTTACACCTTCCTCCTTTTCCAGGAAGACAAATGTGTTTCAGGAAGGAATCCCTATCACCAAGAACCCCCACTAAGCTCAGCTCTGATCCTCCTGAAACAAGCTCTGACTGAGTTCCCAATATTGTGCTTTATGAGTCTTCTTCTTAGATGTCACCCTAACAGGATTCCCGGTACATTCATCTGGCACCCAGTTGAGAAGGCCAGAGCCTCAACCCATACTCAGCAGGAAACCCAAGGAGAATCAATAGAAGGACAGGGGCCTCTTTAACTCCACCCATTCAATCTCCCATTGTCTTAGTGTCATGAAAAGCAAATCTTAACATGCAGGGCAGTAAAACATGACACAGAACTCATCTTCAATAAACTGGCACTTTGGTTAAGCAAATGTGAAAAGTCAACAGCCACAGCATCCTTATATGCCAGTGGGTTTTAGCAAATCAACATACACTGACCAAGTCTTTCTGATATTGGAAATATTGCTTACCAAATCTACACCATGTGAAAGGGATTTCTCCTCACACATATGCACTGTTCTTATGAAAGCTCACTCAAAACTGACATTAAAAGACATTTTGGGCCAAGCCTGCCTCGTGCCTGTAATCCCAACAGTTTGGGAGGCTGAGGCAGGATGATCACTTGAGCCCAGGAGTTTGAAACCAGACTGGGCACATAGCGAAACCCCAACTTTATACTGGAATAAAAAATTAGCCAGGCATGGTGGCATGGAAATGTAGTCCCAGCTACTCAGGAGGCTGAGGCAGGAGGATTGCTTGAACCTGGAAGGTCAAGGCTGAAGTGAGCTATAGTTGTGCCACTCTAGCCTGGGAGACAGAGTGACAACCCTGTTTCGAAAAAAAAAAAAAAAAAAAAGTTTTGGTATTTGGGCTATTTTAAAAATGCACAGCAGAGGATCTGAAGGTTTCTGGGCCTGCTCCCCACTAGGTTCTGAGCTCCTTGAAGCAGGGACTATGTTTCATCCACTTTTGTACCCTCCTAGGGCCTAGTACAAAATCTGGTACATATGTGCGTTCATTCAAAGTCTGACAGCTGATGAGTGAGTGAACAAATGAACATTCTGGCTCATATTTTCAGTTAGATTTGTGTGAATACTATAATTAAATCTGTTTTTAAAAAGAGAGAGACCTACTATCCATCATTGTTGACCACTCTATTCTCTACAGACCATTTTGAGTGTGTTTATTTGAATCTTGCAGTCAGATGCTGTAGTGTTCTTTTGTGTAAAAGATTTTCCTGGGGCACCTCTTTCTACAGGCTCCTGAGGCCACCCACATCAGCTGCCCATTCACACCACTCAGAAACAGCAAAGATCCAGCATGGTATTGGGCTCCATCAAAGGGAATCAATGGGTCTCTCGAAGGGAATAATACTGCTTTAAAATAGGTATTTTCAAAAGAATTACCTTTCGCCTCTCTCCTAGAAGGACCTTTAGAGATGAAGCAGAAAGAGAAAAGGCCCTCAAATGCTGAGAGGTATCAGGCACCAGAGAAAGGTTACAGGACTGGGGTTGGACGGCTCTGCAGTCACATCTCAGCTCTGCTGGGCCTTGGCTTCCTCATCTGTAAAATGGAAATAATAATGCCTACCTCAAACAATCATGGTGAAGAGGGGAATAAGTGAATGTATGAAGGCTCTTATTATAGCCCTTGACACATAATAAGGGCTCAAATGGTGGTTAGTTCTACATACAACGCAAATTACATACCCCTATCTGTATATTTAAAGATAATTTTGTGTCTGACTGGTCCACAACTCTCAAAGGAGCTGAGATCCAAAACTCAGCTGTTTAGAACTTGGAATGCACTTTCCCATGGAAACAGTGCTACAAATCATAGAACTTTAGAATCAGAAACTAGATGACCTTATAGTACATCTAGTGATGTAGTAAAACTTCCCACTAAATGTAAGATTTCTTAATATAGGCTCTCTGATGTTGAAATTCTAAGCAAGGCCACCAAAACCAATGTAACCCATAATGTCACTGAAACCACATGCAAGGAAACAAGTAATAGTGGAAGACAATTTTTAAATATTCAGTAATATTTCAGCTTCACATGTTCTTCTAACCTCAGCTAAGATTATCTTCCAATTCTGAAACTCATATAGAAGTGAGGAGACATAAACTTCTTATGAGTAGGGCCATGATAACCTACCCTGGTTCTCCCCACCCCCAACAACTACCACCAAAATCTTCCAATTAGTAATACGTGATAAGGACTCTATCAGCAGCATGAACAAAATGTAACGGTCCCATGGAGGAGAAAGTGATAACTGGGGGACTAGAGAGGGTGAAGAGAAATGCCAAAGAGAGGAAGCGGTGAGGCGTGGAGAAGGGAGGCAGAGAACAGAAAGAAAAGGCTTGGTTACCAAGTTTCCCTTCCCTATCTCTTTGCTTAGAGTCAGCCCCATCTCACCTGGTTGTGCAGAAGCAAAACTATTTGTAGAGGTCATTCCACAATGGATTGGTGGGCTTTCGAGACGATTTGAGGCACTGTTTGGTCACATGCTAATATCATTTTTTAGGGGTCACCCTTCATCCTCCACCTTGACCCCTGGCCATGGCAGTCTCTACCCACGCAGTGACCCCAAGAAGGCAGAGTGCTCTGGGATATTTCTACTGCTTGTTCTCTGGAATGGAATCAACTGACTGTACTTACAGCACATTCAGAAGCCAAGGGTGCTTAGTTTGGAGAGTGCATAACATTGCCTTCGATATGGAAAATTCCAAAGAAACTGCAAAAGTGACCAAGGAAATCTAGTTTTGGATAAAAACTCTAAGTTCTACTCAGATGACATGGGATAATGTTAAATGAAACAAAAATCAATTTATGAAAAAATATGTGATTCCAATTTTTGAAATGTATGTACACACACTGTTTTAGGCATTCTTAGATATATCTGCTCAGAAAAAAGGAAGCTAATACTCCAGAACATGAACAATGATTTTATCTGTGTTAGAGAATGAAAGAGTAGATATATTTTTTCTTAATTTTCTAAGTTTGGTTAAATGGGCAAGTAATTATATAAAAGTGGGTAAAATGGCATTTAGAAATACTAATTTGAGATTTTAAAGCTAAAAGACTTCTTAGAAATGACCTGATCTAAAACTTCCCCCAGTCCCTCTCAGGTTTGTAGGTAAAAGATCTCTGACACACCAAGTGGCTTCTGAGCCTGAAGTCTTCCAACTCGGGGATAACTAGCTACACCATGGCTTGAGCTCAGATCTTGTGACATTTATGGTCTGTGCCACTCCCATTATATCACGTTGCCTAGAGTCAGAGACTAATGAACTTCATAAGGAAATACGCCATGAGGAAGGCACAAGCCTTACTGTGCACACCTATATTTCTCACTAAATAAATATTTGCCTTTGAAGCATATTATAATTTTATGACATGCAAACAATTCAGTTGCTAAAGGAGCCCCAGTGATTTCATCAGAGCTACTGAACTAGAGTGCTAGTTATGAAGTTTGAACTCCCGCATTGCATAGAAGACCACTATCAGAGAGCTTCACGATAAAAATGTATTAAAAGGCACCTTAGTCCTTATGCTAGGTATCTCTGTGATTATGGAGAAGACATAGGTTATTTCTGTCTTCTACTGTTGTGAACTACACATATAACAGCCACTTAACTTCCACTGAACCCAAGAGACTGTAGAGACCCATTGTATCATACTGTATTAGAACTACTTAACATTTAGTCAGCCCAAAAACATGTATAGAAATCAGATAAACTAAAAACACTTTCTGAAAGTAGCCATGTCCTAAAGGCTTTAAGTACTTCTATTTATAAAGCCTTGTTAGGAGCTATACGCAACATCTAAATCTTACCAAAAGATCCGTCCCAAGATCTTCCATTTCTTCAGGGAGAAAATTCAGACACTGGATGCAAACACATATATAGCAGAGCCTTGGGCCACACAGAATTGGCTTTCTGTTTTGCTCCCTTTATCTTACTGGTAGGGATTGGGAATGCTTTCTAGGCAAAGGGTGGGGAGCTGGCTGATCAAGGACACAGTAGCAGGAAGGACTGGCCACAGGTAGTGAGGTCAAAGAACTGTTTTTCAGATAAGCAGAGACTCTACACCTGGTCACAGCCACAATGGGTAGCTTGTTCCCTGCCCAATGTGCTAACCAGGAGCATAATACATGACCCCAGAATGTACCTGTGGCTGGCAGACAGCATGCAGGAGTCTGGGCAATACGTCAGTCTCTTGGGTTCAGCAGTAGTAAGCCTAGACTGAGAACCTGAAATTAGCTATGCAGGTCACATGAGTTTAGGGCAAAGCCTCAAGCATGCATAGGCACAGCAGAGCAGAGAGTGCCTGAAATGAGCACTGAAAGCGTGAAAATGCTGCCTGGGGAGAAATCTCAGTGGAAGGAGCTGGAGGAGAAGCACAGGAAACAGCAGGCTGAGAAGTGTTGCAATCTGAGATATCACAGGCTGCAAAACATTCCTCCAACCAAAATTACTTTGGTATTAAGGGAAGCCCCAAGAAGGAGGCTGAAATTTATGTTTAAATATAAATGCTGCCTTCTTAAATATTTTAAAGTTTTAAGGAAAGAATATAATGTGCTAACGTGGCCTCTTGTCTTTGTCAGTCAAAATAAAGGTACCCAAAATGGATCAAGAACTATACTACTATATCCCTCAGTCAAAGATCTCCAACTCTGAGAGGTTAATCTAAGTATATAGACAAAAGAAGCCAAAGGCTAGATTGTATGAAGATGTACAAATGTTGTGTCCCATAAGAGCAGAAAACAAAGAGTTGATGATATTTGAGGACTGATAAGAGGGGAAAATCAGACTAAGCAAGAGTAAATCGAGGCACATGAAATATTTTAAACTCCTTTACAAATGATAATGTGAAGATATGAAATAGGAAAATAAAATATGAAGTTTAAAAATTCAAAATTAAATGGTCATAAAGATTACAGCAGAATCAAAATAGTGGTGCTGGGGAGGAAGCTAGAGAAACAGTCGATGATCAAATGCCGACGGTGGCCAGGATTGTTCAGGGTCGGCTGACGGAGAATGAAGAAACTGAAGGCTGGACCCCATGGTAAAGCCATGGAGAACTTTTTTGGCCGGTGAAGAAGAGGGTATAGGCTCATCCAGAAATGTTGAGGCATGGGCCTGAGCCCAAAAAAAAGAAAAAAAAATGTTGGCCTTCCTGAGATCAAAGTGGGCTCGAGTACACTGTTTGAAACTTGGATTGAAGCATTGAAAATGTGGATAGTTTAATATGATTCTGAAGAAGGGTGAGCTGAAGGAACTTGCAGATTAAAAGAAAAGGGGCCCCTTCTCAGAGAGGGCCTGAAAGGGTCTGTTTAAGCTAGAAATATGTGGAAGGGTCCATTTAAAAGTCTAGAAATTTGGCCAAACTCGCCATGGAACATGAGAATCAAGTTGTACTGCCTGATATCACATGACAGCCGGAATGGGGCAAAGTGATTAACTTCACCCCACCCCTTGTCATCTCCAGCTTTCAGATGAGAATACGCAGATCCAAGGAAGGTGATGCCAACTGCTGGCCCAAGATGACAACTAGTTTATGGTGGTGACAGGAACAGTACTCACATCTTTTCCTCTCAGTCCAGCAATTCTTTATTATAGCATGCTCTCATAGCAACCATATGTAGGTGGACCCAGCATTCTCCTACCATACATGAATTAACCTTAAAAAGTCATTTTCACTATACAAGTGTTACTGTTTTTATTTTTAATTGGTGAAATTCAAGACGGCCAAAAATAAAGAAAATCAACTGTTGTTTCAATTATAAATACAACCTCAATTTTAGAAGTTCTCATTATTTCTGTTAAATGTACCTAGTTGGTGTTGGCCTATTTTCATAGTTCATATTATGAAGATTTATTCTATAGGTTTACATCATCAGCCACATAAACATGAATTTTTCAGATTTCTATCCAAGTTCTAAGGATCCTGCTTCAGTTTGGGGCCAAGAAAACCCTAAATACCTGCCACTGGAAACCTCTTTCTAGGCTGACGAACACTCAGTCATTACCTATGTTATGGCATATGACTAGAATCAGCTATGAATTTATTGCATTATTCTGTCATCCTCCAACATCTCTCTATTATGTGCGTAAGGAGACCGGTGAGAGATATTTGTCAAATGCTTTGATGTCTTTGGCATTATCTTCCAATATAGAAGCCCCTTTTATAAAAGAAAATGTGACAATTGGTCACTACGCATTAGTAGATTTGTGCTGGTTCCTAAGGATCAATGCAATCTCTTCTCTGGACTCCTAAATAATTTATATGATGATAGTTCAGAAATTTTGCAAGGGTGCATTTCACACATTGAAAGTTTTAGGAATTCAACTTTGTCAAAAGCTATATAGAACAACATTTGCATATCTCTGGTCTTCTGCAACCTCTGCCACTCTCCGAGTTCACTCAACAATCACCAGCAATGGCTCAAAGATGATGCCTGCTAACTCCTTCAATCCTGCTAACCCTGAGATACAATCCAGTGTGCCCCAGAGAGGTAAATGCATTCAAATTACCTGGATTTCTTTCATTGTCATCCAAATCCCTTTTAGTAACACCCTTTTAATTTTGGAAATCACTTCCTTTGATGGAGAATTGAAAGCAACATAGTTCTGCATAGGTCATCTATTCATGCTAGCCTTATGCCCTTACTTAAGCAATAGTCTAACCCTGTCCCCATTCTTCTAGCTCCAGATACAACTAAAAAGCAAAATAAACATAACACTATTCTCAAAATACAAATGACATATGCCGCCATGCACACTCCAAAAAGGTTCAACCTAGCCAGCAAGGAAATAAAATAAACACACCAATAAAATGTCATTTTGTAACAAACTGGAAACACACCTTTAATTGACAGAAAGCGAACCTGGTGAGGTTGTAGGGAAATGGACATCCTTATATATTTACCAATAATTTAACTGTATTTGGAAGCAAATACATAAGATGTTCATGCTCTTTGTTCCAGGAAACCTAAACCTGGATATTTATCTTAAGAGACACAATCTGAAAGAAAAGAAGGTCAAAGTATATAAATATAGGAAGTATAGGAATATCAAAATGGCCCCAAACTGGATGCCTTCTAAGTATTCAACAATGGAAATGGTTAAGTAAACTACAAAACATCAGCTGTGGTAGGCTGAATAATGTCCCCAAAGATGTCCACATCCTAATCCCCAGAACTTGTGAATATACTACTTTACATGGTAAAAGGAATCTTTGAGATGTAATTAAATTAAGTGCCTCAAAATGGGGAGATTATCCAAATGCACCCAAAGTAATCACAAAAGTGTGTAGAAGTGGGAGACAGGAGGTTCAGAATAGGAGAAGTGGTGACTGAAGCAGAGGTGAGGTTTGAAGATGCTGCTGGCTTTAAAGATGGAGTGAGGGGCCATGAGTCAAGGATTGAGGGTGGATTCTAAAAGATGGAAGAAGCAAGGAAATGGATTCTCCCTGGAGCCTCCAGAAGGAGTGCAGCTCTGCCAACACCTTGATTTTAGGACTCTGACCTCCAGAACTGTGAGATAATAAATTTGTATCCTTTTATGCCATTCCATTTGTGGTAAGTTTTTACAGCAGCAGTAGGAGACTAATACACAAACTATTATGCAGCCACTGAATGTTATAAACCTGGGGACTACAGAGCAACAGAAAAAAAATGTTAAAATACACAGATGGCAAAACTGTATGTACACAATTACTACATGTGAAATATGCATACAAATAGATCAAGATTAATAGATTAAGATAAAATATACTAGTAGAGTAAAAGACTTTTTAACTGGTCTTTCTACTTCTGCAACATTCAGAGTGACCAGAGTGGTCCTTTTCAAATATGAAATCAGATGACCCTATTCCTCTTCTCAAAAGCCTCCAATAGCTCCTCTCTCCTCAAAGAAAAAGACCAAGTCCCCACAAGGACCTCTATAGCCCAACTCCACAGCAGTACACAGCTCCCACGACAGCCACTCACATGCGCTTTCCGTGATTCCATCCCAGACACCACCTGCCCAAACTTGTGTTTGTCCTCACTCACTCCATCTCATTACCTGGCTGACCCTGCTCCAGGCTCATGGACCAACCTGCTATTCCTGGAGTGTTCCAAGCCACTCCTGCTTCAGGCTTTTGCACTGTTTGCTCCCTCTGCCTGAAATACTCTTCCTAGTGGTATGCGCATGGCTCATTCCCTTGCTTCCTCCCTGTCTCTGCTCAAATGCCACCTTAGCAATGGGGCTTTCTTCAACTGCCGTATATAAGTAACAGTCCCATCATTCCACCTCAGAACCCCCTACTCCCTTATCCTGCTTTACCTTTCTCCAAAGCATGTATTATTGTCATATTTAAAATATCTATTTGTGGCCGGGCACAGTGGCTCATGCCTGTAATCCCAGCACTTTGGGAGGCTGAGGCAAGCGGATCACTTGAGTCCAGGAGTTCGAGACCAGCTTGGCCAACATGGCTAAACCCCATCTCTACTAAAAATACAAAACATTAGCTGGGCGTGGTAGCACATGCCTGTAATCCCAGCTACTTGGGAGGCTAAGGCACGAGAATAGCTTGAACCCGGGAGTCAGAGGTTTCAGTGAACTGAGATCAAGAGGAGATCAACTTATAACCAAGAGGAGCCTAAGTAGACATGACAAATCTAATGACAAATATAACGTGGTATTCCAGGTGGGATCCTGGAACAAGAACAACCACCAAAAAAAAAAAAAAAAAAAAAAAGACACTAGGGGAAAACAGCAAATCTGAATAAAGTATTAACAGTAGTATATCAAAATTAGTTAATGAATTGTGGCAAATGTATGTACTAATATAAGATAAAGATAGGGGAAACTGGTATGAGGTATATAAGAATTCTCTCACTACATTTGTAATAGTGCTCTAAATCTAAACATGTTCTCATATAAAAAGTTTGTTAAAAAAAACTTCCAAGAGATCAGGACCACTGTCATCAAAGGCTCCTCCATCTTCCATGCCATAAAGTCATTCTTTCTTAATGGTTGGTGTTAAATACAATATAGCAATTTATTTGTTGTATTCTGAAAAGTGACAAAAATAGGCCAAAAGGTACTAGGTTGTTTTTAGCCCAATTACTCAGCCAGCAGAAGCTGAGATGGTCACCTCCTATTGCCTTTTCCAGTTTTGCCATTTGCCCAGTATCAACAGATCAGCCTCAGCCTCCATCTGTTCGGCTAGTAGAAGGTTCCTACAACAATCAAATGATGGGCTGCTTTCCTTTTTCTTTTAACCTCACCAAATGTTCTGCAGAATAGTTCTTCCATCAGATTGTGGATTTATAGATAAGCATGTTCTTCCTTCCTTATCAATCCTGTTTCTCCCTTTTGTATAGACTGGAGGGACATTCTTATCCTTGCGAGTTTCAAGACCATTTGAGCAAAATGTCATGGGAGCAGGTAGCAGTCATCACATTAGAGGAAAAATAAGTAGAGAGAAAAAGGAGGAGGATCTTCTATATCCAGTCCATTTTATACATTCTGGACCCATCTGCCTGCTACCAGCAGTCTTCACTGGTCAACCACTCAACAAAGCAGTAGAGATATGTTGGACGTAGCTTTGAGCCTTTGTTCTTATGGTCCTTCCCTCCCAGTTAAAACATCTTTCCCTTTCTATTGTTTCTTCTAGCTTTATTAATTCTGTGTGCCTCCTACATAGGAGTGATCTTTCTCTCCTCTGAACTCTAATAAAACCTGTCTCACTTTGAGTTCCCAGGCAGTTGGTTGTGTCTCACATGCGTATTTCCTCAACAACACTGTAGTAAACTCTTTAATGGGGTGAACTTCATCTACTTTTCTGTATATACTTTGTGCCTTGATCAATCAAATTGTCCAATAAATATTAGCAAGAATTTGAGTACTTAACATTGAGTTTTTAACAATAAGTCAATGAGGCAGGAATATAATTACCCCCATTTTATAGCTGAAAATGCTGAAGAATAAAGTAGCTAAGTGACTTTCGTGGGGTTGCATGGAAGTTGCAGAGCCAGAATTTCAGCCCAAATTCAAGCTCTTAATCACCACAATACATTCTACTGCCTCCTAATAAATATACTAGTTAAATGATCCTTTAAAGAGTCTAAGTATTGCCGGGCACGGTGGCTCACGCCTGTAATCCCAGCACGTTGAGAGGCCGAGGCGGGTGGATCACAAGGTCAAGAGATCGAGACCAGCCTGGCCAACATGGTGAAACCCCGTCTCAACTAAAAATACAAAAATTAGCTGGGCATGGTAGCCTGCACCTGTAGTCCCAGCTACTTGGGTGGCTGACGCAGGAGAATTGCCTGAACCCGGGAGGCGGAGGTTACAGTGAGCTGAGATCACGCCACTGCACTCCAGCCTGGGCGAAAAAGCAAGACTCCATCTCAAAAAAAAAAAAAAAAGTCTAAGTATTTCAATAAGTGGGGATCTCAGAAGAAAAGAGAAAAACCCTTGGTCTGTGACCTCAAACTGACTGAGAAAAATTTTATTCAATTGTTCTCCCCCAAATCTAAATGTCACACAGAGTTTGTGCATAGTATAAACAATAGGATTCAAGGGAAAGAGCAATTTTAAAAATTCTTTGGGAAGCACTGCGGTTAGCCTTCATTCTTCACACTGCTTCACACATCAACCAGTTAGACTGGTAGACACAAAATGAACAAACAGAGAAAAACGAAATATGCAAGGCTCTGCAGTTTGGAGCCCAATGCCAGCCTGGCTCACACGCTTTGGTGGAACAGGCCAGAGATTAGCCATTGTACTGGAGGAATAACCAGCACCCAGTGCCGTACTGCATGTGTACAGACGGCAAGCAGCAAGGTTCTCTTCAGCAATCTGCTTCTCATTTCCCACTGGAAATTTTGTGGTTGGATGGTTGGCTTCTTAGAGAACTTCTAAAAATAAGTTACCACCAATTCAACTACACAAATACATGAGCATTTACAATCACCTTGCGGCCCACACCTAGATCAAATAACTTTCCCTTCTACCATGAGGAAGAGGGCACCAAAATTCAATGGATGTGCAAAGCATCAAAATTGGTACAGGTTCCATCCACATCATCGTCGTCGTCATCATCATCATCATCATCATCTCCCACCGCGCCGCCCTCCCCAACCCGCCTCCACATCACCAGCAATGGATTATGAGCTTTTCATGGATGCCTGCCCACTGTGCCAGTAATCAGTTGTAATGCCCACTCTTTCCAAGAAAGAATTACCCGGCTTTGCCTCAGAGACAGCAGACCTTTCTACTCCACTGTGTTCTTGCCATTTCTGTCATGTCAACTGCTACTTAACTCTGAGCTCTCCCAAAAAGCCATGCCCAGGGACAACAATGGCCTTCTTACATTTGTTAGATGTGTCAATTTGTCTTCTTTTGGGTTCCACCTGCTTCTGTTTACCAGACCCACGTGTCTGGTTTAGCTATCAGATGTGAGACAAGTGCCTCCTCTGATCTCCTCTGCACAAACAGTAGGTGGTCAAAGTTCCGAATTTCCAGAGGGATATAGATGAAGACTCTAAAACATGCTGTGGTTGATCCCTAACACCAGGAGAGTACAAGTTAGACGTGGGAAGAGAATGAATTTCCTTTGAATCCCAAATATGCCAAAGACTAAATGAATACTGATATAGTTTCAGATACTCTTGAATAGTGCTATTAAATAAACAACAACAAAAAAGATCCATGTAATTCAATCAGCAAGACTTTGGAGTAAAGGGAATTCCTTTTGACAACATTTTGTTTATTGAAAAATAAACGAGAGACCCTTCCTCCCGCAAGCAATTTACAATCCAACAGGGAAGATAAGACACACCTGCAAATAACTGAAACTACACCTTGAAAGGTGGTAAGTCCCAAAGGAGAGGTATAAATAAAACACTTATTTCCTCCACCTCCCTATTCCAACATCACAGTAAGAATTTCAGGAGTGGCTAGCAAGCAAATCTAGCTCGTGACTAGTTCACAGCAGCCCCACCCATGGTGCTTCGGTGGAGGCTCAGGAATCCCTCGAAGACAGAGACCAGCCAGAAGTGGCTGAGAGTCAACGCCATTACTTCCCACACCTCCTTCCACACACATTAAAAAAGGGTTGCAGTTTGCTTATTATAAAATGCTTCCTGAAATACAGTGAAGTGAACAATAGGCAGTTTTCAAAAGTAAAGAGTATAATTACAACATTTTATCACTTTTTAAAGTGTGTGACTGTCTCTCAGAGTATTTTCCTAGCATGCATTTGCCCTGTGTACCAGCCTTTCTTCAAATTTGGGTTATACAAACCATCACATGCACTAACCTCAAAGGCTTAATTTGCAATCCTAAGGCTGTCTAACTCCAGCCACATTCAGTACTTTTACCACCTTTCTTTTAATTGCATTATCTTCCCCTAATTGAGTGTGTTTGCCCGGCTCCTCCAACCTGTTGCAAATTCCCTGACAGCAAGGATCACACATTTGTTTTTGCGATTGCTTCCCCATCCACCCACTCAGTCTAAAATGTTAGCCCCTTTGACCTCCGCACCTTTCAAAATACTTTGCACATAAAAAGTGAAAGGAAGTAGCATTTACTTAGTTCCTGCCACCCATATTCCTTTATCTCGGTTAACCCTGTCAATAATCTATGGAAGTGGTCAACATCAGCCTCATTTCAGAGGCTGTTCTTTGCTGGGAAGACAAAGGAACTGGATCATCACTGATCCTGTCCAGTGTACACAATGCAGTGTTAGCTTCACCTCTTCTGTTTTCCCCACAAAATATATACGTCCTATCCAGACATCAGGGGTACCAGAACTCATATTGGCACAACAGATATTCACAAACTGATGTTAAATTGAAACATGGCAAGCTTTAGACATCAAGCGTTCTGGAACGGCCTCTAAGATTCTGAAGCAGCACTTGACCATAACACATGACCCTTGAAACCAAAATTATCACACATATTGAAAGGGATCCACAGGCATGTGCTAAAGGTAACTTTCCTTGACAGTGAAGATTATGGAAGTCATATCTGTTTACTGGTTAATGATTGAAGAAGCATATTTCAACTAAGACTTCAAGGAAACCAGTGGCCTGCCTGGCCCCATTTCAGGGTAATCCTTTCTCATGAAAAGAGGGGAGAAGAAATATTGGATAACTATTCAAAATTCTAAATTCAAAACAATCATGAAATCCATTCATCCTTTTCTTGTTTCCAACCTAGTCGATTTGAACTTGTACCCAGCATATACATAAAGCCTACCCACCCATTTTAAGGACTCAATGAATCTTTGGAATTTATTGTCCCATTCCAATACAACTTGGTGTGACAAGCTCAAGAGTTTTATTTCACAACAAAGTCCAGGTCAAAGTCCACTACAGTGACTTCTGTTGGCTGAAATTCTCTGCTTTTCTGGAATTTACTTGTATATGACATTACTTAAAGTGTGATATCTGTTAAGAATTGAAAAATCTGTTTCTATATAGAAAAAAATTTAATGTTGTAACTGGATATGGGCCGCGATAACAGATCTAAAACTTTCTGTGAAGTAATTTTTTAATCCAAAAATAAATCTCATCTGCTGACATGGCTTACTTTTTGGGAATGAATGTTAGTTTCAATTAGTCTTGAGGAGTATTTCTTCAATTACTCCATCCTCACTTTCATTGGAAGCATAGAGTAGACCCTCATTGGCATCCCATTTCCTGGCTGTTCGTATCAGGTGCTCCAAATCTTGTTGACCCTGGATATTATTTTCTATATCCTATGATATACCTCCTTTAAGTGAATTATATTTTCTTCTGTTCTTCATGCCATATTCATATGCAGCCGAATACACAATTAAAGGGTAAACAAAATCATCAGTGCAAATTGTATGTAACCATTCTATGCTTTTTCATCCTGATCAGTGTACTTGCTTATAAACAGTCTTTCACAACATTATGTCTCTTTTTTCACTTAATTTCACACAGACTTCTCCATAATATTCTATCTGCAAGTAATATTCTATTGTTATGAATTATTATGGTTTGTTTAATCATTTCCCAAAATGTTAGATATTGAAGTCATTTTTAGCCTTTCATGACTATAATGAATGTTGTTCTAAACAAGATTTTCTTTTTTCTCCTTTGACTTATTTTCCCTTGAAAAGGGAAATTACTGGATCTAAGGGTATATTCAATGAAATGGCTTTTGTTAAATATTGTTGGTACCCTTTAGGAAGTATATACTAATTTGAAAGCTAACAAAAATCTACAAATACCAAATTCTACACAGCCATGCCAACATTGTAACTTATCATTTTATTTCTTAAGACTCAGTTACTTCAGATTGTATTGCTTTTACTATTACTATGGATGATTACTTTTGTCTATGTCGGTCCTTTTCATGTATAAAAATGATAGTACCTAACCTTTGGCCATTTATCCAAATAAAGGTTAGTTCCTGTATAATTATACACATATCTTACATATTCTGGATACTGACCATTATGTGTGTATAGATATAGATATGTTCCCTATCTCACTGCCTTTTAGATAATCTTAGTTATATTGGTTTTAATATAAATTTTAATATAGTTGAACATGTTAAGAAATTATTTTCCTTTTCTATTCTGGAAAAATCAATTGGACTAGAGCTTTTTTCTATCTCCCAGAAATGAACCAAGATATGCTTTGCCCTAGGTAACAGAAAGCAAGAGTTTACTCCTACTCTTCAATAATCATTGATTTAAAAATTATATGTTTCAAGTAGAAGAATTTGAAAAGTTCTTATAAGAAGGATATTATAAGAACATGAATATATTTGGATATAAATATCTCCATTCATCTAAATATTTTAAATTCTTGTTAAACCTTTCTTCAAAATTCCTTCTTTCTCCCTATGCAACCCCCATATACCAGTACCCTAATGTATTTCTTGCAATTATTACTTTAGAGCTAAGAAAGATAATTTTTAAATGATGATTGAACACATTAATGTCATTAAACATAGGAAGAAATCATTAAGTGTGCCATGAATTACCACTTCTAAGTAGCTACAATTTAACTAGTGTCCTGGCTCACAATCACCATTAGGGAAGGTACCTATGAGTACAATGAATGCAAACACTTTCACTTACAGAAGGCTTGACTTCCCCAGCAGCTCATTAGTCACATCTTCACTGATTAGCAAAACACTCTCAGCTTTAAGCCTCTTGAAATACTGCCTCTTCATGAGACACAGGGCAGGAGGTTCTTGTTGGATATCCTTTCCCTTCACTCAACCCTCTAATGGCTTCTCATCACACTAAGAATAAAATCCAAAGTCATTATCTGGTTCATAAAGCTCTACTTGTCTTGGTCCCAAGTATTCCCCTTCCGCTACTTCTCTCAGCTTTGGCCATTCAGGCTTCCCCCACTATCTCAAGTGGGCCAAACAAGCCGTGCCTCAAGACTTGGCATTTACTATTCATCCCTTCTACTTGGAATGTTTTCCCCATATCTGCACAGTTTGTTTCTCTACTTCATTTAGGTCTTCGTCTGTTATGAACTGAATGTTTGTGCCCCCCTCCCCCACATAAATTCATATATTGGAATCCATACCCCCAATATGATGGTATTATGAGGTGGAGCCTCTGGGGAATAATGAGGTCATGAGGGTGGAGTCCTCATGAATGGGATTAGTGCCCTCATAAAGAGACATAGAGAGCTTACTTCCTCTCTGCTGTCTGCATGCGAGGATGCAACGAGAAGATGGCCATCTGTAAACCATAAAGTGAGCCCTCACCAGACACTGGATCTGTCAGCACCTTGATCTTGGACTTCCCAGCCTTCAGAACTGTGTGAAATAAATGTTCGTTGTTTAAGCTACTTGATCACTCAATCTACAGTATTTTTTAATAGCAGCCAGAATGGGCAAAGACAATATTCATGTGCCAGCTCTTTAGAGAGGACTTCTCTCACCTTCCTTTCTAAAATAACACCTCACCACCACCACTACCATCATTCTATTCCTTATCTTGCCTTATTTTCCCCATAGCATTTTGTATCAAATAATGCACTTATTTTTCTTTGCCACTGACTGGAGAAAGGAATAGTCCTGGTACCTAGAGCTGTGTTAATAGGCACTCAAATATTTGCTGAATCATGAATGAACTAAAGTTAAGTATCTCTTTAGGGGATGGCCTCAGAGAACAAGCCAAGTTTAATTAGGATGAAGGAGCACCCACTGTCTGTACTGTGGGGTATCACACCTACCTTCCTTCCATGAGACACACTGCAGTTTTGTAGGGTAGAGAGATGGCTCTGGGGCTGGGCCAGCTGGCTCTGAAACCTGACTGTGTCAACTCAAATAACATACTTAGTATCAGTGCTTCTATGTCTCCTTACCTCCTCTATTAAATGGTGATAATAGTATCCACTCCATGGTTGCTGTGATTATTAAACAAGTGTCAAATGTTTATTGTTTAGAATGTACCTAGAATGCAGCAAGAGCCTAAGTAAGTGTCAGGCGTTTATCAGCACTGACTGTCATTTCAGGGCCCCTCCTTTCTTTATATAACTCTAAACACAGACCACTTCCCCATATTCTTTATTTTATATTATTCAGTCTTACCCTCTACCTATTATAATTACTTCATATTGTTTTTATCTTTATGTCCTAATTACCAATATGCCAATAATTTACTTTTTTCAGGGAAATGTATGTGCAAGGCAATAAATTAAACCAGATAGAAGACTTCGTGAGAGTGATCAACTCTTGCTTTTCCTATCCCTTAACTGTTCTTCAAATTTTGTTTTAGTCTCTTGATAGTTCTCTTCACAACTGTTGATAACATGCTTGAATTTCTAGGTCTTGACCCATATCAAGGATTCTCCTCACACTGCCCTGGCCTCCTCTTGAAGTTTAATATATTCTTCTAATTCTTCTGTTTAATTTATTTGCAACGTTAAGTACTAAAGTCTTCATTTTTGTTTTCGCCAACACCTGTTCTGAGGTAAAACTATCTTTATTCATAGACAACATGATTGTCTATATAAAAAATATGTGTGCTAAAAAAAAAAAAAACAACAACTTTACTAGAATCAATACAAGAGTTTAGCACCTTACCAAAAATCATATAAGAATGGCAAATAGGCACATGAAAAGATGCTCAACATGATTAGCCGTCACGGAAATGCAATTTAAAGCTACAATGAGCCACCAGGACACAACTATTTGAATATCTAAATTCAAAAGAACGATCATACCATGTGTTGATAAAGAGTTGAAGCAACGGAAACTCTCATATGAGAATGCAAGATGGCACAACCACTGTGGAATTCCAGCAACTTTTAACAGCTATAGCTTATCTTGCTATTTTAAGAAATGAGGATATGAGCACCCTCTCTTCCCTGATGCCACATCCCACCTCCTGCCAACTACACTTTTTCTTTTGTTGAGGTTGCTAATATTTGTACTGTAGCCTGCAATCATAACCAAGTCTGCCATGCTTAGTCCACAATCTGATTCTAAAAGCAGAAAACTGAGAAACAGCACCTGTATGATTACGATTATGCCACTCTATTCACTGCCAGCCTAACTAAAGAATTAAGATTTGGGGCTCTTATTATAAATCCAATGTCATGAGTACAGATCCAATTTTGTGACACTTATGCCAATGGTGTTATACTCTATGAGTTTCCCTCATTTTTGGTCAGGTAATTCCAGTCAGATTCCTCTGTCGCTTGGTATAGGTCATCAGACTATAATCATTTCAATTATTTTAATTTGTAATTTTCTTGGTACATAGAAGGTGTATATATTTATGGGGCGCATGAGATTATTTTGATACAGGCATATGATGTATAATAATCACATCAAGGTAAATGGGATATCTATCACCTCAAGCATTTATCCTTTCTTTGTGTTACAAACAATCCAATCACACCCTTTTAGTTTAAATATTTCTATTATTAAATAAGATTTTCATTAGCATTTGAGAAATGTCCAGTTAAAGTCAAACAAACTGAAAGATTCCATAGGTGTTAAAAGTGTTTTCTGGGTGACTTCTAGGAGCTTCTCATATTACATCTAAATGGGCAGCACCAAGTAAAACACTAATCATCTTTGTATGCAAGGCAGAGCATTAGGCACTCAGAAGATATGATAAGTTGGCTACCACATACCATACAAACTAAACGGAATAAGCAATAAACTTACTTAATACTTAAGAGAATTATGTCCTAGTTTGGACCCTCTCACATGAATTATTTGCAGTTCACTAACATTATTTCTCTTTAACAAGTAAGTATGAGTTGCTTTCTTCAATAAACGTCCACATTCAGGGTTCGTCTCTTTTTAAAGATAAAAGCATGCCACTCTCCTCATCCATGCTGCTCTCCTCATCCATGCTGAAGGTGATGTTTAAATTCTGGAACTCTAATCAGACTTTAGCAGTGTCCCACTCATATCTTTGGCCTTAGGGATGGGAGAGAATTCTCCTTTATGGGGACCTCTTGGCTCATATTTGCTTACTCATGGGCTATAATGGTGGCTACCCTGAGCCTGATCTCTTTCTGCAATTCTTACAAAATAAATTCTCTAATGTGTGCAATGCTTTTGTTCTAAGGACCTCAAAGGTCCTCAGTTCATTTGGCCTCACAACATGCCTTTGAATGAGGTCAGGAGCCAGTGGCTAGATTTTCATTCCATAGATGAGAAAAAGAAAAAATGCACAAATAGGGTCAAGTCACTTGACCAGGGCGCACCAAAGTGTTAGCAGAGAGGCCAGATGAATCAGACAGAATCCGTGTTTCTTGGATAAGGGCTCTCACTGCATCCAAATTCAACTTGTGCAAATGTATGCAAAATGCCATTTTAAAACACAAGAAGTTTGACCAATGAGACCAGGAGATAAACTCTGCTCAGGAGAAGCTATAGTAGGTGTAGTGGAACTGCCAAAAGACATATTCTTCTTCTATAGAGTTTAAAATAGTGAGAATGATAAATGACAATAACTCTGCACTGGGTGTTGTAGATCTTCTTGCTAATTCACTTTTTTTTAAAGTCAGAAATAGAACATTCAGCCAAAAACACATTTTAAGTAGGCACTTTTAGTTTGAGGTACATCAACTGATATAAACCTGTACAAAATTTGAGTTGTTCACTTTGTTTCTTTATTCTTCTGGAGGAGAATAAAAATAATCAATAAAAAGTAGTAGAAGGAAAATTGAAAGCCTTTCCACTAAGATCTGGAACAAGACAAGCATACCCACTTTCAAGAGTTATGTTCAAAATAAACATACAAAAGTCATCAGTTTTTATATGTGAACAGTGATCAAATCAAAAAAGAAATCAAGAAAGCAACCCCACTTACAATAACTACAAAAAAAACCCTAGTAATAAACTTAACCAAATAAGTGAAAGGTCTCTGCAAGGAAAACTATACAACATTGATGAAAGAAATTGAAGAGGATACAAAAAATGAAAAGATGTCTCATGCTCAGAGATTGGAAGAATATTGTTAAAATGTTTATCATTTTAACAATTAAATCTGTATATCAATTTAACAATTGAATCTGTACATCGCTATACAGAGTAGATTCAATGCAATCTCTACCAAAATAGCAATTATATTCTTCACAGAAATAGAAAAAACAATCCTAAAATTTGTATAAAACCACAAAAGACTGAAAATAGCTAAAGAAATGTTGAGCAAAAAGAACCAAGCTGAAGGCATCACACTACCTAATCTCAAATTATACTACAAAGCTAGAGTAATCAAAACAGCATGGTACTGGCAAAAACAAAAAACAAAAACCAAAAAAAAAAAACAAAAAAAACACAGACACATAGACCAACGAAACAGAATACGGAACCCAGAAATCAATCCACACACTTGCGGCCAATCCATTTTTAACAAAGGCACCAAGAACATACACTGGGGAAAGGAGAGTTTCTTTAATAAATAGTGCTGGGAAAACTGGATATCCATATGCATAAGAATAAAACTAGATACCTATCTTTCACCATATACAAAAATCAACTCAAAATGCATTAAAGACTTAAATGTAAGGCCTAAAACTATGAAACTACTGAAAAAAAATTTGGGAAAATCTTATAAGATATTTGTCTGAGCAATGATTTTTTGGGTAAGACCCAAAAGCACAGGCAACAAAAACAAAATATTAATAGACAAATGAGATTGCATCAAGCTGAAAAGCTTCTGCACAGCAAAGGAAACCATCAACAAAGTGAAGAGACAACCTAAAGAATGGGAGAAAATATTTGCAAACTATCCATTTATCCATTTGACAAGGGATTAATAACCAGAATACATAAGAAACTCAAACAACTCAATAGCAAAAAAAAAAAAAAAACAAATACTTCAATTAAAAAATGGGCAAAAGACCTGAATAGACATTTCTCAAAAGAAGACATACAAATGGCTAACAGGTATATGAAAAAATGCTCAACATCACTGATCATCAGGGAGATGCAAATCAAAACCACAACGGGATAACATCTCACCCCAGTAAGAATGGCTATTACCAAAAAAATCAAAAAGTAACAAATGCTGGAGAGGATGTAGAGAAAGGGCAATATTTGTATACTATTGGTGGGAATGTAAAGATGTACAGCCATTATGGAAAACAAGATGTAAGTTCCTCAAAAGAAAAAAAAAATAGGACTACCATTTGATCCAGCAATCCCACTGTTAGGTATATATCCAAAAGAAAGAAAATCAGTATATCAAAGAGATATCTGCACTCCCCTGTTTACTACAGCATTTATTCACAATAGTCAACACATAGAATCAATGTAAGTATCCATCAGTGGATGAATGCACAAAGAAAATGTCTCTCTCTCTCTCTCACACACACACACAGAGGAATATTATTCAGCTACAAAAAAGAACGAGATCCTGTCATCTGTAGCAACATGGTGGAAACCGGAAGTCATTATGTTACCTGAAATAAGCTAGGCACAGAAAGACAAATATTCCATGTTCTCACTCGTATGTGGGAGCTAAAAATGTGGATTTCATGGAGGTAGAGAATAAAATGATAGTTATGAGAGGCTGTGAAGGGTAGGGGAGAGGAGGGGATGAAGAGAAATTGGTTAAGGATACAAAAACACAGATAGATGGGAAAAGTTCTAGTATTTTATAGTACAGTAGGGAAATTATAGTTAATGATAATTTATTGTATATTTCAAATAGCTAGAAGAATTATAATGTTCCCAACACAAAGAAAAATGTTTGAGGTGATATCCTCATTACCCTGATTTGATCATTACACACTGCATACAGGTATCAAAATATCACACGTACCCCAAACATATCTACAACTATTATATATTATATTATATATTAATAATAAATAAATACATACATGGTAATAAATAAAATTAATTAATTAATAATTATAATAAATGAAATAAAAATAACTACAATATGGTCAGCAAATGAGCCTCCAAAGAGGAAAAAGGGAAAAAAAAAAGTAGCAGGAGCAGCTAGAGTATAGAAAGAGCTGTTAAGGGCCGGGTGCGGTGGCTCACACCTGTAATCCCAGCACTCTGGGAGGCCGAGGCAGGCGGATCACTTGAGGTCGGGAGTTCGAGACCAGCCTGGCCAACCATGGCCAGCATGATGAAACCCCGACTCTACTAAAAATACAAAAATTAGCCTGGCGTGGAGGCAGGCACCTGTAATCCCAGCTACTCAGGAGGCTGAGGCCAGAAAATCGCTTGAACCCGGGAGGTGAAGTTGCAGTGAGCCAAAATCGCACCACTGCACTCCAGCCTGGGTGACAGAGGGAGACTCCATCTCAAAAAATAAAAATAAAAAATAAAGAAAGAGCTGTTAGGCTTTGGTTGGGGGAGACAAAGCAGGCAAAGATATGATCCCTGCCGTCAGGACTTGAATCTGCTTGGAGAGATAAGCAGAGAACAAATGAAACAGAAGCCTCTAGGGAAAGTTCCCAAAGAGTCACAGGAGCAAGAGGACCAAAGAGAATGTGTGCCTGAGAAATCACTTCTAGGGAGGCAGAGTGGGGATCAGTGGGCTCAGAGAGGTCTTCCGAAACAGTAGGCTGTACGTGCTATCATGAAAATCTGATGCCATTTCCTTAAACAGAGAAAAGAAAACAATGGAATGAGCCACACTACAGGGAAATGAAATTGCAAGTGAAGATCAAGAAGTGATCTTCTGTCTTCTTATTATATAATTTCAGGAACATTTCATTTAGTCTCATGGTTTTAATTGCTGGCAAGAGCTCATAATACTGTGTCTTCATCATGGCCTCTTCCACACTTACACACAGCTTCTCTTTAGACTCTCCACCTTCATGTCCTGTATCTCAATCTCATTCAATCTCATGCTCTCCCACAGCCCAGATGATATGACCACAACACAGCCAGTGTCTCCATCATGGACCGATCTTACAGCCACATCCTACCTGGATAGCCCCCAGGTATCTCAAATGCATGTCCAAAATAGGACTCATCATCACAGCCCTTCTGCCTCTGCTACCATATGTATGATGCCTCTACCTGGTATTCTCTCTCAGTTGAGCATCATTCCCCAATCTCTCCAGTCACTCAAGCCAAAAGCCAGAGAATCATCTACTACTACCATTCCCCAAAACTCATATCCAGGTGGTCATCAAGTCCTAGAAATTCTCCCTCTTGAATATCAAATCTACTCACTCTTCCCTATCCACACTACATTACTTCAGGTCCTTTTCATCTCTCCTGTGATTAGTCTCCCTATCTCCAGTCTCTTACCCTTCTAATTCATCCCCTAAACTATTGCTCATGTTGCCATTATCAAACAAAATATGACCTCATCACTTCTCCATCAAACTCTTCTAGTTGTTGCCTCATTGCCTGTAGAAGAAATGTTCAAACTCCTCAGCACAGCTGACAAGATGTCTGTGGTCTGGCCCGACACACCTCTCCAGCCCTATCTTATTCCACCCACAGCCACCCTACCCATTATCACATTATACAGCTCCAAAATGCACTAACAAGCTTCATGATGTCATGCTTCATATGTGTTATCCCTGGTATAAAGTAAGAGTTTAAGAAATGGTAGCTGCTGTCACTGTTATACAGCTATGACAATGACAACAATGATGATGACAATGATCAACAGTCAACTAGGGCCAGAATGTACCCAAACGAAAGCATTTCAGATTTCAGACATGGTAAAGGATCTAAGGATTTTCTGCCACGGCAGTGACAAAATCATTCTCTAGCAGCAGGTATTATAATTACTTAAAGCGGGTAGATAGGGAGGTATGGAAGTTATTTGGGAAGTTTCTACACCAGCCCAGGTAAGAGACGGTATTACAATTGCTTAAAGTGGGTAGATAGGGAGGTATGGAAGTTATTTGGGAAGTTTCTACACCAGCCCAGGTAAGAGACGTATCTGGAGACAGAAGTGAGAATAGAAGAGAACATTTTTAAAAAATTGGTAGCTGCACAGAGACAGAGATGACCAAAGTAAAAAGACTGCTAAAATTTCAAAGGTGGGTTAAAAAAAATGAGGGTGTGTTTGATAAAAACAGTATTTGGGAGGGGAGGTGGACTGAATTTTTAAAAGGTGACTGCACAGCTGCAAGTATAGAGTTTGTTCAAAGAGGTAAGAGTTGGGATAAAAAAATCAGCTGAGTAGCAAAGAGACCATGGGGCGTGGGGTTATTAAATTGGTCTAGACTTTTAAAGGTGCAAAAAGCAAGAGACAGAAGAAAGACTGTAATCTGGCAACAAACAAGGCTGCTCCTCGGGGAAGGAACTTGAAGCAGTGGCAAGGCTAGATGCTAGGCTACTGAAATTTTGTAAAGGAAGGGGGAGCTCAGAAGTCAAGGGAAAAACAGTTACAGCTTAAGAATTTGTTTTTATAGCTTAAGAATGAGTTCATTCAACAATGATAATGCAGGCTGTCTTTGTGCTAGACACTGTTCTAGGTGCTGGAGATAGTGTAGTAAACAGAACAAAGTTCCTGCTCTTGTGAAACTTTACGTTTCAGTAAGGAGGCGGACAAATGAAGAAACAAACAAAAATGTAAGGTCAGAAAGTGCTGCTGCTGATCATTTCTAAAGCTTCCAGGCACATGTGTAGGATACTTAGCATTCAGTTCTAAAATGCTTCCAGAAGTCTTTTGACATATGTGGAAAAGACTATTCCTTCCATAAAGTTTACACAAAATGAAATGATGCATCATGTTTGCATTATAAATTGTCATGTAGGAGAGGGAGTTTCTGAGAAACTGCTAAACTAAATAATGAAGCCCAACTGTACATACATCTTAAAAGCTGAATTTCCATTCTGTTTCCTATAAACAAATGTAAACAAAAGTCGTGTTTCTCTCTTAACCCTTAGCAGGAGAGACTGATTTCCCATTTGTTCCAGTTTCCATAATCTTCACAACTGAGCCTGAACAACACATCTTGAAAAAAATAAAAGGGCATCATTTAAATACAGCTTGCCACAGCAATGACACCGTTGCTTCTTTTTGTTCCCATACAATGCAGTCGTAAACCTAAGAACAGTCTGGTTCACATCACTCCTTAAAAATAAGTTAATTTTTCGGTATTCAGCTTCCTTGTTTTATTGTGGATATTGAACTTGTTTTCCAATGGAAGATGGAAATCAGGAAAATCTGGGGAGCTTTGCTATGCAGTTTCTCCAAGGAAAAGAGAAATGCAGTAATCTATAACCTTTAAAGGCATAAAGCATTGCAAATAAAGCTGTTACCAAAATACTCATCAATTGCCACTATGTTTAACTTAAATGAAAAAGTCTATGAAATCCTCCTTTAGACCATAATATAGTAAACACATTATCAATATGTTATAAAAAGAAAGAAAAAAGAAAGCATGCCTATCACAGCCTGAAAAGGTATCACTTTATCTGAACAACCCAAAAACAGGGCAGAAGAAAACATGCTATTGGCTAATGAATGAAGCGAACAAGAAAGAACTAAAGCTTGCTTGCTTTACCAGTAGAACTCTTGAAGACCTCCCTCAAAAACTACTTTTGATCCTTTTTTAAAATTTCAGTTTCAATGGATAATATGAGTCTATCTGGCAAACACATTTCAGACAGTATGGTTATCTGGTTCCCAAAATCACAATGGACTAGCCAACAATGAGTGAAGGGGCTCACTGCTGAGAGCCACAGAAGTAGGGCCAAAAAAAATTATCAAGAAAAAGCAGACAAGATTTTAGAAGACAGCAAAGTAGGGCCATTTGGTTTAGGGGCAAAGAGCCTTGCATTCCTGAATGAATACTAAATCTATCACTTTACAGTAGCATAAAAGATACACTCTGTTCTGTATAATCTTTTAAAGAATCAGGGACAGATGAGACAATGCTGGGAAAATTTTCTATACAAAACTTGGCCATAATAATTGCTGGCAGTTAAAGGAGCAAGCAATCAGGAAATGTTTTCTAGAAGTAAAACAGCCTGCCCAAAGGTTCTGCATAGCCAAGGGTTCCCTATTTTGAGCCCCTTCAATTTTGTGCTTCAGTGGCCAATGAAAATGAGCAGGCTTAATGTCTGAAGGAATTTCAGGAAGAAAAAAACTACACTGTCAAATTATTCTTCACATATTTTTAAAGTCAGAGATTGTTTTCCTTACAGTATTTAGGTTCTTACTAAAATAAATTAGTGTGAACTTTAGGGTGAGCACTATAGGAAAAAATATAGACATTTCCCAGGTTAAAGGCCATGTTTGATGACTGAAGCTTACATATGTTTTATGACAGACAAGGCAGCCATCTGAGTCACTTTTGTCCAACTCAAAGTTCTATCATATGTCTACTCTCCAAGTTTTACTATGCCTTCTTGATAAAACTTTGCAAGGGGAGTCTTTAGGGGGTTTTAAACTCACAACTTTCTGTGGTTTCATAGGAGTGGACAGAGCACTATATGTGGAGTCCTGTCAGCTCCTCAGTAAATGCACACCTCTAGGCTGACACACATCATAGGCAGTGCCAGGGGGATGGCTTTCTAAATAAATTGCAGGTCTCCGCCCTTCAGTAGGGAGTAAAGTCAATTCAGTGGCTCATGACCAGTGTATGGTGGAAGTTGGAGTTGTGAGGGAACACAACAGAAAACAACAGAGGACATTTCATGTGGTATGGCTAAGTACTGTTTCATGAAACCTTTATTTCTGTTATATTTATTATTTGTATCTCTATGTATATACTAGGTTTCAACACAGGATGTGTTTCTTATAGCACACTGACTGGGCTACAAAGGACTATCCAAGGTACTGAATGTGTCCCCCTCAAAATTCATATCAAAATCCTAACCCCAAGATGATGGTATTAGGAGGTGATTAGGTCATAGGGTGGGATTTGGGCTCTTATAAAGGAGATCCCAGAAAGCTCTTTCTCCCTCTTTCTGTCACATGAGGGTACTAGAAGAAGTTTGCCATCTGTAAGCTGGAAGAGAGCCCTCTCCAGAACCTGACCATGCTGGCACCTGATCTTGGACTCTTAGCCTCCAGAACTATGAGAAATAAACTGTTTTTGTTTATGAACCACCCAGTTTTTGACACTTTGTTATGGCAGCCTGAACCACCTAAGACAAGTTGGTATTTTTCTCTTATTTACAGTTCAAGTTTGACTAACTGGAAAAGCTATGTGCAAAGATTAAATGCAAGCTTGGGTTATGCCAACTTATATTAACCAGTTTTTATAGGATGCTACCGTCCAGTCTCTTATTCTATTCTAAAAATACCTGGATCATAAAAGAGAATTTTTTTTTCAGATTTTAGATTCAGGGGTTACACATGCAGGTTTGTTACCTGGATATATTGCATGATGTTGAGGATTGGGCTTCAATTGAACCCATCACCCAAGTAGTGAACACAGTACCTGATAGGTAGTTTTTCAACCCTTACCTCCCTCCTTCCCTGTCCCCTTTGGAGCTCCCAGTATCTACTGTTCCCAATTTTATGTCCATGTGTACCCAATGGTTAGCTCACACTTATAAGTGAGAACACGCGGTATTTGGTTGCTTCTGTGTTAATTTGCTTAGGATAATGGCCTCCAGGTGCATCCATTATGCTACAGAACATGATTTTGTTTTTTCTTATGGCTGCATAATATTCCATGGTGTATATATACCACATTTTCTTCATCCAATCCATCATTGATGGTCACCTAGGTTGATTCCTTGTCTTTGCTATTATGAATAGCGCTGCAATGAACGTGTGAGTGCAGGTGTCTTTTTGATAAAACAATTTATTTTCCTTTGGGTATATATCCAGTAATGGGATTGCTGGGTTGAATGATAATTCTATTTTCAGTTCTTTGAGAAATCTCCAAACTGTTTTCCACAGTGGCTGAACTAATTTGCAAACCAACCAATCGTGCATAAGTGCTCCCTTTTCTCTGAACCTTGCCAGCATATGTTGTTTTTTGACTTTTTAATCATAGCCATTCTGACTGGTATGAGATGGTATCTCATTGTGGTTTTGATTTGCACTTCTCTGGTGATTAGTGATGATAAGCATTTTTTCATGTTTCTTGGGCACTTGTATGTCTTCAAGGAGAATGCTTTAGCCTCCAACTAACTTCTTCTTTAACAACTGCTTCCCTCTTAAATAATTAGGTTCTATTAGCCTTTATATTTAGAATAAATGTTATATTCTGTGATGGGAGAGATCAGGCAAACCTATTTAAGTCAAGTTATATGGTATGGCATCCCTTTTAAGTTGAAGCCATATAGTTCTCCATAGATGTGCAGAGCAAGTCAGATGTAACTGGCTGTATCCTTGAAGACAGGAATTCTTTTCAGGACTACCCCCTTTCAACTGCACGTCCATCTTCTTTCCTCTAAATAATCATTCCCATTCCTTCACATCTCTTGCTATGCTTTCCTTCCTTTTACTTTTACAATTCTAATTTTTAAAATAAGTAATCCACACATATGGGTCCAAATTCAGAGGTACAAATAAATATGGGATGAAAATTCTCCTCCCATCCATGCCCCTCAGCTAGCCAATTCACCTCCCCAGAGGCAAACAAAGACACTAGTATCTCAGGTATTCTTCCAGAAATATTTTATATCATGCCTTTGGGGCAACCTTCCTTGGGGATAATACCTGCAGCTACCATTATAGAAATGTGGCTCATGACAGGTGAAATTAGGCAGTGGTAATGAAAGTTGAAGATCAAGTTCATGGACAGGATCGGCAATATGAAGTGGTTCATTCATGATCTCTGTGCATTTCCTTTCTTTAGTGGGAATTTACAAAAAGGATTTTTTTAAGGTAAAAGTATTGGTATTCATTTACTTATTCACCCAAGACAATTCTACATGTGCCGACACTATGGGGATGCAATGGGCCCTGATGATTAGCAGCTGGTGGGGGCGAGGAAACTAGTCAAATAATCATACTGTTGAAGCCCTCCTGGAGAGGGAACCACTGGTCCTGTCCTAGACTGGGGATGGGTGGCCAAGGCCTCCTTTCAAAAGTAACCTTAGAATTGACCTGAAGCGTGGTCGACCAATGCTGAGAACACTCCAAAGGGGTCAATGAGTGTGCTGCACAGAGGGTGTGAAGCTGGCAGGTCCAAGTGTGGCTCAGAAACAGCAAGGGGCAGAGTGGGGGATCTGAGACTGGAGTGGCAGCAGGACCAGGACCGTGCAGGGCCCCAGAACCATGTCAATGACCCACATCTTCACTCCAGGCACAAAGGGAGGCCATTGAAGAGTCTGGGGCAGATCCCTGTGTTTCTCTCTGTCCAGCACCCCCAGCCCCAGGCCCCACCCCTTGGTCAGGAAGTTTTTCCTGCACCCATGTCAACTGGTTCCTGTTATGAGGAAATACAGAGAGAATGATTTTGAGTCATGTTTCTTTATCTATCCTGCCAGTTATGCAAAGCAACCCAGGCCTTTTCCTCAAAGCTGCCAGGATAAGCCACAGTCAACAGTCAGAGACAGGTGCCTTTTGGGAGAGGCTTAGATTTTATTCCTAGACCACAGATGGTGAATTTCTCTGCTATGGTGGCCACAAATGTGATGTTGCAGGGTCCTGGGGGAACTCAGGGGCAGAGTATAACCAACTGTGGAAGTAGAGCAGTCTTTGGTTCTTTGTTGGAGTGAGTGGAGTGCACCTTGGGAACTGCCGGAGAACTCTTAAGAACTTGGTATTTGCAGTAGGGTTGGGTAAGTCCCTAGAGCTACACTGGAGTTTCCATCCTGTTCCTTTAAAAGTATTTGACTGTAGTTATGAACCTGCCTCTGACTGGACTCCAGGAGAGCAAAAACATCAGGGTAGAAAGCTACTTGGAAAAACAAGTCCTCAGAGGCTGTCCAAGAGCTCAAAAGGCCACTGAGGTGGAGAGCCCTGGGGCCAGAATTTGTGTGCTTCTGTGAGGGTTTGGCGGGGTACAGGAAGTAGAGATCTGGCCAGCGAGCCTCAGGTGCCCTCCAACCATCACAAGTGCCCTGGTTACAATATGGGTAATGGATTCTAGGAGACCCAGAGTGGACTCAGGATACCAGAGAGGTTCTGGCTCAGTCCTGCAGAGAGACAGGAAGTTGGGCTAGGATAGAATCTGCACAAATGATGAGAAGCAGATGGAATGGGAAAGATACTCAGGAAGCAAAATCAATAGACATTGGTGATGGATTAGATGTGTGTGCAAAGGGTGGAGCCAAGGATGGCTCCCAAGTTTCTGATCGTGCTACTTGGTGACTAGCGGTGCCCACCACAGAGCCGGAAACCTTGCAGGAGTATCAGATGTGAAGAAAACAGATCATGATTCTGGTTTTGAACATGTAGAATTTGAGGTGCCTTTGGGATATCCAAGTGCAATGTCAATTATGCAAACTAGAGTTCAGAGAAAGACTAAGTTTGGAGATATAAATTTTAGATTCGCTTATGTTCTCCTTTTTAAAACTCTTATTTCAAAACTATACTTTGAGGTGCTACACCATGAAACAGAGAAAAAGAGTATGGGCTTCATAGTCGGAAAAGCCAGGGCTAGAACCTTCATGCCATCCCTTACTGGTTCTGTGCTCTGGTACAAGTTACTACTAACCTGACTAGGTTTCCATTTCCTTCTCTTCAGTGAAGAAATGCTGCAGCTTGGAAGCACATGGTGATGAAAAGAAACAGCACTTGAGAAGTGCCTGGAACAGAGTAAGCTCTCAGCACAGTCAGCCTCCTTGACAGCCAGGACCATGTTTATATTAACACTTTCTGTATACCCCATAATACCCATCACTTGGCAGGCTCTGTGACTACCAAAAGCTTTTTTATATTGTATCTGAAGTCCTAGATACCCAATCTATTCACAATACTTTGCTCTCCTGTGATCCGCACAGTTCTGAGAAAAGCCAAGACTGGCAGAGGGAGAATTTTTCATTTCTCCCCTCATATTTCTGAAGGAGCAGGCAGATAGCACTCCCTCAACACATCCTGGGTTTACCTGGGAATACTGAACACTTCAGGAGGCTTATACTTGGAGCAACGGATTTACCATGTACTGGCAATATTGGGTATGCAGCAGAATCACCTGAAGGCCTGTCCTCCATCCATAGAGTTTATCTGCATTTCTTTTCTTTCTTTCCTTTTTTTTTTTTTGAGTCGGAGTTTCACTCTTGTCACCCAGGCTGGAGTGCAATGGTGCGATCTTGGCTCATTGCAACCTCTGCATCCCGGGTTCAAGCGATTCTCCTGCCTCAGCCTCCCAAGTAGCTGGGATTACAGGCACCTGCCACCATGCCCAGCTAATTTTTGTATTTTTGGTAGAGATGGGGTTTCACCATGTTGGCCAGGCTGGTCTCAAACCCCTGACCTCAGGTGATCCACCTGCTTCGGGCTCCCAAGGTGCTGGGATTATAGTTGTGAGCCACCGCGCCTGGCCTCATCTGCATTTCTAACAAATTCTCAGGTAGTGATGACTCTGTTGGTCTAAGGACCGCACTTTGAGAGTCACTGCCCTGGCTTCTTCCACGGTATTGGGACTGTTGATGTAGCTGATGTTCAAATAAATACCAGTTCAAATACCACCTTTATGTGAGGCATCATAGGAATTGCCTTGTATATGAACACCAAAGTGTCTTAATTAGGAATGAATATGTTTATGATTTAGGTACATTTAGAGCCCATTTTAACAGTGTAGCAATGTTTTGTTTTGTGCTTGATAATTTCCTCTTCTTTGTCCACTACTATTCATTTCTAAGTAAATGAAAGAAATCAGTCTTTAAATAGAGACAGTGTTTTCTTAATAATCATGCCAGAATTTATCACCTAAACAAGTGTTTTCTCATCCTAAAGGGTTCGGTCATCATTGTAAAGGAGCTGCCATAGCTAACACGTAAGCACTGTCCTCTCAGTCTGATTCAGCTTGAGTAACCTAAATGATGGCCCACTTCATCTTGACAGGATGGATGGGGCTTATTCATGTATTCATTTAAATATTTACTGAGGATCTACTATGTGCCAAACACTAGAAAAACAGTGTTATGAACCATGGCCTCTGCCCTCTAAGAGTTTATAATCTTGGGTTGAATGTGAGTTTGGACACAGGGAAACAAGTGAAATACATAAATGAATAAGCATCCGTGTTAATCTGTTTTTGCATTGCCATAAAGGAATACCTAAGGCTGCATAATTCATAAAGAAAAGAGGTTTTATTTTGGCTCACAGTTCTGCAAGCTGTACATAAGGCACAGTGCCAGCATCTGCTTCTGGTGAGAGAGGGCCCCAGGAAGCTTACAGTCATGGAGGAAGGTGAAGGGGGAGTCCATGTAAAAGAGGGAGCAAGGGAGGGGTAGGAGATGCCACACGCTTTGAAACAACCAGATCTCATAGAGCAAGAGCTCACTCATTACCATGGGGAGTGTACTAAGCCATTCATGAGGGATCCATCCATATGACTCAAACTCTTCCCATCAGGCCCCACCTCTAGCATGGGGAATCACATTTCAACCTGAGATTTGGAAGGGACAAACGTCGAAACTGTATCAGTATCCCTGTGACAAGTGAACAAAACATATGGAGAAGGTCTCCTTTAGGTTGGAAGGACAGAAAAGTCCCCAGGAGGAGATGATATTTAAGCTGATTAACTTAGAGAAGCTTAAAGTCCATTCTTGTCTCTGTACCCTGAACCAAACTCACTATTAAGCCACTCTGGGCATTTGAGAACTATGCTTACTGAATACTTTCAAATAAAACAGAATATATTTAATATTTATTTTTCTCCTAAAGAAGATAAATAATGCAAAATTATTCCTAGGCATTTTGGTTAAAAAAGTTGTAGTCTAGTGAATAAATATAATTTATGATTTAAAAAAAGGACTACTATAAACTATCAACATTAGTATCTATCAGACTGCCTAATATTTCTAAAATGGTTTGAAAAATAATAGAATCATTAGAATAATTATGGAACATCCCAAGATTTTGAAGAGTGATATTCATTTGGATATATAAATTGTTCAGTAAACACTTATTAAATCCTCACCACCTGCCAGACACAGTGCCAAGTTCCAAGAATACAAATATAAATAAAACATGATGCTTAACCTTTTCCATTGACAAATATTTGCTGAACACCTATGATGTGCTTACTACTCCCTCAAGGAGGTCGTTGCATTGCTTTTTAATTGTTGTTGCTGTTTTGTTTCCTTACTTTATTACCAAACATATGATCAAGTGATCCAGAGAGCACAATGATGGGCATGGTTTAAAAAAGAAAGAAAAAAAGTGTATATTAAATTAAAAACCCACTATGAAACATGTTGAATCCACTGCATGTCTTAAGTCTGTCTACGAAGCAAGGAAAGCACATTTTTATGGCTCGCTCTAATTTTATCCTCCCCCACAAACCCCTTGCTCAGCATGACTGAATGGTGAAGGCTTAAATATCACCTTTTCTCTTACAAACTGAATGAACTTTCTGCAGTCCTGTCTGAACTTTAGTTCCAATTCAAGATAATTATAATCTCTGGACCCCTAGTACTTACAATTCCAACCCTTGCCTGAACTTCCACTGAAAGACATACACACCCATTTTAAAACCAGGAGCAATACCAAACACTCAATGCTTTATATTTCATTGCAATTTCACAATTGATTTTCTAAAAATATTAGAGAAAGTGAGTCTCAAGAACTTACTGTGCATCCATCATGTAAATTACCCAAACATGTTACATATTCATTGTTTATTGAGTCCCATAAACAATACAGAAGACTTCCTACAAGAACACACACTTCATGTTGTTTATTCCAGTGCTAGTTTGTTTTAACTTAAAATGATAATACCAAGGCACTGTCAGCTTACTGAACATGCAACCTTGTCCCAGTCACTCTGTTTCAAATCTTTCCAAGAGTAATCTAGTTTGGGCAGGATTCCTGTGTTTTCCTGTGTGATCATCTCCTTTACATACCTCTGATGAAGCGATACAGAAGTAAATACAATTGAGAATAGAATGTACAAAACCAAGCCTGTTTTCCCTGACCTAATCTTATATATTAAAAGGAACCTGACTGAATACAATTCTCTGTCAATAGCAGCTGATTGTTTATGACACAGTACCCCAAAAATTTCATCATAAATTAAGTTTAAAGTTGATTTTTAAAAAGAAAAAAAATAAAACAGAAGCCTAGGTTTCCTCCCACCCCAGTTCTCTGGCACTCAGCAAAAAGTAACACATCCTGCTCTATTGATAAGACCACAAATGAACAGTAGAGCTACATAATGTACAGTTCTAACTGGCCAGCTTCTAAAAAAAAATGAAGGATTCCTTCCAACTCCCATTAATGCACTTGATGCAAAGAGAACATGTTTCGGCAACAAATACATTTAGGACTTGATGTTTTACAGAATCTACTGAAGGCTCTGGCCATAGGGGGAAAAAAAAATTTCCAGGATATTAAATGTTCTGACTCACCATCTAACAGAAGTACAAGCAAAATGCAAATGCAAATTGAATGTATACATATTTATGACTTTACCAGCTGCATGACAAGGCTACCTTTGGCTTCTGGCTTTATATATCAGGAAGAGAAGTTGAGAATACCAGCATACATTTGTGTTTCTTTTCCTTTCTTTTCTGAGACAAAGCCTTGCTGTGTCACCCAGGCTAGAGTACAGTGGTGCGATCATAGCTCACTGCAACCTTGAACTCCTGGGCTCCAGTGATCCTCTCACTTCAGTCTCCCAAGTAGCTGGGACCACAGGCACGTGCCACCATGCCCAGCTAATTTTTTATTTTTGTATAGATGGGGTCTTGCTATGTTGCCCAGGCTGGTCTCAAACTCCTGGGCTCAAGTGATTCTCCCACCTCGGCCTCCCATGGGATTACAGGTCTTTGGTTTCTATTTGAACAGTTTCCTCTCTCCCAGCACTGATTGGAGCAAAGTATTATTTCTGAGTCTGGTGATGCACATAAGCCAGAAGAATCATAGTGAATAGATAAAAACAAACATTTTGGCCGAGCGCAGGGGCTCACACCTGTAATCCCGGCACTGTGGGAAGCCAATGCATGTGGATTGCTTGAATCCACGAGTTACAGACCAGCCTAGGCAACATGGTGAAACCCTGTCTCTGCCAAAAATACAAAAATTAGCCAGGCATGGTAGTGCATGTCTGTTGTTGCAGCTACTCAGGAAGTTGAGGTGGGAGGATTACCTGAGCCTGGGGAGGTTGAGGCTGGAGTTGGGCCACTGCACTCCAGCCTGGGAAACAGAGTGAGACCTTGACTCAAAAAACAAAAAAAAAGTAAAGAGAAAAAAACATGTTATTTTTAATGGCATCTGCTTGGGCAAGAAAACTTAAACATATAAATGCTAAACCATTTGCAAATGTACTAACTCTCTAATAATGATAGTAAACAGAAGTTTTCTGTTAATCTCTATGATTTCTAAAAGTCAAAACTGTACCTTCACCATAGAACTCCTGGGACAAACTTGAATATGAACCTTCTTAAGAATTCCACATTGATCTTGGTCCTCCTGCTATCATCTTTGTGACCATAAGTAAGTCAATTCACCTAAGTTTTAGTTTTCTTACCCATAAACGGTACTTCTAAACTAATTAATATTTAAATTCTTTATCAGAAGGAAACATACATCAATCCCCAATATAAATTGCAGATCCATTAATAATATTTAAGATCACTATATTCTTTATTATCATTCTTCCAAACATAAAAACACTACTTGTCTGTATATAAAGAGGAGGAGTAGAAAGAGAAGATTGTTAAAAGGAACAGAAACTAGGTTGGTTTTGTTAACTAGGTTCCCCCTCTGAAACCACGAGACAGTATTAGCATCTCCTGAAATTTATTCAATACCCTGTTTTAAAAACAGAATGGTTGGTTTCCCCGTCTCAAGACATACCCTTTCATAAAATGGGACAAGTCAATTTCTAGGAATGTATCTTTCAGCAGCTGTAATACTAACAACTAAAGGGGCGGCGGGGGGGGGGGGGGGCGCAAACAAAAGAGCATAACATAGATGACATGAGTCTACTGTCTAGGGAGAAAGAAAAGCTCTTCCCTATATGATGCATTCAGAAAAGAGAGCAACAATGGGCTCTGTACCCGCCAGCTTCAGGAGGCACACGCCTGTAGGCAAATTATCTTATGTGTTGGGAATTTACATGGTAAGATGCTTTCTATGTTTTACAGCATATGTTTTCCTTATGAATGACTTCATTCACCCCCTTCATTAATTCAACAGCTATTTACTGAGTACTTACTTTATGCAAACCATAAAGCTAAAAAAAAAAGTTATGAGCTTACAATTAGAATATTCAAGTAAGCCCTGACATGTACCTTACAGTACTTTAACCCCTCAGAATATTTTCAAGTCAAACAGTAAACTAAACAATATACTGTAGATGCTAAGCTAAAACACACTTGTTAAGTTTCATTCCTTTGATGAAGTGGAATGTAGTAAAGGTGGGAAGGGATAAACTAAAGGTGAAAGAGTAATTAGCTAGGTCTCTTAGGTGATGTAGGGTAAAAAGGTGTCCTTCCTCTAGAGAAAATGATAACATTGGATTACAAACACATTGGTAAACATCACAGAATGCTAAAGTTGGAAAGAAAAAACATAATTTCATACAAACGTTTTGTTTTATATGTGAGACACTTGAGACTTGGAAGTGATATGATGGCCCAGGTCATACAGCCAAATGTAGTCCCAGAACTAGAACCCAGGTCACTGGGGGCATGCTTAACAGTCCTTTGTGTATTGCAGTTTCCATGATGTGTCCTCATTGCTATCAGAACTGAAATGATGGCAGAATACACAAAGCAATGGACTGGACATCAGAAGATCCAAGTTCTAGTCTTGTAAATGCCACTAAATGAGATTTAAATCCATGGAAAACTCCCACTGCTTGTCTAAACCTCAGTTTCCTCATCTGTAAAATGTAAACAGTAATTTACAGTGAGACTATGCAGACCACAATAAATGCAGAAGAACTCTGCCATTTAAAAAACCACCTTATATAAGTACAGAGCAGGCACCTGGTTATGACAGAAAACCTAACTGTGATTCTAATACCAGCACTTGTTACCTTGATAAATCTCTGAATCTGTGAGCCTCATGTTCCTTCTGTGTTTACATGGTAAAAAGTCTTTGCCCTGACTCCCTCAGAAATGTTTGGAATTAGGTGAGAACACTCAAAAGAATTTACAAATTGCAAGACACTGATGCAAATGTAAGGTGTTATTATTAAATCTCTCTAGTCTTAACGTGGACAAAAATGTAATGTGGTTCTATCATTTAGTGCTTCACAGTTTTCCTTCTCAGGTAAGATGTCATCATACATCAGTCTCAAACTCACCAGCTTTCTCATCAGTCCTCATAAGTCTCTGCCCACAGGACCATATCAGAACCACCGTTTCCCTCCGCTCAGAGATCACACATGAAACTCACTCAACCTCCCACTGGTTTACACTTGGCCGATTAAGGTTTTTTCCCAGCGTCTCCTTTCAGCTGGGAATGCTCTAGCAATGCTTCCATGAACACTACCCTACTTCATCACATTAGAGTCCTAATGAAACCAATCCTTTCGCCTTTCTCCACTCCAACAGCTGCAGAACGCTTCAGTCTCTTCGCAGAACAGGGGAGAAGTCTCTGGCTGAATGTGCTTCATTAGAGGGACAAAAGGGGTTCCCCAAACCGAGACTCAGAAGTACTGACACAGAGACCGCTTCTTCCTTGCACGAGATTAACACATTCTGAGGTCCTACTGGTCCCTTAAGGATCATTCACCTTAAAGCTAGGGCCTCCTGCATCTGAGAATGTCACAGAGAGGTAGTGATGATAGTGGGTGTTATTTCTGATCTGTAACACGCTCCCTTTAAAAAAGCATCAGAGTAACTAGGATTGCCTTGTTCGGAGCCCTGATTTCAGTAGATTCGATGAAAGAATTAATCAATCTACCCAAATAACTTCTCCGGAATAGGTTTCTACTCAGCCACGCTGGGCACCAGACAAGAGAGCTGGGGGTTGGGGGGGATAAGAAATGACAACACGCTCATCTGCATAGATGCCAGATAAGCAGACATTTGTTGTCTTCTGTTCTGGCGACTCCTGGCACCGGCATAGTGAATCAAACCCGGGCATTCTCCCTCCCCAGTGCCCCTACACTCCCAGCCCCTGCCCCAGATGTTGAAGCGTCACGTTGACCAGGCTGGGGGAGAAAGCCTGGGAAACGCAGAAGTCTGTTGCTGCATTTAGACTGGAACCATACCGCACCTGTTCAATCCGGCACCAGCGCCAGAAATGAGCAGAACACCAACTCGCAAGCCCCTCTTGAGATACCAGGGCGCCTAACAAGTTCACCGCTGTTTCGTACCGGGGGAGGGTGGTGGGAGACCTTTCCTTCCGCTGCCAAACTCTGCAGGTTCCCCGGAAAAGGGGAGAGTACTCCTATTTAAGTGAACCCAGAGTGATCTCCGAGTGTCACTGCGGCCCCGGGGATCCGGGTGACGAGCGGGTGGGTGTCCGTTGGGAGCGCGCAGCTGTGGCCCCCGCGGAACGAAGGTCCGCTTCGGTGGCCACGGGCGCCCTCTCCACGTCACCCCCAGCACAACGCAGACAGGCAAAGTGGAAGGGTAGAGAGACCGACGGGTTTCAGCAGAGATGCAGAGCCCCTAAGCGCGAGCCCCTCAGAAGGGTCTAGTGGGAAGGGGCCGGGGACGCACAGGAAACTTACCTCACCCGGGCAGCATTCGGGTGCCTCCGCTACCAAGACCAGTTGCGCCACAGTCTGCAAGTTATCGGGACGTTGTCGCTTCCCCACAGCGAAGGGAGAGCAGTGCAGGCGAGGGGCGGGAGGGGCGGGAGGGGCGGGAAGGCAGAGGGGGCGGCGGGCGGGGCCGGGGCCGGGGGCAACGCTGGGGGCGGGCAGGTGCCGGGGCTGTAGCCGCGGGGCCAAACTCGCTCCGGACGCGCCTTGGCGGGGGCGCGCGGCTACGAGTGTGCAGTGCGCGCGCGCCGCGGCGAGTGTGTGTGTCCCCGCTTTCCCCTTCCTTCCCCGCCGGTCCTCCGGCCAGACGGAGCAGCGAGCGGCCGCCAAAGCCCAGCAGCTCCGAGCGGCTCCACTGCCGGGCGCAGCCTCGCCGCGGCGCGTTCGGGGACCGGGAACCGGGGACCGAGAGGAGCAGCAGCGGCGCCCCCCGGGCTCGGGCGCGGGTTCCCGCTTGGTGCGCGCCGGAGTCCGAGCGAGGCGCAGAGAGAGCCGGTTGCGCGGCGGCTGCCGCTGCTGGGGAGGCTGCAGGCCCCGCCTGCCGGCCGCCCAGGCTCTTCCCCTTTTCTCTCCACCCACTTGCCCCATCCCCGCAAGCCCTGCAGCGAAGCCAGACCGGTTTGCAGCACCGGCAGCGACAGCGGCCGGAGCTTCAGCCGCAGTGGGCTGGGCGTCTCAGCCGGTGTGTGGGGACCGGGCGCCTGTCCCGCCGCCGCTGGCCCAGACTGAGAGCGGGGTTGGGGTGGGCCCCTGGAATTGGCGGGTGCCTCCAAGACTCCAGGGGTTCCCGGCCGTTCTCAGCGTCTTGAAGCCCTGCGAAACAGGGCTGTGGGGATAGGGCGTCCCCTTTCCCCAGGCCACAGAACTCAGCTACGCCTGGTCGCCCGCCTGCTAGTCTCTGCCTGAGGCGGCGAAGCCGGCACTTGAGCGCAGGCGCCCCCTTCACGAGGAAGGGACAGGCCAGGATTCCAAGGCGTTGGTTGCTCCCATTCTAAGGACAGCAGGTGTTCCCAGCAAGTAAGACCTACCCAACAGGTAGGGGTAGGCTGGCGAGGAGGTCCTAGGAGAGAGAAGCTGGGGGATGTCATGGGAAAGCGCTGTGACGGGGCTGAGGGCCAATTCCTACTGATAGCGCTTAGTGGGCTGGGGGCACTTGCAACGTCACCTGATGTCAGTCTAGCTGCGAAGAGGGTAGGGGTCAGATCTAAAGGGCTCCTTTGGGAAAATGCTATCATGAAAGCTAAAGCTGAATTCACTTAATAGGAACCAAAAGGTAGCGGATCCTTCCCGGCTGAATTGAAGCAAATGGTATTTTTCAGCCTCATCACTTCCTTCCACTTACCCTTCTTTACCAAAAACAACGCCGGTGGAAAACGTGGGATACATTCTGTCTGGGGAATAACAACATTTCATGATCCTTATCTTCAGAGATCTCTGGCTTCCAGTTTCTGTTTGAAGGATACTCCCTTAGTTCTCTGCAAATGAACACCTCTTTTCAGTTTTGTAATCTCTTTGTTTCTCTCACCCCCCACCTTGAGTGAGTCTGCTATGGTTTAATATCAGCCTTGAATCAAGTGCAATAATTTCTTGATAACAGAAGTATCTATTTTTTTTAGCTTTACTGAGCCATAATTGACAAATAAAACAAATATCTGTTATTCTTCAGCTGTTTTCCCAGCCTGCTTCTTCCAGATGTGGCTGGCCATTACTGAGAGATTTAAGGTATGGTTTGTTTAGAACCCTGTGACTTGGGTCTAGTTTTCTCCTGGCATCCTAGACGCTTCGCAGCTCAGAGCAGGAGGAACATACATCTAGTCCAGCCCTCCCGCTTTACAGATGAGGAAACTAAGGTCTCAAGACATTAAGTAACCCAAGGACAAGAACACAGTTTCCCTGACTCTCAATCCCTGAACAATAACTAGCAGAAATATTGTATTAACAAAGTTCAAGATGGGGTGGATAGACCAGTGGTGGAGGACAGAAGAACAGATCAAAGAACCGTTCATCTGACTGGTACGAATCACTGTATAGGGGGCAGCATCATACCGCTGTAACTAGCAGGCTAGTTTGGGATCTGGGAATGGTAATCCCAGTCTCTCCTTTCCTGCTTCTCAGACTTCAGCTATGAAATCCAGAGTGGAAAATGAATTTGCCTCCCAGGGAGGTGGTGGTAAGTGAAAGTGCAAAGTCAGTTTCTGGTAATGCAGGGGAGATGAAGACAGGTAAAACCAAACATTGGATCAAAAGTGATCATGCATTACGTATAAATGTCCAAATACACGTATCCATACACATGACCCTTTTCCCGTTAATGAGCCTGGTATTGAGCCACTTCTGTAAAGCCCAAAAGCAAACAGCCTTAGGTTTCCAGAGAGAAGTGTCAAACCAGACTGCCCACTGGCTATTTAGAGAGCTAACTTTATGAAGCAGGATTCTAAGGAACTCTACCAAGAGCCTTACGATTGCATTATTACTGTGAATTGATTAATGGAATGAATGACCATGTAGTATGAGACCTGGTATTTCTTCCTGATTCTATCTCCAACTCTATCAACAGGGATTTAGGAAAGTCATCCTGTATTGGAAATAATACAACAACATCAATATCATGAGCAATAGTGACTTGGCCAGAAATTCTGGAAACCTATTTAAAAATCAGAAAATATTCATCTAATTATTTTGCTTAATTTTAAATGTAATTTTTGCAATTGATTCCTGACCTCAGTCCAAAACTTTAATAATGCTATTGAATACTCCTCTAACTATGAGAAACATGCATGGGTTCCTAGTAGTACATTTGATAGTATTAGTGGCCCCCCAATAAATGACCTCCTTTTTTCTCCAAGGTCTTTCCCTCTAACCTTGTAGTCCCCTCCTATTCTGGGCCCAACCGTATGATTTACTTTGGCCAACAAGACAGTAGCCGGCTTGATGTAAATGAACACTGGAAAAATGTTTACACATTTCTGTTTCCAGTCTTGGAATTCTGACATCACCAGAATAAGCCTGCTGGAAGATGAAAGACCCCGTAGAGCAGAGCTGAGTCATAACAGCTGAGGCATCCTTGACCAGTCAGCCCTCACTTGACTGTGGAGGCACAAGCAAGTCTGAATGAGATTGGCTAGGCTTGGTCCAGATCACCAGAACCACCCTCCCAACTCATAGATTCATGAGAAACAATAAATGGTTGCTGTTTAAAGCCACTGTTTCAGATATTGATTGCTGCTTAACAAACGATCCCAAAACTTAGTTGCCAAAATCATCAGTCATTTACTATTTTTCATGATTCAGTGGGTCAACTAAGCCTAGCTGAGTATTGCCTAAGGTCATTCATGGTTTTTTTGTTTGTTTTTGTTGTTGTTGTTGTTTGTTTGCTTTTGAGACAGGGTCTTGCTGTGTCACACAGGCTGGAACAGGCTGGAGTGCAATGGCATGATTACAGTTTACTGCAGCCTTGATCTCCTGGACTCAAGCAATCCTCCCACCTCCACCTCCCAAGTAGCTGGGACCACAGGCATGCACCCCAACGCCTAGCTAATTGTTTTTATTTTTTTGTGTGGAGATAAGGTCTCACTGTGTTGCCCAGGATGGTCTCAAACTCCTAGCTCAAGCAAACTTCCCACCTCAACCCCTAAAGTGCTGGTATTACAGGTATGAGCCACTGTGCCTGGCCTAGGTCACTCATTTGACGGCATTCAACTGGCCACTGGCAGCTGGACTGAATTGGAAGGTTCAAGAAGGCCTTATTCACATATCAGACACCTCAGTTCTCCTCCACATGACCTCTCTCTGTCCATCCAGCTGGCTTGGGCTTCCTCCCAGCAAGGTGGTTAGACTTCTTCTATGGCATCTTGCTTCCAAGAGGGAGGAATAGAAACTGCCAATTCTCTTAAGGGTTGAGTTTGGAAGTTCTAGAATGTTACTTCTGCTTCAGTCTATTGGTCAAAGCAAGTCACAAGGCCAGTCAGATTCAAGAGGAGGGGAAATAGACTCTGCCTTCTGACTTGAGGGGTACTGTGTTATGTTCAGGAATAAAAGAGCTGATAGCAGCCATTTTTTGAAGACTGCTTCATCCACTACGTGTTTGGGTGCTTTGTGACACCACATCAGATCATCGATATATTATTCTTAGCTACGCCACTTTGAACCAGTTACACATTCTTTCTGGACCTTTCTATGAAATGCCGGAGGTTGCATTTCTCTAAGTTGCTAATGCACATTTAGCATTTTTTTTTTGATGATGTCTCAAGAGCAACTGAAGTCCAATAAATATTCAGAGGGAACTTGAGGAACATTGGTGAGCTATGGATATTTCCACCTGTTCATCTGTCCTTTATTTTTTCTCCAATGAGAAAAAAACAGGAATCCAGATGAAAGGCATGCATTGCATTCATTGACATTGAAGAGTAGAGAAGTAGAGCTGGCATCCTTCCCAAATCTCTAGGGACCATCCTCCTGCCACATTGCCCTCTCTTTCTAGAAACTTCATGTCTAAGCAGACAAGAAAGGCTGAACGCTTAGCTGATGCCCCTGTATAACTTGAGACACTAATTTCAGAGGACCAGTTTACCCTGGGAACCTTACATTCAAGCAAAGGCTTGACAACCTCATATGCGTCGCCTTCCTTTTCTTCTTAATTCCCTGTACCCTCTTCCCTTTCATCCAGCTTTGCTTTCTTTTTCGCTGCCTTTTTTTTTTCTTTCTTTCTTAATCCTATCCATCCCCTTGTTCCTCTTTCCTCTCAGGATTGGAAAGAGCATTGAATTAGGAGCCGTAAGACCTGGTTTGTCACTCCAGCTCTGTCCCCACAACAGTGAAATCTGCATTCTTTCTTGGTGGCAGATTCCTTGTCTGCACCATGAGAGAGTTAGACAAGATGCTCTGAAAAGTCCCTTACATGCCTAACATGCCAAAGGAATGTTCCTTCTGCAATACATTTAGTGCCAAGGCTTGGAGGAGTTTGCGTATTAAAGACTCAGAACCCTTTAGAAGAGGTGCACTTGTATCTTAAGCCTTCATGAGTGATTTACAATACCTCTCAGTACTTTTTTCTTGAGTTTTTAAAAGCTAGAATATATGCAAATCTACCAGACACATGTCCTATTTAACTTACTGTTCTTTGCCCAGAGGTTGGTATTATCTAGCTCTTCTCAAAACTCATTGATGTTTACATTCAGCTAGGAACAATAAGAAAACTGGAGGCCCAGTGTTAGCAGGCATACAGGTCTGACCCTGGAAAAGTTCTCCAAAATACCTGGTGACCCATCTAGGAAGCAGGAAGAAGAGCTAAGCAATGTGCTCCTAAAATTTCATAGCAAAAACATAAAATTATATATATGGAGATTATAATTATGTAAAAAATAATGCACATGAACGATAAATACCTGGAAAAGAACAATGTTTAAAGTTCTCATGTTAGGGTGGGAGAATTCTTTTTTTTGTAATATTTTTGTCAATATTATTTATTTTTCATCCTCAGTAGCCGACTCAATAGCTGCACGAAGGTAACAGATAAGCTTGATCTAGAGAGCACATGTGAAGTTTTTGGTTTTTTTTATACTTTAAGTTCTAGGGTACATGTGCACAACATGCAGGTTTGTTACATATGTATATATGTGCCATGTTGGTGTGCTGCACCCATTAACTTGTCATTTACATTAGGTATATCTCCTAATGCTATCCTTCCCCCCTCCCCCCACCCCACGACAGGCCCCCATGTGTGATGTTCCCCTTCCTGTGTCCAAGTGTTCTCATTGTTCAGTTCCTACCTGTGAGTGAGAACATGTGGTGTTGGGTTTTCTGTCCTTGAGATAGTTTGCTGAGAATGATGGTTTCATTCCTACAAAGGATGGTTTCATGTCCTACAAAGGACATGAACTCATCCTTTTTTATGGCTGCATAGTATACCAGGGTGGGAGAATTCTAAGGTTTAAAAAAAATTGATGTTATATTGTTTCTAACATTAAAAATATATATACACCATTAAGAATACCAGTCTAATTTCCACCAGCCTGTATAATCTATTTTCTTTTGAATTCAGTTACTCCTTTTCTCTTTAACATTTTTTTCTCGTTACAAACTGACCCACATACATACTTTTTTTAAGGTGAGTTTTCACTTTGCCCACAAGTTACAAAAACAACATGAACCAAATAATGATTGATTCGAGGAGTGAACAAGAAGCAAGAGAATATCAGAATGGAGGAGAGAAAGAAGGACAAAAAAATAGAGAATTGCCGGGATAGCATAGAGAATCAAGCTGCATTTCAGAAAGATTCTTAAAGCATGCAAAATTTATACACACATTTTCTATATCAAGTCTGAACCTGGGTTTTAAGGAAGTTGAACGTCATGGCCTTGATAAGGGAGAGAGAACCGTCGCGCCACCCACCCCCACCCCGCCCCGCTTTTTGGTTGGAGAGGCCAGTTTTAAAGCTTGAGGTAGAGGAAAGAGGCAGAAGTGAGTCAGCAGTGTTCCTCAACACACACCAAAATAATTATTGCAATCATTATACCATGAGTATCGAAACAACTTTCCTAAGGTCACAGAAATTATCTATGGAACCAGGAGTCAAACCCTAGGCTGCCATTTTATCCCCAGAGCAGGAAGTGATCAGCAGAATATGCCCAGGGGTCTTCATGATTGAGCATAGATTTTTCATGCTCAACCCTTCTTTGTTATAACATGCAAAGTAGTTTGTTTTCTACCTACTCAAAACATTAAAAAAAAATCCTCATCAATTGTGAAACATTTGACATCAAATTAGTCCAAATAAAAGGGTGACTGGTCTAGGAAGAATACCAAGAAATGATGGTATTTCAGCTCCTGGGATGGCTGCAAAAGAAGGAAAGGTAATGAATTCAACAAAGTCACTCAAACTTCCTAAGTAGAGGCAATAGCTGTCTGCCCAAGACATAGCTGACACCTTCCTGGGGCCATTTCGGGGAGGGCTCAGTTGCTTACAGTGGATGAGGCAGATCCTACCCTGTGTGGAGGGAAACTTCCAGGGCAAAGACTCAGACTTTCTCAGCTTTGTTTTGTGAAGGAAGGTAGCATGTGTGACACTGATGACACCACAAACACTTGTTGAACAGACATGCATGTTAACGTTAGTCAACCAGTGAAGTCCACGCTCAGACGCTCAAGCCCTCTGTGACACTGTGCCATGTGAATACACTGGGAAGACACATTGATTTTCACTTTTATTTCTCAAAACATTTAGTGACTCTCCTGACTTGGAACCATTTAGGTGGAACCTTACTAGCAAGACTGTCTCCTCCTGACAATATTTGAATTTGAATGTTTTGCTAGCAAAATGGAGCTTCCTGTTCTGACACCCCTTATAAGATGTTGTCAGCAAGCTGTCACAGCAACCTAAAATATTTGGCTGGGATGGGAGAAAAGCAAAAGGAGCTGTGTTAATCAGGGTATGCAAACTGATTTCACATACAACCCTCAAGCCTCAGTGGATTAGTATAATAAAGATTCATTTCTTGTTCATGTCAACATTCAGTGTGATTTGGTGGTGGGGCTGGTTTTGTGCAATCAGCCAGAGACCCTGGCTCCTACTGTCTCATGGCGCCATTATCTTCAACAAGTGGCCTCTGAAATCCTTCCTGAACTGCAAGACAGAATGAAAGATTTAGAATGCCAGATGGGGGAGTGGCAATCATCACGTCCACTCACATTCCACTGGCCAGAAATTGATCCCACAGCCCCACCTACTTGCAAGGGGTCTGGAAAACTCCATGTAAGCGCTGTGCCTGGGAAGAAGAGAAGAGCACTATATTCTCAGCCCCATGCACTGAATTAAACACGAGCCATTCATCTTACATTTAATCTTGCACAGCTATGACTGGAGGCTTATGAGGGAGAGTCTTTAGTAGTCAGGATTCTTCTCCTGTGCTATATCCTGGTATTTCCCCCGGATTTTCACATTGGAAGCAGCCTGTTGTATGTGTGTGGTTTTGGATGGTACTGCTGTCTTGAAGTGTTTGTGGACATACATGGGAGCTTAAAGAGTCAGCAGCCTATATTGGTACAGAAAATCGAACATTTAAAGCAAGTGTAAAAGAAGTATTCTTCTGGAGCTCTTGCCAGGATGAGAGACTATTTAATTTCATTACCATAGGAGAAAATGGAATCTGTGCAATCAGCTTTTAAAGTTGTTGCAACCAGAAACTTTGGAGCCTTTGGGATAGGAAAAAAAGTGAAGAGAAACATAACTCATCCCTCTACCTGCAGTCAGCTTGTCCTGATGGCATGGGTGATTTCAGGAATAATAATTGTAATGAGGGAAAGAGAAACAGGATGGGGCAAGCAAGAGGAATACAGCTTTTTATAGCACATATTTTAAGGAAAAATATGGGAGTTGGCAGTGCTTTGGGGATTACAAATAATTTAACCCAAAAGGCAAAGCTATTCTGTGAAGATACAAGTTAGAAAGTATTGGAGAGTTGCCCAGCATCTTCATACTACTTAAAACTGTCTGTCTTTTCCAGTGTGAAGCAGGCAGAGAACATCAGACTACAGCAAAGGACTAGGCGATGACCTCTTAAAAGTCTGCTGTGTCCTAGGTTTGTGTTGCCCATAGGTTGGGAACAGTAGGTGTTGCATGTTTGTGTAGTTTTTTCTTAATTTTGGAGTAATGAATGTATGAAAGAAGCCCTTCTTTGTGACCATTCTGCATGCCAAGCGATATGGTGGCATTTCCTCTAGAGACTTTCAGATGAAAAAATTAAATAAGAGGTTTATTTAATATGCAAGAGTTTGTCTGTGATATCCTGATAAGAATAAAAGGCATAAATTGAACATGTACATATACTACAACCTCAAAAAAGTACGCAAAGTTGAGAAAAGTCCTGAAAAGAAATCTTCCGAAATGTTAGCTATTGTTGCCTCTAGGTTAATATTGTATCTTCTTTAACAAAACTTTCTTGTGCTAATTTTTCAAATCAGAAAAAGATAAAGAAATTGAGGAAAAATGTAAATATTTGAAGATGACAAAAAATTATGTTTGTTTTTAAAACTTAGGAAAATTTAGAAAAACAAAAAAGAAATCACTCTTCATTTTCTTCACCCAGAGACTGCCAGGTCCAACATTTGTTATTTGCTTACCATGCTGTCAAACATCTTACAGTTTTTCTAGATTAAAATAATGTTCACAGGGCAAAGGATCTAAATAGACATTTCTCAAAGAAGATATACAAATGACCAATAAGCATTTGAAAATATACTCAACATTATTAGTCATTAGGGAAATGCAAATTAAAACTACAAAGACATCTACTATACAACACTTTATATCTACTAGGATGGCTAGAATCAGAAAGAGAGATAATAATAAGTGTTGGTGAAGAGGCAGAAAAATTGGAACTGTCCTCCATTGCTGATGAGAATTGAAAAAGAAACAACCACTTTTGAAAAAATTCTGGCAGTTCCTCAACAGTTTAAATGTAGAGTTAAGATATGACCCAGCAATTCCACTCCTACATATCTATCCAAGAGAAATGAAAACATACATCTACACAAAAACTTGTACACAAATGTTCATAGCAGCATTGTTCACAATAGCCAAAAAGTGGAAACAACTTAAATATCCATTAACTGATAAGTGGATAAAGAAAATGTTGTATATTCATACAATGGGATATTATCCAGCAATAAAAAGGAATGAAGTATCAGTACATGCTACGATGTGGATGAACCTTGAAAATGTTATGCTAACTGAAATAAACCAGACACAAAAGGCTACATGTTGTTTAATTACATTTATAGAAAATATCCAGTATAGACAAATCTGCAGAGACAGAAAGAGGTTGCCTCTGGCTGGGGAGAGGGGGCATAATAGGAAAATGAGGAGTGACTGCTAACGGGTACAGGATTAGGGGTAGGGAAGGTGATAAAAATGTTCTAAAGTTAATGACGAATGCATAACTTTGTGAATATACCGAAAACCATTGAATTGTATACTCTAAATAGGTGAATGGAATGATATGTAAGTTATTTCTCAATAAAGCACCTTTTAAAAAAGGAAAAGATAATGTGCATGTATCAAAAATTTCAAAGCATATAGAGGAGTCTAAAATTAAACATAAGGTTTTTCTTCTTATCTACCCTCCAACTTGTAGTTCTAGCCTTGTGGGAAGACCACTGTTAGAAGATTCTGGTTTTTTGTTCTTCTAGTAGTTACCGTTTTAACATTAAATAATATAATTATATATTATTTAATATATAATTCAATCTCTTAATTGAGCTGTCATTTTTAAAAGTATGTTTAACACTCAACTTTGAAAAGAAAAGAAAGTTGACACAGTTTGACTGTCTCCCACATACTCTTTCCCTTTCTGCTTTCCAATTTTTCTGAATTTATTTTGGTAATAGTTTCTACTTTTATAACTTCAAATAACATACTCAAGCTTCTATTTCTTGATTTATCAATTTCAGACACCAGCTCTTATCTAGAAGAAGGTAGACTTTAAATGTTTCGTGGCTATAAACTACATGGGAGAAGTCCCATTAAATAAAATATTGAGTCCTATCAACAGAAGAATGCTCTCTACTCGGTTTAATTATGACATTAAGAACTTAATTCAATGTTTCTCAAAGATGTTTCAAAATTTGGCTAAGTGATAACACGATTATCTGAGAATTGACTATAGTAGGTAAGAGTACTGACCATGTTGCCTAGGTACCAAGAATAAAGAGGCCAAATTGTAGCCTCACCTAAAATTCTTCATAGAATTTACTCGATGGGTGTTATTTAACATATTTTAAGAAGAGAACACATCTACTGATGGGAATCTGTCAGATGACCACTGGAAAGTTGGACAGACAACCACTGGGACTTCCTTTCCACATGGAGAATGTGTGGTTCTAGAACTCTGAGTTTGTAGGGATGTTCTGCTGTCTCCTGTTAGCACTGTATCTCACGTCTAGTCATGGTGATTATTTTGGATCTTGGACCAGGTGGTGAATAGAGGATGGTAAAGTCTAGTTCAGGACTGGGGCATACTGTGGGACAGAGGAGATAGAGAAGAGTGGAAAGGGAGAGTGGCTTTAAGACACACCCCAGGTATTCCAGTGATACGTAATCACTTGAAAGAAATGCTTAACCTCAGCAGCAAACAAACAAACAAACAAACAAAAAACCCAACGTGAAGCAGCTCTAAATTCCCATTGCATACTCCTTACAAGGGAAGAATAGACATTAGCGGCCTATATACTATATACCGTGCCTTGTGCCGATGCTTTGCCTGCACTATCTCATTCAATCCTCAACCCTGAAAACTCATTATCCACATCCACAGATAAAGCAACTGAGACAGAGAGTCGAAGTAAGGTCCCTTAAATTACCAAGAGCAAAGTAATAATTCAAAATCCAGTGTTGACAAGGCTTTGGGAGGACAGATACACTAGATAAATATTGGTATAATCTTCCTAGAGAACAACTAACAAGAGGCATACAATGATTAAACCTAGGTTCTAGTCATCCCATTTTAGAGAATATGCTCTAAAAACAAAAATATGTAATTAAAAAATGATTGTCCAAAACTATTCATTGCACTGATATTTTTAAAATGCTATCAGGAAATAAATCTACTAGCCAATAATTGAAGACTGATTTTGTTATAAACTATCATTAAAAAGTGGTCTTATTTGGACTATATTGATGTGCCAAGAAAATTGTACATAAGACAATGTTAAGACAAAAAAGTAGAACCCAACAGATAGTATGTGAACAGCAAACCGAGTATATAAAATGCCATGTATAGTATTAATTTGTCAGATTCACATAGCTCACAAGTCAGTGCAGATATTTGTTAATTAGATTATTTTTCCCATGAACTTAAGTGCATAACAATGTATTGATTTTAAATTCCCACAAGTAATTCTGTACTCTCTAGCACTGGGATTCATTTGCAGGTTTGAAGAAAGGTATGAGAGAAAGGGAAAGAACTGTTAGACACACGCTGAAAGCAAAGAAGCATTGCCCCGAAAATCTCTCTTGTGTGTTCCTGAAGACTTTTCCTCTGGGAAGCCACGAATTCTGCTGTGATGTCAATAATGCTCTCTGAGGGAAATTCCCTGAAGGGGAAATAGTGATGTCTCTGCCCTGCCCCTGAACCAATATTTATAGACACACCCATAAGTATTGTTCAAGAAGAATTTGTGTTGAAAGCCCATGCCTGCAGAAAAGACTGAGTTGTCTCATCTGAACAAACCCCCAACGTAAGACTAAGGTATCATTCCCATTCTCAGCACTGATCTTGCAGGCCCCCATCCTAAGCCTTCCAACAAACTTTCCTCCTGCCTGCAATGCTCTGATATGCCCATTCTACACAGTTTTGAGACCCCTCTTAATTCCTCCCTGTTCCAGGAAGTCTTCACAGGAAGACATTACCACCTCCTATAATTCCTATAGCACTTAGAATTCACTTGTTCTGCCAACATTTCATAGACACCTGTCTATCTCTCCATGAAATGGCACACTCCATGTGGTGAGAAGCCCTGTGTTTTTTAAATTGTTTTTGGAAACTTCATATTACATTAATACTTAACAGAGTGCTTTAAAATACAGCACAAAGTGTTCAAACAATTATTTGTGAAGTTGCTACCTGTTTCTTTCAAAAGAGGTCTCTTTTGTCCATGGTTGCTTTAGTGACTGTTAGTGTTTCAAGCATGGATTTGGGAATCAAATATTCTCTCTCACCCCTTTCTTGCAACTTCAGGCAAGTTTCTCAACTTCCTGGAGACCATTTTCTCATTCATTAAGTAGAGATACAAAATATTTCACAGAACTATAGTAAGGATTAAAACTAGTCATTCTTCACGTGTCAGCTTAAACATTACTTTGTTCAGGATCCCTTTCTTGACACCTCTCCTCACCTCCACGTTTAAATGAGAAATGTCTCTCTGTGCTTCCAAACACTCTAAACCAGTGCCATCCAACAGAACGTTCAGCAAGAATATTGTTCCATAATCTGTGCTATTTATAGGTAGCCACGAGCCACATGTGCACTTGAAATGTGGTTAATGTGACTGAGGGACTGATGTGTAAGTATTATTTAATTTTAATTGCTTTTAAATAGTCCCATGTGGCTGGTGATGCCCGGACTGGACTGCACAACTCTCCCATTATAGCGCTTGGTTCACGGTTGATTCTCTCCTACAAGATTGAGGTCTGTGATGAAATTCACCTGGACTGTGATGCTCCCCATTATATCCATAGCACCTGGGTCAGGGGCTGGTGCACAGTAAGCTTTCAGCACACCAGTTATCATCATCTTCAATGTCATGTTGCCCAACTTTGTATCCCACGGTTTAGCCCAGCACACACTGTAGATGGTTCATCATTGTTTGCTAATTGAGTTAATTGATTTCTAGACTTACAAACAAACCAATAATCTGTTCCTGGACAATATTCAACCAAAGGGGGTTGCATAAGTGTCTTTCTACATTACACATTGTATACAGGTATCAAAATATCACACTGTACCACATAAATGTGTGCAATTACTGTGTGTTCATTAAAAATAATTTTAAAATGTCTTTTAAATAATTTCTCTGTGTGCGGCATAGTGGTTAGAAGCCTCTGCCTGGATTCCAACGCTAGCTCCTCCACTTTCCAGCTACATGACCTCTAGTACATAATTTTTTGTGCCTTAGTTTATTAGTCTGTAAAGTGGGGACATGAATGGCCCTGCCTTATTGAGTTGTTTTAAAGATTATATGTATTGAGGCTTATGACCACCATTTTACAGGCAATAGAGAGAACAAAGGGCTGCAATGAATTACCCTATTAACATTCAAGCTGCAAAATCCAGATTGTAGGGAATGATAGTCAGGAAACTGAGACAGCCACCCTGTGGGCTTTAGGTAGCAAATCTAAGGGCCAAGACACTACTCTGAGTTTGGTCATCTGGAAGCAAGGGAGGAGAAAAAAATATTTGGCATCATTAGCCTTTACAGTAGAGGGAAGCCTCTCAGCTGAGGAAGAAGTGCTGAGTGAGGAGTGGTTGCTGTGTAGCAATTAACAATGTGGGTCCTAAGATTGTTGGTAAAACTCAATTGCAAAGCTGCCTTCAACTTTGTGTGGACTTAAGGGTGGGTAGCATTTTAGCAAAGAGGGCCCCGAAGCTTTAAATTCTGCCTGTAGGATGCTGGCATGTCAGGTGCCGGAGATGTGAGTTAATGGTCTCAACTGTTCCAAGAGTAGCAGCTGCAACAAAAGCTCAGCCCTTTCCTCATACAGAAATGAGAGTGTGAAAGTAGTGGGTGGGATAAGAAGAGAATGAAACCACTGGAAAAAAAAATGCCTGTTTCTGCTGCTCTCAAGAGTTCCCTGGAGAACCCAAAAAGGACAATCTTTGGTTTCATTGCAGACCTTTCTGCCTTTTGTTCCTTGAAGTCCCAGACATACTTTTTTCTGTTTCATGAACATGCCAAAGTATTTTATGCTCAAGGTATTTAAACTTGCTGTTCCCTTTGCTTGGAAGGCTCTCAATCTGGGTCTTCCATGGCCATCTTTTACCCTTTACGTAAACCTTGGTTCCTACGTTGTCTTCTTCAATAGGAAATTCCTGATCATTGCATTGAAAGATTTCCTGTAATAGCCTAACCTTCCCTCTGACACACACACACACACACACACACACACACACACACACACACACAGAGACATCAGTTTTATTCAATGTATTGATACACATGAGTGAAAGGCTTAGAACAGCACATTATCAGTCTTCGGTATTGCTAGGTATCATTTTTTCCATAATACCATTTTGTATCTAAATGTATCTTGTATATTTATATACTGATTTTCAATGGTTAGTCTACCCTTCTTTCTTATTAGCTCCCCAAGAGCAGGGACCTTGGCTGTTTTGTACATTTCCATATCTCTAGCACCGACAATAAAGCCTGGTACTTGCTGGGTGCTCAATAACCATTGTTGAAAGGGTACATTAACTACAGAAAAAAGTATGACACTGGGAAAAAAAAGGCTAAAAGATAATCACTGATAATGTTGGGTAGTGAGCTTCAGAGGTTTGTTTTCTTCTCTCTAGCTTTTCACATATTCCAAATTTTTACAGATAGCATGTGTTCTTTTTAATCCTAAAAGAGTTTAATTTTTGCAAAAAGACTTACGTTGGCATGCCATACAAAAATGTCAGTTGATAAATTTCTGCAGGCATGTTGCAGATTACAACCTTTGGATCTGTATACAACCACTTCTTAAATCAGAAGTCTGACGTTCTTCAGGAAGAACTCTCAGCATTATGTCTCTTGGTATAATAAATACAAATGCAGGCCCTACTGAAAGCCCCCTGGGGGGGTCTGACAAGTCACATTCCATCAGCGGCCATGTACCATGTGACCAGCCACCCGCCTCTTTATCTCTAGCTCCTTAAGTCAGGAGTTTCATTTGGCTCCAGACCTTGGCACTACGAAGGTCAGCCAAGGTCGGGGCTCAAGTAAGAATGACTCACCCTGCTCTGCGCTCTCCACTGGGCACAGGCTGGAGCATGATGAATGCTGTGATTTTCCAGGCTCAACTCCCAGGAGGTGAGGTTCATTCCCTGAAACACTGGACCATGAAAGAAAACCCAGAGCATCCACCAAAGTGGTGTTTAGCATTTAGAAAACAAAAAAGAAGCCTCTACTGCCTGGTCCTATCCAGTGTAGTTCTGAATCAAAGTTGACCACCCAGTATAAACACCACTTTTTAGGCTTGTGCAAAGGGGGTTAATCATGATGCTTTTTAAAAAATAATGATTGTGCAAGATTGCACACATGCACCCAAGTATTAACAATAATACAATAAGCAATTACAATATCAGGGCCAGGTTTTATAAGATTTTTGTATGCCTGATTTACTTTGGAGTCTCTTGCCTTTAAAAACAAACAAACAAACAAACAAACAGAATATTATAGATACAGTAAAACTACTCCCAATTCCACTCCTTTCCTTCCTTCCCAGTGGCACTCAGTAACATAAAGTAACTTTATCATTCCTTTACATGGTTTTATATATCCATATATTCATAAACTTTGTTAAATTTTTTGCCCATTTTAAACCTTTATATAAATGTTACCTTATCTTATGTATGATTTTGCAACTTTTATTGTTGTTCAGCATTATATTTATGAGATTTATCTTTGTGGATATATGAGATTTATCTTTGTGGATACATTTGCTAGTTTTACGTGTCAGTGTGGCTAGATCAGTTAATCAGTTAAACACTAGGTGTTTCTGTGAAGGTATTTTGTAGGTGTGATTAAAGCCTGTAATCAATTGGATTTAAGTAAAGAAGATTAGCCTAGATAATCTGAATGGACTTCATTCAATTGGTTGAAAGGCATTAGAAAGGCAATTGAAAGGCATAGCCAAGGATTCCCTGGAGAAGAAGAGATCCCACCTGTGAACCAAGCTTCAGCTTAGGACTGATGGTTCCAGCCTGCCCTTCCTGACAGTCTCCCTATGGATTTCAGACATGCCTAGCCAGCCCCCACAATCACACACAAGCCAGTTCCTTGGAATAAACCTCTTAATATGTATCTCTCACTAGTTCTGTTTCTCTGGTTGGGCTCTGACTGATGCAATATACTTGTCATTTTATTCATTCATTCATTCCTTTAGAGACAGAATCTTGCTTTATCAGGGTGGAGGGCAGTGGCATAATCATAGCTCATTACAGCCTTGACCTCCTGGGCTCAAGCGATTCTCCTGCCTCAGCCTCCCAAATAGCTGGGACTACAGGCTCCCACTACCATGCCTGGCAAAATTTTTTAAATGTTTTTTAGAGATGGGGTCTCACCATGTTGCCTGGGCTGTGATTTACTTTTTTTGTTTTGCTATGGATCAGGGGTCAGCAAACTTTTCTTATTAAAGGCCAGGCATTAAATATTTTAGGCTCTGTGTGTCATATGGTTTCTTGCAACTATTGAACAATGCTGTTGTAACACGAAAGCAGTTACAGACAATACATCAGTGAATACAAGTGTGGCTGGGTTTCAATAAAAGTTTATTTATACATATAGGTAATGGGCTGGATTTGACCCATGGGCTATAGTTTGCTAACCCTTGCTGTGTAGCATGCATTGTATGAATAAACCACAATTTGTCTATTCTCCTGTTCATGGACATTTTCTACATTGTTCCTCCATTACCACAAAATGCTGTACCTAGCATTCTTGTATTCATTCTTTGTGCACATGTGCAAGAATTATTCTCTATCTAGAAGTAGAATTGCAGGGTCATGGATTATGTGAATCTTCAACCTAACTAGATAGTGCCAAATTGCATGCTAAAGAAATTGTTTCAATTTATACTGCTATCAATAACAGTGCTTGAGAGTTTTGGTTTCCACATCTTCTGTACCATTGGAATTGTCAGACTTATATATCTGGTGGATACAAAATTGTATCTCATCATAGTTTTAACTTACATTTTCCTAATGAATAATTATGAGAAGCATCTTTTTATGTGTTTTTCTCCATATATATCCTCTTTGATAAAGTGTCTGTTCAAATCTTTTGGCCATTTAAAAATTGGATTCTCTTATTATTGAGCTTTGTGGGCTCTTTATATATTACGGATACAAGTCATTTGTTGGACACAAGTCATTTATGTAGGAAAATATTTGCAAATATTGTCCACCAGTCTGTAGCTTGTCTTTTCATTTTCTGAAGTGTCTTTTGCAGAGCAGAAATTTTAAATTTTTATAAAGCTAAATTTATCAGTGTGTGCTTTTATAAATCATATTTCTAGTGACATATCTAAGAGAACTTTGCTTAAACCAAAGATTTAAGTATTTGCTTAAATCTTTGCAAATTTTTTTTCTATGTTATCTTCTAGAATTTTTATGGTTAAAACTTCTTGCATTTAGGCCTATGATAGCCTATGATGCATTTTTAGTTAACTGTTAACTATTTTGTATTATACAATACAGGATATAAGTTGAAGTTCTCTTTTTTTAGCATATGAATGTCCAATTGTTCCAATACCATTTATTGAAAAGACTTATTTTTCTACCTCATTCGTATCTTTGTCAAAAATCAAGTAACCACCTATGTGTGGGCCAATTTCTGAGCTCTCTGTTCTGTTTTATTAATCTATATGTTGTATTTTTCTCAGTATCACACTGTCTTGATTTCTGTGGCTTTATAGTAATTCTTGAAATCAGGCACCATGAGTTCTCAAATTTGTTCCTCTGTTTTCTTTTTTTTTGTTGTTGTCGTTGTTGTTTTCAAACAGAGTCTCATTCTGTCACCCAGGCTGCAGTGCAGTGGCACGGTCTTGACTGACTGCAACCTCTGCCTCCTAGATTCAAGTGATCCTCCCACCTCAGCCTCCCGAGTAGATGGGATTATAGGCGCCACCACATCCAGCTGATTTTTGTATTTTTACTACCTCACAAATATCACCTATACTTGAGAGATGAGAAGGCAAAGAAAGAAGACAAAAGAGTGCTAGACAGGAAGGAACTATCCCAAAATCTGGATTACTTGGAGGAGTGGTAGGGAAGTTGGAGGGTCTGAAGGATGGAAGTGGCTTTGCAGGCTGGGGTGAAGGGTGGGCAGGGATTGGTGGTGATGAGTGAAACCACTCAGCCTAGCAGATGAATGACCAGATGGCGACAGGAGGGGGCAGGATGAAACCCCAATTGGGCGATTTAGGGGATGGATGACAGCCCAAGGAGCCAAGTAAGGAGCCTGAGATGATGATAATAAAAATCAATCAAATTATCCATCAATTATCCATCAAAAAGCAATCAAATTATCCATGCTAATTAGTTAGCCAGATGCTTCCATACATTATCTCCAATCTTCAGTCCACCCTCCCAGAGAGATATCATTGTTCTGGCATTACAGATGCAAAAGCAGAGGGTCCGAGAATCCCAGTGTGGCAAAGCCTGTCTGCCTCTAAAGTACAGCTGCCTTCGATGATACCAGCCTGCCTCCCAATTCATGCCAAGTTTATTCACTCACTCAGCCAGCCAGTCAGCTAGCACCTACTATCTAAGCTATACGCTGAAACCAATAACAATATTTGTCACTTAATGTAACAGAGAACCCTAACTGCATTCTTGTAAAATCCATTTCGTTTCTCAAAATTTTGTTTATAGGACTGTTAGAGCCATTCCAATAATGTACTTTTTTTCATTTTTCTTTTTTTGTTTTTGACAGAGTCTCACTCTGTTGGCCAGGCTGGAGTACAATGGTGTGATCTTGGCTCACTGCAACCTCTGCCTTCTGGGCTCAAGTGATTCACGTGCCTCAGCCTCCCAAGTAGTAGCTGGGATTACAGGCATGTGCCACCAAGCATGGCTAATTTTTGTATTTTTAGTAGAGACAGGGTTTCACCATGTTGGCCAGGCTGGTCTTGAACTCCCAGCCTCAAGAGACCAGCCCACCTCGGCCTCCCAAAGTGCTGGGACTACAGGTGTGAGCCACCGCATCTGGCCCATCAATGCACTTTTGAAGGTGAGCCTCTCTTACTTGGGTTGATGGAGGTGCAGCCTTCCCAACTTAGCAGTTCAGAAATGAGGAAGCTCTCTTTCTGATGGACTGAATCTCCCACCCAAACTAGTCAAGAACAAGAGTAAATATCTGACCAATATAAGGTATGAGAAGTTTCAAAGCAGTGCCTAGTGCTCTTAGCTGCTAATTAGGTTCATAACCCCCTGTCACCAATTGGGGGCATGTGAGGAAAGAATCTTGCCCCTACAGCCCATGATGCATTGCAGGATCTGGACAGCCTGAACATTTCACCCAGGTCTGGTCCACATGGACACATTCAAATAACCTTTCAAGTTATGAAAAGCATTTTATTAACCAGGTGTGTGATCTTTTGGAGTTTAGATTCTAAAGATTATTTTTCATTCTAATGCCTTTTTGAGGACCAAATGTGAAGAAAAGAGGCTCAAATACAGGTGTCAGGATGAGATTTTCTTCTCTCATATTGATTCCTTCTTTCCTAGCCTGGTGCATTTATTCACTTCCACAAAGAAATAAGTTAAAATTACACTTCTATTGGTATAAGCCATGAAAATTATGCTCTGAGACGTGGCTACCATTTGTAGATGTGTTCCCTGGACCAGCAGCCTCAGCATCACCTAGAAATTTACTAGAAATGCAGAGTCTCAGGCCCCAGCCCAGACCTACTGAATCAAAGTCTGCATTTTAATGAAATCCGCAGGTGATTTGTGTGCACACTAATATTGACAAAGCACCAGTGTAGAAATACATAATAGAAGCCTCTACATGACGCCTAGAGACTTTGGACCTCTGGGATGGGGCCAGGTTCATGGAGAGGAATAAACAAAGGTGATGAGGAGGGAAAAAGAAGAAAGATGAAGATCAGAGAGAAGAGGGTGTCCTAATACCCACTCTAGATACACACTGGGCAAGCTGATAGGGTGATATGTTGGGAAAAATAAATGCTTGATTCCAGTGCCTGGATTCCACATACAATTGCCATTTGTTTCTGATAATGGACTGACTCCCCTTTCATCCTTACAGGTATTGTCAACATGACTAAGGGATTCCATGGGGCTCTAAAAGTTGGGCAGGGGAAACTTTCTTTATAAAGCTAAACTGCTTCTGCAAATGGGACACATAAAGAGCATAGTTTGGAATAAATTTTTCACCAGATGCTGGGTGCAGTGAATCACGCTTGTAATCTCAGCACTTTGGGAGGCTGAGTCAGGAGAAATTGCTTGAAGCCAGGAGTTCGGGACCCCATCTCTATAAAAAGCAAACAATATTAACTAAGCATGGTGGCATACACCTGTAGTCCCAGCTACTCAGGAGGCTGAGCTGGTAGGATCGCTGGATTCCAGGAGGTTGAGGCTGCAGTGAGCCATAATCACTCCACTGCACTTCAGCCTGGATTACAGAGTGAGACCCTATCTCAAAAGTTAAAAATAAATAAATAAATAAATAAATAAATAAATAGTTTTCCACCAGGGACTCTGTTTGCCCAAAAATGTAAGTTGGGGATTCTCATTCCTAGACTTACTTTCCCTCTGAACTCCAGACTCACTCCACCAACCGTCTTCTCAGCATCTCCCCTTGATGTCACACAGATAGATCAAACACAGCTTGAGCAATCTGCTCCCCATCGTCTCTTGTCACTTTGCATCTCCATAAATGGCATCACCATCCATTAATTAAGTAACCATCCTAATTAAGACAGAATTCTGGGAGTCACTCTTCATTCCTTGATTCTACACTTTCATCATTCCCACACATCTATTCCACAACAAGTCCTATCAATTGCATCTCCAAAATATCTGTTTAAGCCATTCTCTTCTCTATATTCCCACTGTTTCATCTCAGTCTTGGCCATCATGATCTCTTGCCTGGACTCCTGTAACAGCCCCCTAATTGAACTATTTTCTTCCATTTTTGCCCTACTTCCAATCCATTCTCCTCTGAGAAGCAATTAGACACAACTTCTGAAATAACAACTTCTCCTCCTCCTCCTCCTCCTCCTTCTTCTTCTCCTTCTCCTTCTCCTCCTTCTTCTCCTTTTCCTCCTCCTTCTCCTCTTTCTTCTTTTGAGCAGAGTCTTGCCTGTCTCCCAGGCTGGAGTACAGTGTTGTGATCACAGCTCACTGCAGCCTTGATCTCCCAAGCTCCCAGATCTTCCCACCTCATCCTGTCAAGTAGCTGGGACCACAGGTGCATGCCACCACACTCGGGTAATTTTTGTATTTTTTGTAGAGGTGGGGTTTCACCATGTTGCCCAGGCTGGTCTCGAATTCCTGAGCTCAAGTGATCTGCCCACCTTGGCCTCCCAAAGTGCTGGGATTACAGGTATGAGTATCGCACCCAGTGAATGATAAAGTTCTTAAAACATTAAGCCCTATTCCTCCCCGTGTAAACCCTCCCCATTGCATTTAGGGAAACATTCAAATCTTTACCATGATTTCTCAGCAATCTCCCCTCTATGACCCCCTTTTCCTATTACCCTGCTCAGTCCCTGCAATGGGCTAAATCTTATCCACACTGGTCTGTTTCTTGAATTGCCAAACAGGGTTTTACATATGCTGTTACCACTTCCTGGAATCTTTTCACTCATTCTTTCCAGGGTTTACTTCCTTCTTATGTTTTAGTTAGAATGTCACCTCCTAAGAAAGGCTCCATTTCAACCAGCCTTACTAAAATAAGCTTTCTCTGTAATTCTCTTACTTAGCCCCTTGTTTCCATCACAACGTTTATTACAGAGTTGTTTCCATCACAACATTTATTACAGATTAAAACAATCTTTGTTTGTTTTTCTATTTGTTTTTGGAGTTGCTGTCCTTGCAGCAGGCTGAGCTCCATAAAGGCATGGAGTTATCAGTCTTGCATGCTATAGTTTGCCCTGAACTCTGATAGTGCCTGGCGAAAGCAGTATTTCAATATATGTATTGTGAGTAAATGAAAGTCAAAATTATACACACAGGTTCACTGTGCATGTTCCAACATTAAATTGCAATTTCTTAAAATCTTAGAATTCTTGGTAGATGCATTTCTATGTGGAGAATTTCTGATTCCACCTTCTATTAAACCCTAAGAAGGATAATTTCTAATTACGAGAATTCTATGGGATCGCTGATTTCCTTGTGAGAAAGTATCACCTATTGATACATATTTTTTCCTGTGTATTAGACTAAGTGTTGGCTCAAATGAATTGCACTGGGGAATTTCTGAACTATTAAAAAGTTAAACCAAAGAATCACATGGCTCCTTCTCCATCATTTGTATAATTGCACTTTTGAAGATTTAATCTTCATAGGTGTTTTAGCTCTTGATTTAACAAAGAATAAGCATTTGCTAGAAAACCAAATTATCTACAACCTGCTTTCTGGAATGGAAAATTAAATGATTGCAGCTACAATATCATAGATTTGCTTTGTTTCTAGGATACAAACTATCCATGCAAATTAGTACAAATCTGTAGCTAGAAAGATTTGAGACTGGACTCAACAAAACAGCCTGCAGCAAATAAGCATTTTCATAAAATTTGAAATTGGGAGTCACTGCTCTGGTACAGTATATTATCAGGCATCTACTCTTCATGCCCTTGCTAAGCAACAGGTGGTCTTACCCGTTCTTTAATTTATTCTGCTGTGATGCTTTTCTTGTTCCTGTTTCATCTTGCTCAGTCTCCTTCTCTGGGGCCTTTTACCCCAGCTACAGATTTGGTGTCAGTGTACCCCAGAGTCCTGCTCTCAACTCCCTTCTCAGTTTATGTTGTCTCCTTAAACCATCTAGTTTATGAAACCACACTTTCTTTTTTTTTTTTTTTTTTTCTTTTTTATTGATCATTCTCGGGTGTTTCTCGCAGAGGGGGATTTGGCAGGGTCACAGGACAATAGTGGAGGGAAGGTCAGCAGATAAACAAGTGAACAAAGTTCTCTGGTTTTCCTAGGCAGAGGACCCTGCGGCCTTCCGCAGTGTTTGTGTCCCTGGGTACTTGAGATTAGGGAGTGGTGATGACTCTTAACGAACATGCTGCCTTCAAGCATCTGTTTAACAAAGCACATCTTGCACCGCCCTTAATCCATTCAACCCTGAGTGGATACAGCACATGTTTCAGAGAGCACAGGGTTGGGGGTAAGGTCACAGATCAACAGGATCCCAAGGCAGAAGAATTTTTCTTAGTACAGAACAAAATGAAAAGTCTCCCATGTCTACCTCTTTCTACACAGACACGGCAACCATCCGATTTCTCAATCTTTTCCCCACCTTTCCCCCCTTTCTATTCCACAAAACCGCCATTGTCTTCATGGCCCGTTCTCAATGAGCTGTTGAGTACACCTCCCAGATGGGGTGGTGGCTGGGCAGAGGAGCTCCTCACTTCCCAGTAGGGGCGGCCGGGCAGAAGCGCCCCTCACCTCCCGGATGGGGCGGCTGGCCGGGCGGGGGGCTGACCCCCCACCTCCCTCCCGGACAGGGCGGCTGGCCGGGCAGAGGGGCTCCTCACTTCCCAGTAGGGGCGGCCGGGCAGAGGTGCCCCTCACTTCCCCGATGGGGCGGCTGGCCCGGCGGGGGGCTGAACCCCCCACCTCCCTCCTGGACGGGGCGGCTGGCCGGGCAGAGGGGCTCCTCACTTCCCGGTAGGGGCAGCCGGGCAGAGGCGCCCCTCACCTCCCGGACAGGGCGGCTGGCCGGGTGGGGGGCTGATCCCCCCACCTCCCTCCCGGACGGGGCGGCTGACCAGGCGGGGGGCTGACCCCCCCACCTCCCTCCCGGACGGGGCGGCTGGCCGGGCGGGGGGCTGACCCCCCCACCTCCCTCCCGGACGGGGCGGCTGGCCGGGCGGGGGGCTGACCCCCCCACCTCCCTCCCGGACGGGGCGGCTGGCCGGGCGGGGGGCTGACCCCCCCACCTCCCTCCCGGATGGGGCGGCTGGCCGGGCAGAGGGGCTCCTCACTTCCCAGAAGGGGCGGCCGGGCAGAGGCGCCCCTCACCTCCCGGACAGGGCGGCTGGCCAGGCGGGGGGCTAACCCCCCCCCCTTCCTCCCGGACGGGGCGGCTGGCCGGGCCAGGGGCTGACGCCCCCACCTCCCTCCCAGACAGAGCGGCTGGCCGGGCAGAGGGGCTCCTCACTTCCCAGTAGGGGCGGCCGGGCAGAGGCGCCCCCCCACCTCCTGGACAGGGCGGCTGGCCGGGCGGGGGGCTGATCCCCCCACCTCCCTCCCGGACGGGGCGGCTGGCCAGGCGGGGGGCTGACCCCCCCACCTCCCTCCTGGACGGGGCGGCTGGCCAGGCAGAGGGGCTCCTCACTTCCCAGTAGGGGCGGCCGGGCAGAGGCACCCCTCGCCTCCTGGACGGGGCGTCTGGCCAGGCGGGGGGCTGACCCCCCCACCTCCCTCCCGGACGAGGCAGCTGGCCGGGCAGAGGGGCTCCTCACTTCCCGGTAGGGGCGGTCGGGCAGAGGCGCCCCTCACCTCCCGGACGGGGCGGCTGGCCGGGTGGGGGGCTGACCCCCCCACCTCCCTCCCGGACGAGGAGGGAGGACGCTCCTCACTTCTCAGACGGGGTGGCTGCCGGGCGGAGGGGCTCCTCACTTCTCAGACGGGGCGGTTGCCAGGCAGAGGGTCTCCTCACTTCTCAGACAGGGCGGCCGGGCAGAGATGCTCCTCACATCCCGGATGGGGCGGCAGGGCAGAGGTGCTCCCCACATCTCAGACGATGGGCGGCCGGGCAGAGACGCTCCTCACTTCCCAGATGTGATGGCGGCCGGGAAGAGGCGCTCCTCACTTCCTAGATGGGATGGCGGCCGGGCAGAGACGCTCCTCACTTTCCAGACTGGGCAGCCAGGCAGAGGGGCTCCTCACATCCCAGACGATGGGTGGTCAGGTGGAGACGCTCCTCACTTCCCAGACGGGGTGGCTGCCAGGCAGAGGCTGCAATCTCGGCACTTAGGGAGGCCAAGGCAGGTGGCTGGGAGGTGGTTGTAGCGAGCCGAGATCACGCCACTGCACTCCAGCCTGGGCGCCATTGAGCACTGAGTTAACGAGACTCCGTCTGCAATCCCGGCACCTCGGGAGGCCGAGGCTGGCGGATCACTCGCGGTTAGGAGCTGGAGACCAGCCCAGCCGACACATCGAAACCCTGTCTCCACCAAAAAAATACGAAAACCAGTCAGGCGTGGCGGCGCGCGCCTGCAATGGCAGGCACTCGGCAGGCTGAGGCAGGAGAATCGGACAGGGAGGTTGCAGTGAGCTGAGATGGCAGCAGTACTGTCCAGCTTTGGCTCGGCATCAGAGGGAGACCGTGGAAAGAGGGGAGAGGGGAGAGGGGAGAGGGGGGAGGGGAGAGGGGAGAGGGGAGAGGGGAGAGGGGAGAGGGAGCTCTATCTACCACCCTTTTTCATAAAAAAAAAAAAAAAAAAAAATCCGAAACCACACTTTCATAGCTTCAATCCTCACCTGGAGACAGATGGAACCTACATTTCCTTCTTCTGCCTGGAAGAGCTCTCCTCAGAACCACAGATCTGTATTCCCAACAGCCTATTTGATAAATCCTCGTGAATGTGCTGCAAGTGAGTTGGATTCAGTATTTACAAAATCAAACACACTAATAACCCCTGAACTTCAAAAAAAATCTCTGCTCTTCCTCCTGGGGAGGGTACCATCACTCACCCAGATGTTCAAGCCAGAAAGAAGGGATCATCTAGGACTTCTCCATCTTAATTACTCCCATATTCTATAGTACTCCAAATGCTTTCCATTTTAGTTGCTAAATATTTCTTGGACATGTCTCCTCCATGCTACATCCTTTTCTTCGGTTCAGACTCTCATAGGATACAAAGAGTAAATGTTTTTATTTTTAGGTGAGTACTGTTCTAAGCACCTTGTATACCTTTTCATTTAATCATATACAACCAATCTCATCAATTATTATTATAATCCCCATTTTCAGATGAGGACATTGAGGCACAGAGAAGTTGGGTAACTTGCCCAAGCCAGTAACAAACACAGCTGGGATTTGAATGCAGGAGTCCACATACATAACCACTAGGATATGCTGCCTCCAGTAATCTCTAGCCTGGAATACAATAGTCTCCTCATTCTTATTGCTGCCTCTTGTTTCTCATTCTAAAATCTTTCATATAGCCACTCAAAAGCTTCCTCAGTAATGAAGATTGGATTAAACTTGTTCAAAACCATTCAATGATTCCTCATCTCCTAAAAGGCAAAGTCCAAACTAATTGGCATAACCTGCATTACCATTCAGGGTTGTCCCAGCTCAGCTCTCCCACCCCCATGTCCTTGACTTTAGTCATATTCCAAATGTGGGAATTGATTTTCCTCTGTGTCATGTACTCCTCAGCTGGGACCCAAATCCCTTATCCCAGTAAACTCCAACCTAGTCTTCAAGATTCAAATATGACCTCTTCCTCATTTCTTTCCCTAAAAAATAAGGATTCCTTCTTTGGTTTCCCATATTAACTGTATTACATAGCTATTGTCTCATTGTAATATAATTATTTGTTATTATTCATGTCTCTAACCTGGGCTGTGAGATTCTTGAGGGTGGAGAGAGTGCTGTAGACAATTTTACATCCTATGCCTTCTCAGTGTGCTACATAGTTCATTGAACTATTCACTGAGAATTTATTGTTTGAGGGATAAGAAACTAGGACTTGAGAGTATGAGAATGATACCTTAAACAATAGAACAGAATCTTCCCAGTGAATTTTATATGCATAATTTCTTGAAATTTCTAGCCATCAATTCCAATCATCTATCTAATATAGACAACCCCTGACTTATGATGGCTCTACTTACAATTTTTTGATTTTAGGCTGGTGTGAAAGCAATACCCATTAAATAATACACTGCTCAACTTATGAGGTTATGTCCAGAGAAATACATTGCAAATTGAAAATGTAATAAGTCATGTGTGTTTTCACTTACAGTATTTTCAATTTATGATATGTTTATTGAGACATAAACCTGTCATAAGTCAAGGAGCGCCTGTCCATGATTCTCTTCTGCAAAATCCACTCATTTAACAGGCATTTCTTGAGTGCCTTTTATGAATAAGTATCATGCTAAGATGTGGTCAACACAAAGAAGGCTAGTGTCTATTTCTGATATGAGCAAGTGTGTTCAGGGGTTTAGTGTAAGTGCAGGGGACTCAAATAAGAACACGCATTGTGACAGAAACCATGGAACAGGAAGACTCAAGGATTATGAGAGCACAGAGAAAAACACCAAACCCAGTGTGGTAGGGCGACAGCAAATGTCTTGGAGGCGGTGATAGTGATAGCGCCTTCCAAGTGAAGAAGAGACAGGCACCTACATTTCCAGAAAACAAAAAGATCATTGACTTTTCTGAGCTATGACATAGCTTGATTTTGCCAAATAGGTAAACAAGAGACAGAAGATGAAGGGCATTTTTTGCCATGCTAAGAACCTTTGGCTTTATCCTAAAAGATGAGGATAAACTCCCCAGTTGTGAAGGATTTTAGACAAGGCAGTAACATGTCTTTTAAAAAATCACTCTGGGAGTGAGAAGCAGGGAGACAAGAGAGCTGTTCAGTCATCTATCTAGGTGAGAGATAATGGAATTCTAGCTAGAGATCTCTACAGTGGAGAATGAACATTAGGGGATGTGAGAAAAGTTAATGGGGAAGAATTAAACAGCAAAGTGACTAATTGAACATAAAGATAAAGATAAAAAAGCGGGAAGGGTTAAGTTTGGTTCCCAGACTGGTAGAATGACAGAGCCATTCATATAGATACGGAATATGAGAGACGAAGGCCAGAGGGGTAAGAGAATGACATCGTATTTGGAAACTATTGAGATTGTAGCACTGGTATGCTAGTGGAGTTATCCCATAGAATCTATTCAAAATTCAGAGAGGAAAAAAAAGAACTCTGAGATGGAGATAAAGTACAGGAAATCAACACATGAATGTTAAGTGAAAGAGGAGGAGGAAAGGACTAAGGACAGGTCCCTGAGGAAAATCCATGCAAGGCATAAGAAGACATGCTGATGAAGTACCCAGGTGTCCATCTTCACAGTGAAAGAATCATGAAACCATAATGCTCCTAGATACACAGATATTGGTGTAGCCTTCAGGGGTATGCTAAGGCCATTGGAAGCAGGATTGCCTATGTGTGAGCCATATGCTCATCATCAGACCAATGGCTTCTCAGTAGCCAGAGTAGGCTCTAGCTTTAATGAATGAAGAACATAATTTTGTTTCTAATATAAAGTCATGGCTGGGTCAGTGGCTCACACCAGTAATCCCAGCACTTTGGGAGGCTGAGGTGGGTGGATCACCTGAGGTCAGAAGTTCGAGACCAGCCTGGCCAACATGGTGAAACCCCCGTCTCTACTAAAAATACAAAAACTAGCCAGGTGTGGGGGCGGGCACCTGTAATCCCAGCTGCTCGGGAGGCTGAGGCAGAAGAATTGCTTGAACTCAGGAGGTGGATGTTGTAGCGAGCTGAGATCATGCCATTGCACTCTAGCCTGGGTGAAAGAGTGAGACTCCATCTCAAAATAAGTAAATAAATAAAAATAAAAACAAAGTTAGAGAGATTAAATGTAGTTGAGGGATGGCATGAACATAGATATGCATAGCAATCATTATCCCTCGCAGCAAACTATTCTTAAATATTTTCCAAAATGTACTAGTATTTATATATTTGATTTTATCTAACCTCAGGTATGTATGTTTTCAGATTTTCATTTTGGGGGGAACACTGCTATACCGGGTGAAACTCATTAATAATACACAAGTCCAAGCACTTCAATTGTATTGAGGTTTCATTATGTTTCCTAAAAGAGAGGGAAAGAATGCATAAGCCAGAGAATTGAATGAAGCCTTTGCTAGAGACTTATTTTGCAGCCATCTTCAACAATTCTTTGGTCCTCGTGGATGGGAATGTTTATCTATGTATTTGTGTAATATGCGGTCCCACAGAGTCCAAGCACCTGAAAAATCTAATTAGCCTGGTCTTGATTGACTGTGCACAGGATAATGTCATAGTCCTCAGTCTGCTCTTCGTCTCCTACAGCGTGCTTACTGATATGAAAATGAAGACACAGCAAGAGTTTCCATGAGCAGCTGCCAGACGGGCTTCTTGTGCTATCTTGTCCGTACAGAAAAATTGCCCATAAATAAGGGGGTCTGTCCACCAATCAGGGGCTGGGAAGTAGGCTGCACCCAAGGAGAAATCACAGCAGCAGGTTGTATGACTATAACGCAGTTACACCATTAGAGGCAGCATTTTTCAGCCCTTGCTGGGGACAGCCCACCAGCAAACTGCATTGCATAGTTAAGAACTACAGTGAAAACATCAGGAAGAGGAAATTTAAGACTTGTTTTGTTTTGTTTTACTATCATTTAGCAAAATGTTGCTGCCACATTTGGCACTGACCTTGAAAGTTTACAAAATCCATCCTATAAAATGGTCTAAACTACCTTTTGTGGGAGTGAGAAGAACGTGATTCGGACATTGATTAGCAAATCCAAGCAGAGGTGCTATTATCACGAAGCTAATAAAGCTTAAGTTTCCTGGCCCCTCGCTAGCATGAGCCCCTTCAAAGGCCTTGTATTTGTAATTTTGTGGTTTTCAGTTTGCATTCTGTATCTTAAAGAGGACCCCAGGAGTTGCAAAAACTTTAGTCCCATCAAATCTGGATCAGCCCATGGACTTCAGCCATAAGTTGTCCTGTGGCAGAGCCCCCTAATCGTTCCATAGGATCTATTCTCTTTCGTTAATTGAATGATCTAACCACCCACCCCACTCCAAGTTTTAGAAAGGCATGTCTGCCCATGTCTGTCTACATTTCTCAGCCTTTTTAGAGGCTAGGTGGGGCATGTGACCAGGACAAATTTGAGACAGGGTTTTGCTCTGTTTCCCAGGCTAGAGTGCAGTGGCACAATCTCAGCTCACTGCAGCCTCAACCTCCTGGGCACAAGTGATCCTCCTACTTCAGCCTTTTGAGAAGCTAGGGTTACAGGTGTGCACCACCAGACCTGGCATTTTTTTTTTTTTTTTTTTTTTGTAGAGATGGGGTTCTCACTTTGTTGCCCAGGCTTGTCTTGAACTCCTGGCTTCAAGGCATCCTCCTGTCTCAACCTCCCAAAATGCTGGAATTACAGGCATGAGCCACTGCACCCGGCCACCAGGACATTTTTGTCAGATGAGAGCAGAAGTAACATGAGCAATTGCTGGGTTTTCCCTTTTGCAAGAGTGTGTGCTCCCCTTTTTTATTTCCCCTCTTTCTTTTGGCTGACAAAAGGCATTAGCTGGGAGCAGCCACGTTGGACCCAGAGACAGAAGCCATGTTCACGATATACTTCCCTCTGCACTATTACTTGAGAGAGATACAAGCTCATGTTTACTTAAGTCTCTGTACTTTGGGGGCCTTTTTTTGACAACAGCTCAGCCTGTGCTCTTCTCTCCCATTGGATTCACTGGGTCAGGGTTTACTTCAGAGGCAATGTGAAACGGAGAGAGTTGGCAGAGTACGCCTGAGTCAAAGCCTTTGGAGGGTATTGAAGAGTCAGAAGCTGGAGAGACAGATATACAAGTAGTTAGGAATAGAATCATGATAAAGATTCCCTCTTATTCTCCTTTAATTGATAGCACTGTCATGAAGACAGCGATCCAGACTGAGAAAGAAATAGAAAATTTAGTTGAGATACAATGCAGGTTTTTCTGGCTGTCTCAGCTTTGTCTCTTCAAATATACAAGTGTTCAGAAATAGAATCATGATAAAGAAGGAATTCTGTATGGGTGTGGTGGCTCACCTGTAATCCCAGAACTTTGGGAGGCTGAGGTGGGTGGATCACTTGAGGTCAGGAGTTCGAGGCCAGCCTGGCCAACATGTTGAAACTCCATCTCTACTAAAAATACAAAAATCAGCTGGACGTGGTGGTGTGCACCTGTAGTCTCAGCTACTTGGGAGGCTGAGGCAAGAGAATCGCTTGAACTCAGGAGGCAGAGGTTGTAGTGAGCCAAGATCATGCCGCTACACTCCAACCTGGGCTACGGGAGTGAAAACTTGTCTCAAAAAATAAATAAAAAATAAATAGAGGATTCAGTCAGGTAACTGGTGGGCTCAGGATCAGAAGGGGGGCAAGAGAGGCAGGTCCCGGAGCATTGGCTGTTGGTGCCCATGGCTTGACAGTGGGGCATGGGTATATTGGGCTGTGGTGTGAAGAAGAGTCCATAAGGAAAGCCATGTAAGCCATCAGGCTTTGTGTCTCCTGACCTGCACCCCCAGCCTCAGCTGATGGAACCGAGGATGAGTGCTGCTCCTACGCTATGGCCTATAGGCTAGCCAGTCCTGCACCATTCCTCCCACCAGTATGTTCTACTCTGATAGGATTGACTATTGTGCTCATATCCTTTCTCATATGAAGTTTGAATGAGAGAGCTAGAAAGAGAGAGTGAAGAGTTGGCAGTGGGAGTAGAAACCAAAAGACATGAAGGAAGAAGACAGTAAGAAAACAATAAGACAAACTGACCCATCAAAAGAAGCAGGGAGAAGGGTCAGGAGAGGAAGCAGGTAGATGGAGGAACCGAGTCAGGACCGCAGCTCACTTGCTTTTGAAATTCCAGAACTTTGGCTGCAGGTTTAAAGCCACTGCTCTACCCTCCACTTCATTAGTTCTTCATGAGATTCTCTGGCTTTGCAGCTTCTGAAAATATGTTTTTCCTTCTTTTTTGCCATGGATAGCCTTCAAATAAACCCCTTTAACTGAGAGAAACTGTGCTGATTTGAAGAGTCAAAGCCGAGATAATCAGAAAAACTTGCATTTTATCTCCTCTAAATTTTCTATTTCTCTCTCAATCTGGATTCACTGACTTCAGTGCTATCAATTAAAGAAGAATAAAAGGGAAGCCAGAGATATTTTTGGGACATGAAGGTCTGATGTTGAAGTTGAAAAAGTCAGGAAAGTGATGGAGTGTGTCCTTCGCTGCATATAATTTGTCCAGATGAACCTCGTAGCAGAATGACAAGATGTCATTGTTCATGTTTGCAGCAGATACAAATTTAGAAGAGTTTATGTGTATTTAGTCTCACTGCTGGAAGAGCTGTTAGAACATGACATGCTATTCTGGTTCCCTCCTGTGAATTCCTGCTATGCTAGAGGGAAGGGAAGAGGTTTTACATTGTGTTCCGAAGACATCTACTTTAAGGAGCTATTTTTCTGAAAAGGAAAGATGATAGCTTCAATAATACCTGGCAGGCATCTGCAGAGCTCACAGCCATTTTTACCTTATCAGATTTGTCCTTCAACTCCTTGGAGAGAAAAATGAGTGAGCAGAAGAAGCATTCTGTCAATTTTAGAAAATAAGGCTCTCTAGCATTTCTGCCTGATCTCTCACTTTTCTGCTCAGCCCATCCTCATCTCCAGCTCCATGCGCCGCTTTGACATCCCTGCTTGCGCTCTGGGACTACATGCCTCTGCACCTCCATCTCCAAGTATGAACATCCATTCCTCTGTCAGCCAAGACTTGACTTAAATTCCAGGTCCTTTTTGAATTGGGGTGGCTGGAGGCTCTTTCTCTAGCTACTGAATAGCATTGCCACGTACCAGATATGGCCTGGGAAGACATCTGAACACATACATATGTTCCCAACCAGGTGTTGGGCACTTAGAGCAGGGGTCAGCAAGCTATGGCCTGGGTGCCCAATCTAACCTACTCCCGATTTTTGTAAATGAATACAAAACTCATTTGGATGAATGAATATCTATTAGTATATAGCCACACCTATTTGTTTACATCTATAGCTGCTTTCATGCTTCAGCGGCACATTTGGGTACTTGTCTGCACACCTAAATTATGTACTTTCTGGTCTTTTATACAATTTTGCTAATCCCTGACATAGAGGAAAGTGACCATGCCCAATCTAGCATCTGATACAATGAAAACACTCTGAAAATTCTTATGGAGGAAAGGGAGAAAAAAAAGAAGGAAGGAAGGAGGCTCAAGGAGATAAAATGAATTACCCTCAAATCACATTTTGCACAATGAAATTTTAGAACAGGATTCAAATCAGAATACACTCAGGATTGGCTATTTCCAGTAAGCAGGCAGGTGGAGGAGGGAGAATTAAAGGGATTGGAATAAAAGGGGTTGTTCTAGTGCACTATTGCTGCGTTATCAACTACTCGGAAATGTAACAACCATTTTATTGTATCTCATGATTTTTGGGGTTAGACATTTGGTGGACAGGGTTTGATTGGGTGATCCTTCAGTCCCATGCAGTGTCAATGGAGATGACTTGGTGGTATTCAGCTGGCAGACAGGCTGGTTTTAAAGGTCCAGTTCAGCTGTACTGTATGCCCGGTGCCTTGGTGGGTACGGTCGTAAGGCTGGGCTCAGCTGCGGCGTCTGGCTTCAGGATGGTCAGACTTCTTACATGAAGGTTCAGGGCTCCAGGAACAAGCAGTTCAACAAACAGGCAAAAGCTACATCACCTTTTTATGATCTAACTCCAGAAGTCACAAAAAGACACTTCCACCCTACTCTGATGGTTGAAGTAGTCATGAGCCTGCTTAGATTCAAGGGGAGGGAACATAACCCCCAACTCTTAATGAGGAAAGATCAAATAATTTGTGGCCATGCTTAAACCACCCCAGGGGAAAGAAGATGGAATTGTTGGGGGCAAGTAACCAACGTTTACTAAAGGTTTTTAGTAGTTATTTCACTACAACCTTCTGAAAAAGGTATTATTCCCATTTGACAGTTTAAAAAATACATTTAAGATTAAATGACTTAATTAACTTACACAAAATGACTGAGCTGGGGAGTTACAGAGCTGTGATTTCAACTCAGGCGTAACTCCAACTCTGGAACTTTTTCTATTATATCATGATGTCTATCACAGATAAATGAAGAAGAGTCAAGCATGGCAGACAGGGCAGTGATAAGGTTAAAAGGAAAAGCTCATATCTTTGCCTTCCAGATCTTGGGAAATAATTGTTGGTGGCAGCAGGTGCCTGAGTGTCTTTCTGCAAAGACAGAATGCCCTGGTATAACAACAATAACAACACTTGCTGAAACCCCAGTCTGGAAAGTGCCAGACTGATCGCTTCTCCAATTCCTAGGCAGCTATGCCAGGCAGTCTCTGACCAGAGTCACCACACCTTTGAGCACTCAAAAGGGTGATGCTGATAAACTACTCAACTATCTCCTATGCAGTAGGTGACTCTCACATCTTTGTCTTCAAACAGATCCTCTCACACGGGCAAGCTCCAGGCCCCAACTTCAAACTCCCTATAGGCCACATCCACTTCGATGTTCCCGAAGCTCAGACTCAACATGTCAGGACACACAGCATCATTTTCTCTTAGCACACTTCTGCTCCTCCTGCCCTCCTTGGTCTCCAGACCTGTGAATCATCACCGATTGCTCCCTAACCTCCTCCTGAGGTGCAAGACAATATAGTCTGGTAGATTAGCACATGGGCTTTGGTACTGTGCTGCCTGGGTTTGAGTTCCTGTTGGCCTTAGTTATATGACTTCAGGCAAGTTATTCTATCTCGTTGAGCGTCTGTTTGAGATGATAGACTCTGAGATGTCAACAAAAATAGTACCTCCTCAGAGCATTTTTAGAACTGAGCTAATATTTTGAAGTGTTTAAAATAGCTTGTGGCACATACTAGGCATGCAGTAAACATTAGCTATCATAATGCTCAATTACTTTCCAAGTTCTAGTAGTTTTTCTTATGTATTTAGGGTTGTTTTTCTTACTACCTTGACTATCTTAGCCCAACTCCTCATGACCTTATCCCCATGTAGTTGTGATTACTTTACAAGAGGGGAGACTCATGCCCTCACTTCTTCTCCATCAATCTGTGCTGCACATAGCTAGCTGAAAAATCTTCTCCATTTATTGGTTTCCTGTGTACTAGGCAATACACCAAGCATTTTAGAGATATTATCTATAACCTTTGCAACACCTCACTAAGCTGAGGACTCTATTATTCCTCCTATGACAGATAAGGACACTGGCCTCAGAGAAAATAACTTGTCCAAGGTCACACAGCTAGTAAGTGGCAGAGTCAAGATAAGCAACTTGTTGATGTTCTCTTATCACTCCATACTTCACTCTTCTATGACATCAGACTTCAATATTCAATATATCATCTCCCTGCTTAGGAACTTAAGTAAATAAATAAATAAGCAAATAAATCAATGACTTCAGGGAAGGAGAGCTAGAAACCTTCAAAAGTTTTTTATTATATATAGGATTTCATTTACCCTAATATTAAAACACAGGTCAATTTAGCCCCAAATTAATTTTCTAACTTAGGGCCTAATTTCTAATTGGGACTTCTCAGCCCAAACTCTCTATTCTAGTCTGTCTGACGTACTCATCACTCTACCACAGACCACAGTGCATTCCTGTCTCTAAGTCTTGGTGACATTCACCTAGCTGGATTGCTCTTCCCGCATTACTGCACATCCATCTAGCCAAATTATACCCAGGTCACACCTCAAACCCCACTTCCTCCATGGGCCAAAATAACAGATGCTGGTGAGGGTGTGTGGAAAAAAGAACTCTCATACATTGTTGATAGGAATGTAAATTAGTACAACCATTACAGAGAACCATATAGAGATTTCTCAAAAAAAAAAAAAAAAACCCTGAAAATAGAACTACCGTATGATTCAGCAATCCCACTACTGAGTATTTATGCAAAGGAAAAGAAATCAGTGTACCAAAGGGATACATGCACTCCCATGTTTATTCACAATAGCAAAGATATGGAATCAACTTGTATCCATCAGTGGATGAATGAATAAAGAAAATGTGTTTTATTTATGCAATGGAATACTATTTGTCCAAAAAAAGAATGAAATCATGTCATTTCCAGCAACATAGATGGAACTGTAGGTCATTATATCAAGTTAAATAAGCCAGACACAGAAATAAATATTGCATGTACTCACTTATATGTGGGAGCTTAAAATATGGATCTCATGGAGGTGGAAAATCAAACGGTGGTGACAAGAGACTGGGAAGGATTTAGGTGTGTGGATGAAGATAGATTGATTAATGGGTACAAACATACAGCTATACAGAAGGAATAAGCAGTAATATTCAATTGTAGAGTAAGGTGACTACAGTTAACAACAATGTATTGTAGCTAGAAGTGAGAACTTGAAATGTTCTCAACACATAGAAATGGTAAAGTTTATGGTGATGGATCTCCTAAACATCCTGAAGTAGAAGTACACATTCTACGCATGTGACACAATGTCACATGTACCCCATAAATATGTACAAAACCCAAACCAACAAACAAACAAAAATCACAAAGGGCCTGAGATTTCATAATAGCTACTGGCAAGCTAACAATTTAGCCAGCCAAGTTTCATGGATGCTGGTAGAAGGCATAGAACTCCTGGGTCAGAGACAAAGGACAGTTTTTAACTCACAGCAATGGTAGTAGCCAGAGTAGCAGCATTTTTGGGCCAGTTCTTCAAGTCCTGATGCCCCTGGGGTAATGTGGAGAGGGTCAAGTGACACCAGCACACACAGTAAGCTGCACTATAAGGAGAGGAATAGAGAGAACTTAGGACAGCCTCATCTTTTATAATGGGTGGTAAACACGCTTCCCTTTTACTATCTCTAAACTCCAATGCTTGATGCTTCCTAGAAAGACATTACCTCTCTCTCTCAATGTGTTTACTATACAAAAATCCTTGAAAAGTTAGCCAAGAACAAAGATAGTCCATGCCCCCACTCACAAGACATATGGAAACAAGAATCCCATGAAGAATGGTCTTTTGACACTGACAACGCAGGCTACATTGATATTGCCTTCCTCTGTGTTTCTAAAACAGTATTTGTCTAGCTTGAGTGATGTGCAAAGCACTTCTGAGAAAACAAATTCTCATAGGCCTCCTAGGGTTCTCTTAAGCACTTATATTGTAATGTTATTTAAGTACGAGTAAGCCTAGGTGTATTCTCATTGTGCTCGTAGCTCTTACATACTAGAAAAAAGGGCAAGAAGTGTAAATGCAAACCAAAACAAGAAAAGCAATCAATTTCATATTTACAATATTAAATTATTGTTACAGAAATTATTGCTTGGCTAAAACTAAATTGTCGATGTAGGCTTTAGTACTAAAAAGAAAACAAGTCCATATCTACATTTATCCTGCTCTTGTTTTTTTATTTCAACAATATCAGTGTGAATAATGCCTATTTGCAAAATATTTTGTACAAAACAGTATTAATAACAATAAGCTTTTGTTTGCTAATTCAGGGTTATTATACCTTATAGTTAACCTAAGTTAAAAAGCAATTTTAAAATAAACAAAGAAAAAAAGAAAAGAAAAAAGAAAACAAAACAAAAAAGCAATTCTAATGTTATACTGCTTTATAGACTCTGAAAAGTTACATTCTCTTAAAATTTCTTAGCTTTACTGAATTACCAAATGTGTACTAAATGTGTTTGTCTAATTTAGTTATTGGTGGCATCAGCATATCTGGGTTTTTTTTTCCTTGCAGATGTCAAAAACAAATTTCTAGTTTTATTAAAGAGTTGATAATAAGAATATTGACAGAATCCTGTACATATCAGAAATATAATTTTATGAATAATTTGATCTTCAGTCAAGTTTTCTTTCTATCACAGTCACTTTGACTTTACCTAGGATATTTAAACTCCTGTGAAAGCTTTGCTCATCCAGAGGAGTCCCATGTCCTTTGGCCATTCATTGGCTGTAGCATCTCATTTACACTTCACATCCACTAGAACAGTCGCAGCCGTATGTTACTGCTTGACCACAGTATGTTAGTGTAAATGATGGCAAATCTAAGAGTCTCAAGTTATTGAATAACATGAGAGACTAAAATATTACCCTAGAAATAGGTTTTGTGATGGCAAATCATCACCAGACAGGACTTTGATATGAGGAGAGAGGTGGGCACAGCCTTCTTCCTGACAATTTGACATTGGAACATAGCTATCCATAATAGTGCTCAGACACTAAAAGTCAGTAAAAGTCAAAATCTCTAATTTGTGGAAATTGCTTAACAATTATACATACATAAATGTCATATGCAGAACATACTTAAATCACTTTTTGATTATCCTAATCATAAAAAAATAACATTAGAAAATTTTTGTTGAGAATTGAGGATCCCCAAGAGTCTGTCCCAAGGCCCACAGGAGTTCATGGACAAAGCCTGAGAAACCTGTTGCCAGGAAGCATCTTTGCCAGTGGTATGCGCCACGGGTCTTTTCATCTCTTCCTTCCTTCCTAGCTATTTTCAATCTCCAGATTTTATTGCTTTTCTGTCTCTTAGAACTGACCTCCAACTCTTCACACAACAAACACACTGACCTTTTTCTCTTCCCTCTCAGTCACTTCCTGCAGCTTTCTCAGCCTAATGCAGCCCTCTTCCTCATGAGTGGCCATTCTTTTGGCATCTACCCAGGAGGCTTAACAACGGCGACTGTTTTCCTCAACTGGAGAGACACTTAGGCACAAAGACATCAAGGGCTTTGCCTGAATTCACTCCTCGGGCCAGGGATCAGGCCCACCTCTTCACCTCCTTTTACGTATTTACTCCGATAGGCGGGTCCCCGCAGTCACGATTACACACAGTGAGCACCAGACCCTGCAAAAAGATAGCACCAATGAGGAGGGTCACGGTTCCTGCTACAACAACTTTTGTTGTTGTTGTTGTGTTTATTGAGATCAGTTGAGATCAGTGGTTTTTAAACACTTTTTTTTTTAACAACTGTGGTAAAATACACATAACTTAAATTTACCATCTTAACCATTTTGAAGTATGTAGTTCGTTGGTTTTAAGTACATTCACTTTCCTGTACAACTGTCACCACCATCCATCTCCACCATCCATCTCCAAAACTCTTTTGTTTTTATTTGCTTTTTTTTTTTTTTTTTTTTGAGACAGGGTCTTCCTCTGTCTCCCAGGCTGGAGTGCAGTGGTGTGATCATGGCTCACTGCAGCCTCAACCTCCTGGGCTCAAGAGATTCTCCCGACTCAGCCTCCCAAGCAGCTGGGACCACAGTCACCTGCCACCATGCCTGGTTAATTTTTAAAATCATTACTACTATCTGTAGAGATGGGGTCTCTCTATATTGCCCAGGCTGGTCTCAAACTCCTAGGCTCAAGTGATCTTCCCGCCTTGGCCTCCCAAAGTGCTGGGATTACAGATGTGAGCCACTGCGTCCGGTCCAGAACTCTTTTCATCTTGGAAAACTAAAACCCGCACCTGGTATACAGCAACTTCCCTTCCTTTCTCCTCCAAGTCCCTGACAAACACCATTCTACTTTCTGTCACTATGAATTTGTCTACTCTAGGCACCTCATATAAGTGGAATCACATATTTGTCTTTTGGGAACTGGCCCTTCCCCTTTGATATAAAATACAATGCACGCACAAACATCAGATTAGCCTGAGACCATGCTGGCCTTGGGAAAGGCCCTTGCTGTTCTGCACTCCCACACACAGGGCTGTTCCCTCTGCATACCTCTTCCCCCCACCTCTTGTCATGCAGACTTGTCAGCTAGTTGAAAGTTGACTCCATTCCTTTGGCCTCCCAGGTTGAGAGTGATTAGATTAGACCTGGAAGAAATAGCTGCTCTCACTGTGGAATAATGAGCAGTGGTTCTTAACCCCATTTTTTTGGTTTTGGCTAAGAGCTTTTGAGGATCTAATGAAAGCTGTGTGCCCTCTTTCAGAAAATGACACAGACATGCATACTTTCCCATGTAGCTTCAGGGGCTTGTATACCCTGATTTGATTTGGGTTCCCTCAAAAAGAAGACCCTGAGGTAAAGGATTTGGGAACAAGTCATTCATCTGGGAGGCAATCCCAGGGAACATGATGAGGCCTGAGACAGGAAAGGGAGGAAAGCCAGTGAAAGGTATGCTCATCAGCGGGTACCACTGTGGACAACAGAGGCCCGCTGGCTCTGGGGACCCTCCAAAACAACGTGCAGAACATACCTCAGAATCGTCCCACCGAGGGGTGAAGAAGCTATGTGCTTATTCACCAACTCACATCTTTTATTGGCTGGAGGTCATAGTGTTAACTCTCAGGCCATCCCAGCCTGCTCTGACCTTGGGCAGGTGTGCTCCTGCAGCCACACAAAGCCCTCAGCAACCAGGAAGGCTGGCTGGTTTATGGAATTACTCACTGAAGCTGAAGGTAACCTCTGGGTGGGCCGAGGAGATGGAGGAGTGGGGGTGGGGGGACATGAACACTGTTTGCTGTGGCTTCCTAAAAGCTAATCCACACATCCAGGTTAAGAGCCTTTGGAATAGGCTTACTAACATCCTTCCAGCTATAGTAGCCTGTTGTTCAGTTTTCGCAGTGGACAACTTGCTTGTACTCTCAGGCCCAATTCTTCAAGCAGATATTTAAGGGAGTCCTCTTCCAGGCAGCCTGTGGCAGGCATCCTTGCTGAGACTGCACCAGCCACATAGCTTAACATAGCCCCATCTGTGGGTCTGATGGAGCTATCATTATTTACTCTAGATGTTCATTCTGACAGCAGTGAGTGGCAAGGCCCAGCCCAGTGGACTCATGTGTTTAATTCTGTAGTTTATGAGAATAAAGCACACAGTGGGAACCTGCAAAAAGTTTAAATGAAAATGGCCTGGCTGCCACCTCAGATTGTATTCTCTGTTGTTCATTTCCCTGCCTTATAATTAAAGTCCACAGAGAAGGCAATTTCATTAAGCAATAAACCACCACCAACATGGGGACCTTAATGATAAAACGCAATTTACAAAAACAACAACACCCAACCATGAGCATCAGGACTTTTTGATGGTGGCTTTCCTGATTGTCACACTGTGGGATGTGGAAGCAGAGTAGAAACAATTAGGATCTGGAATCTTGGCTTCTATTTAGGATTAAATTGTGTCTCTCCAAAAATTGTGACCTGTGACTATAACACTTTTTAGAAATATAGTCATCCCTTGGTATCCACGGGGGATTGGTTCCAGGATCCCTGTGGATACCAAAATCCATGGATGCTCAAGTCCCTTATATAAAATGGCATAGTGTTTGCCTCTAACGTACGTGCATCCTCCCGTATACATTAGATCATCTCTAGATTACTATAATACCGAATACAAAGTAAATGCTATGCAAATAGTTTTACACTGTATTGTTTAGGGAATAATAATAAGAAAAAAGTCTGTACATGTTCAGTAGAGATGCAACTCTTCTTCTTTTTTCCAAGTATTTTCGATCTGCAGTTAGTTGAATCCAAGAATGCAGAACCCATGGATATGGAGAATCAACTGCAGAGTCTTTACAGATGTCCAAGTTAAGATGAGGTCCTTAGGGTGGGTCTTAATCCACTAAGCATGTGTTCTTATAAAAAGGAAATTTGGACCTACAGATAGGCATGCATAGAGGGAAGACAGTGTGAAAACACAGGGAGAAGACAGCCTGAGAACAGACTCCCACACGGCCCCCAGAAGGAACCAGTCATCTGACACCTTGATCTCAGGCTTCTAACCTCCAGATCTGTGAGACAATACATTTCTGCTGTTGATGCCACCAGTTTGTGATACTTTGTGACAGCAGCCCCAGGTAACTAACACAAACTTTGAATAAGGGAACGTGCTGCAGTCCAAGCTTAGGGAGAGTGATGGGGCAGCGAGAGAGCATGAAGAACATCATAACGGGAAAGACACAGCAGGAAGTGAGGCTGGGAGTCTGAACCATCACGGCACATGCCACTGAGTCACCAGGAATCAGGGACAAGAGTCAAGAGAGTTAATACCGGGTACAGGCAATTGGAGAAGAACTCACTCTCCATCAATGGGCCTGTTCTCTCCCCCCTTTCTCTTTTGCTGGGAATTCCCTCTACCTTCCTCCACAACTTTGAGGAACTACCCTCTTGAAGAAGTCCATGTCCCTTTCCCTCTTGCTGGGACTGCATTGAGGGGCCTCATATGTACCCACAAGACCTGCATCTTATCCCATCAGAGTGTTTGTCTCTCTGCATTGTAATGGCCTCCCTGGAGTTCCCCTTATTGGCTGTAACCTCTCTGAGCACAAGTGCCAGGTCTTTTCCATTATGTATCCCCATCACAGGGGAAGAAAATGCTTGTTGAAGAAACAAATGAATGATGGAGGAGGCATAAAAAGCATGGACTTGATATTAAGATAAAAATTAGCATCTTGGGGACATTTATGTATTTCCTGGGCTTGAAGTGATTGTGGGAAGTGGCTTCCTAGGTCAGATGTTGGTCAGCAGAACCAGCAGTTGGGAAGGGTTTGCGGCTGGTTGAGGTTGGCAACACTGTAACTAAAGCCATGTAGCATGCATTCATTCATCCGTTCATGCACAAGCATGCTTCCAGTGCTGTAGTGTCCCAGGCACTGAGCTGGGTGCCAAGGATACAAAGATGGGAGACTAAAATTCCTTGAGGGCTTTACAGATTGGTGGTGGGAAAACACATGTAAACAAGAAAGGGCAAAGGATATATTTTCAAAGATGTTTGCTGGATCATTATTTATACTATAAAAAGTTGGGGACAACCTCAGGGCCTATTTATGGGGAATTCTGACTATAGGAGAAACATGACCATATATTCTGGTTGATAATTTAGAATATATCTTACATCCGGGTAGTTATTACCCTGGCCCTGAAAAGTGTTGCCGCAGAAAAGTGTTGCCGCATAGCTGACACAATAACTGTGCCTTAAAAGTCCATCCCTCCATTCTGTCAGGCCAGCAGCTTCAGGAACCTGATAAGACCAGTGAATTCAATGAGCCCAAGCCTATCACCACACTTGATTTGCTGCAAAATGAGTTCTTTGGTCAGAGACAATCCTGTATAGGGTACTATGACAATGAATGAGGCATTTTGTAAGTCCAGGAGTACTGGTTTTGGTAGAATTGTGGATAGAAAAGGTAAATCTATAGCTGCTACTCCTGCCATGATGGAAGGGGTCCAGTGTAATCAACCTCCTGGCAGGTGAATTGCTGCACCCCCAGGGGATGGCGCTGCATGGGGGCTCAGTATTGGTCTCCACTATTGGCAGGCTTGCTGAATGTCAGTCCATGTTGCTGAGCCCATGGGTAACCTCCATCCCTGCCTCCATGACTGATGACCCCATTGAGCAGACAGGAGTTATTGGAGGAGAAGGCTGATTGACATAGAATAGGGTGCCTTGTTCACCTGGTTATTGAGATCTTCCTCTGTTGAGGTTGCTTTGTACTTATTCAGAGAAATCTATCTACATAATCCTTTTCCAGGTCTCCTTGTCACCAATCTTCCAAATGTGTTCCTTCCAAGTCTCTGGCCATTTAACTACTTCCCATGAGTCAGTGAGTCATACCACTGATTATCATGAGGCATACTCCCGATTATCAATTCTTCCAGAAAAGGATAAGCAAACAGATACATTGCTCAATATTCTGCCACTAAAAGGATTTCCCTTTGCCTCTATCCTTAAGGGCTTTGAGAAAAGGTGTCATGCTCACCTAGCTGCCCACTTTCAAGTAATACTAGCATATTGGGCAGGATGGTCTGTAAACCAGACCTAAATAATTCTTCTTCAGTCATTCAGTTGTAGGGAAAATACCATGAGAATGTGGGTGCAGGTGGGTAAAGAAGAAGTGAGTAGCAAGAGTAGAAGCCATTCTGAACCACTTGTTTAGACAACTTACCTCTGCCTTCAGGATAGGCCTGAGTCTCTTCCACTCAATGAAGTGCTGTTTTGCATGCTCAGTGTTGTGATGCAGTGGGTCAGATAGCACTCAATGAATGATGGGCAACTCAAGTCCCATGTCCATTTGGTGGCCCATGATCAAATGGTCAGTCTATACTAGGGCTCAATTGCAAGCCAGAAACCGTTTCCCAAAAGGACAATAGTTGCTGACAGGGGATTGTATATCTACTCCAACATCCTGAAGATATGCACTATGATTCACCTAAAGGAGCATTTCCAAAGGCTCCAGACAGCATCCATATTGGCCACAGACTCTTAAAGCACTAATAGATTTACTGGGTCATATGGCCCAAGTGGCAGAGCAGCTTTAACGGCAGCCTGGACATCCATCAGAACTGAAAACCTTTCAATTATTTGATGAATGGGTTAGAGCACTCCCAAATAAGATATATGTGGCCTCCAAAATTCAAAGAGGCCCACTAGCCATTATGCCCATTCTTAGTGGTAGGAAGACCCAATGCAGCAACTTGTCCTTCACTTTGGAAAGATTATCTTGACATGGCCTAGACGACTAGATTCCTAAGAATTTCACCTAGGTGGCAGGCCCTTGAGTTTTTGCCAGATGTATCCCACTCTCTGGCATGAATGTGTCTTGACGTGCTGTCCAGGGTAATGGCTATTTCCTACTTTGCAGGCCCAAGGAGCATGATGCCATAATGTAGAGCGCCAGCGTCATATTCTGTGGATTGAAGATGCAATACAAAATCCAGACTGGATTTTGACAGAGGACTGAAGAGTTCATAGAGTCTTGAGGCAGGCAGTGAAGGTGCACGGCTGAGACTTGCCAGCTGAAAGCAAAGGGCTTTTGATGGTCTTTACTAAGATGTATGTGGAAAAGCATTCACTGGGGCACTTGTCATCCTGGAGCCCATGTAAAGGGTGGGTTGTGAAACCTGCTGAATTTGAAAGACTCCACATTATTTCCCACGTTGTATGCCTTGTTACTATTTCCGTCGGTGGTGTGGAACGTCAGCTGATCTTGTACTCCTTTTTCTCGGCACAGCTTCGTAACTCCTTTGTATCAAAATGAAAATCAGGAATATTAGAAGCATTTGACTTCTAAAAACAACAGGTACTTCATGGCAGGGAATGGTGTGAATCTATGGATTATGTTGCATACTGGAATGTGGAAGAGCAAAACATGCCAAGGTTATAATGAAATTCAGATATTCACTGTGGGTACTTTCCCAGGAAAATTGTCTAAAACAAACAAGCACTCATATATAGAATCACACATTCTCACTGACCTCCATTGCATTTTGGAACTGTATGAAAAGATACAAAGATGAATGTGGTGTCCCTTTCCAGAGGTGCTCACTGTCCAGATGGGAATGCAAGATTAAATTAGCCGGAATGAGTTCCCCGGGCTGCTAGTTAAGAGGAGATTTTTGATGAAGGACTTTTAAATGGGCGCATCAAATACCTGCTGGGGAGAATATCACTCCCTGATAAAAGGGACATCAAATAATAGAACAGCTGGCCAGGAAGGGACTTTAGAGGCCATGCAGTACAAGCCTCTTATTTGACAGATGAGGAAAATGAGACTTCTTGTGTGGAAGTGATAGGACCACAATCACACAGCTAGAAATTTTAGAGTTTCAGTGAAGTTTAATATCCTGGCCCTTCCTTTCACAAACTATATAATCAAAATGAGCAAGTTGATTGACTTCTCAGTGCCTCAGTTTCCTCATCTGTAAAATGAGGTAAAATGAGGATAATGACAGTACCTACTCACAGAGTGGTTGCAAATATTTCTCTAAAGGAGATATTTAATGTCAAGCATGGAGCACAGTAGTACATAGCAAACAATAAATGTGCTATGTTATTAATTGTAGTAGTAGGATAGGCTTCTGATTCTCACCCCAGTGTGATTTCTAATAGGCTATCTTTAAAACGGCTTTTGTCAGAATAGAAGGTTCTAACTTGTCTCCAAGGGGATTAGACTTCTAACAATGACCTTGTCAGGTGGTCTCTCATCACCTCTAACAAACAATGATCTTTAAAGTATAATGGCAACAGCTTTACTTTCACCTCCCAAATCTTGGGCAATGTCACTCTTGGCTGATGTTAACACAGAATCATTACAGAGAGGGCATTCTGGGAAACAGATTTCTCAGTTGACAATAGGACGGCACAGTGGGCCCCTTCCAACAATCAACTCCATGTCAGTCCTTCTTCCTGTTGAAAATAAGTGACAAGATGTGCCATTTTATTGTATCCCTACATACTGCTAGCATCACATGATGTATCAGCTAGTGACATTTTTGTTGGTAATGTGGTGGCTTGCCTCGTTTAGAGGCTCAAAAAAACCATTCCTAGACACCCAGAACACTCATCAGCTTCTTCAGAAGGCAATGTAGCCATTTGAAATCTCTTTGAGGTTTCAGCTGGCAACACAGAACACCTTGTATCATTAAAAGGGATTTGAAATATGCAGTGCTAAATTGCAATGTATAATAATACATTTCTTCTCTTTGAATCCTCTGTTTTAAGAGAAAATATGCCTGAAGGATTAGAAAACAGCTCTTTCAAGAAATTTCTCAACATGTTTATTTTTAATTTTTAAAATTTAATTTTATTTTTATAATTGCACATGTTTACGGGGTATAGTGATATTTTGATACATATAATGTATAGTGATCAGAGCAGGCTAATTAATATATCCATCATCTCAAACATTTATCTTTTTTTTTTTTTGTCTTGGGAACATTTGATGTCCTTCTTCTAGTTATTTGAAATGATATGTCATTGGTCAGGCACAGTGGTTCATGCCTGTAATCCCAGCACTTTGGGAAACTGAGGTGCGCGATCGCCTGAGAACAGGAGTTCGAGACCAGCCTGGCCAACGTGGTGAACCCCTGCCTCTACCAAAAACTACAAAAAGGTTAGCTGGGCGTGGTGGCACATGCCTGTAATCTCAGCTGCTTGGGAGGCTGAGGCATGAGAATCGCTTGAGCCCAGGAGACAGAGGTTGCAGTGAGCCAAGATCACACCAATGCACCCCAGCCTGGGTGACAGAGTAATACTCTGTCTCAAAATAAAAATAAAAAAAATTTTAAAAATGAAATGATATATTACTGTTAACTGTAGTCATCCTATAGCACTATAGAACACTAAAACGTATTCCTCCTATCTAACTGTAATTTTACATCCTTTAAAAAGTCTGTCTCTGTCTCTCCCTTCCCCTATGCTTCCAAGTCTCTGGCATGCTCTGTTCTACTTTTTACTTTTGTGAGATCAACTTTTTTTTTTAGCTTCCACTTATGAGTGAGAACATGTGGTGTTTAACTTTCTGTTCCTGGCTTATTTCACTTAACATAATGTCCTTCAATTCCATCCAGGTTGCCATGAATAACAAGATTTCATTATTTTTTATGGCTGAATAGTATTCCATTGTGTATATATACCACATTTTCTTTATCCATTCATCTGGTGCTGGACACCTAGGTTGATTCCATATCTTGGCTATTGATTAGTGCTGCAGTGAACATGGAGCTGCAAATGGCTCTTTGATCTACTGATTTCCTTCTCTTTGGATAAATGTCCAGTAGTGGGATTGCTGGATGGTATGGTAGTTCTATTTGTAGTTTTTTGAGGAACCTCCACACTTCTTGATAATGGCTGTACTAGTCTACATTCCCATCAACAGTGTAGAAGAGTCCTCTTTTCTCCACATCCTTGCCAGCATTTGTTATTTTTTTTCTTTTTGATAACAGCCATCCTAACTGGGATAAGATGATACCTCATTGCAGTTTTGATTTGAATTTCCCTGATGATTAGTGATGTTGAGCATTCGTTCATATATTTGTTGGCCATTTGTACATCTTCTTTTGAGAAATGTCTGTTTAGATCACTTGCCCATTTTTAAATCATATTTTTTCTATTGAGATATCTGAATTGCTTGTATATTCTGAATACAAATCCCCTATAAGATAAGTAGTTTCCTCATATTTTGTCTTATTCTGTAGGTTGTCTTTTCACTCTGTTGATTGTGCAGAAGTTTTGTAGTTTGACATAATCTTACTGGTTTATTTTTGCTTTTGTTGCCCGTGCTTTTGAGATCTTACTCATAAAACCTTTTTTTTTTTTTTTTCTTTTTTGAGATGGAGTCTTACTCTGTTGCCCAGGCTGGAGTGTAATGGTGCGATCTCAGCTCCCTGCAACCTCCACCTCCCGGGTTCAAGTGATTCTCCTCCCTCAGCCTCCCGAGCAGCTGGAACTACAGGCACACACCACCATGCCCAGCTAATTTTTGTATTTTTAGTAAAGACAGGGTTTCACCATGTTGACCAAGATGGTCTTGATCTCTTGACCTCGTGATCCACCCATCTTGACCTCCCAAAGTGCTGGGATTACAGGTGTGAGCCACAGCGCCCAACCCATAAAATCTTTTCCCAGATAAATGTCCTGAAATGTTTCTCCCATGTTTTCTTCTAGTAGTTTTATAGTTTTGGGTCTTACATTTAGGTCTTTGGTCCATTTTCTGACATGTTTATTTTAACATCAAATAAAGTGGTGTGTTCTCTTTTGGTGATTCTCAAGAGAAGATACTCGGTAAGAATTAGGTCAGCCCCAAACAGAGATTTATTTCAAGTAGTTCTTAGTGTGATAATATCTTAGGTGGCATAGATGCATTCAAGTCTTTCTTGGATGCCATTTTCCAATACACTGGATGGTAAAAAGAGTTTCTTTAAGTCTAAAGAAACTTAATAGAAATCTCTGCCACCTACTAGCTTTCGGACTTTGAAGAGGCTAACGTAGCGAAACCACCATGGTTTTCCCCATCTTTCCCGGGATGGATCGCTTCTTCTTATCCTTTCCTAGGGCATGTATATGTTGCCAACTTTCTGTGAGAAATTAATTTATATTAATGTAAAAACGACATAGTAGGCAAGTTTTGACCTTTAAGAAAAGAATAGCTTCTCATTTGCTTCTTCTCTCACCCCTTTCATTCTACTCCAAGGAGAGATTGTGCTAACCTGCTTTGATCAGCTTTCCCAACAATGAGTGGGTGAAATTCCAGGGCTGGTCGGAACCCTGAATGGGTTGCAGGGCAGTGCATGGACTGGTGTGTGTCTCTGTTTACTAATTTCCTCCTGGCTGGAAAGGTAAAACTGTAGTGGGCTGCTTGTGATTGCATCAGCCATGTCTTTTTTTCTCCTCCTTAATGTTCTTTATTCTATTGCAGCAAGCAGGCCTGAGAGGGTTGTGTGGAGGGTCAGGTGGGGAGTAGGGAGACAGCTCTAAGCATTCCCAAATTCCCTTCCCTCTGTCATTGGAGATGGGTGGCTTTTAACTGGGATGCTAGGCTCTGAATTTCATATTTAGACACCAGGCATGGTGGTGCACACCTGTAGCCCCAGCTACTCAGGGGGCTCAGGTAGGAGGATCACCTGAGCCCAGGCGATTGAGGCTGCAGTGAGCTGTGATTAGCCACTGCTCTCCATTCTGAGCAACAGAGTGAGACTCTCAAAAAAAAATATATATGCGTATATATATTTCTTTTGGTGTTGTCACTTTAATTTGGCCATTCTAGCAAATGTGTAGTCTTTCCTTTTTAATTATATATATACAATATTATATATAATATTATACATTATATAATATATATTATATATATATTATATATTATAATAAATATATTATATATATTATAATATAAATTATATATACATATATAATTTATGGCAGTGAACTTAGAATAAGACTCCTTGACTTTTTTTTAGTTGAATAGGTAACATAAACTTTTCCTCCCATGTCGCCTATGAATGAACCTGGCCTTAAACAGATACATAAATGAATTGACCTTAATTATGGATATATTGTCTCCTTTTAAAAAAATTATTTAATAGGCTAACTTTTAGAGTACTTGTAGATTCACAGCAAAATTGAATGGAAAGTACTGAGAATTTCCACATACTCCCTCCCCATCCCCATGAGTAGCCTTCCCCTTATCAACATCCCCTACCAGAGTGTTATATTTATTACAACTGGTGAACCTACATTGATACATCATTATCACCCAACGTCCATAGTTTACATTAGGGAGCCACTTTTGGCATTGTATATTCTGTGAGTTTGAACAAATTTATAATGATGCATTTCTACCATTATAGTATCATACAGAGTAATTTCACTGCCCTAAAAATCCTGGGCTCTGTTTATTCATCCTTCCCTCCCCTCAACCTCTGTCAACCACTGATCTTTTACTATTTACATAGTTTTACCTTTTACAGAATGTCACATAGTTGAATTCATACAGTATGTATCCTTTGTAGACTGGCTTCTTTCACTCAGTAACATGCAGGAAAGATTTCTACATGTCTCTTCATGGCTTGATGGCTCATTTCTTTTCAGCTCCCAGAAATATTACATTGTCTGTATGTATCATAGTTTATTAGTCCATTCACCTCCTGAAGGACGTCTTGGCTGCGTCTAAGTTTTGGCAATGATAAGTGAAGCTGCTATAGACATCTAAGTGCAGGTTTTTGTGTAAGATGAAAGTCTTCAACTCTTTTGGGCAAATTCCAAGGAGCACAACTGTTAATCGTGTGTCTAGTTTTGTAAGAAACTGCCAAACTGTCTTCCAACATAGCTGTACCATTTTGCATCCCTACCAGCAGTGAATGGAGGTTCCTGTTGCTCCACATCCTCACCAGCATTTGGTGTTGTCAGTGTTCTGGAATTTGGCCATTCTAGCAAATATGTAGTGTTTCCCTTTTAATTTTTTAAAGATCAATATTGACACTCCCTTTAAAATGGAGGCTGTGTGTGTGTATCTCTGATTTCATATTGACCATTCTTCAATTAGATAAGGAATAATATTTTTCCAGCCCGTTCTCCTCCCTTTGAATGTTGTGTGAAAAGAAAGTAAAAGTTACCAAAGCAAATTCAAGAAATTGAGAAGAAACAGCATTGTTCTTCCTCAGAGAAGAAAGTAAAATCATCTTTGAGAACAATTTGGGTGGCCTGCATTGTCTGGAAGCATTTATGTAAGCTTGGATTTGCCTGTTCCAATATTTGGTAGAACTCGCTATTAAAATAATTTCGACCTGGTGGTAGTTCTTCACTTTCTCCTCCATTTTCTTCTCTTTCTTCTTCCTTTTTGGGGTGGTAGAATAGAGTTTTATATAATTATAGATTCAGTGTCTTTAATGATTATAGATTCCTTTGGTTTTCCATTTCTTCCTGACTCTGTTATGCAAAATTGTATTTTCCTTGGAAATTGTTCACTTTGTATAAATGCTCAAATTTATTTCTATAAATATGATTCTTTTATTATTTTGATATCTGCTTTATCTTAGTTTATCTTCCCTGTTTCATCCATTTGTACTGTCTTTTTAATTCTTAAAAATTTTCCCCCAAATGTATCCATTTTACTAAACAAAATATTTGATTTGGTTGACTTTCTCTATTGTGTTTAACAGGAAGAAAAACTTATTTTCCACTCCTATGATTTATGTGTGAATTGATTTCCCTAAATAATCCAGATTTCTTTCCCCATTTCTTACTCTCTGCATGAAGGTTAACTTGAGTATCTGTTGTTGGGTGACAGCCATTGGTCCTCACTTCTTGGTTGGGTTGATGTAAACCATCAAAAATTCTAAACATGGAGAATAAGATTTCTTTTCACCCTCCAGTCCAGTGCAAGATAACAATCCTGGGTGTGTGTGTCTGCATCTCTCTGGTATGTAGTTCCAAGTTCTACAAACTAGAGGGTGGGCAGGGAGTATTAGTAGATCTGTTTGGCTCTTACTCTTAGTTACACCCTCTAACATAATTTATCATTAATAAAAGTGATAATTTGGTCTTCAGATCTGTGACTCTGTTGATCTTACAGTGGATTCAGAATTTAAGAGACAACAAGGAAGTTATTTATTTGGCTCTCTTACACTCCAAAAAATTTCTGATTTTAATTTTACTAATTTGTGCTGTTTTGTATTATGTAGTCCCTTTTTTTCTTTCTTTAGATTACTTGATGTTCCTTTCAGCTGCTTTTACTTATATTACTGTTCCAATGAGTTTTAAATTTTATTAATTATTCAATTTTAAATAATTATAACTTCCATTATAATTTCTTCTTTGACTCCTGAATTAATTACAGATCTGTGTTTGAAAGATTTTTTAAAATTTTATTTCTTAACAATAGCATATTATGAGGATGTGCTTTCTGATGACCATAAAAACCCCTACAATTCTAAAAGGATAAAGTTCTTTACAAGACATGAGCATTTAAGGAAAGATGAAGAAAACAACTGAAATATCTGGCTGTTAACATATCAACCTAGAATAACTTAAAGAAGCAATATCACTATTTTTCTAAGTCTGAATTTCCCCCTTTAAGTCTTATAACTTGTGCCCTATGTATATGATTACTTTAATATTCTTTAAATGGTATTTTCCTATCATGATATTCCTAATGTAATATTTTTACATTATTTTTAATCATTCTAATGTCTTAAACGAGACAACAAATTATGCTCAACTGAGATATTTTAAGAATTCCTTGTGTGTACACATGTGCATTTCAACATAACCAGCATACATCAATATACCTATTTTTGTTTTTTTTTAAACTATGGGGCTGGGCATGGTGGCTCACAACTGTAATCTTAGTACTTTGGGAGGCTAGGGTGGGTGGATCACCTGAGGTCAGGAATTTGAGACCAGCCTGGCCAACATGGTGAAACCCTGTCTCTACTAAAAATACAAAAATTACCCAGGAGTCCCAGCTACTCAGGAGGTTGAGGCAGGAGAATCGCTTGAATCTGGGAGATGGAGATTGCAGTGAGCCAAGATTGCGCCACTGTACTCCATCCTGGGAGAGAGAGCAAGACTCTGTCTTTAAATAAATAAATAACATTTAAAAAAAATAAAATAAACTATGGTAGGAACGGCCTTTATTGGCTGCAGCAGGAAGTGCCAGAGGGGATACAGTGTCTGCAGACTAGATTGCTGCCCTCCAAAAAGAGGACATATCTACAGTTAATAATAATACCTTAATATTGTTAAATATCCTGTGCTTACATCTGATTGTATTGTATGTTTTTAACACTTTGAATTAGGAACCAAATACAATCTATTCATTGCAATTAGTTCGTAGTTCTTCTAAATTTCTTTCGATCTATAAATTCCTCTTCCACGTTTTTTTCCTTAAAACTTTTTGTTGAAGAATCTGATTCATTCTTTTAAATTCCCCACAATGTGGATTTTGCTGGTTGCATCCCTGTGATATTAACTCTTTTCCCTTGCCTTTTTATTTCCTGTAAGCCGATAGTTAATCTAGAGACTTCAGTTTATATTTCATTTTGTTTTGTGTTTTGCAAGACTCCTCCACAGCTGGTGATGTGTGTTGATATAAGGAAGTATATAATGTCTGATTGTCTCTCTTTTTGTCACATTAGCAGCTGTGGATGACCATTGTCTAGGTCCATTATTTCCTAAGGCATGTAAAATGATGACATTCTATCATTCCTTCTTCAGCTATTAGCTAAACACTTGTATAAGTTATTTCGCAAATATTTTCGTTTCCTCTGAGTTGCAGTTCATACAGTAATGTTAGGATAAATTATGCATTATTTTTCTTTTTTTATACCAGATCTCAAAACAATATAGTTGCTCTATATGTCTATCATCCTACCCTGGCATCCTACAAGGTGATCACACAGGCTCTGTGCAGTATCAGTATGAAGTCATGGGTTTTACGCATTTGATCTATTTTAACCCATGTCAGTTATTATTCTTATTTGTGTTCAAATTGTCCCATCTTTGGCCAACGGGAGTTTTTCAGGATGGCTTCCACGTCATTTTGATATGACTTCATCGTCTTTGATAGTTCCTTGCTGCTCATATGACAAAATATCCCAGATTCATTTTAGATATTTTCTGAACAGATCTGGAATTAGCCTTGTATATCTTATTTCAGTGCAAACTGATATTTTGCATTTAAAAAAGTGGCAGTTATTGAGATAAAATGTAGTTATTGTTTCTCAGTATTTTCAGTGACAGAGTTTCTCTGGTTTCTTTATCTTTGCCTTTGGTATTCTGCACTTATACTATGATGTGTCTAAGTGTCCTGCTTTGAATACTGCATCTTCCTACTCTCTATTCTGTCCTTCTGAAAGTTTTATTAAATGTATGTTAGACCTTTTCATTCTTTAAACACTGTTTTTTATCCTCATTTTAATATTTTTAATCTCTTTATTTCTCAGTGCTACATTCTAAGTAGTGTCTAGGATCTATATTCCAGTTGGTTCATGTTTTTTTCAGTTGCATTTTACTTGTACTTACCATTTTCCCAGGTTTTTAATTTTATGGATTACATTTAAATTTTTAGAAGTCCTTTTAGTTAATTTCCAATTCAGCCTGTTGAGTTTTCATAGTTGTTCTTTTCACATATTTTCATTCTTTCCTTTAAGTCTTACTCATTTTGAAAGTTTATTTATGGTCTCTAACAGATAGTTTGACCATTGGAAACCCCGGTGATCTCATCCTGCTGTGTCTCTCCAGAGACCTACCTGTCAGGACGGGGTATGACCCACCAGAACCACTTTGATTTTTATTTCTCAGCTTGGGGCTTCTTAAGTCATATGAACTGTGTAAACTTAAAACCCAAACCTATGTGAGGACATTCCTGTGGTCACAAATTCTTAGAGGAGATATTTCCCCCACACCAATACCTAGATTGAAACCAAGAAGTTTCCATATTGTTGCCCTGTGCGGATGGAAAAATTTACACCCTTTCCAGTGTCTTGGTTGCGTGCAGTGATTTCATTTTCAACTCTTCGTTTTGCAGGGGTTTCAGGTTGTTGAAACACAAGACTGTAAATGACTGAGACCCTCCCCCAACAAGTTTCCATGAGGTCAACTGATTTACTTATAACTCTAGTTGTCAATTCCCTCTTCATTTTTGGCCATTGAAATTTTCCTTGCTTATTTTTAGTTACTTCTTCTTTGCAAGCACTATCCATCTAAAAGGATGTTTTTGTAGTTTATCTGAAATTTCTATGTGCTCTGTACCAAAAGGGTTTTTAGGCCATGTAATTTGGCGTACCACCAGATGCAGAAATCCAGTCTATGTTTTCATCTTTTCCAAAAACTTTATCTAAACTCATTGTAGTCTATATGGGCTAGTCAAAACACTAAGCTTTTGATGAGAAAAATATTGGTTTAGCAAGTGGCTCAGACATTCTGATTGACAGTTGATAGCATCAAAAACATGCTGATTCCTGTGGGGAAAATAATTAAAGGGATTCTTCAGAGTGAAAATGTTGGTTAATTACATTCCACAATCAGATGGACCCTCTCAAAACATTTATATGATTAATGGCACATCGAAACCCCACTTTAGCAGACACAGCTCCCAAACTGATCTCTTTGTAACTACCTTTGTTTTTAGTACAGTGATTCTGATTTTGTTATCACAGCAGGCCAGTTTCAATGATCAGAACCACAATGTTCTACCACTAATATAAAATAGTGACAGCTTATCCCCAATTTTTAGAAAACTTTTAGCTAATGAATATCAATTTTCTCAGTTATAAAAAATGTCCCCATAATGTTATCTTAATATTTGTGTACCCACAATTGCTTGTGGTCTGTTTAAAAAAGAATGAATTAGTAGGAAACTTATAGTAACAGAAAAATTCATAAACTTGATTTGTTAAGGACATTGTATGTACACTTTTCTGTGAAGATGCAGAGATGTGCACAGAGTTTTTGTAATAAGGTCTTTGTTTCCAGAAGTAAACCTGTCTATGACCCTGAGTGTTTCCATCTCTTTAAGATATTTTCCTGTTTTCAAATCCACTAATCTCTCTCCAACCTCACAACTTTGTTAAGATTATTCTCTGAGAGAATTAGATATATAAATAGTCCATGGCCTTGTGTAAAGGAAATTATAATTTCTAGGTGTTCTGACCCCTGAGTAATGTAAGAAACATCACAGAATGAAGTTTTACAAATTTTGTTGTCACCAGCATATTATATTGCAAATAAGCACATATGATTGGAAGAATTTTGATAAAGTTATAGTGTTTTAAATATGCCCCGGTAATGTTTAAAAGTTGTCCATCTATATGGTCCAGTTTCAAAGCAGTCTGTCAATCAAAGAAACCCAATTAGGTATCCAAAAAGTCATTGAAGAACTGAAGATATTTATTGAGAACACATACGAACACATACCTCTCAGAGTTCCTCCTTTATCTTTCACTCACTTTCAATATACGTTGCATCAACCCCCATATTTCTTTTTTCATCACTCCCCAAACCCCTCCCACAGCCCTAACCCAAGTTTCTCTCCTTTTCTTCAGGTTCTTAAATATTATATTTGCTGCATGACCAAAGGTCAAAGTTGCATCTATTTTTAGGTGATGAAATGATGACTATTGACTAATATTAGTAATCACTTTCTCCAACATTTCTGAAAAGGTTTCTATCTACTTTGTCATATTGCTTTGAAAATGAGTCCTTGAAAACAATAAAAAACATACTGAAGCCCTAAATAGAATGTTGCATTGTACAAACTCCTTCATAACCATGAGTCATTCCTCACAACAGTCCTGTGAGGTACGCCACATTCTTAATCATATTTCACAAAAGGAGACAGTGAGGTAAAGAGAAAGCTGTGGCATAATGGGATCAACACAGATAAAGTGTACTGAGGGCCTTACATGAAATTCAAATAGTGTAGCTCCCATTTTGTAGATAAGAATCCTACTACAATGGGGATACACTTCTCACTCCATAATAGCAACCATCAGAGGCAAGAGGGATTATCATGGTAGCTTCAGATCTCATCCCTCCATCTTTCTTAATAATTTTGCAGCATAAAAGTCCAACATGGTAGACCATCTGGCAAACTGGGACCTTCCTTAGATGGGGAAAGGAGAAGAAATGGGGCAGTGGGGCCAGCATCCTCTTTGGTGTAAGACCTAGAAACACTTACATGCCTGATAATTTTCCCCTGACAGATTCACATGCACATATCTGAAAAGTATACCCACATGTTTGTAGTAAGAGCTGCATGAAGTTTTCTTTTTCTCCTCCTTTGAGAGACAGAGTCTTGCTCTGTTGCCCAGGCTGGAGTGCAATGGTGAGATCTCAGCTCACTGCAACCTCTGCCTCCCAGGTTCAAGCAATTCTCCTGTCTCAGCTTCCTAAGTAGCTGGGACTACAGGTGTGCATCACCACACCCAGCTAATTTTTGTATTTTTCAGTAGAGACAGGGTTTCACTATATGTTGGCCAGGCTGCTCTTGAACTTCTGACCTCAGGTAATCCACCTGCCTCGGCCTCCCAAAGTGCTGGGATTACAGGCGTGAGTCACCGTGCCTGGCCTTCATGAAGTTTTCCTTGTCATTTAAACTCTCTGGGTATCTGTTTCCTCATATGTAAAAGGACCATGAAAAGTAGTGTTTATTTCCTAGAGTGGTCTTGAGGGTTAAATGAGATCATACTTGTAAAGCATTTAGGAATAGTGCATAGTACATGGCAAGGGCTGGAGGAATATTGTAGTTATTATTACTTAGTAGCAGTGGTCATCATACATGTGGTAGATAGAATTACTGTAAAAATACACCTTATACTGGCTTATAGGCAATACGCAATTCACCTTAAGCAGAGGCCTGTGATTAATATAAGTAAATATTTGGATAGTAATGTTGGCAATGGGAGATGTAATAAAATTTTACACTTTCCTCTGTAAGAACGTCCTTATTCAAAACTGTGATAAAACAATACTTTTTGCCTATCTATTGAAACACCAGTATTATCATCTTTCTACCTAATTTAGTAACAACCAGCTTGTATCGAGTATTTACAATGCACTGGATACTCTGCTAAAAACTTAATAATTTTACCTTCTTTAACTACAACAGTAACTGCAAAAGATAGGGGTTATTATAATTATCTTCAGTTTTTAGGTGAGGAGAGTGAGGCTTCAGAAAATTTCCTTAACAAGAATGATGAGGACATTTTTCAGCTGGGCGCGGTGGCTCATGCCTGTATTCCCAGCACTTTGGGAGGCCGAAGGGGACAGATCATCTGAGATTGGGAGTTTGAGACCAGCCTGACCAACATGGAAAAACCCGGTTTCTACTTAAAATACAAAATTAGCCAGGCATGGTGGCAGGCACCTGTAATCCCAGCTATTCAGGAGGCTGAGGCAAGAGAACTGCTTGAATCCGGGAGGCAGAAGTTGCGGTGAGCCGAGATTGCGCCATTGCACTCCAGCCTGGGCAACAAGAGCAAAACTCTGTTAAAAAAAAAAAAAAAAAAAAAAATGAGGACATTTTTCTTTCTTTGTGTCTCTCTATTATCTATCCTAAAGATTTGTTGAATGGATGAAATGACAGTTAAACCTTACCAGTCTTTATTTTGGCCCTTAACCTTACATCCAAAACAGATTTCAAAATCAATTATGAAAACAGGCACAATCATATTTTAGGAATAAAACAATTTCCCCAAGCCATTTTAGGAAGAAAATGGGGATGAAAAGGTAAAACAACACAAGCATCTTGGTGGGACACAGCTGGGAGATACGCAGATTTTATGATTGGAAAGGGTTTCACAGGAGGGTGGATGGCTACGATCACAGAAGAAATCATCTCACCTTCCAAATCATCAGTAGAGATAAATTGGAGCTGGAGATGCCATCCTGCTTTCTTCACGCTCTTTGTATTTCGAGGACTAGTGCTTTTTGGGCTGAGCTATTTGAGCTGCTGAGACAGAAACTGAAATGCAGGCTACCCATCAGCACACACAGCTGCTGCTATCATCCATAGTCTTGAGAGATGGGCAGGTTCAGAGGTCTGGGCAGGCCACACAACAACCAGGGCTTACCCACTAAGGTTAGATGACTTCTCTTCCTCATTACCCATAGGGTAATATGCAGTGGCTCAGTGGCTCTCAGGATAGTCACAACTCTACTGTGTTGCCCTTGGTAAGCTGGAAATTATACCCTTGTTGACATGCTCTGCAGGCTGCTGTTAAAAATGCCAAACAGCAAATTTATCCACTGCTAGGTTCTTAAAGAAACAGATTCTCTTTTCTTGAGGAGCCAATAAAACAGAGGTTCTCAAAGTGTGCCTGAACCGACAGCATTGACATCACCTGGGATCTTGTTAGAAATGCAAATCCTTTGACCCTATCCCAGACCTTCTGAATCAGAAACTCTAGGCCTCCTGAATCAGACACCAGCAATCTGTGCTTTAACAAGACTTCCAGGTGATTCTGACGCATGCTTAAATTTCAGAACCACTTTGCTAAGGGATTAAGGTCAGGAGAATCAAATTGAATACAGAATACAATATCTGAGGGGCAAAGAAATGATGATGTTGAATTTCTTTCCTGGCTGGTCTTTCCTTGTTGCTTGTTGGAATATGTATTTTGGATGGCTACGGATCAGTTGGATAATTCTCAAAACTATAATTTTCTAGTGAGGCTCAAGATTTAAATGAGAGAGAATGAGGTCAAAAACTCTGGTGACTACTTAAACAGATTACAAGGGACTGATTTTATGTTGAAATCCTTGTTTGAAAAAGATTTGTCACTACATACCTTATATAGTTGTTGTAGATACTGAAAATGGGATAATTTATATAAAGTTGTTTTTAAGCCATAAAACGTTATGCAAACATTAGTGTAAAGTTATGGAGTTTTGGCAAGAGAGTGGGTGAGGCAAGAGAGAATGAAGGGGCCTGATATAGGTTATGAAAAAAGGGACTTGAGGTCCCTATTCACTCATTTGACTATTTTTTCTTTTTTGCTTTTCTTTTTTTTTTTTTTTTTTGAGGTAGTCTTGCTTTGTCACTCAGGCTGGAGTGCAATGGCATGATCTCAGCTCACTGCAACCTGTACCTCCTGGGTTCAAGTGATTCTCCCACCTCAGCCTCCTGAGTAGCTGGGACTACAGACGTGCACCACCATGCTCGGCTAATTTTTGTTTTTTCAGTAGAGACAGGGGTTTCACCATGTTGGCCAGGCTGGTCTCGAACTCCTGACCTCAGGTGATCTGCCCACCTTGGCCTCCCAAAGTGCTGGGATTACAGGTGTGAGCCACTGTGCCCAGCCCATTTGACTATTATTTAGTGGGCATAGAATATATACCAAGGACTGTGTGAAGTGCTGGGAATAAAATGTTGAACAAAAACAGACATGGCCCTTGCTTTCATAAACCTTAAATCTAATAAAGGAGGCAGATATTTATCAAATAATGACATCAATGAATATCTAATTTCTAAACCTAAGGAAAATATTCTGAAGCAAAAGAATATAGTTCCATGACAGCACAGAACAAAGGAACCTATTCTAGATTGGTGGAAATGGGAGTGAAGAGGAAAAGAGGGAGGCTCAGGAGGACTTCCCTAAGAAAGTCCTGCTCTAACTGAAATCTGAAAGATGAGTAGAGGTAAGTTAGGTCAGGCTGGAGGATGAGGGGTTGGAGAGGAAAATTTATAGACTGAGAAAAGAGTGTATAAAGGCCCTGTGCAGAAATGCAGCATGGGGCCTGGTGTGCTGGCTCAAGCCTGTAATCCCAGCACTGTGGGATGGTGAGGCAGGTGGATCACTTGAGGTCAGGAGTTTGAGACCAGTCTGATCAACATGGTGAAACCCTGTCTCGACTAAACATACAAAAATTAGCTGCGTGTAGTGATGGGTGCCTGTAATCCCAGCTACTTGGGAGGCTGAGGCAGGAGAATTGCTTGAACCCGGGAGGTGGAGGTTGCTGTGGGCCGAGATCACACCACTGCACTCCCACCTGGGCCACAGAACAAGATTCCATCTCAAATAAATAAATAAATAACATAAAAAGAAATGCAGCAAGGTGCATTTGAATTAAAATCAGGCCAATGTGGCTGTATTGAAGAGCATACAGGTGACAATGGGGCAAGAAGCAGCTCGGGAGGTACAGCAGAGACAAGACTATGTAGGGCCTTGCAAATCTTGTGTGTATCAATTAGAAACTGACTGCAACTCCTAGTGCCAGAAATCCAACTAGTGAATATAATATGTAAAGATTTTGTTCTCTGGTGTAGAAGAAGCCCAGAAGTAGAAAATCAAGTCTTGTAGCATGGTTTCCCAAGTCATCGGGACCCACACCTCTTTTATCTTTCTGCCTTACCATTTCTGGTTCTAGCCTCCTTCAAGGTCTCCAGATGGAGGCTGGAGTGCCAGTCATCACAACCATATTTCAAACATGAAGAACCCTAAGGGCAAGGATAAAAGGATTTTCCTGGGTACTCTGTTTAACAACTTCTGCTTATATCGCACAGGTTATTCCTCTCTGTAAAGGAAGTTAGGAATTATCTTTTTGTTTATTTGTGTCTGAGATATATTGCTGTCCCAATAACAGAAGATTTTTGGGAGGTAGAAGGAGAAAACAGATATTGTGGAAAGGCTGTCTTTGCAACACAGTGTTAAAAATTTTGATCATTTTCCTGTGATCCATAGGAAGTTATTGGCAAGTTTTAAGGAAGGACATGGTGGGACTGGCTGCAATGTGGAGAAAGGAATTGGGGCTGGGAAAGCAGAGTGAATGGAGAGAAAACTCAGGAGAATAAAGAGATGATGGCAGCTTAGATTGATGCTACAGTGACTATCCTATGGTGATGACTATGGAAATATTGGAATCAAGATTGTTTTGAGAGACATTTAAGAAATGAAAGAGATAGGTCCTAGTGATGAATTAAGTATGGTGAGTGAGGGAGAAGAGGGCATCAAGAATGATATATGCTGGATGGATAATGGTATCAATCATTGAGACAGAGAACAAAGGAAAAGGAGCAGTTTTGCTGAGGAAGATCATGAACTTGGTCTTAAGCAAATTGAAGCGGAATGCCTTCCAAATGGAGATGTGGGTCTGGAACACGGAGGTGTGGTCTGGGCTGGAGATGTAAGCTGGTATCACATAACTGAAATCATGATTGATAATGGTTGTCAGGATAGAGTGGAGTATACAAAGTGAGAAGAGGGTCTAGGACTGAGACTTGGGGAACTTCAATATTTAATGGAAGGTAGAGGAGAAAGAGGCAGAAATGGAGACAAAACAGGAGCAGTCAGAGACTTGGAAGGAAAACCAAGATGTAGTATCAGAGGCAACAAAGTCCAAGCAAGAGGGATTGTGCCCATTGTCAGCAAGAGGGTCAATGAGATAAAGACTGAAAAAGTTTTTTGGATTTAGCAACATGGAGACCACTAGAGATCTTTGTGAGGGCGACTTGGTGGAATATTTGGGCTAGAAACCAGATTGTAATGTGCTAAAGAGTGAGGCAGGTTTGAAAAAATGGCAGCAGTGAGTACATAATTTGTTGAAAGACTGGCTCTGAAGGAAAAGAGAGAAATACAGTAGTGGCAAGAGGGAAAACATGGCCCTTTCCATATTATTTTGTAATATGGAAAGGCCTAGAGTGACCTAGGGCTTCATTACTTGTGGGAAGGACCCAGCTGAGAGGAGAGAAGGGGTAGCTGATACATGGAAAGTTTCTGGAAAGGTGGGAGGATATGGGAACCAAAGCACAGGCCGTGAGGTGATCCTAATGAGGTCTAAGAGATGGTATAGTGAGAAGTGCAGGAGAGATAAGGATTTGAAGTCAGAAAGTAGGATATTGCAGTTCAGGATAACAATTTTTCATCTCACACTTTCCAAAGTACTAATATACTATCTTGGGGGAAATGAAGTCATACGAGTGTATAATTTTTAGGAAATGTGCAGATCACGTTAAGGTTGTCACAAATGTTAAGCACTTCCCTTTCATTTTCTCTCTCTCGGGTATCTAATTCGATGAGACCTCAATAAAATAATGTAGTAGGAGTTAGGATTTACTAAGCCTTCTTGAGAGCATGTAATCCTTCCAACATCCCTGTGAAGTAGATGCTATTATAGTCTCAATAGTAGAGATGAGCAAATTGAGCTTTAGAGGGGTTAAGTAACTGGTCTGAGGTCACTTGCTATTCTGTGGTAACAGGATTCACAGGATTCAAAGCTTTATCTGAGGCATAAGTTCTGGTGATCTATTGCACAGTGTAGTGACTAGAACAATAATGGATTGTATATTTCAAAATTGCTGAAAGACTAGATTTTAAATGTTCTCACCACAAAAAAATGAGTATGTAAGGTAATGTATATGGTTAATTAGCCTGATTTGATCATTCCACAGTGTATGCATGTATTGAAACATCACATTGTACCACATAAATATACACAATTATTATTTGTCAATTTAAAGTAAAATTAAAACATTTTTAGAAAGCTTTATCTGCCTGCTGCAGGATTCTTTGCTGCCGTGCTGGGCTACATGCCTCATCAGAAAAGGGCGCTGATAGGCAAATCCACTCAGACATAAACTAGTCTGCAAGGGAGGCAGGACTTCCCTGAGGTAAGATTAAAACCTGTGTTTGTGGCTTGGAGGTTATCACAGCAACATCCCTTAGTAGAAGGTTATCTCTTCTTAAAGTATCACAGTGTGAATGAAACTTATTATAAAATAGGGGAGAAAAGCAAGAGAAATGAAACAAGAAATACCATCTCAAAACGCAACAAGTTTATTTAAGGTTAATCTACGCAGAGAGACAATTGTCCATAGAACCTTAAAGTACTCAGGCAAATATGTAGCAGGTGGGATTTCCAAGTTGCTGCTCTGGGATTTCCAACGTTTTACTGTGCAGCCTGAGGGCAAGTTTCTTTGTTGACTGTGTACTTCTACTTCACCGCAGAGTACTTCATTTTGATCTGCGCTATGATATTTTTCAGAGAGTTGCTTATTTCAGGGAAATGCCGTATACAACGAAGAGACGTCCGGAAATACTGTACATCAGATCTGGGCAGTTTCCCTGAGACAAAATGGCTGCCCACAGGGTTTTCACAGGGGCGGGTCTTTGGTCATTTTTAATTGACATCAGTGAAATTTGACCCGTGGCTAGAGGTCACCAGGATGTGTGCTTGAGTTTACTTCCCCTTCTTTAAGCTCCAGTGACTCCACCCAGCAAAACAAGGGATGGAATGATTGACATCTGTCTGCCAAGGGCTCTCCTGGGAACTTCAGGAGCATTCTATTTCTAGGAAGAAAGCAAGACTCTAGGGTCGGGATTTTCCATTACTGCTTCTGGAAATCTCAGAAATGCTTTTTAGTCTCTCTTCTTCCCTTCTTCTATTCCACCGAAAATAAAAACTTTCCCCCAAACCTATAAACCGTGAAAGTAAAGAGATAACACAAACAGACATTTTTGTTGACGTTCCTTCTTCTTTCACTTCAGCTTCTTCGTTAGAAGCAATTCGTGGCCTTTGAAGGTTGAATCAGGAAAGTTAAAGGACTGTAATTATTCAAAGTGTACTTTTCTTCTGGGGATGCTTGGGGGTTGACTTTGGGGTTCCACGGCCTGGACATTTAAGGCAATAAAGAGCAAATGACAGTGACTGCCTCATGAAAAGTTTGCTTTCTCAATGCTGTGACAGGAGCTATAGAATAAAAAAAAATCCTTGCATGTCATTTATTCATAATCTTATGAAGTAGATTATCTTTGCCCTATTTATGTTTCTCACTTTAGATTATTGGGGAACAGCCTGAATCCAGGGAGGGAGATGTTTCTGGCTTCTTGCCTTATAACTAACTTTTTAGCAACTCCCAGTTTCTTGATTTCACTAATCTTTCCCAAGCCTTAAAATCTCTTTATAAGATATTGAACTTTAACTGACAGCAAGTATATTTGAAGATAGGGCTGGTAGAAGAAAAACAGAACTACACCGTAATTATAACTATATATGCATATTAACAATGGCCTACATATATTTTCCAGCCATTGAGCTAAGCTCCTTATAGGAATTACCTCACATAAAAAATTTACAATAATCCTATAAGGTTGGTACTATTATCATCTCCTTATTTTCTGCTGAGGAAACTGAGATTTAGAATGATTGAACAGCCATTGCAAAATTGTAACTGAGACGGTGAAAGAGATCTGACCTAACCAACTCCATCTCGCTTCTAACCTCCAAGCTGTCCTTGTTCATTCCTGGGCATAGGCCGAACTAACTTTGGGAGAAACAGTTTATAGTTTAAAAGAAAGATGATGACAGCCCTTTCCCAAAACAAACCTCCTTTTTGCCTGGGGACTAGACTGCCTTTGTAGGACTAAGAAATTAGCCACAAGGTTAAAAATTATGATTTAGAAGTCATGCAGCTGGAGGCTACAAAATTCTGACCCTCCCTAAATTGCTCCTAAGATTAGTGCTTGAGATATTTTGCAGTCCCTGCACTTAATGGATCATCTGGCACCACCCAGATCGATAAACTGGCTCATCTGATCTTGTGGCCCCCACCCAGGAACCGACTCAGTACAAGAAGACATCTTTGACTCCCTTGATTTCATCTCTGACCAATCAGCACTCCTGGCTCACAGGCCTCCCCCTACCCACCAAGTTGTCCTTAAAAACTCTGATCCCAGAATGCTCAGGGAGACCGATTTGAGTAATAATAAAACTCCCATCTACCGCACAGCCATTTGTGTGTGAATTACTCTTTCTGTATTGCAATTCCCCTGCCTTGGTAAATTGGCTTTGTCTAGGCAGCAGGCAAGGTGAACCCACTGGGTGGTTACAAGTAAACCAAAAAAATTAATAATAGGAATTCCCTATTCTTGACAGTTATGCTATCTTGCCCCTAGGAAATGTCACTTGTTAGGCATGAATTGCCAAGCAGAGAAGGAAGATGGCAAAGTTTACAGGAAGGAAAAATGTCAAGGCTCCTTTCACCAAACAAGGAGATCCTGGAACCCAAAGCTGGAGACAACTCTGTATCACATCCTTCACATCCCACTCCAGGCTTTCAAACATAAAATGAGAATTGGCCAATTTAAGGCTTCTAGAATCCACAAGACTCTATAGCTTCAGTTGTCCCCCTCATTCATGAAGTCATACCCAAGCGCTCAGCTCTCAGGGATATCCACTCCGGTGATTTTCTGCAGCACTCTCAAGGAATAAAGCTCATAAAGAAATTCCTTATAGTGTTGCATAGCACATTTTGGGTTTTTGTTTTGTTTTGTTTTAAGATGGAGTCTCGCCCTGTCACCCAGGCTGCAGTGCAGTGGTGCAATCTTGGCTCACTGCAACCTCCGCCTCCCGGGTTCAAGCAATTCTCCTGCCTCAGCCTCCTGAGTAGGTGGAATTATAGGCGTGCACCACACACCTGACTATTTTTTTTTTTTTGTATTTTTACTAGAGATGGGGTTTCACCCTGTTGACCAGGCTGGTCTTGAACTCCTGATCTCAAGTGATCCACCCGCTGTGGTCTCGCAAAGTGCTGGGATTACAGACATGAGCCACCGCACCCAGCCATAGCATGTTTGTATAGTTACTGCATTTCATCGCCACCAAACTTTGTGAAGTAGGCTAGGGCATACATTAACTTTTATTTTTATTATTTCTTTTCCGTAGACATGGAAATTGACCCCTAGAGAGGTAAGTTAACTTGCCAAAGGCACTGGACAAATTTGGGGTAGTGCTGGGACCAGTACTCAGGACCTTCAGCCATAAGACCTGATTTCTTCTATGACACCATGTCCCTCCCGTCAGCATCAAGAGATGTTTGTCCAGAGCCTGGGAGGTATAGGCCTTTGAGCAAAGCTCTCTGGATAGGAAAACAGATGTGGTCTCCACCCTGGGAAGGATTTCTATTTTCTTTGGGAGATGGCCCTTATTCTAATCCAATTACTAACCACACGAATAGTTCATTGGTTTTTTGGAAGTATATTGCAAGCACAATCAAGTTTATACTTCTTTTCTGTGCCCCCAGGGATTTTATACATTGCCCCACACCCAGCAGGTGCTTTGTGTGTTGGTTCAATGAAGCTTACATTAGAGACTAACAGTGGCAGTTTGATAGAAAGAGTGGAGACATTGGAACCTGGTCTGTGTTCACGTCCTGCCTCTGCACTTTCTGGTTGTGTGACCTAGGCAGGCACCTGACCTCTCAGTGCCTCAGGTACCTCAACTATGAAAGGAAGACCTTAGTACCTACCACACAGAGTGATGCAAGGACTGTGACATAATACAGCTATGGTCTTGAGTATACTACCTGGCACAGAGTAAGGAGGCAGGAAATGTTCACTATTTAGTTACTATTATTAGGATGTGTACCTTATCATCTTCCTAATACTTTCAGCTTGTCATTGTTGAGCCTGCAAAGTTTCCCGTATGTATTTCAGCACATGCTTCTGTAGAATCTAATTGCAGGTGGTTCTCTTTTCTTTTCATTCAGGCGGGGAGGATCATCACATTCAAAGCTATAGTTCAACCAAGTGCAACTTAGCACTGTAACTTCCTTAGCTACAGTCATGCCTATTAATAGGATCAACCTGGGACCTTCTTGGCAGGTGTCAACTCCACCCACAACCAAGTTCACCAAAAACACAAGTTAAATTTGGAACAGGAGGCTTTGAACAAGATGCCCCTGGTTGCTACATGTGGTACCCTTACCCTAAATGCAGTGGCTAGGGGAGCTGCATTTTAGTGTTACGATACTTCCAACAGGACCAGCAACTGCTAGAAACTGCTAGAATCCCATTCAAAGGATTCCTGGAGCTCCTTTAATAGAGCACATTAGTGTGGACCAAAGTCATTTCCCAAAGAGTGGGACCCCCTAAGCCCCCTGTGCCACAGTTGGACACAAGCGCTCATAGAGTCCGTCTGCTATCTCACAAGATGCTTCTGAGCCCAGATGATTTCAGCACAGTAATGTCCAATCTGCCTGCTTATTTTGCCTTCTGCTTTCCCTAAAGCAGCTTCAGAAAAAAGGAAATGTTGCCTGTGTTGAAATGGGGCCTCTGTTGGAAAAAATAAAACACAGTTTCACTGCAGGTCAGCATACTCAACCCTACACTCTCCTCATAATGGAATATAAAGCAATGAAACTCTTTCGGGTTCATTACTTGGAACTCTATCAATTTGTCTCCAATTTACTCATTCCTTTGATTCAGGTAGAAGAGAGCAATGATGGCCTTGACTTCCAGAGTCACCTCCCACCTGGGATTTCCCAGGCCCAGAAGCACACTCCTTTCCATTGCTTCAACTCTTAATTCCTCTCCCCTGCCCCACTGCATAGAAATTAGCATGAGTAGAAGTGTCTATCTCTACTGTGAACTATGTACTTAGCATAAAATACCTTTAAAATAACTTGATAGCAGCTCAGCTGTCTCTGGAAATATACCCAGTTGAGCCTTTTAATTATAAGATGTTTGTTGTTCCCCCTGGTATTTGAACAATTGCTTTTCTAATTTCTGAACCTACCTGTAGCTATATTTGAACTCTTAGGATATGCTAGGCTCTGCACTATCTGATTTAAACCTGACAAAGAGTCCATGAAGTAGGTACAACTGTTATACCCATTTTACTGTTAAGAAAAAAAAAGGGAAATTAAGTAACCCATAATGCTAACTTTTCTGCCTCAGTGCCTCCCAGTTATAACAGGCTGTGGGCTTTTTTTTTTTTTTTTTTCCCCTCTCTCTCTTTCTCTTTTTTTGGTTGAGACGGTGTTTCACTCTGTCGCCCAGGCCGGAGTGCAATAGAGCGATCTTGGCTCACTGCAACCTCCGCCTCCCAGGTTCAAGCAATTCTCCTGCCTCAGCCCCCCGAGTAGCTGGGATTACAGTCATGCGCCACCACGCCCGGCTAATTTTGTATTTTTAGTAGAGACGGGGTTTCACCATGTTGGTCAGGCTGGTCTCAAACTCCTGACCTCAGATAATCCACCCACCTCAGCCTCCCAAAGTGCTGGGATTACAGGCGTGAGCCACCACACCTGGTTGGGCTTTGTTCTCTTTACGGATGAAAGCACCTTGAGGGTGGGGACCAAGCCTTAAAACTCTGTGCCAAGTTTTCAGTTCCATCCCTATTACCAGGCGGGAGTTTCACAAATGCTACAATCAGTTCAGTTCTCAACAATAATTTATACAAAGTACATATCTATTTAGAACTTTCTGGGTTTGAAACTTAGTATCAATCCCTGTGGAGTACACAAAGGAAGTACATCATCTATTCGGGGGTTATTAGTCCCTATGAAACAGGAAAACCAATTAAATGTTTAAACTAAAAATAAATGTTTCAGCCTCCAGAGAAAGGGGAAACCTTCACTGGGGAGGTGGTGGGATTTCAGGTGGCCCTTGAAGAACCAGGCCAATGTCAAGAAGTGGAGAGGTGGGAGAATGAGGAATAAGGTGTGGGAAAAGGCAGTCTTGGGGGAAGGAAAATGGGGAGTTGGCCTGTAACAATAGAATATGCACATTGTAATTTCTTTCACCATCAAGGATGAGAATTCTAGAAGGCTTATAGAGACTTCTCTTGATTAGAAAAACAAATACTTCTTAGCTCACCAAACAGATTTTCCTCCAGGGCCTGGTATAGGAGGCAAAGGACCCACACAGGGCAAGTTCCAGATACAGAAGGAACTGGTCTTCGCCTCCTTCTGGTTCTGGTGTTCTCTTTGACCACCCTTTTCTATTTCCAATTATTTTTCTCTGAATTTCGTTTTTGCAAATGGAAGATACAGAAGCTTTATGAGCAGAATAAAACAACCAGGGTTGGCAGCCTTGCTCTCAACCCTCTAGCTGTGTGTGATCTTTGAGGAGGATGATAGCAAACCTTGGTTCAGCATGTCTTGTGTGCTAGGTGATGTGTTAGATCATGTGCCAGGCATTGTGTGTGTGTTAAGTAATTGCATCTTCACAAGTAAGGTGGGTCATTACCTATTACCACTGCCCTTTTGTGACAAAACAGAGGCTTAGTGAGATTAAGTAATTTGTCTAAAGTCACACTGCTGGTCAATAGCAGAGCTGGGACCCCAGCCCAGATGATGTGACCTCCAAGTCTGCTCTTAGCCCATGCATTACTACTTCCCAAGTCACTGGACTTCTTGGAGCTCTAGTTTCCTCATTTGCAAAGCATTCATAAATATTTAATGAATATTAAATAAATATAACACAATATTCATAAATATTCATACTGTCTCCTATGGTAGAGAGTAGGGAGAAGTAATGTGATAATGTAAGTAAAACATCTAGCCTGTCCTTGGACATACTGAGTATTCAGAAGAAGCATCATTATTAGTTTTTGCCATTCAAAAACAGTGAATGCTGAAATTGGCTCTGTCTTGGTTTATGGCTTTACACTTCTTTGAGGATTCTGTAGACACTCTGGAAGCACGGAGGACAGTTAACATATTCTCGTATCTTTCTCAACCTCTGTGATTTTGTTTTTTGAGACAGTCTCACTCTGTCACCAGGCTGGAGTGCAGTAGCGTGATCTCAGTCCACTGCAACCTTTGCCTCCTGGGTTCAAGCGACTCTCCTACCTCAGCCTCCCGAGTAGCTGGGATTACAGGCATGCGCCACCACGCCCAGCCAATTTTTGTATTTTTAGTAGAGATGGCATTTCACCATGTTTGCCAGGCTGGTCTCAATCTCTTGACCTGGTGATATGCCTGCCTCAGCCTCTCAAAGTGCTGGGATTACAGGTTTGAGCTACCATGCCCGGTCTGTGATTTTTTTTTTTTAAATGACACACAATTATTTTTTAATTTCTCTCTTCCTCTTTTTCTATTTGTCTTTTGCATAGCTTTTCAGATCTCACTGAAGGTGAAACCAGGAAAGTACTTCACTCAGAGGTGAGTGTATAGGTAATAAATATGTGGAACAAGACTCTATTGTCCTCAGGTAAAGGTGAGTGACCCTGGGTGCCCTTAGGTAAGCCATTAAAAACTATTCTACCAAATACTCACATACTGGGCAGGTGTTTGAGCAGGTGTGGCAGCCTTGGGGCAGACGCTGAATGTGGCACACAAGAGGTTAGTGGATATAGTTACACCTTCATAAAACGAATGCTATCTCCCCGCCGGGTCTTAGCTACAGGGGCGAAAAATAAATATTTTAATTAGTTTCAGCTTCCAAAAGAGTCATAGGCCAGACTTCCGAATCTGCCTCCTATAGGGAAAACACTTTCAAATTCTAACACTTGGAAAAAATCCCTCCCAAATAAAACCCCAAAACAAAAATTACATTTCTAACTAAACAAGTAACTGTGCTTCTTAGACAGACAGCTTCATTACGCATTCAGCAGCTTGGATTGACGCAATCTTGGGCAAAAGGGGAAGAGGCAAGTGGTGAAGCTGAGCTGTGTTTGGAAGTACAGCTCATAAGGATGGCAGAGAGATTGGAAGGGGTGGGGAAAAATCAAAGCTGATTCCTATTTTTTTCTCCCTGAGCAACTTGTTAGATTATTTAGGTCAATGATGCTTTTAGGAATTAAAATTTTGCATTGTAATATCAGTTCCACTTTTTCAAAGAGCTTTCATCTCTCCACCCCTGTTGACATAAATGATCACGCTGAGTTTTATCTAGGTTAGTTTTAGAAGAGACTAAGTTCAGGGATTTCTGAGATAAAGGGAGGATTTTTATTTTATTTCTTTGCCTCAGGTAGCATTCAATATATAAATATTTCTCTTCATTAAATCCTAATCAAGTTTAACTAAACTTTCAAGACAGATGGGGAGATGTTATTTTAATTATAAAAGGTATCCACACAAACTTCTTTAAAGCAGTGGAGTTTTCTTGGTATTCATTTATTTATTCAACAGATATCTTTGAGCTCTGACAATGTCCAAACACTGTACTGAGTGCTCCATGCACAGTGCTGCAGTGAGCAGCCTCTGGAGATGTGTGTGAAACATGCAGATATGGTTCCGAATCATGATAGATAGAAGGAGCGGGAATAATGGTAGGTGGAGAAAAGCCCCTTTGTTTTGGGTGGTCAGTCAAAGCTTCTATGAGGGAAGAATATTTATGCCAAGACTTGACAGATGCCGATGACCCAGTTGGGTAAAGAATGAAGCAAAGAGAAGAGAGGAGAGCAGGAATGCATTTTTGGAATAAGGAACAGCATTTGCAAAATTCTGGAGGTGTAAAAAGTTTGGCAAGTTTGAGAAACAAGCAGTGGGCCTGGAGCATAGGGAATCGGGGGAGAGGCTGAAGATGAGGTGGAAGTGGGGCTACATTGACATGACCTACTAAGAGATAATCACTTGACAGAGGATGAAGGAAGTCACAGCTATCTGGTTAGGGACCCACTGCTCACGTAAGAACTATCAGAAATGAAATGATCATTTTCTCTGTGAAATTATAAACTCAGTCAGTGGAGAATTGATTCAATTTTCATATAGTCATTTCGAATTTCATATAGATTAATTTCATATAGTCATGCAATATCTGCATGTTTCACACACATCTCCAGAGGCTGCTCACTGCAGCACTGTGCGTGGAGCACTCAGTACAGTGTTTCGACATTGAATAAAATGTGGCACACTTATTTCTGTGCAAGTTAAGAACTTGTTGGGTGGCTTGCTAGCAAAATTTTTCTCCCTTAACTCTAGGGAATAATATCTGGGCCACAGTTTCCAAACTGGTGTTCCACAAGCTGACTTTGGTCCACAGGCATAGCTTCTTTGGCCCGGACAGTATTTTTACAAAATCTAAATAAGTTGCAGTCCAGGCGCAGTGGCTCGTGCCTGTAATCCCAGCACTTTGGTAGGCCGAGGCAGGCAGATCACTTGAGGCCAGGAGTTCAAGACCAGCCTGGCCAACATGGTGAAAACCCCATGTCTACTAAAAAAATACAAAAATTAGCCCGGTGTGGTGGCACATGCCTGTAATCCCAGCTACTCAGGAGGCTGAGACAGGAGAATCATTTGAACCCCGGAGGCAGAGGTTGCAGTGAACTGAGATCACGCCACTGCACTCCAGCCTGGGTGACAGAGTGAGACTCTGTCTCAATAAATAAATAAGTTGCAGCAGCTAAAACTGCTATGTGTTCAGCAAACCTATTTCCTTCTACAGTTGGTGCACAGCTGCACTACGTTTCCTAGCGTCCCCAGCAAGTAGGAGGAACCATATGACGAGTTCTGCCAATGGATATGAACAGAAGTGCTGGTCACTGTTTCCAAGCCTTGACGGTAAAAATCCTCCTCCCGGCCCTCCACGTTCTCTATCTGTCCCCATCTGCAACTGAATGCAGAGAAGGAAGGTGTCATAGAAGATGCAGAGCCACATGATGAAAGGAGCCTGGCTCCCTGGATGGTGGAACAGTCTCCACAGTGACCCTCATTGGACTGTGATGTGAGTGAGATTGAAACATCATTGTGTTCGCCACTGGAATTTGAGTTTGTTTGCTGCAACAGTGTCTTTGTTTGGGTTCCTCCCAGGATCAGGTTCTGAGATTTGGATTGGTGTCCAAGTAGTTTATTGGGAGGTGATCCCAGGAAACATCAGTATACAGGCAAGTGGGAGAGTGAGAAGGAAAAGGGATGGATTCCAATGAATGGCACATTATCTACCAGTTTGTACTGTGGCAGCTGGAGCTCAGTCACATAAGGAAACTCTGGGAGGCAATACAGAACATATCTCAGAGCTATCCTAACTGAGAGGTAAGACTATCTATCATATTTATATACTTTCCTCTCATTGTTTGAGAGCTGCTTCCAAGGGCATTAATGTTTTAGCATTCCTGCATGTGCTGAATGCAGGTCAAGTGTGTGCACATTGTCTTCAGGCAGAGTTGAAGGCAGTCACACTAGGCAGCCTCACCTGCAGACGGGAGTGCTGAGTGGATATGAGTGGAGCACCAACAGCATCTGCTAAGAATGTTTAGCACACACTGTGGCCAAGACTTAACATTAGGTGACTTAACATAAAATTGGAGTTTCTGACTTCCTCCAAAAAATAAGAAGATAGTCAACATTGAACCTACATTTCTGTATGGCAATAACTGGCTGGAGCTGACTAGTGATTGCCACTTTAGATGGGGGTAGGGTCTCTAATCTCCATGGTCCCCATAACCCCCACCAATCCTCTCTGTCACCCAGGCTGGAGTGCAAAGCCATGATCTTGGCTCACTGCAACCTCTGGCTCCTAGATTCAAGTGATCCTCCCACCTCAGCCTCCTGAGTACTGGGATTATAGGTGCCACCACACCTGGCTAATATTTGTATTTTTAGTAGAGATGGAGCTTCATCCTTTTGGCCAGGCTGGTCTTGAACTCTTGATCTCAAGTGATCCGACCGCCTTGGCCTCCCAAAGTGCTGGGATTACAGGCATGAGCCACCGTGCCCGGCCTGCTGGCCCACCTTATGATTCTTTCTGTAGTCATTTGAATCTGTAACCCCAGGCCTTCTACTAGAACAAACCTTGTGTTTTGTTCATTTCCTCCCACCTTTCTCAATCCAGTTGCATTTTCTTCCCTCTGTACCCCACTTCAAAAGCTTCTCAAAATGTACTTTCTTGATGAGGACTTCCCTGACCACTTCACCATACTTCTATGGCCATCTATAGCTGTGCCATCCCATATGGTAGCCACTGGCCACATTTGGCTATTTTAATTTAAATTTCAGTTAATTAAAGTTAACTAAGCTAATAAAGATAATTAAAATTTAAAAATGAGTTCCTCCATCATACTAGCTACATTTCATGTACTCCATAGCCATAGGTGGGTAATATATTGGATACGTCACATCTTGGACAGCACAGATACAATACATCTGCATGATGACAGAAAGTTCTGTTGGACAGTGCTGACCTGTATCATAATTCTTCTTGTAGGTGCTTTATTGTTTTCCGTAAGTATTTACCTCTTAAGGTGAAATCATCTTTAAAAAATGAGAGCCAGTGTGTTCCACTTGTCTCATATTCCTGCTCACAGTCAAGTACCTAAGCGATTGCTTGTAGTATTATTGCTGATGTTTCTCAAGTTGCTGAATGAGGTGTGGTTACCAGCGTCCCCTGTAGTCCCATTCAGGGAGACATTGCTCGCTCTCCTGTCCTCTTCAGGCTTATTTGGAAGTCTAAAGACGCTGCCTAGGGAGAAAAGAGACAGGGATTTCAACATCATACTCTTTTAGGATTGGAAGGAAACTCATTAAGGCCACTTATTGTTTCCTACTTTAAAAAAAAGTAACCCGTACTTTGGTGATTTATTTTTTATGTCTTTATTGTATTTAAAATTCAGTAAGAATTGGGACATGAAAACATCAAGGTAAAACATCCTGATTTGGGAGTTTGACAAACAAGGGTGGCATCGCAGCTCTGTCATTTATTAGCTACAAGACTTCACACCATTTACTTGCCTTCTCTAAGCCTCAATTTATTCCAAGGAGAATAATAACAATATCTACCTCATGCAGTTTTGATGAGGATTAAATGAGATAAATGCCATAGGAATTATTGTTATCAACAAAAAAATCAAATCCAAAGGAAAAGCAAGCAAGAAGAGAATAGACCTACAGTTGTGAGCCTATTGGAAGGGATCAAAGCAGATAATGCATTCAGAAAATTCCTTACAATAGAAATGTGTGCACAGTTGCAGGGGATCCATTTTACAAACACTAATTTCCTTGGAAAATATTAATGTATTTTCATTAGCGTGGAGACTAGAGACTAGAGTTATGGGGCTGGCATTGCACCCTCCCCTTGCCCTACTCTGCCAAACAAATAATATCTCAAATTAAAGCTGCCTTTTGGTGGAAAAAAAAAAAAAAGGATAATGGAAATAGGATGACCAGGAATAAAAGGACTGGAGAGCTCCAATCACTCAGTTTTGGGTCAGAAGATAAAATCATTATGGGGAACATCTATCTCTTTTTCTGTCTTCGCTGTCCGTATGTTTTATATGTTTGAAAATAATAGAACATTCTGAATGCAATTATTGCTTTCTTTCTCCAAAGAGGTAAACAGTGCCTGGGAAGGTTAATGTTCTCAAGCACCTCTCAGGCATGACTGTGTCCTTTTCTTGGTCATCAAGCTGTGAAAAGTCACAGTGCTGTCCAATAATCTCATGGAGAAACAAGCTAAAGGCACTTCCTTCTGGATAGAACAGATCATGCTAGGCCTGCCTACAAATGGCATTTTGGCTGGTGGCCATAATGTCATGATGAAACTTGGTTTGGGCAGAGGCTCCGAAGTGGCATTTGGGAGATTTTCCTTCTTTAACTGTGTACATTTGATCGTTTGGGAAAGATGCTCAAAATCAGTTGCAAAGTGAAATAAAGTAGATTACAAAAGAGCATGTGTGATATGATCACATTCTGTTACAAGAATGAGAGACTAGTTGGAAAGTGTCTAATAGAGTTCTTTGTAGCTGTAGAAATTCACAAAAATGGAATTTATTGGAAAGATGTGGAAGTTCATACAAGTATGAGTTAGGTATTGCTGCATAACATACCACTTCAAACTTCGAGGCTTAGAACATGTATTTAGCTCGTGATATAAGGTCGTCTTCTTCATGTATCTGAGGTCAGCTGTGTGTGCATGAGGTGGTTCTACTTCTGAGAGTTGGCTGAGACCCCTGTGCTCTCCTCCAAGTGGTTTGTTATCCTCCAGCAGCTGACACCAGTTTTGTTCTTGTGGCTCCAAGAGAGACTGGAAGCACACAAGCCCTCTAGAAGTTGAGGCTCTGAGCTGACGCACTTCACTGTTCCTGCATTCTACTGGCTAAAGCAAATTGCAATGCATCCCAGATTCAAGGGGTGGAGAACTAGACTTCAGTTCTTGATGGGCCTCTGTCTCTTGCACAGGTCATGGTATGGAGGCCACTAGTTGAGGCCAAGAACACAATCAATTTCCCGTATTAGAATTGAAGGAAAAGGTGAAGAATTAGTTCTCAGGAGGCCCAGGACCCAGAGCTGCTCCAGGTGTCTGAATGATATGTGCCAATGAGTGATCTCATTAGTGTTCCCCTCTCAGGAGGAAGAAACTCCAGCATTGTCAGTCTTCGAGGGTCACTTTGCTAGAGACTGAAATCACAGCTTGGTCACCTGCCTACTGCTTTGCCAGCAGAGGACCTGACACCTGGGTTGGTAGTCCCACTAGAAATGATATTCCATTGATTGAGTGGCTATCCCCAGAGCAAAATGTGGGTGTGGCTCCCTGAAGAAGGCAGAATGAATGCTGGGTCTTTCATACCAAAGTACTTTCTTTATACACTAAAATGTTAATAATAGTAATATCTGTATGTTGGATTCATGGAAGAGGTTTCTGTTTGTTTGTTTGTATGTAATCCTGAATTTCTCTAAGGAATGTGTATTATTTATGTAAGTTTTTAAAAAGTTACAGGAAAAACAGTTGTAGAAACCCACAATCATGTAGCAGGACAGGTGTAGTGGAAAGGTATCTCTACTTCAAGTCTTTTTGCCTCAGTTTCTTTCCTCCTCCCCCCCTTTTTCCTCCTCCTCCGTCTCCTCTCCCTCCTCCTTTTTCTCCTTCACCATCTCCTTCTGCTACTACTGCTACTACTACTGCTAGGCTTACCCACACACATGCACACACACACAGACACATCCCTTCCATCACATTCCAGAAAGGAAACTGCTTTGAGTCTCTGTCTTCTCATTTGTAAAATGATAGGAAGAGAGGAGATTGTCTCCAAAATCATTTCCATTTATAAGTAATGGTTACATACATAATTCTGATTTTCCAGATAATTTATTCTATATGCTGACACTTTCTCTTTGATTGTCCTAATATGCTATATTTTATCTCTAAAAGCAACTGATCTCTGTTCTAAAAGCACATAGAGGGAAGGGTTTCTTCAGCTCCCTCCTCTTTGGTCCCCATCACCAGACGCTATGATAGTTGGCTGGAAGACCGTAGAGATCTAACAGCTATTAGTGCCCAAGGCTCAGGCCTTACCTATCAAAAATCAGTCTCCAAAGAAAATATACCTCCTCAACGTCCACAATACCCCAACACTAATGAAAGAGAGAGCTCTCTCTCCATATACACTTTTGGAAGCCATTGATGAGGGCTTTTGCCTTGTGGGTTGTAATTAGGGTTGCCAAATAAAAATACAGGATGTTAAGTGAAATTTGAATTTCAGATAAACAACAGTAGCTTGTTAGTGTAACTTATATCCCGTAAATTGCAGATATTGCCAATTCGAATGGGGGCATACCTATACTAAAAACTTATTCATTTTTATCTGAAATTCAAATTTCATTTGCTAAATCTGCCAACCCTAGTTGGAATAGATTCCTGCTGTTCTTTATTCCCCCTTTACTACCCCAGACTCAGGAACAGAGAAAATATATGACCTCAGCCAGACTTTGGCCAAAGAAAGTCCTAAAACTTCTAAATATTTTGAAGCATCTGAAAGAAATCATGAGCAAATATTTCTCATTTCCTTGTGGTCATGACAGTCTGAACCAGGAATTAATGTCTGGTTCTAAATTCAGAAATAAAGCAGTTCTTTTTCTTCTTGTTTTTATTTTTTTCCTTCACAAAAGTATCACATACATTTTTTAAAAATTTAAAACAAGTAAAAACTGTAATCAACCAGATGTAGCACAAGGGAGGCCAAGTGAGATGTCTGCAGTTTCTTGGACACTCCAATATTGAGAGTGAGTTGCCTTGGTTTAAGGATATAAATAGTTCCACCTGGAGATCAATACCCACCCTAAAGAAAAAAACACATAGACATTCGGCTTCATGTCCCAGTTGCATGTGAACTTCACAGGAGTTCATTATTATGTGTCTCCTCATTTCTGAGTGTTGTAATGAAGTTATTGCTGGACTGGGAGGCCAAGGATCAGATCTCAGAGCATGGGATAACATGCAGACAAAGCCAGTGCAGTCTTGGCAGCCTTCCTCTAGGTTCACCCACTGTATCTTCATGCTTTTATCTTTCTAACTTCAGCATGCACTTGGAAACCTCAGCACTTTGAACAAGAATAAACTAGGGGAAAAGTGTTGCTGTGAGCACTCTAGATAAAGTGAGCAGGATATTTACACAGAAAGACTTGAACTTCTTCAATTAATAATTATTGGTAATAAGTTTACATTGTTCTAAAATATTCATAACAATCCTGGAGACAGGATTTTATAGATACATAAAATTGAGTCTTAAAGACCTTCATTAACTTACTTGAGGTCATACCACCAGTTTTAACATAGGCCAGTTTAACTCCAAAATCTATTTTCTTCCCCTCTACCATACCATATTGCTCTTTATTTCTGAGAGTTGCAAGCAGGTGTTTTGTAGGTCAAATCTCGTCCATGAACTAATCTGATATTAGGCAATATTGTTTCACCAGTATCACTTTTTTTAACCTTTGAATTTGAATGTCTTTAGGCTGGACATACACTTCCCACTTTGTCAACAGTCACCACCACTCTCTATCATGTTACACTTGCCGCTAATCACATATTTATGTTACCTCTCTGGCCACCACAGGCATTCGAGTTTGCAATTCCAGGTTTGGTGTCCAAAAAGTGTTTTTACCAATACCATTTGATACTCAGAATGACTGTATAGGAGAAATGATAGATTTCATAAAGATTGATGAAGAAATGTGCTCAGTAGTGCAAGATGTTTTTCCAGAGGAGTCCCCCACCAATAATTAGCAGAACCAGTGCCATTTTCAATACATCAAGATCAACATCCTACACTGAACATTCTTAGTGACCCATAGTCTGGGTGAAGGTCATTACACTCTCAGGGATTTGAATTAGAACACAGGTAAAGCTAAAGAAAGTGGGAGAAGAACTTGGAATTAGAAAAAGCCCAGTTCAAGGATAATTTGTATGTTACTGACACGTTCAGCATAGTATGAACTCTGACTCTGCCGAACATCCAGTCTGCCTCATGTACAAAAGTTGCTGATCCAGGGGCCGGGTGTGGTGGCTCATGCCTGTAATCCCAGCAATTTGGGATGCCAAGACAGGCGGATTATGAGGTCAGGAGTTCGAGACCATCCTGGCTAACACTGTGTCTCTACTAAAAATACAAAAAAATTAGCCAGGCATGGTGGCGGGTGCCTATAGTCCCAGCTACTCAGGAGGCTGAGGCAGGAGAATGACATGAACCCAGGAGGTGGAGCTTGCAGTGAGCCGAGATCACGCCACTGCACTCCAGCCTGGGTGACAGAGCAAGACTCTGTCTCAAAAAGAAAAAAAAAAAATAAATAAAAGTTGCTGATCCATTGCAGGAGAAAATTATAGAGAAATGTACTTCAGTTGTGTGCCCTAAATAAACTCCATGGGGCCCCATGTAAACGAAGGAATGGCAATAACTAGGAGTGGTAGTTGTTTCCCTCTCAGTCATTGTACTTTTGAATAGGAGTCATTGTACCAACCGTTTAACATATTCATATGTTCCTGGTACTAATGAGGTTGGTCTATTTTAGCCTTTTTTGACAAGGAAGAAATGGCAGGCAGGCAGGTGTCCAAAGCACTAATCTATGAAAGGACAGTTTCCTCTGTGTTTGCAACAGGTGGAATGCTTCAGCCGATAGAACTGTATTCTTTGTTATGTTTCCTAAACAGAGCACAGTTTGGTCCTCAAATTTGCCAAGCAGGTCCATTTGCACACCTCTTGTTTACATTATTTCCTCTGACCATTCCAGTCAGAAACCATGAAATCAAAGTCACTTCATTTGTTTTTTGTTTGTTAGACACTTACGTAGTGGATCTTATGTGCCAGAGACACTTTTAAAGGAACAGCTCATTTAAACCTTGTGTTAGCTGTATCAAGTAGGGACCACTATTATCCCCATTTTACAGATAATGAAACTGTGGCACAGAGTGGTTAAGAAACCTTCCCAAGTCACACAGCAAATATGTGGAAGAGCTGATCCTCTTGACCGCTTTGGTATGTGCTCTTATCTTGGTCATGTGCTGCCATAACATGCATATCTTGGCTATACCATTGTTAATTCTTCTGATTGCCAGGGGAACATATTTTCCTACTATTCCCTTTATACATTTTCCTTGCTGTTCTTGTGCTGAGTTGGCATTGATAAATCAGCCAGGTTTTATAAGTGTTGGGAAAGCTCGCCATGGTGTTCTGATTATAACTGCATGTGTGTCCTGCAGACCTGCTTTCATCTATCACTGATGCATGAAATAGAGCACCTTTAATACAGCACCTGAGACCCCACAAAGTTAGGCCATGTTGGTGCAAGAACACAAAGAACCATGGACTCGCTAATTTTCGACAGATGACCAACTGCCACCTGAACTTCTGAATGGGTTTTTCTCTGAGCCCACTTGATATGCTGTACTTCAGTGGGAGGGGGGCGGTGACAAGAAGTCAAGAAGACTTGAATTCCTGCCAACTGAGAGACAGCTGAAGGAAATGGGATCATTTATCTTGGAGAAGAGAAATATGGAGGCCTCAAGGACTGGCATCAGACAGCTGACTCGCTGCTATGTGCAAGAAGGAGTGGACTTATCTTAAGTTGTCCAGAGTGCAGTAGAAAATGGAAACTCTGGGCAATCAGATTTCAGCTCAATGTAAGTGATTTCTCTCTATTATTGTTTTGTAAATTTTTGAGAAAATGGTTTTAAGTGATAGAAATAGCAACATACTCTTTGTAAAAAATAAAATCAAACAATAACAAAATGTCTAAGGTGGAGAGTAAAAGCCTCTTTTCCTTTACCCACTCCCACTCCCTAGGAATACCCTTGATATCTATCCTCCCATGTCCCCTATCTATGCACATGCAAACGTGCTATCCATACATATACATATGCCTACTACGTGTCCCTATAAATTTCCTCTATTTTTGTCTGTTTTCAAATATATGGCCATAAAATGGGTATATCTCAGAATGTAATGAACAAGAAAGGCCCTTTAAGAGTAAATTTCTGTGATTTCCAAATGTTATTTTACAGAGATGCCCTGCTGAAGGATCTGAAATATATGACTTTAGTTATTGACTGCAAATATTCAAGTTGTTCCACAATTTTAGTTAATCTGACTTGACTTTTTTTATTGAAAAAAATTTACCAGATACCTACAAAATGGAAGTAGGCATTTTGTACTGATACTTATTCTTAAGAGAAAGGATATTCAAACAATTTAAGCTATTCAAAAATGGATGAGCTGCTTAGACGTTTTAGCCACTGGCTATGTTCAAATAGAGGTTGGTTGACCAGTTGGTTACAACGTTATAGAGGTGATTAATGCCACAGATGGGAAGGTGGGGAGAGTTGGACTGGGTGCTTTCCAAGATCCGTTCAGTGCTCTGATTCCCTGACTTCCTATGCTCTGCTTACCTGGGCAGTGAAAGATTGCAGGTGGTGCCCTATGAAGAGGAGCAGCCAAATGGCTCCTGATCCCCATGGCAAGAACCACAGGTGCACACACAACCTGGCTGGGTCCAGGGCCACTCACTGACACGTGGCTGGTGGACAGAAGCCCCTGCAGGCAGTAATTCTTGTTCCAGCTGCTCTGTGGGCATTTGGGGCTTTCAACTTTGGTACCTGGATTTAAAAGAAAACAAATTCCTTTCTAAACACTGCAGGTTTGAAATGGAAGCAAATACTGTACATTCTTATGAGCCTGGCAGTGCAGGAAATTACTCCTTCACCTGTTTCCTATTTTGACATTTCATTAAGATGGAATTTAGTGGCTAGAAAAAATAATATTAAAATATTTGACCTTAAAAAAAAAACACTGGTTAGAGTCTTCAATGTTTAGAACTCCCTCTGCTTGTGCTTCTCTTCCTTTTGAAAAAAAAATATAACTCCCAGAAAAGTTGCAAAAAGAATACGTCAAACACCTGTATACTCTCACCTACATTCACCAGTTATTGACATTTTGCTATATTTGCTTTCTCTATATGTACATTTATTATTATTATTATCGTTGGGAACTATTTGAGATAAGTTGCAGATATCATGACCCTTCCCATCTAAACACATCGGCAAGTGTTTCCTAAAAACGAAGACATAGTGCAATGATCAAATTTAGGAAATTTAACACAGCTTTGAATCTCTTACTGAATACAATCATATCCAAGTTTTGCCAGTCTTTCCAATATTGGGGTTTATAACATGTTTTCCCAACCCAGGACTTTGTATTTCTACATAGTTGTCATGCTTTTTTTTTTTTTTTTTTTTTTTTTCTGAGACGGAGTCTTGCTCTGTTGCCCAGGCTGGAGTGCAGTGTGCTATCTCGGCTCACTGCAAGCTCCGCCTCCCGGGTTCACGCCATTCTCCTGCCTCAGCCTCCCAAGTAGCTACAGGCACCCGCCACCACGCCCAGCTAGTTTTTTGTATTTTTAGTAGAGACGGGGTTTCACCGTGTTAGCCAGGATGGTCTCCATCTCCTGATCTCGTGATCTGCCCGCTTCGGCCTCCCAAAGTGTGGGGATTACAGACGTGAGCCACCGCGCCCAGCCAGTTGTCTAAGAAACCAGTTGCTTCTTTAGTCTCTTTTATTTGAGAATGAAAAGGCTCCCAATTTTTGTCTTTTAAGACAACAGCATTTTTGAAGAGCGCAGGCCTATTGTTCTCTAACATGTCTCTGGGATTTGTCTGGTGTGAGATTCAAATTATGCACACACTGTGTCCTTCTCAGTGTGTCACATTAGGGGGCACCTTATTTCAGTTTGCCCCATTGGTGGTGAAGGTAACTTTGATCATGTGGTTTAAGTAGTATCCGTGTGACTGCTCCACTTCTGGGGAATCTCTCCCTCTTTAGAATAAATAATCTATGGGGAGGTACTGGTGGTGTCACCCAGATTTCTTCACTCTAAAACATTTTTCCTTTGTGGTAATAATCTTCAGGAGGATAATTTTAGACTGGGTAAATAGCTTGTTTACAAACAAACTTGTTTTAGCATCCATCCATGGCCCTTGCCTGAATCAATTACAATATTGTTATAATGGATCAATGCTTTTGGAAATGAGAATATTTTCATATCAAGGTTTCCTCGCTGCACTCCCCACCCCCACACATTATCTCCCCTAACACCAAAAGGGATCCCCCAGCCAAACCATCTGGGCCCATATATGCCAGCTATGACTAAAGATCCCTGATAGCCTCTCCTCCCCTCCATCCTCAAGTCTGAGATGTGCCTGGGGGATAAAGCAGCTATGGAGAAGCAAAGAGAGCCCTACACTGAGAATCAGAGAGCTGACAACCTGCATCTCCACTTGGAGGTTCCATGGGTTGCTCTAAATGAGCATGTCCTAAACTGAACTTGCTGACTCCTACCAACCTGTGCCTACACCAGCATTCCAATTTCAGTGAATTCACTGCCATTTACTCAGATGCCCCAGCCAAAGATCTGAGCAGCATTCTGTTACTCCTTCCTCTTCCCCCTTCTCCACATCTAATCAACAACTAAATCCTGTGTGATGAGACTTTCCAAACATCTCCGAGAATTTGTCCCCCTTTCTCCATCTCTATCACCACCACCTGGTCTAGGCTACCTTCACCTCTCACTGGGTCTTCTGCAATAGCCTTCTGCCTCTCCTCCTGCCTCTCCTCCTGCCTCTAAGGTTTTCTGTACTGCAATCCATTCTTCTCACTTCAGCCAGAGTGACCTTTCTGAAGTATAAATCTGATCATGTCCTCCCAAACCTAACCCCCATTAAGCCCTTTGGTAGCTCTCCATTGCTTTAAGAACCATTGGTTAAAGTGGTAAGTCTAAACTCTCTAACATGGTGTACAAGGTCCCTACAACACAGAGTTGGAGGGAAATTTCCACGATGGCACCTCTTTCTTGCCTCGTTTCTGGCCAGACAGATCAAGCTGGGCACAAGCTGACATATGTCTGGAATGTGTTTTGTAGGCATACGAAGTAATCATCTTTTGGGAAATCATGGAAGCAATCTTGACTTGGTCATTTCCAGGACTCTAACTGGATAAAGCTGCCCCCAAGCTGTGGATCCTCTTCTTAGTTGGAAGAGAAGTACCTTGAACAGTTTGTTCTTCAGGACAGGTGAAGCCATTGAAAAAGATAAGCAAACATGGGATGCACCATGATCTCACAACGGGCTTGAATAAGAATGGCTACCACACTTATTCTATCTTTTATTTTTTTGAGACGGAGTCTTGCTCTGTTGCCTAGGCTGGATTGTAATGGCACAGTCTCAGCTCACTGCAACCTCCACCTCTCGAGTTCAAGTGATTCTCCTGCCTCAGACTCCCGAGTAGCTGGGATTACAGGTGCCTGCCACCACGCCCAGCTAATTTTTGTATTTTTAGTAGAGACGGGGTTTTACCATGCTGGCCAGGCTGGTCTTGAACTCCCGACCTCAGGCGATCCATCTGCCCCAGCCTCCCAAAGTGTTGGGATTACAGGCATGAGCCACTGCGCCCAGCCCACATTTATTATATCTTGAGAGAAAAGATATTGCAAACACATTGGATATGACAGAGTTTCACTCTTTTGCCCAGGCTAGAGAGAAGTGGTGCAATCTGGGCTCACTGCAACCTCTGCCTGCCAGGTTCAAGTGATTCTCCTGACTCAGCCTCCCAAGTAGCTGGGATTATAAGCGCCTGCCACCATGCCTGGCCAATTTTTGTATTTTTAGTAGAGATGGGGTTTCACAATGTTGGCCAGGCTGGTCTCAAACTCCTGACCTCAGGCAATCCACCCGCCTTGGCCTCCCAAAGTGCTGGGATTACAGGCATGAGCCACTGCGCCTGGCCTATTTGTTTACTCTTTCTGACTAGCATGTGCATCCCAAATCTCAGAGCAAGCACATTCCTCTGTTTTTATGCTATATTAGTGGTTTTGGGACAAACATGCAGAGAAATATGAAGTCTTGGCTACTTTTTCTCTCCAAAAAGTCAGACTACATTTTAAATATTCTCTCCTTAGGCCAGAACTCTTCGTCCATTGAAGAAACTTTTAAAAATCTATAAGGCACATTTCTTATAAATATTTAAAAATCCTCAAGAATGTTGAGAGCCAGGCAGAATGATAAAGTATGATTAATAGCTACCTCTTACTGAGTATTTACTGTGTCCCAGGTACTATATTAAGAGTTTTCTTTATATTTAACTCATACAATAAGCTTTAAAATTAATTATTTTGTTCCCATTTTGCAAATGAGAAAACTGAGGCACAGAGCACTTCAGCAACTTGATTAAGATCACAAGATTTGGATTTTTAAAATTAATTTTTTTTTGTAGCAATGAAATCTCACTGTATTGCTCAGACTGCTCTTGAACTCCTAGGCTCAAGCAGTCCTCCTACCTTAGCCTCCCAAAGTGCTGGAATTACAGGCGTGAGTTACTGTGCCTGGCCCAAAAAATTAGGAATTAAAAGCAGCACTATCAGATGTCAAAGACCATGTTCCTACTCAGTGTGTTGTCTGTCTCAGCAAGCTCTCATCTTTCTCCTAGAAGCCCACCTCCTTCATTTTAGGACCTTCCCTCCCTCCCTCCCTCCCTCCTTCCCTCCCTCCCTCCCTTCCTTCCTTCCTCACATTTACATTGCTAGGTGTGACTTCAGAAGCCATCTACCACACTTTTTTTTTTTCTTTTTCTTTTTCTTTTTTCTTTTCTTTTCTGTTTTTTTTTTTTTTTTGACAGTGTCTCTCTCTGTCTCCCAGGCATGATCTCGGCTCACTGCAACCTCTACCTCTCAGGTTCTAGCCATTCTTCTGCTTCAGCCTCCTGAGTAGCTGGGATTACAGGTGCCTAATACCACACATGGCTAATTTTTGTATTTTTAGTAGAGATGGGGTTTCCCTATGTTGGCCAGGCTGGTCTGGAACTCCTGACCTCAGGTGATCCACCTACCTCGGGCTCCCAAAGTGCTGGGATTACAGGCATGAGCCACCACGCCCGGCCATCTACCACACTCTAGATCCCAATTGTCCCACTGTTTTCTAGATTTTACCTTCTATTCCCAATCGAAAGTGGCCTGTGCCTCATTCTTTTAGGACTACTGTTTCATGCTCTATAATACCTTTAGTGTCTGGTAGTCAGGTATTCAATAAATAATTATGAACATCACTGTGTGAGACCAACGTGATTCCTATACACATGGGGTTTAGCAAATACTTGTTGGATAAATGAATGAATCCTGGAATAATCTAATGAGCAAATAAATACTAATACACAATTAGTGACAATAGAGGAAGTTTGAGTAGAAGACAGAACATGAGTTCTGGAATAAGAAAGTTGGATTTGGATTCTGGCACTACTATTTGGGTTGTACTTAGTACTATTCACCAAATATTTATGGCTGTGGACATTTCAGGCATTTAGTAGTATTATATCTTGCACTGCTTAGTATTTTCAAATTTGCAAGAGGCATAGGTCTTTGGGATTGGGGAACAAGTCAGGATTTTTAGTTCTCAGGAACCCTGAAGTCATAAATTATTCATTTTTCATAATCTTTTTTTAGATGTATTTGTATAATAATGAGCGGCCATAATTGTGAATACTAAGTCATTTTTCTGTGATAGGGTTATGCTATCAGAAGTTTTCTATTAGAAATGACATAATAATAAATGCATAGCTTATTATTACTGTGAACTGATTTATTGCAACAAGAATATATGTTTCAGTAACATGTAAAAATAATCTTCTTCATATAGACATCTGATACTAGAAAATATTAAAAGATGGAGATAATAACACAAGATAAATAGCAAGTAAAAATTATTACTAAAATGAAATATATTACCACAAATACTTCTATAAGTTATCATTATTAAAATGAAAATGTAGAACCCGCAAAGAATTATTTGCCTAGCCAATTTCCTGCCTTGCATGGACATTTGTTCAATTGTGAGGATTGCACATAAAAGCATCTTCAAGCTGAGCTTTAGAACACCTATTGCTTCAGGTAAGTTATTTGTTTTTTTAATAATGAAAATAAAAATATTTGCTTTTCTTGTCTGCTAGTTCTGGTTTTGATTTTGCCATTGAAATTGATATTGCTTTTGCTAATTCAGGTTTTTGTAGTCTCTGATTTCCTGTCGGAGTCTTCCACAACATTCATATCATCTGCTCCTTGCATTTCTTCAGTTAAAATATTTACAAAGAACTGTAGCCTAGAGGGAATATTCAAAAACTGAAAAACACCAGTCAACATTACTGGGTTGTATTCAAATAATATGACATTCAGATCCCTTAGCAAAGTTAACAGCACTAAATAGAACCATGCATTGAAACTGCCAATTTAAGGACATTTGTTTTCAAAACTGGTTTCTTAGAACATCACTCATAGGATTTGTATGAAGTACACTACACATACAAACTTACTGATGTTTATTTGCAAGAATGAGTCACCCAGCAGGCAAAGCCATGAATACACACTTACAATATAACAATGCTACAAACAAGACTGATTAGATGATTCTCACTTCTCTAGTCCCTCCTCCTATCCTGGTTCCCAGAAATGTTGACCTTAACCTTTGATTTTCCCCATTAGCATTTTTTGGTCTTGCTTTTCGAATCAACATGAGTAACATGTCTATGTTAATTCCTATGCTTTAATTCTTATGGAAGAATCATAATACTCGTTTTCTGTTTTCCCAACTTGTCGACTAAATTTCACTGGGACTTGGAATTTGGAAAAACATATACATTTACAGAAAACTGCCAGGAAGGAATTCCCTCATGGAAATACTACCGCTGCCTTTAAAGTTATGTGTGCCCATGTCACAGGGTTTAGGCAATTGGACATGGAAAGGAGTGGCCTGTGTTACTTTCAGGCAGAAATTTTGACGATGATTAAGTGACTTGCCGTGTTTCCTTTTCCCTGCAGCATTGAGCATGGACGCACACGTTGTTAGAACCTCCAGAACTAGAGTCCCTGAGTGACTTTGATAAGCTGAGACCGCTAATAACTCATGTCAAACATATAATATGCATGAACAAGTTTTGTGAGGTTTTGGGGTTGTCACTACAGCATAACCTACAGTGACAGGCCCCATGCATCAGGCAGATTACATACCCTCCCTGAGTTTCAATTCTATTATTGAAAAAGAGGAAAAGTAATTTTCACTTTATTTTTTTTTGTAAGGACTGTCAAGATAAGTGCATAGCTTTGAATAGGTCTAATACATAATAAATATTCAATACATTTTTCCTCTCCAAAGGGATAAAGAGAATATTCTAGAAACATATTATATTTAAAAAAATGGGAATCAGAATGACATCAAAATTCCCAAATGCAACATTGGCAGCTAGATATCCAAGGGGCAAAGCCTTCAAACTTCTGAAGGAAAAGTTCAGACACAGCTAAACTATCAATTAGGTAGAAAAGTCTATACCTAGCCAAACTATCAATTGAATATGAGGGTAGAATGCAGTCATTTTCACAAAAATTTGTATGCTATGAATCTTTTCTCTGGCAGTACTTCACCAAAATGAATGAATTATTTGTCCAAGAAGAATACATGCGGTCTAGGAAACAGGAGAATCCAACCTAAGACAGAGGGGATTCCTGTGAAGGATTTTCCCAGATTGAAGTCTGGGCAGAGCCTTGTAAGTAACTGGCTAGTCTGCAGCAGGAGAACAGGACTCAAAGGGAGACATAATCAGGAACAGTGTTAAACTGCTAGGGAACCAGACATATACGGAAAATGGTGCTGAGAGGGAGAGTACATTCTATTGGAGAGTTTGAGAATTCATGACAGTACACGACTAAGCAAAAGAAAAAATATATACATAAGGCAATTACTAACTCCATAAACAAGAAAAAAATTCAAAAAGAAAAAAATGAAGTCATAATAGACTCAGCAGAGAAGATTTGCAGGGTTGTAATAATTTATTTACTAATTACTGATTGAATCAGAAATTTAAAAATAATTGCCAAATATAGGTAGAACAGAGGAGGAGAAGTCAGGAGAGGATAACTCTTCGTTTTTCAAATTAGGATATCAATAGACTATGCCTAAAATTGGTAACAACAAGAAATCTACTATCAGTAGGTTATTTTAAAATACGGAGGTGTGTCCGGAATTGGTGGGTTCTTGGTCTCACTGACTTCAAGAATGAAGCCGCCGACCCTAGCGGTGAGTGTTAACAGTTCTTAAAGGCGGCGTGTTAGGAGTTTGTTCCTTCTGATGTTCGGATGTGTTCGGAGTTTCTTCCTTCTGGTGGGTTGGTGGTCTCGCTGGCTCAGGAGTGAACCTGCAGACCTTCACGGTGAGTGTTACACCTCTTAAGGCGGCGCGTCTGGAGTTGTTCGTTCCTCCCGGTGGGTTCGTGGTCTCGCTGGCTTCAGGAGTTGAAGCTGGCTTTATGAACTGGCTACTTTATGAGCTGGCTACAGCTCATAAAGGCAGTGTGGACCCAAAGTGTGATCAGCAGCAAGATTTATTGCAAAGAGCGAAAGAACAAAGCTTCCACACTGTAGAAGGGGACCAGAGCGGGTTGCCACTGCCGGCTCGGGCAGCCTGCTTTTGTTCTCTTATCTGGCCCCACCCACATCCTGCTGATTGGTAGAGCCAGTGGTCTGTTTTGACAGGGCGCTGATTGGTGTGTTTACAATCCCTGAGCTGGACATAAAGGTTCTCCACGTCCCCACCAGATTAGCTAGATACAGAGTGTCCACACAAAGGTTCTCCAAGGCCCCACCAGAGTAGCTAGATACAGAGTGTCCATTGGTACATTCCCAAACCCTGAGCTAGACACAGGGTGCTGATTGGTGTGTTTACAAACCTTGAGCTAGATACAGAGTGCCAATTGGTGTATTTACAATCCCTGAGCTAGACATAAAGGTTCTCCACGTCCCCACCAGACTCAGGAGCCCAGCTGGCTTCACCCAGTGGATCCCGCACCAGGGCTGCAGGTGGAGCTGCCTGCCAGTCCCGCGCCCTGAGCCTGCACTCCTCAGCCCTTGGGTGGTCGATGGGACTGGGCGCCGTGGAGCAGTGGGCCGTGCTCATCGGGAAGGCTCGAGCCGCACAGGAGCCCACAGAGGGGGTGGGAGGCTCAGGCCTGGCGGGCTGCAGGTCCCAGGCCCTGCCCCGCGGGAAGGCAGCTAAGGACTGGCGAGAAATCCAGCGCAGCGCCGGTGGGCTGGCACTGCTGGGGTACCCAGTACACCCTCCGCAGCCGCTGGTCCAGGTGCTGAGCCTCTCATTGCCCGGGGCTGGCAGGGCCGGCGGGCTGCTCCAAATGCGGGGCCCGCCAAGCCCACGCCCACCCGGAACTCCAGCTGGCCCGCGAGCGCGGCGGGCAGCCCCGGTTCCCGCTCGCGCCCTTCCCTCCACACCTCCCTGCAAGCTGAGGGAGCCGGCTCCGGCCTTGGCCAGCCCAGAAAGGGGCTCCCACAGTGCAGTGGTGAGCTGAAGGGCTCCTCAAGTGCTGCCAAAGTGGGAGCCCAGGCAGAGGTGGCGCCGAGAGCAAGCGAGGGCTGTGAGGACTGCCAGCACGCTGTCACCTCTCAGAGGCAGCCATGCATGATAGCTCACACCTGTAATCCCAGAACTTTGGGAGGCTGAGGCAGGTGGATCCCCTGAGGTCCCGAGTTCGAGACCAGCCTGGCCAACATGGCCAAACCCCGTCTCTACTAAAAATATGAAAAATTAGCTGGGATCGCACCACTGCACTCCAGCCTGGGCAACAGAGCGAGACTCCATCTCAAAAAATAATAATAATAAAAAAAGGGAGGCATGTGTCAGAGGAAGCATGGGACAGATTTGAAAGCAGTTGCCTGCATTTAGGGTTTGAGACCACTTTTTTCTGTTATAAACCACATAGTGCTGTTTGACTCTTTAAAATATGGACATGTACTCACTGTGAGATGGTTAGTTACTATTTAAAAATTAATAAGTACATACCTAAATCCATAAATATTTATATATTTACATAAAGCCCTGGGCTCCAGACCTAGGTCAGCCAGTGGCAATTTCTGTGACCTGAGTAAGTCCTTTCATCTCTCTGGGTCTCAGTTTCCCAATTTGCAAGCAGAAGGTTTGAACTCTCTGGCTATTGTACCACCATCACTATTATCAAGTGATAATATTAGATATCACTAATTCACTATCATCAAAACACAAACTTGTAAAATATCTTGAAAGTTTACAAACACATTCTTTTTATTTGCATTTTTTTTTTTTTTAGACGGAGAGTATCGCTCTGTCACCCAGGCTGGAGTGCAGTGGCACAATCTTGGCTCCCTGCAACCTCCGCCTCCCAGGTTCCATCAATTCCCCTGCCTCAGCCTCCCAAGTAGCTGGGATTACAGGCATGTGCCACCATGCCTGGCTAATTTTTGTATTTTTAGGAGAGACAGGGTTTCACCATGCTGCCCAGGCTGGTCTAGAACTCCTGACCTCAGGCGATCTGCCCGCCTCGGCCTCCCAAAGTGCTGGAATTGCAGGCATGAGCCACTGCTCCTGGCCCCAAACACATTCTTTTTCTTAGATAAAATACTAAAACAAACCAAAATATTTTAGATTACAAAAATGGAAGTACAAAGGCTTGGACATATTTATTGGCCTTTTTTTTTTTTTAATGAAGTGGTTTCAGTAGCCAGGCAAGCTTTGTATGAGCTACACTTTTCACTCTAAACAACGTGGATAAATATGACCTTGAGTGTTCTCATTTTCACATGCCCCATTTTTCCTCTCAGGACAGTTTTAATAGTGATTAAACCAGAATTTAGTGTCCAGATGAGCACACGGGGAATAATCTTTTCACTGAAGAGCCCCGTATGTCCATTGCGCACCTTAGAGGTCTTGTGTGGAACTAATGAAGCACTTTGATGGCTCAGGGATTTTCATTAGAGGGAATTCATCTCCACCTCACCTCAAGCTTCATGAGCCATTTCTCTAGCTGTGCTAAACTCCCAAACAAGTAGCAGCAGAGAGCATTTCCAAAAAAAGAGAGAATCAAAGTGGCAGCTACTCTAAGACAGAGCCTCCCCTCCAGTTTCTGCCTCCTGCAGCTTCTCCTACCTTCTTCTCTGTTCTTTTCATGCACACCACCCACACAGTCCGTTGCAGATGGATACATGGTTCCGGTGATTTAACCTTACTTTCTCCACTTAGGCCCCTCAGGCGTGATTTGTTCTTCGGAGTCAGAGCTCACTTCCCCAGCACCAGTGGTGTGGCTGTGAGCAGGTGATGTTAGCTGGGTATGATTTTTAAAGTACCATTTATTTATCTGGCAAGAGCAAGCCCCAGTGATCCACCTCCATTAAAAGTTCAATCCAGAAGAGTGAATCTGACAGCTCCAGACTTCCGGCCTCAGAGCTCTTGATTAATTTTTGTGCCCAGAGTCTGAGGCGAAAGCAAGGGCGGGATTTCCTGGGTGGCTGTTGGAGGTGCATTTGGAGGCCATTACTGCCCTTCCAGCTTCTTCACTCAATTATGCTGAGCTGAGGTTTGTCACACTTTGCATAAGCGAACTCGATGAATACTTAAAAAGCCTTATTCTCATTTTACACGTGAAGAAACTGAGGCACAGGGTGGTGAAGTGGCTTGCCGAAGTTTGCACAACTAGCAATTGGTGACGTCCGATTGGAGCTGAGGTCTGTGTTGCTCTAAAGCTCGAGTCTTTTCCACTTGGGTTGCGTCTCTCATCTCCTTGAGGGCACTGCCTGCTCTGTGTCGCCAGGACTGGGCTGGAGGTGGCCACTGGGGTTTCATGCAGAGGGTCAGAGATTTGCTGAGTGAATGTGGACTGTCCCTGCTTTGGCTGCAGAAATATCTTTCCTCATTCTTGATCGCCCTCAACTTTTTGAATCCCGGGTACAGGCTGAGAAGTGTCTACAGGTGACATGCAGAGTACCAGGACAGAATTCCAGTCCAACTTGGTCACAAAATGCATGTGCTTTTATGCCAAGTTATTGGACATGTGTCTAGAGGCATAGAGTGACTTCGCTGCTCTTAAATTGTCTTCTTTGCCGTGCCTTCTGTTTTCATTCCTCCAGCTCTGTCTTCCTGCTTGTGGTGGAACCAAAAGTCTCAGTGTAACCCTGTTCCCTAGACAGGTCTGATATCTTCTTGGCCTTGACACTGAGGACTGGTTTAGAATCTGGTTTGTACTGTCCAACCTTCCAGTTTGGGAAGATAAGTCACAGGACATCGTCTTCTAAGCAGCAAGAGTAGCCCCTGGGATAAAATTGCTGACATCTCTGTGGGGCCTCAGGGTCCTGGGACTCATGCGAGTGCAGGAGGCTCCATGTCTTTGGAGGCTGCCTCAGACACATTCTAGCCTCAACTGAATGAAACCTCTGAGTTTGATTTTACATAACTGCTCTTAATACTTACTTTAAAAGAAAAGAAAAAAAAGACCTGGCAAGGACTATAAATGTTTTATTTTAAAGTAACCTTTCTTGGATATATTTTTGGTGGGGGGAGGGCACAAATAGACTTCAAATATATTACATATTCATTGCAGAACATTTAGGAAAAAAAGAAAAGCAGAAACAAGAAAAATAAATATTTTCTATAATCCCAACAACATGAATAATATTTTAAAATATGCATAGGCTTTTATTCTTTATAGACCTATCTATATTCACTTTTCTTTATACAAATGGAAATATGTTGCATTTACTGTTGTGTTACCTGACAGTAGTCTAGTTAACAGCCAATTCTCTCCATTCTGGTTTGTGAGCCAACCCTGATTTTGTTGAGACGTAGGACAGCCATGTGCTGTAGGGAAAGCTGGAACTTTCTCCAGCCTGAGGGAATGAAACTTAATTGGTCTAGGTCATTCTTAATCATTCCTTTCACCTTGTCAGTGATGGACTTGGGAGTAAGCATGTGACATTATTTTGGCCAAAGAGACATCAGGGAAGTCCTTAGGGAATGTCTGGGAAAAGTTTCTTTGCTCTTTAAAAAAAAATGACTTGTAGGAAGAAACTTCCGTTTTCAAGTCTGGGTATTGTCTGAATGTATCTGAAACAATGGCAGCCAATTTGCAAACATGGGGGATGGGGGAGCAAGCTTGATGAACAAGATCAGCTGATGAACAAGATCAGAACCAGGACTGCTATTCCTTTGTTAAACTTCTGAATTAACCGATGTTGCAACCATTCCCAAACTGGACATCTTGATAGATGGTAAAATAAATAGCTATATTGTTTATGCTGTTTAAATTTTTCTGTTACTTATAGCCAAAAGCAACTTATCTAACAGAATTTCTCTTGTCATTAGATATTCTTTTTTTTCATAATAGAAAATATTTTATTTTGAAAGTTTTAGTCATTGGGTCTACAACAGTTTTCCATACAAGGAAAATACAGTATTAAGTTATTTGTAATTGTCTTACATACTGAACAACCAATGAATGCATACAAGTAACCAATTATATGTGTGCAGAGACTAGCATCAAGGAAATACTCATTCATAGATACATGTTTTCTAATAAAATATATTTTAAGTTTTTGATGATCTTCTGCTATCATTTTTGCTATGTTATCTGAATAGCCATCCAGATCTGTAGTAAAAGATCTCGTTAGCTACATAACTAAAGAAGTACTTCCCCAAGGAAGCTGACACCATCATACCAGGACTTACAACATTTAGCTTTTTTTTTTGAGACAGGGTCTCACTCTGTTGCTAGGCTGGAGTGCAGTGGTGCGATCTCGGCTCACTGCAACCTCTGCCTCCCTGGTTCAAGCGATTCTCCTGCCTCAGCCTCCCGAGTAGCTGGGATTACAAGCGCGCGTCACCATGCCCAGCTAATTTTTGTATTTTTAGTAGAGACAGAGTTTCACCATGTTGGCCAGGATGGTCTCCATCTCTTGACCTCGTGATCCATCTGCCTCGGCCTCCCAAAGTGCTGAGATTACAGGCGTGAGCCACCGCACCCAGCCAACATTTATCTTTCAACATGACTATACCATTAAAATTTTTAAAATATTTCTCAGAATTGTGTTCTTCAGTCTTTTCCATAATATAGTATATGGAAATTGCTAATAGCATTAAATTAATATTAATAAAACCCAATTCTATCTAAACCTTTTTCTCATAAGAAAAAATATTACTTTAAAAAACAGACTTTTTGTTTCTTCTAAAAGTAGTACTACTTGGACTGCTCAATTGCAATGCCAAATACTTCTGGAAACACCATAGGACCACCAAGCTATTCCTATTGCCTTGATAAATTCCTTTCCTGCTCCAATTTCTCCATGTTCCTGCTTTCTTGTGTCAAAATATCTTCCCTTAATTTGTTAAAATGAATCTGAGGGAAAAAATCTGATAAACTGGGGTAATAAATTTTTTTTTCATGGACTTTTATGATCACAAAATGACCAGGCAACTTATAGCTTCAGTGCTAACACTGTGATTGAGAACAAGAGAGTACAACCACAATAAAATACAGCTATCTGTTAGAAGAACTGCATAAAGACATCTTTGGCCATGTAGGTTGTGGGCCATCTGGAAAAAGTCAGTTGTATTGCCAACATGACAAAGAAAATAGCAATGTTCAGGATGAGGAACAATCTGGTATAGGAAGCAGATAGTGATGAGGCCCTGCTACGAGTAGTTGTCACCATCCATGCCTGTCCAACCCGGCCTTTCATCAAGCCCCATTTTTATGTTTCTCATATGTTATATCTGCAAAATCTAAGAGGTTTTTCATTTCTTCATCTTCATTTATGGGTAGTTCTTTCTGTGCCTGAATCTGAGCTTTCTGTCTAATCTTTTTCTCATTGACCTCAATCTGTGCAAAAATATCAGGGACAGCATCCACAAATTTATAGCATTTGCCTGCCCTTCGGTTTTTCTTTGACTTGCTTTGCTGCTGCTGTTGCTGTGTTATGGCAAAAATCCTGTCGATGGCCTCTTCAGCCTGTCTCTTATCTGAAAATCTCAGCAGCCGGTCAGCAGTCTTCCTAAAGCTAGCTGGTTCTGGACTCAGGAGAGTGTCTGCTTCTCCAGCTGAAACACTGGCTTAAAATGCTGCAGGTTCTGTTCCACAAGAGCAGCATAGTCCTTCACCTCAGGGACAATGCTGCTCTTGATGGCTGAATTCCGGTCAAACAGAATTTTGTGATGATCAGCAATGACCTGTGCAAAGGCAGACTGTCCTGCGGCCTCACCTGTCCACAGGTACATTGCGTAGGCATGTTCGCTGGTGGCTATGAACACATCCAGTTGCTGAGAGTCTCCGTGGATGGTGAAGCTCTGAACATCTATAGTGACCCTATGAAGAGGTAAGCTGGCCTGGTGATGGGACTTCAGAGGTGCATGGTGACATTCACATAGTTTGTCCCATTGTAGGGATAGCTCCCAGGATATGTCACTGATGCAAATGTTGCTTTCTTGCCGTAGCCAGTATTGTCCATCCAGTACTTTTTATAGAGACCATTTCTCTACCTGATGAAAGCCCCATGGACACCATCTACCACAGTCTCCTCAAAAGGAACATCCACATTGTGGAAGAAGCTCGCTGCTGTCTCCAGGGGACTCTCCTCTCCCAGGTGTATTTGGTCTACAAGGAGAAGCAGCTGTGGATGTAGGAGGATCAGATTCCTCTGAACATTCTTCAGGTTGAGCTGGAGGTTATAAGCTCCCACACCTTCTCCTCAGATGAAAACCACCCCATTTTTCTCCTCTGCTGCAACCACTATCCCCTGACAGCTAGCTGCCAGGTCATGCTGGTATTTAGACCATTTTGATGAACAGTGTTCTGTGACTTGACCCTTCCAGGGAGAAAAGCAGCTCTTTGACACAGCTGCGGAAAACATCAAAACATTGTTGAAGAAGGTGTACTTTGGCCTGTACAGAGCCTCAATAATGAAAGGCACACAACTGGGAGCAAAAGTAAATGAGTTTTGATCATAATGTTCATGGCCTGTCCTAAAATTTCTCCATCCTTTGATCCAATCTTTGTATTTGTTTCTGTGGACAATGTCACATATTGCATGTCACCCCAGTTTTCCAGACTTGAAAGAGAGGAAAGATTTATTGATTTCAGCAGGTAGTGCACTTCAAGTCACGACACCCAGTCTTCAAAATAATGCAGCGTAGGGGTGCCAAAGTCTGGAGGAGGAACTGATTTCAAGCTGGCATCATACCAGAGAAATTCTGTGTGCAGAGTGCACCGGCGCTGCCCTTTGGACAGTGTTCCTGGACCTTCCACCACACAGTTCTTTCTGATTTGGTCAGCTAGCCAGTTACCACTGCTGTTACGCATGATAAATTTATCAAGGAAAACTAATTGGCTTTCTGGACCATAAAATCAGTTGTAATTTGAGTCCTCAATAGCCACAGTCCTTTGAAACCCTGGCAGGATGGTTCTATACATAAATGCAAAGTGTAGTTTAAGCCACGGATGGCCAACATGGTTGATGTTGAAGTGCCTCTGGATGAGAAACATGTATTGGAAGAGTGATCTAGTTGTGTAGCTTCCATACACAACTCTTTCATAGAGGGAGCCATCCATCATCTCCCTGAGCAAGACCAGAGATTTCTCCATGATGGTCAGAACTTGTTTGGTCCATAAGCAGGATTCTTGAAGATATCCTTGATTCGTCAGTACTAGGCTTCCTGTGAGCAAAGCCATGCAGTTGGTGGGCTGATGATCGTGCAGGTATTGAAATCCCCGTCCTCTCCTGTATGAATTTTCATACATATACCCTGAGGCACTGGCAATCACTTCAAGAAACTTCTTCTGTTGTGTCTTGCTCAGGTAGTTGTGCAAGAAGTCATAAGCAGTGGCAAAACCAACCAGGGAGTGAGCAAGCGGGACCTCATCCCAAGGAGCATCTTTCACCAACCAAATAGGCTGCACTGCCATCCTCTCCATGTAGACTTTGGCCATGTCTTGGGCTTCAGTGTCCTCAGGATACAGCACACAGAACATTGCCAAGACACCCAAGTTGTTTCCATAGATTTCATTCTAGCGGGCACTGTAATCCTTGGGATCCCAGGGAGGGAGGTATTCCAAGGGGCTGCACAGCATCGTGTGCACAGCCTCCGTGAGGCGGGCTGCAATGTGCTCCTGCCAGCTGGCCGCCCTGAGCTGCAGCTCCGCCACCTCTGCCCTGAAGTACAGCATGGGGTGGCTGTTGTGGCTGGCATTGGTGAAGGGAATCATGACTTCTGGGTTCTTGTCGGTGATGTAGGCTGACACAATGCAAAGCAAATATATGAAAAACACACACAGGAGCACCCCTGTGTGTGAGTCCTCATCGTGGCATCAGATCTCCAAATCTCCAAGGCAGCCAAAGCATCTTCAAAACATCCGCTCCCCGCCGAGGCTCCGTCCTCTCCAGAGTCGCCTCTGCAGCCTCCAGAGCCCGCTCCTGGCCCCCCTCACTCCAGGGCGCCCGGGCTCCCAGCCCCCTCGGAGCCAAGCCCTCGCACTGTGAGTGTTGGTGGGCGCCGCGCCCGGGGATGCGCTGCTGCAGCCTCGGGCTAATATCATATCTAATGATATCATTAGATATTATTATACAATATTATTTTAGATGGCCTTGTACTATTCTTTTTACTCACATACTATAATTCATGTAACCACTTCTTTTTTGTTGTTGTTTTAGATTCCCATGTTCCTGCTATTATAGCATTGCTGAAGTGGCACACTTGTGCTCTTTTCTTATGTCCTTAGTTTAAATTCTGGGTTAAATGTTATGAACAATTTTAAGGCTTTTTGTGCATATTCTAAGTTTCCTAGAAGTTGGTATTAATGTGTTTTGTTCTAACATTTAAACATCTTTCCAGTTAGGGTCCCAGCCTCTCTCTCTGTGTCTGTCTTTTGTTTTTAGCAGCGATGTCAATCACTATCAAAAGAATCATTGTCAAAAACTACTATTCCTGCAAGTGTGAACTTAGTTCCTAAAATGAGTTCTGTTTAAGTAAAGTATGACTTGTAATAAACTTTAACATTTTATATGTTTCAATCACATTACATTGAGTTCAAATGATTAGAATCTTACGATGTTGGATTCCAGGGCCAAGTAAGGTTATATGTTGGGGCTGATGGTTCTTAACTCTGGCTATTATGTTTGGAATCACCTGGGGAACTTAAAGAAAATGCCTTTAATGATGCATAATTGATGTACAATAAACTACACATATAAAATGTACAATTTGCTAAGTTTTAATATGTATATACACCCATGGAATAATTCCTATAATCAAGATAAAGAGCGGTATTCCATCCCTCCAAATTGCAGGGTTCACCATCCTTGGTTGCCTGATGGTCAGTGTCTTAAAGCCCATTGTTTCATATATTTTCTCTGCTTTTCTTTTTCTTTTTTTTTTTTTTTGATTGACTCAGGTGGGAGGGAAAATCCATTCCCTGATACTCCATCTTAGACCGAAGCAGATATTTTCCATCTGAGGAGCTTTTAAAAAATAATCTCTAGGCTACACCCAAGACCAAATGAATTCTAATATTTGGGGGAAGGCCTTTTGTATTAAAGTATAATTTACATGCAATAAAATTCATCTTATTTAGGGTAAAGTTTTGTAAATTTTGCCATATGCGTACAGTCATGTAACTTACAATCCACATAGAACAGGTCCACGCCCTCTCCCAAATTCTTTTATGCCCCTTGGTAGTCAAGCTGTCCTTTCACCCCAAGCTCTTGGCAGCTGTTGATATGTTTTCTTTTCCTATAGTCTTGTCTTTTGCAGAATGACATGGGAATGAAATCATGTAGTATGTAGTTTTTCAGTGCGGGCCTCTTTCACTTAACATAATGCATTTGAGATTCATCGGTTTGGTTGATACAGCGTGTCCATAGTTCATTTTTATTGCTGAGTGTTACTCCATATGGATGTGCCACGATTTGTTTCTCTATTCCGCTGTTGAAGAACATAGCCTTAAAAAGCTTCCCCAGGTGATTCTAATGTACCTCCGGAGTTGAGAATCTCTGGGCTAGATAAAACTGCTCAATAGTCTATTAAGGTAAATATTAGGCCCTTCCCTTGTGGTCTGTCTCCTTCAAATCACATCATCCTGTATCTGTAGACTCCTCTGCCTTATCAAATAACTCATGATCTAGTGTGTCCCCCGGTCAACCCAGCCTATCCCTTGGAAACATTTGCTCATCCACCATATGTGCCAGTCTCCCTACTGCTCATTTGCATGCACTCATCAGTATGCAGATCTCTCATATCCAACTTCTCAGAAGATTCCTCTTAGATTTCTAAGATGATGGCATCCAATTGATAATTAATGTTAATGCTTTAATGGTATATTAGGATTCTCCAGAGAAACAGAATCATATATACATATAACAGAATACATATGTATACATATGTATTTATGGTAAGAGTTGGCCAACATAACTATGGAGGCTGAGTACTTCCACAATTTGACACCGGCAAGCTAGACAACCAAAAAAGCTGGTGGTGTAACTTTAGTCTGAATCAGTCTGAATCAAAAGGCCTGAGAACCGGGGTACGGTTGGTGTAAGTCCCAGTCTGTGTCCAGAGGCCAGAGAACCAGGAACACTGATGTCCAATGGTGGGAGAATATAAATGTCTCAGCTCAAGAAGAGAGCAAATTTGCTTTTTTCCCGCATTTTTGTTCTATTTGGACCCTCCATGGACTAGATGATACCCAACCACAGTGGTGAAGATAATCTTCTCTATTCAGTTTGCTGATTCAAATGCTAATCTGTTCCAGAAACACCCTCACAGACACATGCAGAAATAACATTTTACCAGCTAGCTATCCTGGCATCCCTTAGCCCAGTCAAGTTGACACATAAATTAATCATCAAAAATGGGTAATGTTGGCTGGGTATGGTGGCTCACACCTGTAATCCCAGCACTTTGGGAGGCTGAGGCAGGTGGATCATCTGAGGTCAGGAGTTCAAGACCAGCCTGGCCAACATGGTGAAACCTCATCTCTACTAAAAGAATACAAAAATTAGCCAGGTATTGTGGTGCACACCTATAGTCCCAGCTACTCGGTGGGGCTGAGGCAGGAGATTCTCTTGAACCTGGGAGGCGGAGGCCGCAGTGAGCCAAGATTAAACCATTGCACTCCAGCCTGGGTGACAGAGCGAGACTCTGTCTCGAAAAAAAAAAAAAAAGAGTAATGTGACAGGGGTTAATATCAGGCTGGGTTTCTTGGAAACACTCAAAAAGTATAGCATGGAGATGCAGATCCTTTCAAATCCTCTCTTCAATTTTAGCTGTATGTAATCCTGAAGCTAGATTAGTTGTAATCCAAAAGGATGATGATTTTTAAAAATTAAAATGCACGCACACAAAGTTCAACATTAGATGAAAGTGTTAAAAGCCCTCCCCACCCTGTAGCACCAGTTCTAAACTCAGAAGTAACATATATTTATTACATTTATAAAAATATAAATATATTTTCTAGTATCTTTCTAGAAAATCTTTCATGTGTATATCAGCATACAAAAATAGATCTATATTTTATCTTTTAAAAATTATTTATTTATACAAGAGGGATTTTACTATGCACAATGTTCTGTGCATTGATTTTTTTCCCTTAATATATTATGGAACTCCTTTCACATTGTACCTACCTCATTTTTATTTTTCAGTGTGTCAGATGAGTATGCCATAGTTTATTTAACAAGCTTACTGTTAATAGAATTTAAATTGTTTCCTTTTTCTATGTATGTATTTGCTTGTTTTAAAGCTATAGCCAAGTTTGAAAAGTGACACTTTTTAGAATCCAATTTTTGTTTCAGAATAGTTTTAAATTTACAGAGCATTTCAAAGATAACAGATAGAGTTTCCATACACACTTCATGATGGTTCCTCTTTTATTAATTTCTTACATTATTAGTATGGTACATTTGTCACAACTAATGAACCAATATTTATACACTGTTACTAATTGAAGTCCGTACTGTATTCAGGGCTCCTTAGTGTTTACCTAATGCACTGTTTCTGTTCCAAGATCCCACCCATGATACCACATTACATTTGGTCATCCTTGTCTCCTCAGGCTCCTCTAACTGTGACAGTTTCCAGACTTTCTTTGGTTTTGATGACCTTGACATTTGTTTTTGTTTTTGTTCTGATGGAGTTTTGCTCTTGTTGCCCAGGCTGGAGGGCCATGGCATGATCTCAGTTCGCCGCAACCTCTGCCTCCCGGGTTCAAGCGATTCTCCTGCCTCAGCCTCCTGAGTAGCTGGGATTACAGGTCGCCACCCTGCCCGGATAATTTTGTATTTTTAGAAGAGATGGGGTTTCTCCATGTTGGTCAGGCTGGTCTCAAACTCCTGACCTCAGGTGATCTGCCTGCCTTGGCCTCCCAAAGTGCTGGGGTTACAGGCGTGAGCCACCGTGCCCGGCCTGACCTTCACAGTTTTGAGAAGTACTAGTAGGGTATTTTGTATAATGTCCCTCCACTGGGGCTTATCAAATGTTTTCCTGATAGATTGGGAATATGGGTTTTGGGAGGAAGGCCACAGAGGGAAAATGCCATTCTCACCACATCTTATCAGGGACACATACTATCAACATGACTGATCACTGTTGATGTTGACCTTGGTCACATGGATGAGGTACGATTCTGTCAGATCTTTCCATGCTAATGTTCCCTTTTTTCTGTTCTTTCCGTATTGTACACTTTGGAAGAAAGTCACCATCTGCAGCCCACACTTAAGGGATAGAGAACTCTGCCCCACTCCCTGAGGGGAAAGTATTATTTGGACTTTGTTGTATGAGATATTTGATTATTCTTGCCTGTTTCAAAAGAAGGTGCTCTGAGGGGATTCCAGATATATGGGATATATCTTGGAGATGATCCCATAGATTACATAGAGAGATTTGTTATTCTTTTTCACAACTGTATAGCACTGTATTGAGTATATTTGTCTAGCTTCATCAAACAATTTTTTATACTTGGGCATTTGGGTCTTTCCATTCTTTTGCCATTATGAATAGAACTGCAATGAACAATAGTTTCCACATACACCTTTTTTGCCTTTGTATTTTCGCAGTGTAACTTTGGGATAGATTTCTAGAAGTGTGTTTACTAGGTCAAAGGGTGAAGGAGTGTGCACAAGATGCTACAAGATCCCTCCTGTAATGTTTCTAATGTTTGGCATTTCCTCCAGCAATGTATGAGAATGCCAGTTTCCCCATAACCTTGCCATAAAGCATTTTGCTAAACATTAATATTCTTGTTCATCTGGTGGGTAAAAAATATTATCCCCAAAGAGTTTTAATTTGCATTTTCCTAATTCTGAGTAAAGTTGAACATCTTGTAATAAGTTTACAAACCACTGACAATTCTTATCTGGTCTGTCTACTTGTTACTCCCTCCCCGCCCGCTACTTTTCTATAGGATTATTGGTTTTTTTCTTATCTATTTTAGTACTTCTTTACATATTAGGAACATTAACCTTTTGTGATATAATTTTCAAAATGTCCCTGTTTGTCATGTCTTCTAACTTTGCAGTGGTGTTTTATTGCCATGGAAAGTTTCCGAAAATAAAATGTATCCATATTTTCTGGCTTAACTTCTAGAAGCAGACTGAAAAATTTTGGCTCTAAATGATTTTACCATCTCTCTCAGTAGGAGGTCCTATGAGCATCAGTTGTCATACATCAGTCCTTTTTGCAGACACTTTTGGCATAGATACTTGCATGCACCTACTGTGCATCAGGAGTTGTACCTGGTTCCTTTCCTCAAGCTGATTATGGCATACAGAAGGAGGGAAAAATGAGAAGACACACATGTACGGTCCAGTGTGATAAGTCTTACAATGGAGACAAAATGTTAAGGGGCAGACATTTACGGTGGGGTTACAGTTGGGACAGGATGAGGGAAGGCTTTGCAGAAAAACTGATATTCAATTGTGGTTTCGAAGAGTAAATGGTGTGAGCCCAACAAAGGGCATTCCAGGCAGAGGGCACAGGCCATGTGTGCAAAGGCATGAGGCGTGTGCCATGTGGGAAACTACCCTGATGTAATGGCAGCCTCACAAAACACTACCAGGCAAGCTCTCTTAAAGACAGGGAATAGAAAGTCTCCCAGAACAAAGTAAAACACTTGAATGAGCTGGTTTATTGATTCCATTTAAAACACATAGTGAGAAACAAGGAGACATGTGGAGTAGGCTAATACACTTAGAGAAAGATCTCAGTGGATGGAAGATCCCACTGTCTGCACCCTGTGCTAGCAATGTTCATTTGTTCTCTCTCTCTGCTGCATCAGCCTCCCCACCATGTCCTGTGTATGTATGTACAGAGTGGATATGTAAGCAAGGGAGAGAGGCATATGAAAGATGTCTACAGTCAGCAACACACACATTTGTCCCTTTGCTGAAACACAGGAATAAGCACTCCTGAAGGCAGCTGTAGCTCACCCTTCAGCCTGATGAGAAGCACTATGGCCTTCATATGCGCTTCTTGGGCAGACCACATATAAGGCCAGAATGGCCATCATCAATTGGGTTGATTTGAGGCCTCATGGATATTGACTGTGTCATTTACAATAGGTTCCTCTCAGTCATTCCATTCTCTCCTTTCTATGTTCAGCATTTACCTCTTCTTTATGCTCTAACTTGTCTTGCAGGTGTCAACCTACTTATCCATACTTCCTATTTGTTTTTCTTGTCTTCTATGCAGAATAGGTTTTCCTCCAATAATACCCAGATCCATGTTACATTGTGACACATGTAGATACCATCGTTCATGAGTAGTTATAGGAAAAAAGATAGGGGGCTGCACCTCTCAGGAGGAGGAGCATCCCTTGGAGCCTTTTAGGCACACTGGATCAGTGGGTACAGTGGTAGAGCAACATTCTAATTGTGGAAAATAATAACCATGATACATAAAGCATATTATAGTGCTTTCAAAGGTTATCTTGTTTAGTTCTCACAAAAGCCCTATGAAGAAGTCACTCTTATTCCCATTTTCCAGATGAGGAAACTGAGGCTCAGAGAAAGTAAATAATTGGTCAAGCCAGTGAATTAGTGAGAGGCAGAACTGAGAGTAAAGCTTCGTTGTTCTGGCTCCAGGTGATCTCTCTTTTTACATGTTGCAGTGGGGATGAAATGGTCTTCACCTTCTCAAGTTCTTTAAAAAGATTAATGGCCCTAGGCCTGCAAACAGTATCCAGAGATGGGTAGATGGGCACATGTGAAGTGAAAAGGGAAGAATTCTCACCCCTTCCCCAAGGCATGAGGGCAGCCTCACAGAATGCCAGCGCCTATATCCAAAGAAATTATCTGTCCATTTGCCAACTTTCCCTCATTCCTTAAAGTCCTCTTTATAAGCCAGAGGTGATTGGTCAGCTGAGATGAGTACAACTGGATTCAGCCCCGTCCTTTGCTTGGGTGGTTCAGGACTTCAATTTGGAATGTGGAAGTGGCTACCAGCTATTGGTCCGAGCCCAAATTGAGAGTGAAGATTTCCAGTGCAACAGCCTATTTCAGCCTTTCTGAGTTCTCAGCTGTAGACAGGCTTGCTGGATTACACGTGGAGGCTTCCATCCATTTTGGAAGTTGGCTTACTTCCATCTCTTCTCTGTGCTTGTAACTAAAGTCAGTGCTTCTCCAAGTGTGGTCTCTGGACCATATCAGCATTACCTAGAAACTTTTTGTTGTTGAGGTAAAATTCACATAACATACAATCAAAGTGAACAATCCACTCATGTTTAGTACATCCTCAGTGTTATGCAACCATCACCTCTATCTAGTTGCAAAATGTTTTCATTACTCCAAAAGGAAAGCCTATACACATTAAGTAGTCAGTCCCCATTTCCCCCTCACCTTGGCCTCTGGAAACCATGAATCTACTTTTCATCTCTACAGATTTGCCTGTTCTAGGTGTTTCATATAAATTGAGTCACACAATCTATGACTTTATGTATGTGGCTTCTTTCACTTAGCATAGTGTTTTGGAGGTTCATCCATGTTGTAGCATGTATTAATACTTCATCTTTTTTTAATGATTCTAGGAACTTTTTAGAAATGCATATTTCCTGCCTTACCCAGACCGAGTGAATAAGAAACTCTCAGAGGTGTGTGGCGGCAGCAATTTGTGTTTTTGTAAGTCTCTTGGTGATTCAGATGTATGCTAGAGTTTAGGAACCACTGACTTAGGGGATGCCAGTCTCTGATGTTTAACTCAGAAGGAAGTTGTTGGCTTCCTAAATCCAGTATACTATGATTCAGCTGAAGACCCATAGTTGATGTAGGCATTTTAGAAACAAAATATATTTTCATTTTTCTTGATGTAAGAGAGAGCTGTCAGGATCTGGCAAATTCATTTCTTGACTTAAAATACATATATGTCAAAAAACTACAGGACATCCTTATGAAATAATTCCAAATGATTTTTAATCTCTCCATGTTAACTTTAACCTTTTCCATTTTGTTTCTATCCTATGTTGGGAATGGCTGATTGCTTCTCAAACATCTCCAGGTGTGCTTTCCATTACCCAAGCTGTGCATTACAGGTGGCTGCAAACAGGACCATCCCAGTGGACTCCTTCCTTCTCTCCCTCCTCATGCTGTAAATGGCATGCCTAGACCCAAGAGACCACTTATAAGGCTTGAAGTTGCCGTCAAACCTAGAGGAATTTTTATAATTTGACACCCCAATTCCAAATTTTATCTCTGGCATTTCCTCCTCATGATGGCTTGTGTAGTAATTTCTATTTTAGGAAGAGAAGTTGTCTTGGATGAAATGAGAATTCAGATCAAATGATCTAGATTCAAGTGCTGACTTGCTTCATGTACTTGTTTATCCAACAAACACAGTATTTATGAGTGCCGTATAAACTGCATATCGGGTGAGAATACAGCAGTGAACAAGATAGACACTGTTCCCCTCCTTTTCAATTTGGGGACTTCAAAGTCTAGTAGGGGAGTAAAACCAGCAAAGAGGTGATTTTAGAACTGTGTGATGATGCTGTGATGGGGGAGTGCCTGTCAAATATGCTACAGAGGATATGGGAAAGGTACTTACTCCAGTGATGATGGTGGGTGTGGGGGGAGTGGGAGCCAAAGAAGGCTCCCAGGGAAAAGAGGTGACTACGTTTAGACATAGTATGGTGAATAGAGTTAATTAGGGAAATTTGGGCTTAGGTGGGATGGGAGAGGTTTTAATAGAAAGAGCATTCCAAGGAGAGAAAATGGTGTATACAGAGGGTGAGAGAAAGGACTCTTGTGGAAAAGGAGCTAAGAGGATTCTGAAGCATTGGTTGTAATGTCGAGGGTGGGTCTGGTCAGATGTAGTGACAGCAAGAGTTGAGGCTCTGGAGCAAATTCAGGGCCCAGTGAGTCATTGCGGTCTTGTTGGAAATCACAGTGGAAATCCATGGAAAGATTTAAAGCTGAGATGTGATTTGCTCTGCTGTGTATTTTAGTGGTCACTTGGGCTATATAAGGGAGTGAGTTAGAGGGAATTAGAGAGGAGGATGGAAGTTCAATGAAGAAGAGAGAGGAGGATGGAAGTTCAACGAAGAGGCCCTTGAAATCAGGACCTCTCATACAGGAATAATCAGATTGCAAATTTGACACATTGTAGAATGATTTGAGAATGTCTATTAAGTCAAAGATGTGTATTCTTTGTGATTCAGAAATTCTATTCACAAGGAGCTCTGTACAAGATACCCATAACTACGTTCTTTGAAATTAAAAAAAATGGAAGCAATCTAAATGCCCATAAATGGGGGAATGGATAAAAAGGATACATAAAACATGGTATATTTATACAATGGGATGTTATACAGTAGTTAAGATGAATGAAGCAGGCCTAGATTTAGCAAATTGAAAAACCTCAAAAACATAATGTCAGGCAAACAAGTGTGGTTTACAGAATTATAGATACAATTTAACAGTATTTACCTAAAGCTTATAAGATAGCTGGGCGGGCTGGCTCACACCTGTAATTCCAGCACTTTGGGAGGCCAACGTAGGCGGATCACCTGAGGTCAGGATTTCAAGACCAGCCTGGCCTACACGGGAAAACCCCGTCTCTACTAAAAATACAAAAAATAGCTGGGTGCAGTGACACGTGCCTGTAATCCCAGCTACTTGGGAAGATGAGGCAGGAGGATCGCTTGAACAAGGGAAGTGGAGGTTGCAGTGAGCCAAGATGGCACTGTTGCACTCCAGCCTGGGTGACAAGAGTGAAACTCTGTCTCCAAAAAAATAAATAAATAAAAATAAAGTTTATAAGATAGACTATTAGTTTGTGCACCATTAAGACAGAAAAAATGCTGAGAATTAAACTCTGACAAAATGTTTTCTTGTCACTTCCAATTCCACACTGATTTGACAGTTTTTTTAAACCATATATTACTCTTATACATGCATAAAAGAGGAAAATATAAGTAACATAATCAATTAAGGTATTCTATAAATTTTTCCACATTTAACATCTGACTTCTTAGAATTCTTTCCTGGTGTCTGTGTTTTTTGGCACAATAAAACTTCCATGCAAATTGAGTATTGGTGATACAGCATTTCTGAAAAGAATCTATAAAAGAACAAAGTCATTGGCATTGTACTCTCAAGCTATTTTTGCAGTTAGGTGCAGCTAACCTACTTTTTGTTCCTGCTCTGGAATCTTGCTAAAACATTTCTGATTTGCCACCCCTTCTTCCCCTACCCTCTCCTCATAGCCATTTGGTTCCTCAAGGTAAGAAGAGTACCCTGCCATTGTCTCCAGAATCTTTTCCCACATTTTGACACCAATTCTGAAGTTTGTTTCTTGTCCCTGTGATGCTGGAGAATGTACGGCCATGATGGCTGTGATACAGCGGCCACCTGGCTGACTGCTTTTGGAAGATGTCACCAATGATGAGAGCATCCTGATTTCAGAGAGATGAAAATGTGAAAAAACAAATGTGCCTTAGAAACAATAAAATATGGTAGTTGTAACTGACGGATAAAAACATATGTGGAAAGAAGGCCAGGCACAGTGGCTCATGCCTGTAATCCTGGCACTTTGGGATGCCAAGGCAGGCAGATCACTTGAGGTTAGGAGATCGAGACCAGCCTAGCCAACAAGCTGAAACTTTGTCTCTACTAAAAATACAAAAATTAGCTGAGCATGGTGGTGCACATCTGTAATCCCTGCTATTCAGGAGGCTGAGGCACAAAAATCACTTGAACCTGGGAGGTGGAGGCTGCAGTAAGCCAATATTGTGCCACTGCACTCCAGCCTGGGTGATAGAGCAAGACTCTGTCTTAAAACAAACAAAAAACAAACAAAAAGAAACAAACAAACAAAAAACAACTCAACAACAACAAAACATGTGGAAAATGCGTAACTTTATGCATGGACATGATAGACACCAAATCCAAGATGGCTATTATCCTAGAGAAAGCAGTTAGTGGAAATGGAGGCTATGTGATTGGTGACTGATGTTCAGGAAGCTTCAGTGAATTGCTAACATCCTATTTCTTAAGCGAGGTGGAAGATACATGTGTGAGTATTATTTTTCTATACTTGTTGTAGGACTGAAATATTTCAAAACAAAAAAAGGAAATTGCCGCATGAGTGCAATTCTATTAATTGACTGTATGAGTCTGAGGAACATGTGTAAATTTAGCCTTCTACTCTACATTTTAAAGATAGTATACCTCTCCTTCCTGCCTCAGAGGAATTTTGAGTTGTTATGAGGCTCAAATAGCAAATGCTTGTGAGCAACTTTGTTCAACTGTTCAACTGTAAAGCATGACATAGAAAGTTTATGAAGATTGTCATCTCACAAGCTAACCAAACTTCTTTCCAAGGGTGTGTTACCTTCAAATGGTGATATCTATTTCACTACCTCTTTGAACTGGGGCCAACTTTGTGACTTGCTTTAATCAATAGAGTATGACAAAAGTGACACAGCAAGTTCCAGAACCTAGACATGGATGCTAATATACCTTTGATTGTAACACTTTTAAAATCCTGAGTCACCACCATGCTATTAAGAAGCCTAGTCTAGTCTATTGGAGCATGAGCAGTCACATGAAGAAGAACCATGGAGCCCAGCCACCAGCCAGAACCAAGGGCTAGACATGAGTGAGGTCATCTTGGGCCCTCCAGCCCCACTGACCCTCCAGCTAAATGTTGCAAATGAACAGAACTCCCGAGTCAACCCACAGAATCATGAGAAATAATAAATCGTCATTGCTGTTTTTAGACCACCATGTTTTAGGCTGGTTTGTGTTGCAGCAAAGTCTACCTGAAACTAGAAGCCTTTGAGAGTTATACTGATCCATGACTTACATTTTGGTATGATCTATTTTGCAGACCACATGACACTGCTAGCACTATATTGAATTTAAACAATAAGTATTAAGCACCTACTGTGTGTAGGTTACTGGCTAGGTGCTGTGAAGACTACAAAGAGGCACCATCAACAGCTTACTTATAGCACTCAGAGGACCTCTAATCTCATTAAGAAGACAATATGTAAACTATGTAAAGTTAAATAACAATAAACTGACCTGAAAAATACAGGCTATCCAGAGAAAAGATAAGATGTATGAAGTTCTTAGTATGTAGCTGGACCTATGGCCCAGTTCATTTAATTTTCACAATAACCCTACAAGGTAGGCACAATGAGTATTCCCATTTTACAAATACGAAAACTGAGGACACTGTGGGTAAGTTGTCCAGGGTCACAGAGCCTGGGTCCCGGCAGCCTGACTGTAGCCCATGTGCTTTAGCTCTAGACTAAATAAATGAAAGCCAGAGCCGAGAGTACGAGGAGACAGATGCTCTGCGGCTGGGAAATGGTCAAGAAGCCCCTAGGGGAGGTGAGACCTCAGCCAGCCTTGGAGGATGGGTAGGAGTTGGGATGAAATTAAGGTAGGGGGGTTCTAGGTGGGGGTCACAGCATGAGCACTGTGGAAAGAGTGGGGAATCACATGCAGCATTGGAGGACCCATGAGCAGGACTCCCTGTGGATCAGGGTCTGCCTCCCTCCAACCCAGAAGTGGCCCTGACTGTCCTTACTGGTTGCTTGCCTCCCAAGGAGACCCTCACTACCTGACAGAGGGGACGCCTGGGGAGGGGGCTGGGAGGAGCTTGGAAAATGGGAGAAGATGGCAATGTCACTGGTTGGGCTGTAAGACAGAGCCAGAAAATGGATGGCTCCACCAGAGATTCTCCCCATCAGCTGGGTGGGAGGGAGTAGTGATCTAGCAGGAGCTGACTTCCAGCTGCCCTGGGGAGCCCCTTGTCCCCATCTCCATTGGCCAGGACAGCACAGAGGCCAGCATAGTATTGAGGCTGAAGAGGGCAGAGGGCAAGTTGCTAGGCCTGAGGACAGCTTCATTTGCACGAGTGGCGGGGGTGGGGCCTGCAGAGTGGAGCTGCTCCTCTTGGCCCTGCGTGTGATGGGGCCCAGGTCACCTTTTCTTGTCGTCCTACACCACCAACAAACCTTGTCTATGGCTCTAGAGCAAGCTTGTCCAATCCACAGCCCACAGGCCGCATGTGACCCAGGATGGCTTGAATATGGCCCAATACAAATTTGTAAACTTTCTTAAAACATGAGATTTTTTGCGATTTTTTTTTTTTTTTTAGCTCATCAGCTATCATTAGTGTTTGTGTATTTTACAGGTGGCCCAAGACAATTCTTCTTCTTCCGATGTGGCCCAGCGAAGCCAAAAGATTGGACACCCCTGCAATGAAATTGTGTGCTCAGATAGGCTTTTGAAATTGGCACCACTTAATAATCTCTGAATCATCATGAAATATGTTAGTATGAGGCCAGTTCTTCTTTATTGTATGTATTTTTGGCTAAACTATGTTACTCAACATTATAAATGCCCACTGCACCAGTGCGGTTGCTGGTTGTTTGCAGAGGTGATCGCTGTTTCTAAAAACGACTCAAACTGCATTGTAGGAAAAGCAGGGAACCACGTGAGGCAACATCTGGCTTCATTACTCCTTCATTACAAACATTGCAGAGCTCATGTCCTATTGGGCTTCAGGAAAGGCTCCAAACGAAGGGGCATTTGAAGTGGACTAGAAGAATGGAGATGTTACCAGGTGAGGCCAGAAAGAGCAGGCACACCAGGTGGTGGAGGTAAACTCAGCAAAAGCCTGGGACCCACCACACACAGAGGATGATCAAGGATGAGGAAGAGGTCTAGGCAGGTTAAGGCTGGGAGTTGAGAAATAGAATAAGCTGGGACAGAGAAGATGGTTGGAGTAATGCTGTGAGGGAGGACCCTGACCAGGGACAGTTTGGAGCCACGCCATTTCATTCCAAAAGCAAAGCAGAGAAGTTCAAGATTACGTGAAAGCAGCAATTCCACCTGACCAGTTCATTATTCAGCCTTGAGAATCTAGGGTAAGAACAGATGGATAGAAATCGTATCATGAGAACATCCTGTTTAAAAAGATCAGAAGGCAGCCGGGTGCAGTGGCTCACACCTGTAATCCCAGCACTTTGGGAGGCCGAGGCAGGCAGATCACCTGAGGTCAGGAGTTCGAGACCAGCCTGACCAACATGGTGAAACCCTGTCTCTACTAAAAATACAAAAACTACTTGGGCATGGTGGCACACGCCTGTAGTCCCAGCTACTCGGAAGTCTGAGGCAGGAAAGAATCATTTGAACCCTGGAGGTAGAGGCTGCAGTGAGCCGAGATCGCACCGTTGCACTCCAGCCTGGGTGACAAGAGTGAAACTCTGTCTCAAAAAAAAAAAAAAAAAAAAAAAATCAGAAGGCTCTACCTAAACAAACCCTTGAAATGCAAAAGATATAAAGCCCATGCAGTGGTTGGCAAGATGGCCGAATGGGAATAGCTCTGGTCTACAGCTCCCAGCGAGCTCAACGCAGAAGGCAGCTGATTTCTGCATTCCCAACTGAGGTACCCGGCTCATCTCATTGGGACAGGTTAGACAGTGGGTGCAGCCCATGGAGGGCTAGTCAAAGCAAGGTGGGGCGTCACCTCACCTGGGAAGTGCAAGGAGTTGGGGAACTACCTCCCCTAGCCAATAGAAGCTGTAAGGGACTGTGCCATGAGGGACGGTGCATCCCAGCCCAGATACTATGCTTTTCCCACGGTCTTCACAACCCACGACCAGGAGATTCCCTCGGGTGCCTAAATCACCGGGGCCTTAGATTTCAAACACAAAACTGGGCAGCCATTTTGGGCAGGCACCGAGCTAGCTGCAGGAGTTTTTTTTTTTTTCATACCCCAGTGGCACCTGGAACACCAGAGAGACAGAACCGTTCACTCCCCTGGAGATGGGGCTGAAGCCAGGGAGCCAAGTGGTCTAGCTCAGTGGATGCCACTGCCATGGATCCCAGCAAGCTAAGATCCAATGGCTTGAAATTCTTGCTGCCAGCACAGCAGTCTGAAGTTGACCTGGGTTGCTCAAGCTTGGTGGTGGGAGGGGCATCCGCCATTACTGAGGCTTGAGTAGGTGGTTTCCCCCTCACAGTGTAAACAAAGCTGCCAGGAAGTTCGAACTGGGCAGAGCTGACTGCAGCTAGGCAAAGCCACTGTAGCCACACTGCCTCTCTAGATTCCTCCTCTATGGGTAGGGCATCTCTGAAAGAAAGGCAGTAGCCCCGTCAGGGGCTTGTAGATAAAACTCCCATCTCCCTGGGACAGAGCACCTGGGGGAAGGGGTGGCTGTGGGCGCAGCTTCAGCAGACTTAAAGGTTCCTGCCTGCTGGCTCTGAAGAGAACAGTGGATCTCCCAGCACGATGCTCAAGCTCTGCTAAGGGACAGACTGCCTCCTCAAGTGGGTCCCTGACCCCTGTGACTCCTGGCTGGGAGACACCTCCCAGCAGGGATTGACAGACACCTCATACAGGAGAGCTCTGGCTGGCATCTGGCAGGTGCCCCTCTGGGACAAAGCATCCAGAGGAAGAAACAGGCAGCAATCTTTGCTGTTTTGCAGCCTCTGTTGGTGATACCCAGGCAAACACGGTCTGGAGTGGACCCCCAGCAAACTCCAGCAGACCTGCAGCAGAGGGGCCTGACTATTAGAAGGAAAACTAACAAACAGAAAGGAATAGCATCAACATCAACAAAAAGGACATCCACACAAAAACCCATCCAAAGGTCACCAACATCAAAGACCAAAGGTAGATAAATCCATGTGTTTTTTGGCTGCATAAATGTCTTCTTTTGAGAAGTGTCTGTTCATGTCTTTCGCCCACTTTTTGATTGGGTTGTTTGTTTTTTTTCTTGTAAATTTGTTTGAGTTCATTGTAGATTCTGGATATTAGCCCTTGTCAGATGAGTAGGTTGCGAAAATTTTCTCCCATTTTGTAGGTTGCCTGTTCAAATGCTCATCATCACTGGCCATCAGAGAAATGCAAATCAAAACCACAATGAGATACCATCTCACACCAGTTAGAATGGCAATCATTAAAAAGTCAGGAAACAACAGGTGCTGGAGAGGATGTGGAGAAATAGGAACACTTTTACACTGTTGGTGGGACTGTAAACTAGTTCAACCATTGTGGAAGTCAGTGTGGCGATTCCTCAGGGATCTAGAACTAGAAATACCATTTGACCCAGCCATCCCATTACTGGGTATATACCCAAAGGACTATAAATCATGCTGCTATAAAGACACATGCACACGTATGTTTATTGCGGCATTATTCACAATAGCAAAGACTTGGAACCAACCCAAATGTCCAACAATGATAGACTGGATTAAGAAAATGTGGCACATATACACCATGGAATACTATGCAGCCATAAAAAGATGAGTTCATTGTCCTTTGTAGGGACATGGATGAAATTGGAAATCATCATTCTCAGTAAACTATCGCAAGAACAAAAAACCAAACACCGCATATTCTCACTCATAGGTGGGAATTGAACAATGAGATCACATGGACACAGGAAGGGGAATATCACACTCTGGGGACTGTTGTGGGGAGGGGGGAGGGGGGAGGGATAGCATTGGGAGATATACCTAATGCTAGATGACGAGTTAGTGGGTGCAGCGCACCAGCATGGCACATGTATACATATGTAACTAACCTGCACAATGTGCACATGTATCCTAAAACTTAAAGTATAATAAAAAAAAAAGGTAGATAAATCCACAAAGATGAGGAAAAACCAGTGCAAAAAGGCTGAAAATTCCAAAAACCAGAATGCCTCTTCTCCTCCAAAGGATCACAACTCCTCACCAGCAAGGGAACAAAACTGGACAGAGAATGAGTTTGATGAATTGACAGAAGTAGGCTTCAGAAGGTGGGTAATAACAAACTGCTCCAAACTAAAGGGGCATGTTCTAACCCAATGCAAGGAAGCTAAGAACCTTGAAGAAAAGGTTAGAGGAATTGCTAACTAGAATAACCAGTTTACAGAAGAACATAAATGATCTGACGGAGCTGAAAAATGGCACAAGAACTTTGTGAAGCACACACAAGTATCAATAGTCAAATCGATCAAGCAGAAGAAAGGACATCAGAGATGGAAGACCGACTTAATGAAATAAAGCGTGAAGACAAGATTAGAGAAAAAATAATGAAAAGGAACAAACAAAGCCTCTAAGAAATATGGGACTATGTGAAAAGACGAAAACTATGTTCGATTGGTGTACCTGAAAGTGACAGGGAGAATGGAACCAAGTTGGAAAACATTCTTCAGGATATTATCCAGGAGAATGTCCCCAACCTAGCAAGACAGGCCAACATTCAAATTCAGGAAATAGAGAGAACACCACAAAGATACTCCCCGAGAAGAGCAACCCCAAGACACATAATTGTCAGATTCACCAAGGTTGAAATGAAGGAAAAAATGTCAAGGGCAGCCAGAGAGAAATGTCGGGTTACCCAGAAAGGGAAGCCTATCAGACTAACAGTGGACCTTTCTGCAGAAACCCTACAAGCCAGGAGAGAGTGGGGGCCAATATTCAACATTCTTAAAGAAAAGAATTTTCAATCCAGAATTTTATATCCAGCCAAACTGAGCTTCATAAGTGAAGGAGAAATAAATTCCTTTACAGATAAGCAAATGCTGAGAGATTTTGTCACCACCAGGCCTGCCTTACCAGAGCTCCTGAAGGAAGCACTAAATATGGAAAGGAAAAACCGGTACCAGCCACTGCAAAAACATACTAAATTGTAAAGACCATCGACACTATGAAGAAACTGCATCAAATAATGGGCAAAAAACCCAGCTAGCGTCATAATGACAGGATCAAATTCACACATAACAATATTAACCTTAAATGTAAATGAGCTAAATGCCCCAATTAAAAGACACAGACTGGCAAACTGGATAAAGAGTCAAGACCCATTGGGGTGCTGTATTCAGGAGACCCATCTCATGTGCAAAGACACACATAGGCTCAAAATAAAGGGATGGAGGAATATTTACCAAGCAAATGGAAAACAAAAAAAGAGTGGGGTTGCAATCCTGGTCTCTGATAAAACAGACTTTAAACGAACAAAGATCAAAAGAGACAAAGAAGAGCATTATTTAATGGTAAAGGGATCAATGCAACAAAAAGAGCTAACTATCCTAAATATATATGCACCCAATACAGGAGGACCCAGATTCATAAAGCAAGTCCTTAGAGTCCTAAAAAGAGACTTAGACTCCCACACAATAATTGTGGGAGACTTTAACACCCCACTGTCAATATTAGACAAATCAATGAGACAGAAAATTAACAAGGGTATTCAGGACTTGAACTCAGCTCTGGACCAAGCAGGACTAATAGACGTCTACAGACATCTACAGAACTCTCCACCCCAAATCAACAGAATATACATTCTTCTCAGCACATCACGCTTATTCTAAAATTGACCACATAATTGGAAGTAAAATACTCCTCAACAAATGCAAAAGAATGGAAATCATAACAGTCTCTCAGACCACCGTGCAATCAAATCAGAATTCAGGATTAAGAAACTCACTCAAAACTGCACAACTACATGAAAGCTGAACAACCTGCTCCTGAATGACTACTGGGTAAATAGCGAAATGAAGGCAGAAATAAATAAGTTCTTTGAAACCAATAAGAACAAAGACACAACATACCAGAATCTCTGGGACACAGCTAAAGCAGTGTTTAGAGGGAAATTTATAGCACTAAGTGCCCACGGGAGAAAGCAGGAAAGATATAAAATTGACACCCTAATATCACAATTAAAAGAACTAGAGAAGCAAGAGCAAACAAATTCCAAAGCTAGCAAAAGGCAAGAAATAACTAAGATCAGAGCAGAACTGAAGGAGATAGAGACATGAAAAACCCTGCAAAAAATTAGTGAATCCAGGAGCTGATTTTTTGCAAAGATTAACAAAATAGACTACTAGCCAGAATAATGAAGAAGAAAAGAGAGAAGAATCAAATAGACACAATAAAAAATGATAAAGGGGATATCACCACTGTTCCCACAGAAATACAAACTACCATCAGAGAATACTATAAACACCTCTGTGCAAATAAACTAGAAAATCTAGAAGAAATGGATAAATTCCTAGACACATACACCTTCGTAAGACTAAACCAGGAAGAAGTCAAATCCCTGAATAAATCAATAACAAGTTCTGAAATTGAGGCTGTAATTAATAGCCTATCAACCAATAAAACCCCAGGACCAGATGGATTCACAGCCAAATTCTATCAGAGGTACAAAGAGGAACTGGTACCATTCCTTCTAAAACTATTCTAAACAATAGAAAAAGAGGGAATCCTCCATAACTCATTTTATGAGGCCAACGTCATCCTGATACCAAAACCTGGCAGAGACACAACATACAAAGAAAATTTCAGGCCAACTTCCCTGATGAACATCGATATGAAAATCTTCAATAAAATACTGGCAAACCGAATCCAGCAGCACATCAAAAAGCTTATCTACCATGATGAAGTCAACTTCATCCCTGGGATACAAGGCTGGTTCCACATACTCAAATCAATAAACGTAATCCATCACATAAACAGAACCAATGACAAAAACCACATGAATATCTCAATAGATGCAGAAAAGGCCTTTGATAAAATTCAACACCCCTTCATGTTAAAAACTCTCAATAAACTAGGTATTGATGGAATGTATCTCAAAATAATAAGAGCTATTTATGACAAACCCACAGCCAATATCATACTGAATGGGCAAAAGCTGGAAGCATTCCCTTTGAAAACTGGCACAAGAAAAGGTTGTCCTTTCTCACTCCTATTCAACATAGTATTGAAAGTTCTGGCCAAGGCAATCAGGCAAGAGAAAGAGATAAAGGTATTCAGATAGAAAGAGAGGAAGTCAAATTGTCTCTGTTTGCAGATGACATGACTGTATATTTAGAAAAACTCATTGTCTCAGCCCAAAATCTCCTTAAGCTGATAAGCAACTTCAGCAAACTCTCAGGATACAAAATCTATGTGCAAAAATTACAAGCATTCCTATACACCAATAATAGACAAACAGAGAGCCAAATCACGAGTAAACTCCCATTCACAATTGCTACAAAGAGAATAAAATACCTAGGAATACAACTTACTAGGGATGTGAAGGACCTCTTCAAGGAGAACTACAAACCACTGCTCAGGCAAACAAGAGAGGACACAAACGGATGGAAAAACATTCCATGCTCATGGATAAGAAGCGTCAATATAGTGAAAATGGCCATACTGCCCAAAGTAATTTATAGATTCAATGCTAACCCCATCAAGCTACCATTGACTTTCTTCACAGAATTTGAAAAAACTACTTTAAATTTCAAATGGAACCAAAAAAGAGCCCGTACAGCCAAGACAATTCTAAGCAAAAAGAACAAGGCTGGAGGTATCATGCTGCCTGACTTCAAACTATACTACAAGGCTACAGTAACCAAAACAGCATGGTACTGGTACTAAAACAGAGATATAGACAAATGGAACAGAACAGAGGCCTCAGAAATAATGCCACACATCTACAACTATCTGATCTTTGACAGACCTGACAAAAATAAGCAATGGGGAAAGGATTCCATATTCAATACATGGTGTTGGGAAAACTGGCTACCCATATGCAGAAAACTGAAACTGGACCCCTTCCTTACACCTCATACAAAAATTAACTCAAGATGGATTAAAGACTTAAATGTAAGACCTAAAACCATGAAAACCCTAGAAGAAAACCTAGGCAATACCATTCAGGACATAGGCATAAGCAAAGACTTCATGACTAAAACACCAAAAGCAATAGCAACAAAAGCCAAAATTGACAAATGGGATCTAATTAAACTAAAGAGCTTTTGCACAGAAAAAAAAAAAATCTATCATCAGAGTGAACAGGCAACCTACAGAATGGAAGAAAATTTTTGTAATCTATCCATCTGACAAAGGGCTAATATCCAGAATCTACAAAGAATTTAAACAAATTTACAAGAAAAAAAACAAACAACCCCATCAAAAAGTGGGCAAAGGATATGAACAGACACTTCTCAAAAGAAGACATGTATATGGCCAACAAATATATGAAAAAAAGCTCATCATCACTGGTCATTAGAGAAATGCAAGTCAAAACCACAATGAGATATCATCTCACACCAGTTATAATGGTGATCACTAAAAAGTCAGGAAACAACAGATGCTGGAGAGGATGTGGAGAAATAGGAATGCTTTTACACTGTTGGTGGGAGTGTAAATTAGTTCAACCATTGTGGAAGACAGTGTGGCTATTCTTCAAGGATCTAGAACTGGAAATACCATTTGACCCAGCAATCCCATTACTGAGTACATACCCAAAGGAGTATGAATCATTCTATTATAAAGACACATGCACACGTATGTTTATTGCAGCACTATTCACAATAACAAAGACTTGAAACCGACCCAAATGCCCATTCATGATAGACTGGATAAAGAAAATGTGGCACATATATACCATGGAATACTATGCAGCCATAAAAAAGGATGAGTTCATGTCCTTTGCAGGGACATGGATGAAGCTGGAAACCATCATTCTCAGGAAACTAACATAGGAACAGAAAACCAAACACTGCATGTTCTCACTCATAAATGGGAGCTGAACAATCAGAACACATGGCCACATCCTTCCCACAGGGAAGGGAACATCACACACTGGGGCCTGTCAGGCGGTGGGGGGCTAGGGGAGGGATAGCATTAGGAGAAATACCTAATGTAGATGACAGGTTGATGTGTGCAGAAAACCACCATGACATGTATATACCTATGTAACAAACCTGCACGTTCTGCACATGTATCCCAGAACTTAAAGTATTAAAAAAAAAGTTTTCTGACTATACACCCTAAGCTTTAGATAAATCTAAATTTCCTTAAAAGTTTGAAGGGCCTATGAATACAGAATAGTTTCTTACTAATGCAGCAGTGAATATACATTTATTATTTGGAAAATGGCAGAGAATCACAACTCTTATCTACCTCAACTGTTTTTAAACATTCATAGAAATTTAATCTGTTAATAATTGAGTTTGGGAAGGCTGGAGCACTTAGAAAAATGGACTATTTTAGTGTCACAGGTGAGACAAAGAACAGGCTGAGAAGTTCATGAATCGCTGCATTCCTCTTACTAATTACAGAAAAACAAGAAATTCAGTGCTGCTAAAATTGGCTTCAGAATCATTTTCACGACAACCCATACATCATCCCAGAATTTCCTGAAAGAACATCTTTAGGTTATGATTGAAGACAAGTATGATTCTTTCAAAGGTTTCCCTTTAAGAAATTTTATTAGTAAAAGTATGGTTAAGAAACATATGTAAATATACAGTATATGTATAGTACATAGTATAGTATACATACATACATATAGTATATGTTTTGTTACTATATATACACTATATATATGTAGTAACAAAAGGAGTGTACTCTGATTCTCACCCATAATGTTTCTATAGATGTATCATTTTGGCTTAGATGAAAGTGAGCAATCAAAAAGATGAATCACTCTATCTCTTCCTTAAAAAATAACTCTTTAAAGTGCTAATAAATGCTTATTTAATAAGTCTGTATATACATATATAAAATGGGAGAATAATATATTGAAGGAATTTGTTGTATTTATCTTATTAACGTGGAATGGTAAAAATTCTTTTAGTGTATGATAATAGTGTAAAAAAGTTCCAAGACTGGGTCTTTTTTAATACCAAAAAAAGATATAAAGTGCATGTGTTGGCAAACTTAAAAAAAAATTACACATGTAATACATGGTTGGGTAGATAAAATGTGAAAATACAGATAAACCAAATGGAGGGAAAAATGAGAAATATTTAATATTACTTATAATTGTACCATCCAGGAATAATCATTTTAGGATATATCTGTCAGACTTTTAAAAATGTATGTATATACACATATATTACACAAATGGGGTCATGCTGTTTTAGAACCTATTTTTTTAAACTTGGCAACATATTGCGACTGTCTATCTATGTCAATGTACTCCTCAGCATCATTTAAAAGAGCGGTCCCCAACCTTTTTGGCACCAGGGACTGGTTTCATAGAAGACAATTTCTCCAGGGATGATGTGGGGGATGGTTTTGGGATGATTCAAGTGCGTTACATTTATTGCACACTTTGTTTCTCTTATTATTACATTGTAAAATATAATGAAATAATTATACGACTCACCATAATTTAGAATTCGTGGGAGCCCTGAGCTTGTTTTCCTGCAACTAGACCGTGTCATCGGCGGTGGGGCGGGGGTGGGGGCGTGGATGACGGGAGACAGTGACAGATCATCAGGCATTAGTTAGATTCTCATAAAGAGCACGCAACCGAGATCCCTTGCATGCGCAGTTCACAATGGGGTTTGCACTTCTATGAGAATCTAACATCACTACTGATATAACAGGAGGTGGAGCTCAGGTGGCAATGCCAGCAATGGGGAGCGGCTGTAAATACAGATGACGCTTCGCTCGCTCGCCCACCACTCATCTCCTGTGTGTAGCTCTGTTCCTAAAAGGCCACGGACCCATACCGGTCTGCAGCCCGAGGGTTGGGGACCCCTGAAAAATGATCGCTTATTATTCCATGTTGAAGTACATCTTAAACCTTCTCCAATCCCCCACTACTGTCTATACAAAAACCTGAAGTGTATCCATTCAAGGCATGTGTTCTTGGCCACAAAAACAGGGTGCCTTGAAAAACAAATCCCAGCATAATCATTCTTGTCCTTACGTTAATCACTACAGGGCTCTTTTCAGAGCACTCCAGTGGAGCATACTGCAGTCTTCCAAAAGGGTCTTTAGGTGGTGCTATTGGATGGAACGGTTCCTTCGGAAGAGAGATGATTCATTTGCTTGGGGGTGGGGGGTGGGGGCACATCAACCCCGACTTGATTCCTCCTGTTATCTTTGGATATTCTGTATTAACTCCAATTCCCTCAAAAAGAAGTGGCAAGGATCGATCTTTAGCAGTTGTTCGTGACCTACATGCATTCTTGAAACAGGGCACACTTTAATAGGTTTAATGTTTCCTGCAAACTGTTGCGGATAGACTGAGCAGAACAAAATGCCTTTTCTGCTGGGTAAAGAGTACCTGGCACCCCCCCCGCCCCCCAATCCCCCCACCTCCCGCCAAAGTCACCTGCTTACGTCAGACCAGCCCTGACGCGATGGAAATGCTGAACTGAAGTGTGCTCCCATGGTTTGAAGAGCACATTTTTCACTGGCATCATGCACACAGGACAAAGCATGTCTCTTAGATGAATGCATCTTTAAAATGACATAAACAAATACAAATTGGAATCTCAGAATGCAGCTTAAGGACCTCACTGCCCCCCTCTAGTGGTCATGTCGAGTTTCATCGGGTCTCTTGACCGCGGACCGGGTCCTGTCCTAGGAATTCTGGCGCCCTCTTGTGGAGGGCAGGAGGAGGTCTTTGTAGACCGGCAAAGACCAGCGGGGCCTGCGTGAAAGATGCTAAAGACGAATTACCTCCTCTCCCTCAAAGATTCCCTAAAAGCAGAATCGAGTCAATTCTCATTCATTCTTTTAGGGCTGTATGTCTTTTAAAAATGCATTGCATTCTTTGCTGCCTGCTTGGAGTACAATGACCGACATTAACCATTTTCTCAGAGATTCAGATTTTTCCTTTTAAAAAATTGGCTCTGGCCCCATGAAAAACAGCTGTAAATGCTCAGAAGCTGCTGAGATCTGATCACAGTTCTCCTACTTTTTTTTTCCACTATGAAGCCTGCATGCGAACTCCCTGCAGCCTGCAATGCTTTCTGGGTTTTCATTTCTGTTTCCATTTTCCCCTTTTCCCTCCCTGTCTTGCTGCCAGTCTCTAACACCACTCCTGACCTCTTCCTTCCTTCTAACCTGCTGTGGGATCAGAAGTGAGGTAACAAAGCTTGCTATAATTCTAATTTATCAACAGAATAAACAGACCCCCGTCAATACTGGAAATGCTCTCCCCTTTGCAAAATACGAAATCTCTTTTCTAAATACACTCATGCCTTTTAGTGCCTATGTAATCCTTATCCAGTGAGTGGGAAAGAGTTAAAAGAATGAAAGTGTTAAAAAGAAATTTCTCTAGGACGGGCAGCTGATCCTGTGAGCTGGGAGCTTTGGAGGCAGCCTTGATTTCTTTCTTTCTTTCTTTCTTTCTTTCTTTTTTTTTGAGACTGAGTCTCACTCTTGTTGCCCAGGCTGGAGTGCGGTGGTGCGATCTCGGCTCACTACCACCTCCGCCTCCCGGGCTCAAACGATTCTCCTGCCTGTGCCTCCGGGGTAGCTGGGATTACAGGCGTGCACCACCACGCCCAGCTAATTTTTGTATTTTTAGTAGAGACAAGGTTTCCTATGTTGGCCAGGTTGGTCTCAAACTCCTGGCCTCATGTGATCCGCCCGCCTAGGCCTCCCAAAGTGCTGGGATTACAGGCGTGAGCCACCGTCCCCTGCCTGATTTCATCTTTGCCTCCTTGGCCTGGTTTCTGCTCCCTGGGCTGGAAGCGCTGTCCCCTGGTGGTGGGGAGGGCCGTGTGCTACATAGGACTGAGGTTTCAGAAAAAAAGTTCTGCAGGTGTGGATAAACAGAATGCTAAGCGGATATTGCCCAGGACAGCATAAGTGGAGGAGAATCTCAACCAGAGTCAAGGTCGTGTATGTCTGTAACCAAGGGTGCAAATGTCAAGGTGAGAAGTGGTAATGCGGCACCTGGAGATCGCGGCGGGTGATCCAGGACAGGGCAGTGGGAGTTAGATAGAATGGTCATGTTTTTTTTCCTAATAAGCTATTTATTTACTTTTGGCAAATAAAAATTGCATACCTTTACAGTATACAACATGATGTCTTAATATATGTATATATTGTGGTATAATTAAATAAGTGGTTTAACATATTCATCACCCCCACATAGCTATTTTTTTGTGGTGAGAATATTTAAAATCTATTCTCTTAGCCATTTTCAAGTATGCAATGCACTGTTATTAATTATAGTCACCATGCTGTATAATAGATCTCCATAACCTATTCCTCCAGTCTAACTGAAACTTTGTACCCCTCTCAACTATTCTTGACCTCTGGCAACCACCATTCTACTCTATGCTTCTGTGAGTTTGACTTTTTGAGAGTCCATACACAAGGGAGATCAAGAGTGGTCCTATTTTAATGTGGTGCTGGCTTTGTTGCATGGAAATAGGCTGTTACTTGGGCAGAGACAGTGGGATGGGGGATATTTGTAACAGAAAAAGTTCTCAGATTGAGATGTTTTGTTCCTTAAGGAAATCATCTTCAGACAGGGCTCTCCTGTAGTGTTAAATGGAATCCTACAAAACACCAGTGTTCCATGAGTTGTCAGTAGGTGGTCTATAAAAATTATCTTCTATATTCAGGTAACTTTTGGCAATTACACACCATATGTGCTGAAAAGCTTGTTAACCAACGCAGACCCATACTCTGCCCTTCTTCTCCCTGGACCCCCTGCCAGGTCACCTTGTTCTGGTTCCATCTCTTGATCAAAGGCTGTAACTTCAGTCAGGCTGACTTCTCTCTGGAGGGGATTCTGGTACCCTGCTGGTGCTAGTGCTGGGGTGTTGCACTCCTCTTTGTGATTTCCCTATATCCTGCCCATACCTTTATAAACAATATTTTTACAAAACGATTCTCGAATTACCCAAAGTGAGTATGCCATCTCTTTCCTTCCAGGACCCTGGCTGACACACCATATGTTTCATTAGAGAAACGTGATGCCCAATAGCATTTTAAAATACATTAATCATATTGGTTAATTTGTTCATAGTGGCCTCTTCTACTGGAACACAATCACAGTGCCTGGTGCATAGAAGGTGCTTGTCTTAGATGGGGTTTTCTTAGGAGCAGACACTTAACCAAAAATGTGGGTGCATATGATTTATTAAGGAAGTGCTTCCTTGAGAAACTGCTAAGGGAGTGGGGAGGCAGGGTGGAGTAGAGGAAGAAGCCAAGCAACTGAGCAATGCCAGGAGAAAGTCCCAGTCTCAGCCTGATCCCATGGGGCACACTGAGGCATAGCTGGTTTTTTTTGTTGTTGTTGTTTATTTGTTTTTTGACATGCAGTCTCGCTCTGTTGTCCAGGCTGGAGTGCAGTGGCCTGATCTCGGCTCACTGCAACCTCCACCTCCCGGGTTCAAGCAATTGTCCCACCTCAGCCTCCTGGGTAGCTGGGATTACAGGCACCTGCCATCATGTCCAGCTAATTTTTGTATTTTTGTAGAGACAGGGTTTCACCGTGTTGGCCAGGCTGGTCTCGAACTCCTGACCTCATGTGATTTACCTGCCTTGACCTCCCAAAATGCTGGGAATACAGGCATGAGCCACTGTACCCGGCCTTAGCTGGCATTTTGAATGTCCCCTCCCACAACATCCGTCCATCATTGGTGGCAGAGACCAGGGACCCTAGGGTGGGTCATAAACTCCCAGGCACTTCAACTCTGTAAATGGACAAAGTAGCTTCAGTAGCCACAGTCAAATCTCTGAAAGAGGGCAAAGCTGCAAGTAGTTAGCTTCAGAGCCCACAGAAGCTGGGGTGTGGGCACAGAGAACCAAGGGGGAGTGGGATCTGGGAAGGTTTCAGTGGTGTCTCCCAAAGCTCTCATCAAAAAGTGAATTCATGAATGAAGACCCCCAAAACTTCCTTTATATAGAAAAATCTGATTTTTTTTTTTTTTTTTTTTTTTTCTGATACAGAGTCTTGCTCTGTCACCCAGGCTGGAGTGCAGTGGTGTGATCTCAGCTCACCACAACCTCCACCTCCTGGGCTCAAGTGATTCTCATGCCTCAGCCTCCTGAGTTGCTGGAATTTCAGGTGCATGCCATTATGCCCGGCTAATTTTTGTATTTTTTAGTACAGACAGGATTTTGCCATATTGGCCAGGCTAGTATCAAACTCCTGACCTCAAATAATCCGCCTGCCTCGGCCTCCTAAAGTGCTAGGATTACAGGCAGCCACCATGGCTGGCCCCAAAAATCTAATTTTAACACATAGGGCATTACTTTTTTGTTTTATATTATGTGTATTTACATCCCAATTGCCCAATGTTCTATTGACTACATTTTGGTAAAGAAACATTGCTCACCTAGAAAGCTAATTTTTCCTTATTTAGGCCGCTGGGTGTATCAGTCAGAATTCTCCAGAGAAACAAAACCAACGGGATATATATAAAGAGATATGGGCCGGGTGTGGTGGCTCATGCTTGTAATCCCAGCACTTTGGGAGGCCAAGGTGGGCAGATCACTTGAGACCAGGAGTTCAAAACCATCCTGAGCAACATGGAGAAACCCTATCTTTACAAAAAATTAGCCACAGATGGTGGTGCATGACTGTGGTCCCAGCTACTTGAGAGGCTGAGATGGGACAATCGCTTGAGCCTGGGAGGCAGAGGTTGCTGTGAGCTGAGATTGTGCCACTGCACTCCAGCCTGGGTAACAGAGTGGGATCCTGTCTCAAAAAATAAAAAATAACAAAATAAAGAGATGCAAGAAATATTCGTTATGGAAAGTGGCTCATGTGATTCTGAAAGCTGAGAAGTCCATGATATGCCATCTGCAAATGAGAGACCCAGGACAGCCAGCGGTATAATTCGGCCTGAGTCCAAAGACCTGAGAAGCTGAGGGGCTGCTCATAGAAGTCTCTGAGGCTGAAGGCTTAAGAACCTGGAGCTCTGATGTCCAAGGGCAGGAGATGAATGTCCCTGTCTCCAGGAAGCATTTCCTCAGTAAATCATACCTTCACATTTCAAGAGTGTGAATTTTCCCTTCTCTCACCTTTTTGTTCTGTTTGGGCCCTGGATAGATTAGATGGTATTGCCCACATTGATGAGGGTAGGTCTTCTCTACTCAGTTTATGATTCAAATGCTAATCTCTTCCAGAAACACCATGACAGACAAACCCAGAAATAATGTTTACCAGCTATCTGGGCATCCCTTAGCCTAGTCAAGTTGACACATAAAACTAACCATCACACTGGGGTTAGGGCAATAGACCCTCTCATGCCTGAGACAGCAGGACTGAGTCTGTTGCCAGAGTCAGAACTTCTAAAGAAATGGAATACCCAGTGCATTACAAGTGTAATATGAGAGAGGGAAAAATGTCATCAGTAAGGTCATGAACCTAGCATGCAAGTGGACGAGAGAACCCCAGGCCTCACTAATAAGGAGGTGACCAAAGAGGAACTAGTACCCTGGAGGTCCTCAGGCAGCTTGAGAAGGTGATCATGGAGGAGGCAGGAAGAAGAGATCAATGTTAGATATCTCTGTGAGGAGCAGGCACATCGGCAGCAGTAATAAAGAGTCTACAAAATAATTTTTATGTCAGTAAATCTCCTGCATGATGACGAAGAGAAGGCATGGACATATAAATAAAAATTCAAAAACTCAGAATAACGTGATAGCTCTGTCCCAGTCACTCATGAACAGAGAGATACTCATCACCTACTGGCCCAGGGGAAGGAGTAAACATTAAAAACAGAATCACCTTCATTCAGAGTGTTTAATTCAAATATGTAGGACTATTTGGCAGAAATTTTGTAAGTTTGCCTACATGAAGTGATAATGTTCAAATAATCCTTTTTTTTTTTGAGATAGAGTCTCACTCTGTCACCCAGGCTAGAGTACAGTGGTGCGATCTCAGCTCACCGCAACCTCCACCTCCTGGATTCAAGCGATTCTCCTGCGTTAGCCTCCCCAGTAGCTGGGATTATAGGCACCCACCACCACGCTTGGCTATTTTATTTTTTGTATTTTTAGTAGAGATGGAGTTTCACCATGTTGGTCAGGCTGGTCTCAAACTCCTGACCTCAGGTAATCCACCTGCCTCGGCCTCCCAAATTGCTGGGATTACAGGTATGAGCCACCGTGCCCAGTCAATACTTTTCTTTCTTATGTCTCTGTTAAAGGACCTTCAACATAGATGATAATGTAGTAGAAATATATGTGAATACAAGGGATGATCGCATATCACTCCATTTATCCAGTCTAGACAATCAACAATTGGCAAACATTATTACAGAAATTATACCCTAAAATAATATCCTGGTATACAGACATTGTTATGAAAATCTTGTGTGTTTTGAAGTCTTAAAAACAAACAAGGAAACAAAAAGTAGTACATTCTGATTCTCAACTATGGTCCCAGGGTTGAGAATGGAATAAAGGCACTCTGGAAGGCTGAGATGCTGCAGTGTGTGATGTTCCAGAAGGGAGCCCGGGCCATTTCCTTTCTGCCGTATTTGAATCCAGAAGGTCTGTATGCTTCATGTGTCCTTGCAGTGGACAGGTGCACATTGAATTAAAAGGATTAAGACCAGAACTCATCTAACCCTTGTCACACTCTTTAAAGGAAGCATAAATAGAAGCCCTGACCACAAACTTGAGCTGGTTTCTATGGTTTGAAAATGTACAGTTAATCCAGACTATTATTATTTCTGAGCTTCAACCACTAGTAGTAATATGCTATCACCAAGGGAAGTTTGACATTTTTATAGCCCAACCTATAAGTGTGAAATAAAAGGAACTGAAAATGAACTCAACCCATTAACCACTTATTAGGCCCTATGGTTTGCCTTGCTCTGCGTTTGGGGAGAGTGCTATGGGGTCAGGGGCAGGGGATTAAAAACATGTGATGGAATCTCTGGTCCTAAGAAAATGAGTGTAAACATCTGTGGTAAAAAGGATGGATTAGTAGCGAATTAGAGCCATTCTGTGTGCTAAAAGTTTGAGGAACTTTCTAGAAAGAAATTTTGTACATATTCCAAAATATTGAACTGAGTAGGAAAGCCACAAGCATTTGAGTCAATTCTCACCTTCTGATTTCTAAATGTGGATGAAGTCACCGCCTCTGACCTTGGGGAATATTTCCTGTTGCCAACAAAGCCTGCTTGGTGAAGCCTGCAGCAACGAGCCCTTTAGAGGCCCTGTGCAGACTCACCTCATTGCACCAACCAAAGGATCAAAGGACCCAAAGAGAAACTTCCTTGTAGTGGGCTCAGAGCTTCGCTCCTCCCCGTCCATCATCCCCTAGCACCATGGTCTAATTAATGTCCTTACAACAGACCCATCCTGTGACAGCTCCTCCTCCCTGGGGGTAGCCTGTCCTGTAAAGTGGACTCCAACCCCCGTCTAGCCAAAGTCTTCTACAGAAAGAATATAGTTGCAGGTGGAAACTCGGTGGGGGAGGAGTCACGATTTTAGGTAGATTACCTGCAGGTTTCTGCTGACTCCCTTAACCACCCTCTACCACCACTCAATCAGTATTCTTCTTTATGAGAGAAAAACAATTGGCTGTGCATACATTGTTCTCCGCAGACCCAGGGCTGCATAATAAAATACCTACAAGAGTCATACAAGAAACAGAAATTGCAAAAGCCTGATGACTATCAGACCTCCTGTAAAGGCATTCAACATCAGGGTTTGTTTGCCTTTTTTAAATTGCATTTGTTTGTTTGTTTGCTTGCTTTAACAGTGTGCTGGTCAAACAAAATACATCTCCAGTCTAAATGCTAACCACAGGCCACCAGTGTGTAACCTCTGAGGTAGACCATCCTTTCTCTTCAGTGAACAGGAATAATGACAAAAAAGAAAGAAGCTGTTTTACCATCTTTGTTTATGCTGATGGTTCTCTCTCAAAGGAAACCAGACATTTTGTCCAACTGTGTGTGTAACAGCACAATTAGAAAAGAAACGTTTCAAAACACAAGGTTTCTTCCTGCTGCTAATGCCAAAAACAAGGATCCAAAGAATCTAAAAATAACATCGGTTTTTGAAAATATGTTTATTTGGTACTTCTTGATGATAGTCTCAGCCCCAATGAGAACAGTTGAAAAAGAAAGTCCCAAATGCCTCCACTGGTTTGCTGCAGAGCCCGAAAACTGTTGGCATTTGCAGTTATTATTTTTAAATTTCTAAAAGCAGTATTAATTAAATAATCAGATATTGAATGCCTATGAGTTACTAGCTATGGGCATTTTACCCAGGATGTCTCTTGCCTGCAGGAATAGAACACTGACTGGTTGACTCAGTAGTAAGGGGTTGCTTACTTGATTGACCAACTGGCAACCTCCATTGTCTAGCAAAGACAGAGGTCTACGGGAAATGGGAGGTGAGTTTCATTGTCTGACAGTCTTCCATTAGGAGCAGCTCCATCTCCACTGTCTTTTTTTGACGGCACCTTCTGTTGGCAGGTGTGAAATCTTCACTTCTGACACTCTTAAAAAATAGAAGATTTTCTCCTTTAAATGATCCCAGTACATATGCATGGCTCTTAAAGAAGAGGATCTCAGGCAGGGATGCCACCCGCACATCCCTCAATAGGCATCTCACATGACACCAAACATTTGCAACTTTTTAAATAACTATCTGATTTTTTTTTTTTTTTTTGAGACAGAGTCTTGCTTTGTCACCCAGGCTGGAGTGCAGTGGCATGATCTTGGCTCACTGCAACCTCTGCCTCCCAGGTTCAAGCAATTCTCCTGCCTCAGCCTCCCAAGTAGCTGGGATTACAGGCACCTGCCACCACACCTGGCTAATTTTTTAAAAAATATTTTTAGTACAGATGGGGTTTCACCATGTTGGCCAGGGTAGTTTTGAACTCCTTACTTCAAGTGATCTGCCTGCCTCGGCCTCCCAAAGTGCTAGGATTACAGGCACGAGCCACTGCGCCTGGCCCTATCTGATTTTTTTAAAGCTTAATTCAGAGTATGCATTTTGCCATTTTCCTTAGAAGACTGTTTATGGCTGTGTAGCTTCTCCAATACCTACTGTGAACTCTGACTTCTGAAACTCCAAAATCACCTTATGAAAAATCCTGTCCTTCCTGGTAGTGTGGGGTCAGGAGGAGGTGGTAATGGTTAATGGTTACACAAAGTAGTTTGAGAGAATGAATAATACCTAGTATTTTATAGCACAACGGGTACAAAAAATAGTGTGAAAGAATGAATAATACCTAGTATTTTATAGTCAAAATAGTTTAATTGTACATTTTAAAATAACTGAGAGAGAATCATTGGATTGTTTGCAACACAGAGGATAAACGCTTGAGTGGATGAGTATCTCATTTTCCATGATGTGAGTATGCATTGCATGCCGGTGTCCAAGTATTTCATACCCCATAAACATATACACCTGCTATGAACCCATAAAAATTAAAAATCCTTTCATTCTTGATTCTACTACCAGAAAATTAATACTTAACCAAGTTACTTGTCTTCTGCGTTAATTTCCTCACTATCTAAAAACACTTGATCCTACTTTACAAACTAAGTATTACATGTGTATAAACACATATACTTACAGACAAACTCACCCAGGGCAATTTGTGGAAGTCCAATTAGTGAGTAAATTGTAACTATAGACTCGAAACTCTTTGATCGAAAACCCAAGTCATTCAAATGACAGATTTGCCATTTTGAACCATGCAATCTTGGGAAATTATTTACCCCCCTGTGAAATTCTATGTATACAAATGGAGGTAAAACCAATCATCTTGCACAGTTGTTGTAAAGATTATACACATAAGATGATCCAGAGACATCAACTCAGCACTGTTTCTGGTATATTTTGCTTTAACAATGTTGATTTCCTTTTCAACTCTTATTCATTTAATTTTTTAGAACTTAACATTTGCAAGGCCAGGCACGGTGGCTCATGCCTGTAATCCCAGCACCTTGAGAGGCTGAGGTGGGTGGATCATGTGAGGTCAGGAGTTTGAGACCAGCCTGGCCAACATGGTGAAACCTCATCTCTACTAAAAATACCAAAAAGCAAACAAACAAACAAACAAAAAACCAAAACCAAAAAAAGAAATTAGCCAGGTGTAGTGGCCTGCACCTGTAATCCCAGCTACTCAGGAGGCTGAGGCAGGAGAATTGCTTGAACCTGGGAGGCAGAGGTTGCAGTGAGCTGAGATTGTGCCAATGTACTCCTGCCTGGGCAACAAGAGTGAAACTCCTTCTCAAAAAAAAGAAAAAAAAAAAGAACTTAGATTTGCAGCACTTGAGATATTAAATATAATGTGAAAAGATATAGAAGTTGAGTTGGTCAAGGGTATTTTCTAGTTCATTTTCCTTCAACCATGTTATTTTATAGACAAGGACAACGAACCCAAGGTTACAAACTAATTAGTAGCCAAACCCAAACTCGAGTTCAGGTTTCTGGACACCCAAGTTCAGGGCACTTGCCATCACATTGTCATAAAAGTCGTATTGTTAAATTTTCACTGTTCATTTATCAGAAATGTGATTTGATGTAGAGCATTCCTTCAAATGCTGGATTTGGCGTTTACAGTTGGGAGAGAGGAGAAAGGAGTTGACAAATATAAAAATAAATGCTAAAGAGAGAGAGCTACATGGGATAGAGAGTAGTACGAGACAGAAGTTAGAAGACTTATAAATAATGGCTAGGGCTGCTGGAAGGAAGAAACAGTGTAAAAATTACAAGGATATTATTAAAGACAGTTTTCAAAAGATTGATTTGCCTGTAGGGGGAGTAAACATCCCAGAATATATTAGGATGTGTCCTTGGTTCATTTGTTCTCCCATCTTTGTTGTCTGAGATGTTGTGAGACAGGGATCTTTGATGTTTTAGAATAAACATACTGTCACTATTCCACAGCTTATAAGCCCCAGGAAATGAATACTAAACCTCCTTCTCTCTTCCCCACACAATTCTAAATACAAGTTAGTTTCATTTCAAAAGATTTCAAGAGACTGTCCTCCTCCCAGTTGCTTCTCTTCTTATATTTTTAAAAATTGACTTAAATAAATGAAGCATCTAGACTTTGAATATTTGTTTATTGTAATTTGACTTAATTATCATGTTAACTAAGAAGAAATCTCCCCCAAGACACTACTTCATAGAGAGTTACCCAGACTTTAAAATCCCAGAGAAATATTGTTCAGTGTTCTTTGAGAAATGTATCCCCTTCCCTCTAGACACAGTTATGATCAGCCCATTTTATATGGCTGGCAACTGACTCAGGTTACAGAAAGAAATAATTATTGGTAACTATGTCCACTATTGTGGGACACAGGCTACACTTGAGAATACACACAGGCACACTTTGAAGCTGGGAGTCTTCACTTTGCATGTTATAAAACCCCAAAGCATTTATTTAAAGGGAGAAATTTGATTTTGTAATTGTAAAGACTAATGAAATTTTACGTGGTTGATGATTTTATCAGTTACCTCAATGTTTGACAACCTTGTTAAGCAGCTTTCTAGAAAGGATATATTCAGGCTCTCACCCTCTGAAAATTATATTAAACAACTTTGGTGGACATGACTGTTTACATAATCAGTAAGCTTCTCTATAATGACTGTATTTGTATTTCTGTAAGTTTTTTGTGTGAATGTGAGCAGCAAGCTTTAGACACTTGCAAAGGGATTAGGCTCACAGAAATGAATCCATTCCAGGCAATAATTTGGAAAGTCATATTTAAATCTTTAATTAGAACACTAAGTCCTAAAACTTAGCTTAGCCTATAGAGTCTCTTTATATGAATTAGTTCAGGCATGGTGAAAAATCTAAGAATGATTCTTTTATGTCATGCTTAACCCCCCAGAAAAACTAAGGTACACTTCCCGGCTTTTCCCAACTTCTCTCCTTTTATGAGAAAATGGCATTAATGTAAAATATTAAATATTAAAATAATAGTATTGTCCTATTGCTCAGAACAATCTTCTCCGAAGTATTCTTTAATAGGACAATGGTTCTCAAATAGGTGAGCTTCAGAATCGCCTGGAGGACTGTTAAAACACAGATTGCTGGGTGCCACCCCCTAAAGTTTCTGATTCAGTGCATCTGAGGTGGGACTGAGTAATCTGCATTTCTAACAAGTACCAAGGCAATGCTGGTTCATAGGGAGCACACCTCAAGGATCACTAAAAATTCCGTATGTGTATATATGTATATATTCAGGATGTAATTCCCAAATACGCAAACACACACACACACACACACATATGCATGCACACACAGACACACACACACCACAGAAAGAGAGAAAGAGAGAGAGAAAGCAAAGGCAGCAAAATGTTAATAATTGGTGGATTTGGGTAACAGGTATTTGGGAGCTCCTTACTATTGGTGTGAATTTTCTCTAAGTTTGAAATTATTTCAAAATACAGTTTAAAAAAATTATACCTTATAAAGCTAACACTTGGTGTCTAAACAAATAGAAAACCAGTTCGAATAAAGTCTTCTTGGGCATTTGTCTTGAGTTCAAGTCATGCTCACCACTTAACAGCTAACATGGTTTGGCTTTGCGTCCCCACCCAAGTCTCATGTCAAATTGTAATTCCCAGTGTTGGAGGAGGGGCCTGGAGGGAAGTGATTGAATCATGGGGGCAGACTTCCCCACTGCTGTTCTTGTGATAGAGTTCTCAGCATATCTGGTTGTTTGAAAGTGTGTAGCACTGGCCCCCCCACTTCTCTCTCTCTCTCTCTTCTGCTGGCCATGTGAAGATGTGCTTGCTTCCTCTTTACCTTCTGACATGATTGTAAGTTTCCTGAGGCCTCCGCAGAAGCAGAAGCCTGTACAGCCCACAGAACCTATTAGCTGATTAAACTGCTTTTTTTTTTTAAGTATCCAGTCTTAGGTATGTCTTTATAGCAGCATGAGAACGGACTAATACAACAGCCAACCGAATTTCTTCTTAACTCATCATCATCAATATAAGACTCCAGAGTGCGAGCACACATATGGATTTCTGAAGCAGGGGCTTGTGTAGTGATCAGAACGGGGCTTTTGGCTTCAGACAGGCCTGGAGGTGATTCCTGAATTTGTCATTTACCAGTTCTGGGAAATTGGGAGTCACTTAAACCAAGGCTGCTGCATTGTGCTCCAGAAGGTTCCATTTACATAGAAAACAAAGTAAATAATGTTCCCTGTAGTTGTACAAGGCCATGACCCTGATTTAAACTTTCTGACCCTCAGTTTTCATATCTGTAGAAAGGGGAGAATAATAACGCTTGGAATGATTACAGAGATTAAATGACAGTGCTTGTAAAGAGCTTACTTAACACAGTTGGCTGGTCCATAGCAAGTGCTCAAGAAATGGTAGCAGTATTGAGGATGATGACAATGGTTCCTACTGGAAATTATGAATTCTTTTGAAGGAGAACTGGTCTGCATGGTCCTTTCCAGTTCCAGTTCCAATGCTGTGATCAGAGATGCTTCTATTTAACAAAGGCAACATGGACTTTTCACCTTTATTATTGTTGTTACTATTATTACTATTTTCTCCGGGGGACCTTGATGAAAAGTTATTACTAATAATACAATAATTCTCGTTATTTAACTTTTGTCAAAGAGACCCATTCATGATTTTTCCACTCTATAAATAAAAATCACATCTTCTTTGAAGTGGGCAACTTTCGTAGTACCATTTCTTGGGGACATCAAGATCCAGTACCTTACTGATATGCCTCAGAGGGTGTTTTCCCTCCAAGGACATATTGCACTGGAGATTTTTAGGATATAAACATTTATCAGTTATCTACCTGGGGAGCAAACAGGTTGTTGTTGGAAAAGTCATGCTAGGCAGAAAATCCAATTGGCTAGATAAAAATATAATCAGAGAAGCAAGAAGTTAAGAGACAGGAGAATGATGTTCCAAGGACTGGGAAGAAGTTCAGAATTCTGTCTCTTGAAGAAATTGTTCAGCACTGTGTCCCTGAGTTGCAGGTGTGCAGTAGCAATTTATTTCCAGCCTAAAGACCACTGAGAGAATAGTAGATTGGGAAGCCAGACCACCTGTCTAGTCCCAGCCACATCTCTGAGTATCTCTGAGGCCTTAGCAAATCACTGAAACTCTTTGTCTACAAAATGAGGGAGTTGGATTAGCTCAGAATCTTATCAAAGTATTGTTAAGCCATGAAGTCTGATACGGTTTGGCTCTGTGTCCCCACCCAAATCTCATCTTGAATTGTAGCTCCCGTAATTCCCACATGTTGTGGGAAGGACCCAGTGGGAGATAACTGAATCATGGGGACAGTTTCCTTCATACTGTTCTTGTGATAGTGAATAAGTCTCACAAGATCTGATGATTTTATAAAAGGTTTCCCCTTTCGCTTGGCTTTCATTCTCTCTCTTGCCTGCCACCATGTAAGACGTGACTTTTCTCCTCTTCGCCTTCCACCATGACTGTGAGGCCTCCCCAGCCACATGGAACTGTGAGTCCATTAAACCTCTTTTTCTTTATAAATTACCCAATCTCAGGTATGTCTTTATCAGCAACATGAGAAGAGACTAATACAGAGTCCTTTGTTAAAATAAATTTTATGAGAATCTTCAAAAGAAAATCAAATACACGCAAGGGTGCTCAGTGGAAGTTGGGCTGGTGACTCCAGACATTCACTCTACTAACTTCTTACCTCTGGCAGCTGCAGAGGGAAATTGGAGGAAACCCAGGGGCTCCATGGAGCACGGATTCAAAACCACTGAACTGAATGAAGTGCCTTCCAGCTGAAACACTTCATGTCTACCTTTGATGTATTTCCTCAAAGGAATTGTCATATATGGCACTAAGTTCCATAAAGTTTTATTCCTCAGAATCCTTTATAGAGCTCTTTTATCTTCTGACAGCTCTGCATGGAAGCCATTATTAAGCTAACTTTGTTCGTGGGCAAATTTTAAATCTATTTGCCCAAGGCATTTGACAGAGACACAATCAGGGCCAAACTGAAAAGCAGCAAGCTTTGCCTTTGGTACCCAGACAGAAATAAGAGACTACTTTTAACATTTGTTTCCACTGTCAGTCCTATAACTCATCATGCAGATTCCATTTGAGTTATCATGGTTTTTTTTGGTTTGTTTTTGGTTTTTGATGTTGTTTAATTCTAGCTTCCACATAACTGAGTTTTCAGAGCTAGAAACCATATATGGTGAACCAGCCCTCATAAATGTTACAGAATTTTATGTATTAGCTACACAGAAGTTGCTGAAAAGCCTGAAGGGAAAGCAGATGGTTAAAAAAATACTCTTGTCTTTGTGAATTTGGGGAACTTTGCTATGAGAAATTACAGATTATTATTTTCCTTGTTATACCTTTAGTCAAACAGATGGCATGAGACAGGGAACAGGAATTCTACACAGTTTCCATGGCAATTGTTGGAGAGCCCTGGCCTATTTGTAATGATGTGTAGTGTAGTATCTATGGCAAAGGTGAAATTGTGGGGTTTCATTCTGCAACACCTACTGATTTTAAGCCATTCAGACGACATTTGTTGGGTTCCCATTGCCTAAAAAGCAATGTCCTAGTTATTGGGGGTCGGGTGGGGAAGAAGATATCAAAGAAACTGAAGCATTGCCTTTTCTTTATAGACATTTGCTGTATTGAGTAAACTACATATGAATAACATAAGAACACTATACAAGATATAATGAAACCAGTAAATGTGTCATTAATATAGGATTTCTTTCTTTAAACAACTGCTGTCCAATTAAGCAGTGGCCAAACCACAATCCTTAAAAACTGGGTGAATTATCAGCTTTACTTGTGGACTATGTAAGAAGTATTATAGCCCTATGGCCAAGAGAACATGTTCTGAGCAGACTGTCTGTGTTTAAATCCCGGTTCCGCTATTTATTAGCAGGGTGACCCTGTATTAGTTGTTGAACTTTGCTGTTTCTTGGTTTCCTCATCTATAAAAATGGGACTGACAATGGTATTTAGTTCATAGAGTTATTAAAAGAATAACATAAGTTAACTGGGCATGGTGGCTCATGCCTGTAATCCCAGCACTTTGGGAGGCTGAGGTGGGCAGATCACCCGAGGTCAGGAGTTTGAGACCAACCTGACCAACATGGTGAAACCCCGTCTCTACTAAAAATATAAAATTAGCTGGGCATGGTGGTGCATGCCTGTCATCCCAGCTACTTGGGAGGCTGAGGCCGGAGAATCGCTTGAACTGGGAGGCAGAGGGTGCAGTGAGCCGAGATGGCGCCATTGCACTCCAGCCTGGGAAACAAGAGCAAGACTCTGTCTCAAAGAAAAAAAAAGGAATAACATGAGTTCATTCATGAAAAAAGCTTAGCTCAGGGTAGGTAATCAGTAGGTGTTGAGTATTAGCAAGAGGTAAAAGCCCTCAATGTAAGTTCCTTCACTGATTTTCAAAAGGCAAGACGCATCTGAGCTGAAGTAAAGAAAGAGCAGAGTGGTTAAGATGATACTATTATCTAGTTGACAAGCAACTTAATCTCTCTGAGCCTCAGTTTCCTCATCTGTAAAACAGAGACTACTATACTCACCTACTATAGTCACCTCATGGAGAGAAGATGGACCCCTCACCGAAGATTTGGCTTGGATGTTGGGACTAATGATGACACACACACACACACACACACACACACACACACACACACACAGAAGGTGTGAAAAGCTTTATATTTCACACAGTAAGGCTTTCGGGGGGAAGTAAAGTGAGCTTCCAAGAGGTCCAAGAATGGTTTAAGGGAGTGGGAAACGGAGGCTGGCTTTGGGGGTTTTGTGGAGGTGGGAGAGTGGGGCTGGGCGAAGCTTCGCTCTTGCAGCTGGGTTTACATGGATGGAATGTCCCACCAGCACCACAGGAGGGCGCACCTGTGCTCTTTCATCAGCTTGCCCAGATGTGGGGCAGAAGTGGGAGGGTTTGGTGGAGTTTGAAAGCTTTCATTTGCTAAACATCAAAAATGCCGGTGATTCTTTATCACACCTCCATAGAGCTTTGCTGTGAGGATTAAATGAGATTACACAGACTCTGTCTTTAATTTAGTAGCTGGTAAACAGTAAATGCTCAATAAATGTTACCCTGTGAAATAAACTTTTTTTCTTAAAAAACTTCAACTTTTAAAATGTCTCCTAAAAAATACAAGAAGCAACACCTGCTTTTTCTTTGCTCTACTTGTTTATACTAGATTTGTTTTGAAACTTCAATATAATCTCTACATGTGAAGAAAAAATTACCAGCAGTCCCCCAGCGATGAAAAGGCTGTGTACTAAGCATTCCGTTTTAAATTGATTGTCACTTGGAACACTCTTTCCCATAGAAACAATGTTATAAATAGAGTTAAGTTCCCAGAGGGACCCACAAATTCTTCTTAAAGTGTAACATAGCTAAAATAGTCCTTGACAGAGCAGGAAACTGAACCCTAGATCACCACCTGGGCCTCTCAGAATCCCAGACTCCACTGGCTCAAGGTGACCCTGGGTGAGACTGGACCCCAGGATTTGTGAAAACCTTGACAAAGAGAAGCTGGCTGAGTAGGATCTGAATTGAGCACAGTGTGTTTGGTGGGACCCCACTGGCAGTGATGACTGCACTTCCCAGCAATCCCTAAATTGGACTCTAATGGGATCATCTTGTTGAGCCTCAGATCTGTCCCACAGCCCTGTGGGTGGAGTGGGGCTTGTCCTTAAGGGAAGGGAAGCTCTTATTCCCAGCCATCCTAGGAAGAGGTCAATCCAAAGGCAAGAAATGAACTGTGGTGGGCCTTAGCCTAGGGTGAGGGGACAACATGGTCCTTTTTCCTGGAGCTAGGGTCTGAGGCGTGGGGAGGCCTGGAGTGGGTGGTTGGGCAGAACTGACTCTGGTTACAGGGAAGATGCCAGGACCATGTCATGAGCCAGCTCAGGAACCCACCCTAAAATGGATGTGGGCCTATGTCAAGGAGGAAAGTTATTTTTTGGTGCTATCTCTCTAGTTTCTACCTCCACGTGCAATGGCAGAGCTTGGCTCTTCTGAGGTGTGGGGAATTATGGGAGGTGAGGTTGGGTGGAAGAGATGTCAGCAGCACCGTGAAAGAGGGGATCTGAGGATGGAAGATGGTGAGCTTCAGAAGGGAAGAGTAGCAGTGTAGGCCCAGCTGAGGAGGCAAAGGACAGCAAGGGCACACTTGCAGAAGCAGAAAAACATCAGCACCTCACACAGCACTTACGATGTGCCAGAGACTTTTCCAGGCATTTTATAAGCACATTCAAACCTCTTAACCACCCTATGACACATTATTAGTACCCCCTTTTACAGATGGGGAAAATGAGGCATGGAGAAGTTAAATAACCTGCTCAATATCAGACAGCCAGTAAGTGACGGAGCCAGTAATTAAGCATTGGCAACTTGCCTCCCGAGGCTGGGGTCTTAACCAAATAATTTATTCTCTTCCATACACAATCATTCGCCAGGGACAGCCCCAGAAATATTAATACATGGAAAGGCATTGAATAATACACAAATGAAGTTAGTGAATTAGGGCTTTTTAACACAGCAAGTTCTATGTGTATAAAGTATATGAGGCAAACAATAAAACCCCCTGTCAAATCTGAAAATTTCTAAATAACTTACTTTATGTTTAGGAGTACTGTTGTCTTACAGGCACTTCTGGCTGGAATATACATCTTTATATATCTAATGTTTCCATGTATCTATCTTTTTTAAAACACACTCAAGGGTCTACATGCATGTCTAACTGGTAAGGATTTTCTTTTTTAATAATCATCATCTGGCTGGAATTTTTAACTAAACCCATGTCAGTTGAGTGATATTATGTTTTTGTGAAAGCATTGTTGAGAGGATTCCTAGAATAGTTCATTATTAATGTTCCTCTGACAACATGCCACAAAGGATTTTAGAGAAAGACTTTTGATGCTCATTCTCTTAAAACCATTTTCTTTACCTACTATTCATATAAACACCCATCAAAAGCCTCATATTATTTCATTAACTGCAATCTTGTTACTCAATCTTTCAGTAACCAGTAATATAAGTCATGAGGCGACTTGCCTACTTGTTAGAACCAATTTTTTTTTTTTTTTGAGACGGAGTCTCGCTCTGTTGCCCAGGCTAGAGTGCAGTGGCGTGATCTCGGCTCACTGCAAGCTCCGCCCCCCGGGTTCAAGCGATTCTCCTGTCTCGGCCTCTCAAGTAGCTGGGACTACAGGTGCCTGCTACCATGCCCGGCTAATTATTGTATTTTTAGTAGAGATGGGGTTTTACCACATTGGCCAGAACTCCTGGTCTCGAACTCCTGACCTTGTCATCTGCCTGCCTCAGCCTCCCAAAGTGCTGGGATTACAGGTGTGAGCCATGGTGCCTGGCCAGAACCAAACTGAAATGTAATATCCCAGGTCGTAAGTTCAGACTTTACTTCCTCCTGTCGTTTCTGCACCCAGAGGTGATGGTCTGAAGAAGAAAGTCCTTTGGAAAAGTGAAAGTTAGCATAAGCATAGAACTTACTTCCACATCAACTGATTGGGTGGTCTATGTATGATAACGATGACAATGCCTGGCACCTGGTAAGCAATTATTTATTACTATTATTAAATCATCAAATGGCTATTATTATTATTCCTTTTGGGGTCAGTGCTCTCTACTTCGTGGCTGTAGAGATTTTTGTTTGTTTCGTTTACTGCAGAATTGCGAGTGCCTCTTAGAGTAGTACCTGTCACATAATAGGGACTGAATAAATATTTGTTGAATATTAGTTAACATAGCTTTACACCAACCTAATCTACTTATGCATGGGGCAATTTGTGGACAGCAGGGCTATCCTTACCTCATTTCCTTTCTTTGATCCCATTTAAGTTCAGGTCTGCCCAAGTCCTGACCTCTGACTATATCCAGTTTTCATCTGTGCTACTTCCTTTTGGACTTTCAAATTAATCCTGATTTCCTTGGTTTGACCATGGTACCCTATAACAAGTGACACTCTTTTCTTTTCCTGCCTGGTTACTTAAGGGAGGAAATACTGCCCTACCTCTCACCTTGAGAACAAACTCTACCTCCAGCCTCACTGATTTTTTTCAAATATTTATCAACTACGTAGCAGGCAATCTGCTAGGCTCTGGGGACACAATGAAGAAGAAGAAAGGCAGGCTCCCTAGCCTTTGTGGGATTGGGCTGTAATTTGTTTTCTTAATATATTAATACCCAGAGGTGGGAAGGAACAAAGCCAGGTTCATCCAATGAACAGGTTGCAGAGCCATGAAGAGAGAGAATACGGCCACACTGATTAGGCAGCCAGCCTGGCTTCCTGACAAATAGCCTCACCGAAGCAAGTGACCCCCTTACCACTACCCTCTCTCCTCTCTCTCTTCTCGCTTGTGTTCCAGCTGCACCCCTTTCCCATTCTGAATTGTCCAGGTTATGTGTCATGGACCATGATAGAATGACTCATCTTTTCAGAGGGCACCCATCTGCATCAGATTCCACATCTTGGGTTGCTATGTCTTGAGTTGCTAAAATAAGAATCAGAATGTTTCTTATTCTTTGCTCTCTGTGAGTCAAGCCTTGGCCACCAGAAAAGCCCTGGTTGCCCTAAAGAACTTGGAGTCAGCCTGTCACAGTGGCTCACACCTGTAATCCCAGCACTTTGGGAGGCCGAGGCAGGTGGATTACCGGAGGCCAAGAGTTCAAGACCAGCCTGGCCAACATGGTGAAACCCCGTCTCTACTAAAAATACAAAAAACATTAGCCAGGCATGGTGGCACATGCCTGTAATCCCAGCTACTCAGGAGGCTGAGGCATGAGAATTGCTTGAACCCAGGAGGCGGCAGTTGCAGTGAGCCAAGATTGCGCCACTGCACTCCAGCCTGGGTGACAGAGTGAGACTCTGTTTCAAAAAAAAAAAAAGGAGAACTTGGAGTCAGTAGGGCAAAATTGTCCTTCTTTGACCTAGAAGGCTATTGTGTTTATGTTCCTCAGGATGCAAAGGGAAGATGAAAAAAGGAGCTAATGATCATTCTACATTTACTTGTGTCTATGGGCACCGTATGAAAATTACTTTTAGACAGATGCTATGTCTTTCCCCTAAACTGGTGGTTCTACAACATTACAGAATGCCCTGCAAGGCTTGCTAACATACAGATGGCTGGGACCAACTCCCAGACCATTTATTTTGGTTTTTTTTTTTTTTCTTTTTTTTTTTTTTTTAGATGGAGTCTTGGTCTCTCGCCCAGGCTGGAGTGCAGTGGTGCAATCTAGGCTCACCGCAACCTCTGCCTTCCGGGTTCAAGCGATTCTTGTGCCTCAGCCTCCCAAGTAGCTGGGACTACAGGTGCATGCCACCATGCCCAGCTAATTTTTTGCATTTTTAGTAGAGATGGGGTTTTGCCATGTTGGCCAGGCTGGTCTTGAACTCCCGACCTCAGGTGGTCTGCCCGCTTCGGCCTCCCAACGTGCTGGGATTACAGGCATGAGCCCACTGTGCCTGGCCCAACTCGCAGTTTGTGATTCAGTGGCTCTAGATTCAGTGGAACCTGAGAATTTGCCTTTTAAACAAATTCCCAGCTGATGCTGCTGCTGCCGGACAGGAGACTACATAATCCTCAACAATCCCACTGTTTCCATTGTTCCCTAAATAAACAATCCAGACCTAGCAGGCTTGTGTACTTTCTCTTCCATGCCCTTTTGGTACCTTTGTACCTTAAATATCAGGGAGAATGCTGATTTGCTTCCTATACCAGGGACTTAGTAATGCTTTGTCCACCAAATATCTCACACCTGAGACCCCAGGGAAGTTGCGTTTCAGTCTCTGATGACCAACACCACATACCAAGTTTCTCCTTCCAAAATTGGGTTGGAATGTTGGGTTGTTTAAAGTTTATTCTTATGAAAACCCCATGACAACACAAAAATAAGCTCCACAAACTCTTTTAAAGCTTTTCTTTGACACATTGATTCCACATTGCATTTCCAGAAATTTGTGTTTCAGAAGATACCATCAAAGTTTTATCTCATCATAATTATAATCCCTGTGAGTAAAATGCATGATCTAAAAGTCCCAGGACTTTTAAAATTTAAGCTTTGTACCTAGTAAATGATTATTGAAGCAATCTCTGCAATTTGTATACTGTTCTCAATTTCCTGTAGACACGTGGGGAGGAGGTGGCAGGGAAGCTTGTTAGAAATAGAGTACTTCAAAGATTTTAAGTTTCTTATAGTAACAAACACAATTGATTACTAAAAAAGAAAGACTGCATGTTAATGACTATACATCACAGTAAAATTTCCCCTTAAACTCTGCAGTTTTACAGAGCAGTATGAAGCTAGGCATAGCCTCTACCAATATATCTACATTTAGAAGTCTGATGCCCTGGTTGTCTTTGCTTTTACCAGCTGGTCTTTCCCAGAGGCACACAAGAACTGAATTCATGCATTTGCATAAGAACAACACCGGTTAGCACTCATGTAGTGCTGACTGTGTCCTAGGTACTGCTTTATGCCTTCGGGATAGGTCAACACGGGTAATCCTCACAACCACCTTGTGAGGTAGGTACCATTCTTATCCTGGGGAAACTGAGCCACAGAGATGTTCAGAAACGTTATGCCAGGTCATACTTTCACATTATTTGCCCAGTCAAGTACCACTTTGGCTATTAGGTACTTATTTATTATTTTAGAACTTGACTCCGTTTTTGTTTGTTTGGTTTGTTTTTTGTTTTTGACGGGGTCTCACTCTGTCTTCCAGGCTGGAAGGTAGTGGTGCAATCGTAGCTCACTGCAGCCTTGACCTCCCGGGCTCAGGTGATTCTCCCACTTCCGCCTCCCAAGTAGCTGTGATGGCAGCTGTGCGCCGCCACACCCGGCTAATTTTTGTATTTTTTTGTGGAGATGGGGTTTTGCCATGTTGCCCAGGCTGGTCTCGAACTCTTGAGCTCAAGTGATCCAGCCACCTTGGCTTCCCAAAGTGCTGGGGTTACAGGCATGAGCCACTGCGCCCAGCTGACTTGGTTTTTTTAACTTAAGTTTATTTTAAAATGGAACGTCATGTCTCTACTGTAAAAGGAAAATCAGTATCACTGGTCATAAATAGGAGGTAACTATGAAATGGATACAACTAATGAAAAACAATGATATAAATTCTAGCTCGAGGCTGGGCATGGTGGCTCAAGCTGGTAATCTCAACACTTTGGGAGGCTGAGGCAGGAGGATTGCTTGAGCTGAGGAGTTTGAGATCAGCCTGGGTAACCTAGTGAGACCCCATCTCAACAAAAAATTAAAAAGTAGACAGATGTGGTAGCACATGCCTATAGTCCCAGCTACCCAGGAGGCTGAGGCAGGAGGATCACTTGAGCCCAGGAGGTTGAGTCTGAGGTGACCTGTGATCCTGCCACTGTCCTGCAGCCTGGGCTGCAGAAAGAGAACCTGTCTCAAAAAAAATAAAAAACAAAAAATTATAGCTTGGCTCTCTTTTTGTTAAGAGGAAGGGAGGAAGGGAGGCAGTGGAGAAGGGCTAGTGTTGTAGCGGTGTTAAAAATATCAAATCCAAAATATAAATACAAAACAAAGTAAAGAAACAAAATAAAATAAAAAAATATATTAATACCAGAGTAAGACTTTCTCCTTAACATAATCATAATGAATGAGAGGTTTCCGAATCTGTTTTTGTCCTTTCTTTGTTCTGTGTCATCTAACTGCCCTGAACCTCACCTCTGTTTTCTATCTGAAAATACAAACAACTTCAGAGGTTCAGATATAACATATAGCTGTAGCCTGGCACATAGTAAGTGCTCAGTAAGTCATTATGATTAACGGTCGCTTTTTGGGGGCAGACAAAAATGTATGCTGGGTATCTTAGCTCTGTGTTTTATATCTGGGCTCTCACTTGTACTTATTTTGTTCTAGAAGACCAACAGAGGAGAGGTGGGTAGGAGTGACAATACACATTCAGCAGTGACAACAGTGACAAGGCAAAGATGCTTTTAGGGCTGTTGATGTAAGAAATCTGTTCATCTTCTGGGAGACATTAGACACCTATAATCCATATTTCCATGATCTTGGCCCCAGGATCTTAATTTACAAAATTATTATTGGCTTCAGTGCTATCTATTAATTTGCTAAAATGTTTGTAGCCTTTCTCAAAAAAATAGAATAACATGACTTTCTTGCCAAGCTCTGATTACAGCCATACTCCAAGAAAAAAATCCATACAAAGAGAAAATAATTGTAGTTGGGGCTTTGGTCTATCTCAAGGGAATTTTTACTCCATGAGACAGCGCTTGCTGAGCTGTGTGCTGTGGAAAGTGACCTGGCCTCTGCAGCCCAGCCTCTCCAAAGTGGAAGGGAAGGAGGGCGGAAACAACACGGGAGGCTGAGCGATAGGTCAAAAACCAAGCCCTGAGTGGTGCAACACAATGCCAAACCCCCAAACTTCCCTCAGCAAGGGGGCTGGGTGGGGTGCCTGTGGCTTGCTCAAGAAGACAGGAGGAAGAGTCAGTTAGTTCTGGCAGGAAAAAACATCATGAAGTTATGTTAGCTGTGATGAAAGTTTTGAGCATGAATTCCTGTGTTCATACTGATTCCTGGAACCCTTCTCAAAAAATGATTTGGATCCTTTTGAGGGAAGCAGTTTTTTTTTTTCGCCCCCCTCCCCCGCCGCAAGGGTAACAAACAAGGGCCTGGTTGGAAAGGTTGATGAGTAAGACAGCAGCTGGGTGGGGACCTAGTGAACTCAAGGGCGTGTGACCCTTTCTCAAAAGGCAGCTCATGTGCAGCTCCTGCCAGTTATTACCATGCAGGCACGTGGATGCAGAATTGCAGACAGGCTGGTGATGAAGCGACTGTCTACCCTCCTACCTGCTGCTCCATAACGCTGGGGCTTTCGTGTTAGATTCTGCCAACAGGGGGCACCAGAGAAAGATCGGGTGGTGGTTGCCAGACCCACCAGCATGACCCCGGTACTTACTTTCTCCCTGGAAGCAACAGCTGGTTTCTGTTTCCTGCTTTCCTTCACACTTTCAGAACCAGCCTTATTGTGCCACTTCGAAAGTACCAGCCACTGCCAGGGGGCTCCCCCTCCTCAAAGGCCTGAGTCTGAGCTCCACATTTTCACTGAGAACTTCCCCCCCAAGGAAGGCAACTACCTTGTCCTAGAATAAATTCCTTCCCAAGGGTGAGCCAGTGGCCAATGGCTGGCTGATGCAGGGAAGGAAAGGCTGGGCCCCTAGCTTCAATTTGGTACACCTCTGGAGGACCGTCTAGCTCCAGAACTCTCTGCAGGATTGGTTAAGGCCTCTGGGTGGCAGCCCCTTTGTAGATCAGCTTCTCCCCTTACCCAATTCTGCCTTCTTCACTTCCTTACTGGTGCAGCTCCCTAAAGCACCCCCAGTCAACTCTGCATGCAATTCTCTATCTCAGAGGCTGTTTCCAAGGAACCCAACCTAAGCCAAGGCTGCTTTGTTTGATGTACAAAGCATTGCCCTTATACATGAAATAAGTAAAGAAATACAAATGCTGTCAAGTTCACCAAAACATGTTCAACCGGAAAGAGGGAGGAAAGGAATGAGGGTCAAAGAGTAAAAGCAAAGTGAAGAGCAAGGGAGAATGACTGGGAGAGTCTACAAGGTATATTAAATGGAGATGAAGCAAACAGTACCTAGAAGCAGAGTGGTCATTAAGAGCATAATGACTTCCTCGGAGCTTTCCTATGAACCTCAACATGTGTCATTCCCCAAAGCCAAGAAGACGCAGCAGTCATCTCAGCCTTTTCTGGCACCCAAAGGCCTAAATGAAGACAGCAGGGGAAATACTGCCAGGGGCTTTATTTGAATGCAGCTTGAACTTGCTCCACCAGCAGAGGCCCTCCATGGCCTCATAGGGGATGAGTGTCTTTTCCATCTGCGTCTGGTCTCTGGCATGGGACAATAGCAACATGGCCTATGCTCCCTTCCTGCTGAGTAGCACTAGGTGACAAGGGATAGAGATGCTTCCAGAGTCTCAGCTCATGGCAGGGAGGCCACACTTCATCTCTTTCTGACACCTACCCAGCCTAGCTAGGAAAGAGGACCAGCTACAGCAGGAAGGAGTCTGTACTTCCATTGTCTACCGCACTGGTTGGTGTAGAAGAGAAGATGAATGCAGGTTGAGGTTTAGCCTTTGTCATTTCTATAGGATGCAGTACATGAACCTCCATCACGTGTCCCAAGGTAACTCTTTCGGGAAAGTGAAATTGCTTTTTTATTAAAGTATAACGTGTCCCTTTCCCTGGTACCTGCCTCCGCAGCTCACCCATGCTTGTGTGCTCAGCAGGCCAGTCAGCACAAGCCAGAATCACATCAAAAGGGTAGCAGTTGGGAGGCAGGGGTCAACCACACTGTAATATTTAACTATGTTACTTAAAAGCAACCGGAGAAAATGCATTTTAACTTTCAACTTCAAAGAGAGGCCAAGGCCAAGGCCAAGGGGATTATTGTAGTATCTCGCCCTGGGGACATATTGAGGAATAATATTTGAAGGATATGAAAAATACGTGAGGCCTCTATTATCAGAAACCAGCAGCCTTGTTATCTCCTGCCTGTTTATAGACTTGGCATTGGCCTAAGAGTGGAAGAGACACACAAATAACACAAAGAAGTGTGAGAATGGATCACACTATTCTAGGTGTCACTAAGTCACATCTATAAATGTGTATTCTGATGAACAGCGATATAGTGAAGTCAGATTGAGGGTGAACCACTTTAGAGATTGGATTTGCCAGGACATTACTCTCAGATGAGTGGTAAAATCAGACCCCTAGTGAACACATGCTTCTGCTCGACACGTGAACTTCAGCTGGAGTTCACAGTCATTTGGACTGCTAAATAGGTCCAGAATGTTTCAAATGGCAACAGTCCATTTTTAGACAATCAGGTATCCTTTTAAAGATATAAAATTGCATTGGTCACCATAATTATTTAAGAAGTATCTTTGACACAGCTTCCTTCATCTGTCTATTCAATAAATAATGACTATGCCATCATTGCTGAGTACCAGATCCTGGGCTTGGAGCTGTGAGTACCCAGGTGAAGAGGGGAGACAGAGTGCTTGCCTCGACGGGGCTTGTAGTTTCATATGGAATCAAGACCGTAGAACAAATAAATACTTACAGTTGTTTTGTGTGTTATTCTGGGAGGACTTCATCTTATTCAGGAGCCAAGGAAGACCTCCCTAAGGAGGTAACAGCCTTCTGAGACTTCAGTGAATAAGGGGGAGTTGGATACATGAAGAGATGAGGGGAGAAGAGACTTCCTAGAAAGAGAAGCACCTCCAAAGTCACAGACATGAGAGAGTGTGGCACGTAAGAAAAGCTGTGAGCAGCCCCAAACAGGAAGGAGTGAGGGCTAGGCAAGGGAGACAGTCAGGGATCTTTACAAAGGGCCTTCCATGACAGGTTTTTTAAAATGTATTTTTTGAGACAGGAGCTGGCTCCATCGCCCGGGATGGAGTGCAGTGGCGCGATCTCAGCTCACTGTAACCTCTGCCCCCTGGGCTCAAGTGATCCTTCCACCTCAGCCTCCCAAGAAGCTGAAACTAGGCGCGCCACCATGCCTGGCTAATTTTTGAATTTTGGGGTTTCGCCAATTACCCAGGCTGGCCTTGAGCTCCTGGACCCAAGTGATCCTCCCATCTAGGCCTCCCAAAGTGCTGGGATTACAGGCGTGAGCCACCACGTCCAGTTCCATGACAGGTTATTGATTTGCAATTTCCCCTTATATTTAAATAGGGAAGTGACATGGCTAATAGGTCCTCTGTCTGCAGAGGGAAGAAAGAATTGGAAAGAAGGAAGAGATGACATGGGGAGGCAAGTTAAGGAAGCGAATGTCCTTGTCCAGAAGTGGGATGACAGTGGTTTAGATTAGGATGGTAGCGTGTAGTGGAGAGGGGTAAAAGGTATCTCAAAATTACCTTTTGGAAAGGTGAATGGGAGTGAAATAAACAGCATGTGGAGACAGAGAATGTTGGATGTGAAGGAGAGGGAAGGGCCAAGAATGACTCCCAGGGTTCCAGTCTCATTAGTTTGGGTAGATGGTAGTGTCCTTTCCTAATGCAAGAAACACAGGAGAAGGAGGTTTGGAGTGGGCAGTGGCATGAGGATGGGGGCAGGCTTGAAGGGGATGATGGTGAGTCTGGCTTTGATTTTGAATTGCTCTGAGCTTTCTGAGTGGACATGTTGAGTAGATAGTTGAAGACATGAGCTTGGAACTGACAGACAGATATAGGAGACATACAGATAGAGATAGAAGTAGAGGCAGAGATAGAGATTTGAGAGTCATACAAATAAATGAGGTCACAGGTACCTGTGGCTCCCTAGCTTTTTTGAAGGGGATCTACAATGTAAAATGTGTTTTGTATTACACATGCACACTCCGTAAATCAAGGTTAGCCTGAACAATTCTTAATCTGGCCATATGTGATGTTCAATCATATGCTATTCTTTCTCCTAATGCTGCTGACAACCTTCCACATTGATTTAATGACCCATCAATGAGTGGCTATGCATAGTTTGAAACGTCTAATTTAGGGAATGCAGAATGAGAAGAAAAAAGGGGCCAAAGTAGACCCCTGAGGAAGTCCATTGTGTAGGGTCAACTAGAGAAGGCGGTGCCTGAAAGAAGATAGTGAGTCTCCAATGGAGAGGTGAGCAGAAAGAACCCAGGGACCAGCAAGGTCTCTCCTTACATTTTGTAAGATGAATACAGCAGCTCTGAGGATAGCCAGGTAACTTCCAAACAGAGGAAGCAGTAAGTCTCTACCTGGGGCTCCAGTAGACCAAGGAAACTCTTTCTAAAAGCTCCCACCAACCTTCCCTTTTGTTTCGTTCACCAAGATTGGTCACACAACTAGGTCCAAGACAGTAACTGGCAAAAAGAGTGGAATGACCACACTTGGCTCAGGCTGATTAAAGTCCTCACTTTGTGGGGCTGGGAAGGGGTGATGCTGCCTGAGCACAGGGCAGGGTGAACACGTGAACCTTAAGGCTCTCATAACAGGAAGGAGTTAGCTTCCTTGGGAAGGGGAAGCTGTTGCCTGTACTCCTTGCTACTCAAAGTGTGGTCTAGGGAGCATCAGCATCACGTGGAAGCTTGTCAGAGTTGCAGAATTTCCAGTTCTACCCCCTTCCTGCTGAATCAGAGTCTGCACTTTCTTGAGATTCCCCAAATGATCCATGTGGCCATGTGTGAGAAGCCCTGGCCTAGATGGCAAGGGGGCCCATGGTGTCTGCTATGTTGACTCAGGTCACCCTGCTGTTTGTCCATTCCTTCTCCCACTTGTACTTCCATCACAAATCCCACAGCACCACACATGCTTTGCAAGGTTTTGCTCCATTAACAAGTCCTCTTTCATTTTCCACAGAAGGAGGCAGAACAGAGTCTTAGTGTAAAGGCAGCAACCTTCCAGCTGTGACTAGCCAAGCCATCAGCATTGTTCCTTTCAATTACCCTGTTCCTGGGAGGCATGAAATTCTAGCTAAGGGCTGACAGGGTCACTTGGCTGCTGAAAAGTTCTGTATTTAACAACTCTAGGTGGGGTTTGGGGTTTTGTTGGCTTGTTTTTAATTTTTTTTTTATTTTTTAGTATAGCTGCTTTTACTTAGTGCACAAGATTGCATGCTCTAGATTAGAACTTCTATACACAGGGACTGTGAGGCAACCCTCACCCTGAGGCCCCAGAAAATATTAAGTATTAGAATAAGCTCGCATGCAGCAAGTTCTCTCCAGTGTTTGAGGCTCTGAGGCTTAAAGAGACAAACAGAGAGCCTAGGAAATTTTCAGAGAAGAACAAATTTGCTTAAAGAATGGGAGGACCAAACCTAAGAGGGAATGTTAAAATCATTCACATACCTGAGGCTCAAGAAAGGAAGAAAGAGAAGTAATTAAACATGTAGAATTAGATAACATTTTACTGAGGCATCACCCAACCAGTTCTCTTCAGTAATATTTGCTCTTTCTTTATTTAAAAAAATCAGTTGTGCATACTCAGAATTTGATAAATTATGAAAGGATTAATATAAAATGCCTTCCTTGACTTTCTTCCTACCCATACATTCATTCGTATTTATTGATTACCTGTTATGTACCAGATACTCTGTTCTGACAATCTTGTTATTTTACTCTACTTAACATGAGAATACATTCTTCTAAAAAAAACATAAATGTGTCAAGATGGAAACATTCATCAATTTGAGACAAGAACATTTCTGATTTAGCTCTAATAAAATGTAGCAATTTCAATATAAAGGGCACTGTTTCCTTGTGTGGCATTCAGACTTTTATACTCTGTCCCCAGATGACTTTTCAGTCTCTCGTTTCATTCCTAGTCTCATTTACCTGCTGGTCCTGTCCCATCAGTCTACTCATCTTTGTCTTGAACTCACCAGACCCTTTCATGCAGTTCCCTTAGTTTAAGTACTTTTCTCCCTAAAATACCTTTTGATGCTTTAAAACCCTTTAAACTTTAGGAGTGCATCTGTAGTATTCTCTGCAAAGGATTCTGGAGTCTCACCATTTTAAATTAATCATTCTTTCCTCTGTCTTCCTTGAACATGGTGCTTTTACTACAGTTGCACTCTTACCTGCTTTGCATTATGGTTGCTTGTTTGCATGGCTCACGGTAAGTTTTCAAAGGACAAAGAGCATATCTTATTCTTTGTGTTCCCTCCAGCACTTAGTTACATTCCTGGTGAGGTAGAATTAACGGTGCCCACCAAATATTTCTAGCTATTTGAATCTTCTGGGCCTACAGTAGATTTACACTTCTTGGTCCCCTGTGGTTGGTTGGGGACATGTGACCAGTTATTGCTAATGAGTTATAACAAAGCGATGTGTGAAACCTGTGGGCCAAAATTTTAATTGTCAATGCAAGACCCTTCAGTGTCATCTGTTCTCTTGGCTATTGTGACTATTTGTGTTTAGGAAAATAGCTACTCCCTCAGCTGCATCCTAAAGTGAAGAAAAGGTCAACTTAGAGCAAAGATTTAGCTGACCTATGATGGACTCTGTGAGAGAACAAGGAATACATTTTTGTCATTTAAAACCATGGACATATGAGGTTGTTTTCTACAAAGCAAATCCTAGCCCATCCTGATTCATACACTTGTAAATGACAGGTGTTTGATAAATACTGTGAATCTAAAATATTTTGCAAATCTATTAGAAGTAGCAATTAATAATTTTATCATCAATTGTAAATGTATTACGTAAAATTGCAAATGTTAAAATCAGCTGTGCAGAGAGACATTGTGATGTAAGGTGAAGAGTGTAGGACATAGAGCCAGTAGGGATGGGTTTGTAAAGTGGCTCTAAATGACCTCGAGGAGGTCACTGATACTCTTAGGACTCAGCATCCTTCAGTCTTAAAGGGAACTTATCTACACTGCAATATTGTTGTGATAATTAAAGATAGCAAAAGTAAAATTGCCTGGTACATGTTGGTACTTGGTACATAATTATTATGATTGTTTTAGGTGTATTTTTCATATTGGACCATGTGAAAAGTGAAAAACACGAGAAACTGTACATAGTTCAGTTTAAACCAAGATATACCCTGCTATTCTTTCCTATAGATCAGCAGCAATTTTCTCCCTCCTTCCTTCTTCTACCCATTTTTCAAAAACTAAAAAATGTGGGCCCCTATTGATTTTTAAAAAGATAATGAACATTATATATGTATATGAAGATACAATAATTTATGTCTAAGTCTCATTCAGAGAAAAAAATATTGGTCATGAATTATTCAGCTTCTTCTTGGGCTAGGCATTAGTGACTCACATTAAATAAACAGATGCATTGAAAAAAAAAAAAGAAAGAGAAAAAATAAGACCCAGGATTTATTTTTAAGCTTTTGTGGGCTAGAAAATGGGAATCTTCTGTTTTTGAGACACTCAATTATATTTGTAAAATTAAAAAAAAATGTGAGCTTGATGATAAATCTATGTGAGGATAATGTTTTGCCTTTTTATTTGGATTTCCAACACTTGTTCAAGTGCAGTGAACTAGTCATCCCAAAACACTTAAACAAAGGTTTCTAACCGTCTAATGCCACAATCCCATAAGAGTTTATAGTTACTGTCATGGATGTTCACGACTTGATTATACTCCTGGCTATGAGAAGTCGTTACTTCAGTCCCTCAACATAAGCAGGGCATGACTCATCTTTCTGAGGCAGTAAATAGCAACTTGGGTAGATCAGCACCATCTTTATACTTCTTAGAATACCTTTAACTTAGAAACACATCCCCTCAGAAATACTTTATACACATTGTGACATGTGCTGAAAGAAACATTGTGTTCCAAAGATAGGTTCTTGTCTCTAGGGCTCTAATAAGTGGGAGGAAAATCTCAACAACCATATTTTCCAATTCAACTAAGGATTCTGCTTCTGCAATAGCAGCAAACAAGGAAAGTGGGAATAAAATCAAAAGACAGGAATGAGCAGATTTAATCCTCCCCTATTGCCAAGTCAAACTTACTCCCTTTTTTCCCCATCCATCCCCTCTCTAAGCCTCTGCCTTGGTCCTCACCTATTTAACTGAAAAAAAAAAATCAGATTGAATCATGAAGACTTATGGAACTACTACATGCCAGGAATTTCAATTCGTCTTAAGGATCTACAGTGCTGACATTTTCTCTCTTCTCAAGGACCTTATTATTTAGTGTGGAAGAAATAAAAGAATATCAGTAATTATACTTCAGTATGATAAACAGCGAAGACTCATTCAAAATATAATCACTGAAAATACTGTTTTCAAAAAACACATGTCGTTATACTAAAAAAGCAAAATACAAAATTATGTATACAACGTGATCCTAATTTTGTAAACAATACCCACTCATATCCTTATACACTCAGAAAAAAATGGGGGATCGAATTGGCAGACTGAGCACATCAGTCTACTCCCCCCGCCCCGACTTCAAATTCCACTGAAATACCAAACAAGAAAAGTTACAATCGAAGATCAGAAATTCTGAAGATTTCCTGGAATACAGACCAAAGAATTGATTGACAAAGAAATCAAAGCAGAAAACGACCAGAAGGAGATTACTGCAAAGGTCAGGGCTGTTTTGTGCACTAATGTTCTAGAGAAATTTCAAGCTCAGAGTTAACTCGTACAGTGCAGGGAGGGGCCTTGTCAGTAATTATCTGATCAATAAATTAAAAGATTGCATTATGGGCCAGGCGTGGTTGCTCATGCCTGTAATCCCAGCACTTTAGGAGGCTGAGGTGGGAGGATCACTTGAGCTCAGAAGTTTAAGACCAGCCTGGGCAACATGGCGAAACCCTGTCTCTACTATAAACACACACACACATACACACATACACACACGCACACACACACACACACACACAATTAAAAAATTAGCTAGGTATGGTGGTGTGCGCCTGTGGTCCCAGCTACTTGGGAGGCTGAGGCAGAAGGATTGCTTGAACCCAGGGAAGGTGAGGGTGCAGTAAGCTGTGACCATGCCACTGCACTCCAGCCTGAGTGACAGAGCAAGACCTTGTCTCAAGAAAAATAAAAAATAAAATTGAAAGATTACATTATGAATTGCCTGGCCTGTTATGATCTTCCTATCACTCTCACGTGCTGCATTTTTGGCAAGAGTGGTGTTTGCTTTCTGGTTAAAGCCTCGGTAACTGCTTTAAACAGTGAACCTGGGGAGTTTCCTATCAGAAGGGCTGACTCTGGACAGAGAAGCAGAGCAGGGTTGAGTAATTCTACATATACAACAAGGCGTGGCAGGAGGAGCGGTGGGAAGAAAAGGAAACCATTAGCTGCTTCTGATGTGAGAAGTTCCCAGACCACTTATGCTGGGGAGAGAAACCCCCTCACATCAACATCATCTACCTGAACACCTGCCAGCTTCTACCCCAAAACTCTAGAGGATTATGGCTCCCATAATCAGAACTTTCATTCACTGGGATGACTGTCACAGCCATAAAATAGAAAAAGAGTCGGATTTCTGGATTATTGAAAATACAATCACTGCTACTTTAAAAATCGGGCTGAATATCCAAATGGATGCAAATGAGTATTAAATTAGTGAGCTGCAATATTGAGTCTGACTCTTCCAGGACACAGTGCAGAGATAAATAGAGTTCCAGAAGCTCCTATGTCTACCTAAAGGGTTTGTAAGGAAGGGGACTCTGCCGCCCAGGCTGGAGTGCAGTGGCATGATAATGGCTCATTGCAGACTTGACCTCCCTCAGCATGCCCATCCCCAGCGTACCCACCCTGAGTACCTGGGACTAAGGCACGCCACCATGCTTGGCTGATTTTTGTATTTTTTTGTAGAGATGGGGTTTTGCCATGTTGCCCAGGCTAGTCTCGATCTCTTGGACTCAAGTGATCTGCCTGCTTTGGCCTCCCACAATGCTAGGATTACAATACCCCATATTCTTACCATCCATAAGACTACTGAATGCATATTAGGATTTATTTGTAGATTTTGTTTTTGTATTGTTTTACACTAGAGTCTTTCCCACTGAGTGAAAATACCGCAATTTAAATTTACTTAGAATACTTTTTTTACGGCAAGCAATCAAACTGATAAGAAGTTAGGTTCATTTGTTACCTTTTTTAAAGAAAAATTTTAAGGATTACTTTGCTTTGATTTAATTTGGTTTTTAATTATGTAAAATATGCTTATAGTTCCAATTTTGTAACTATTTTAAAGACACATTCAGATAAATCTGTCTTCCAACTGTATCCTTCCTACCCTGTTCCCTCCCTCCTAAAGGTAACCATTATAAAAATTAATTTTATTTGATAATCTCATTGTTTCTTTTTGAAAATATTGACATATATTCATACATATTTGTATCCCCTCTTTTTTTAATACTATAAACTTTGTTATTTGATTTGTTATCTTATCAGTATACCCTAGTAATATAGAGATATTACTCATTCCTTTTTATAACTGAATAGCATTCTGACACGTGAATGTACCTTAGTTTATTCAACTGGGCCCTTATTCATGGCCATTTGAGTGTTTCCAGTCTTATATAATTACAAACAATGCTGCTGCAATAAGTAAATCTGCACATTTAAAATTTTGTATTTTTGCCAATGTATCTTTGGAATATATTTCCAGAAGTGTGATTTCTGGGTCAGAAAGAAAAATGCAAATGTAAGTTTGCTAGCTGTTGTATTCCCACCTGCAATATATGAGTGTCTTTGCCCTGCAGCCTTGCCAACAGAGTGTGTTGTCAAACTGAGATTTTTGCTGATCTGATAGGCAAGAAATTGTATTTTAGTACTTTCCTTATTATAAGTGGGGTTGAACATATTTTAATTGTTTAAGGGCTATTTCCTATTTCTTTTAAAAACACTTATATGTTTATATATTTTGCTCATTTTTATATTAGGTGAAATTACTTATTATTTGGAAATGACTGACAATGAGAGCATGGCATATAAAAATGTGTGTGATTTGGGTCAAAGTGACACAAATGGGTGGCACTAATTATATTTATTTGAAAACAAGATTGGAGATAAATTAAGCATACTGCAAAATGGATGACAAAACAGTCATTAAAAGTAGACTAAAGAAATTGTTAAAGATTAAAGCAAAAACTGGTGAATCATAAAACTAATAGAATTGTTTAAAAAGGCCTGATTTACTGAAGACACTACCCCAAAATGACAAAAAATTCAAAGTAGACTAGAGGAATTATTGATGATAACTTCAGAAACTTATGAAATATAAATTTATAAACAAAATAAAATCTTTCTTTAAAAAAAGCCTGAATGATTATAAAACCAAATGCTGACTCTTAGATCAATACATGAACAAGTAGTTTTGAAAAATCTAATGAAATAGCTATGGTTAGTCTCATCAAAAAAAGAAAAAAGGAATAAAGACACAAATAGCAATGTTAAGAATTGGAAAGGTGACATACCTAGAAAATCAGATAAGACTTTAAAATTATAATGGAATACTGCATATAATATTATAACCATATATTATATTATAAGTGAACGTTATGTGTGTGTGTGTGAAGAGAATTTGTAGGCATGTAAGTGGAATGTTTTTTAGGAAATTGTAAATTATAAAAATTGACTTCAGGAGAAGAGATAACCTTAAAACCTTTAGGAGAATTTGAAAAACTAATTGAAGTTTACCATAAAGAAATGATGCCAAGGATATCCCCCCTTCTGCCCAGGAGTTAGAAAGCCTGAAAGAGTATTGCTCTCATCTAACAACCAGAAAATGCCTGACAACCTACAAAATCATAATATTTCTTGACTCCATCAGGGAGCTGAGGTTACAGGGCAAGTGAATAGCTTCAATCTAAGGAAAGACAGGAGCCTCCAATGGAAGCCGGGACACAAGCCCTGGCTCTCCTATGACAGGGCCCAGGTATAAGAGACACAAATGTCATACAAGACCGTAAGAATAATTCAGCTGAAGTTTTTAACTAATTGTTAGATGCCAAATGTGGGCTAATGTGGGAGTACAGAAACAGTAGGAGCTGTAGACACGATGGGGGTTTGCACCCACTTCTGGGCTCTTCTCCAATGGATCTCCACCCAGCTGCTGCAGGAAAGTGTCAAGCCCCAGCTGGACTCTGTTGAACTGCTAGAGTCGGGAGGTGGCAAACCCTCCTTCCCCCAGGGCACAGGTGAAACCCATGTGGCTGGAAAAAGTGAAAAGAAAAAGCCCTCTGTAAGGGAGGATCAGGGAACTATCCTGAGGTCAGATTGTTAGAGAAAACTAATGCTGGAGAAAGAGTAGGTTCACTGAGAAAGCCCCAGTCTCCAACACCAGGATCTTAAGGCCTGCATAAGACTAAGGTGGATCAAGACAACAGAGAAACCCCCTCCCCCTACCACCCAGCTAGCAAGCATCAGGTAATAAGCATAGTCTGCTGCTGAAAAAATAGGCAAGAGTATGAAGACCCACCCCACTCAGGTGCGAGTACTCAGTGAAGGTCTAAAATTGAGGATAGAGGAGGAACATTGAAAAAAACCCTTCAGCAAGCCATCCCTCACCCCAAGCACCAGTTAATACCAGAGGAATTTGAAGCCAGTAGTGCACTGAAGGGAACCATAATAACAACAAAACCCAAACTCAGCCCAAATCTTGACTAGATTTGCTTAACTCCCTACACCGAGAGGTGAGCAATGGCAGAGTTGTGCCCATGTTCAGGCATGGCATATCTACTGTTTTTCTCAGTCTCTACTATCCTACACACAGTACCTAGCAGTCAATAAAAAATTACAAGGAAAAAAAAGTAAGAGAAAAAAAGGTCTTGGACCCAGTGGTTTTATGAGGGAGTTCTACTAAATCTTTGAGCAACACATATTTTGCTATCACTTAAGTTATTCAAGAGTATTAAAACTAGGAAGTGGAGAAAAGGGAAACAGAATATTACAGAGAATTTCATAAAGTGGGCACAGAAACTGCTTCCTATTTACAAGTCCCTGCCCATCATGCCAGGTGGTGTCAATGCAGGCAGTCAGATTCTGCCCTGGCTTGAGGCTTCTGCTCTGATCCAAAGTGGCCATGGAAGTGTGGTCTTTTCAGTTTTCCAAGGATCCCCAAAGAAATTAAATTTGTTCTGTCTTATTTGTGGATTAAATTGACCTCCCTCTAGAACAAAATTTATCTTTCTCTTTGGCCAATAGACAGGACCAAATTTCCTCACCACAACTTTATTTACAGAAACAGGCTGCTGCCCCATGAGCCACATTCTGCCAATTAGATTTTTTAAAACATTGCTGGAAAATATGATTTTTCTTGATTACTAAGTTCCACCCTCCCCACCCCCTATAACCCCCAACAAATTTTGCACTTTAGGCAACTGCCCCATAGTTCCACCTAGTCCTGGTCTCCACAGAGTCCCCTGGCCCCGAGACCCACTAGGTTCCACCCAGGGTGAGTGGGGCCTCACGTGCTGCTCTCACATCAGCTTACCTTACTGTGCCATGCACTTTGCGAGAAGCTGTTCTTTGCCAACCAAAAAAAAAAGCCTTCATATAAATCTTCTCCTGAGTGGGGGAAGAGGAGGGAGGGTGGACAGTTTCAAAAGCAAAGAAAACAAGAATGGAAAAGAGGAGGAAGTGGCCAGTGCTCAGTGAACCCTCAAGTGTGAAAGGCTAATCCAGAAATCACTCAGTAATCACCACCGTGAAATCAGGCAGGGCTGACATCTCTTGCTACGCATATGCGCCCCTTCCCTACCTCCCACAAAGCCTCACTTCCTAAACCAAAGTGACCTTCTGAAATCTGGCCAGTCTGCCTCAGCTCTTGGCCCCATGTCCCTCCTATGCAACAGCTTCTACACACCATTAGTTTCCTTCCAAAGTCCCCACTGACTTCTCATTCACAGCAATACTCTTCCTGTTTTCGAAACAAGGGTATTGGCCCATGTGCCTGGTAAACAGAAACTAGAGTGCATAGGGCTGTGAGAAGTTCTAAGGCATTTGTGTATTGCACCGGAGACTGAAAGAAGGGTGAGGTTTTGGGGGCTCTGATGTGCAAGGTAAGGCACTCAGTGTTCAGAACAATCCTCATGGATCTGTTATGCTCAAAGGAACAGTGTTGAAAGAGTGATTATGGTTTAAGATAATTTGGCTGTCAACCAAATAACATGTTGTTGCTTACTGCTATGTCAGACACTTCTGCTGATTGGTGAATTTTTTTAAAAATTTATTTTTATTTTTTTATTTTTCGAGATGGATTCTCTCTCAGTCGCCCAGGCTAGAGTGCAGTAGTGCGATCTTGGCTCACTGCAAGCTCTGCCTCCCGGGTTCAAGCCATTCTCCTGCCTCAGCCTGCTGAGTAGCTGGGACTACAGGCGCCCACCACCACGCCCGGCTAATGTTTTTTGTATTTTTAGTAGAGATGGGGTTTCACCATGTTAGCCAGGGTGGTCTCTATCTCCTGACCTCGTGATCTGCCCATCTCGGCCTCCCAAAGTGCTGGGATTACAGGCATGAGCCACCGCATCCGGCCTGATGGGTGAATTTTTAAGAGGAAGAATAATAAGCAAATAGACTAGTTTAAAAGCAAGGTATCATTTCCTTGGTGGATCTCTTGAGAAGGAGATGGAAACAGTGATGGGGGACTTTGGCTTGGCCTCCACTGAGTCCCAGAACTTTTCTCTCTAGAGGTGTGAACCATACCCCTCCAGCGTATCCATTTTCCCATCAGTTTCATACTGTCTGTGAACTTTGGTGAATCATCAGTCTCTCTCTTCTGCAGTGTTGCCACCTTTAAATGGCCCCTTACTCTCATAATCAGTGCTGAGTAGTGGCAAGGGGGAGAAAATGGAAAAGTTGGCATGGGAGAGAAGGCAGATCCAGAAGATAGGATACAGCTCAGGTAAAGGGCCAAAGGTCTCCTGAAATGACTCTTCAAGGCAACTTCTTAGTGTTTGACTGCCTCTTTGTTACATTCTTTTTATTTTGCCCCAGCCCTGAGAATGTGGCCTGATTTTCTCTTCTGTTATTACAACTGCTCTTCTGCTTGAGTTTCTTCTACACCTTCAAGATGGCTGAAGAACAAGATGCTTTCTCTCCATGTCTATGCTGTTTCACTGTGAGTAAAGCAAGTGTACATCTGCTTTCATTTCTTTTTTTCAAAAATGTTATTACTACTAGTGAGTGTGGGGAAAGAGGGCATACTGCAACATAAATAGGAGGGAAACTGCAAGTAATAAAAATTGTTTAAAATTACAAGTAATTGGTTTTAGTTATTCTTGGTCATTTTTGAGGCACAAAAGGGGAATAATGCTTATATAGCAGTGATCCATGTGGTTTAGAACTGAAGCAGAAAGAAGACATTCATGCAACCAACAATCATATGAAAAAAGCTCAACATCACTGATGATTAGAGAAATGCAAATCAAAACCACAATGAGATACTATCTAACACCAGTCAGAATGGCTATTGTTAAAAGTCAAAAATAACAGATACTGGCAAGGTTGTGGAGAAAAAGGAATGCTTATACACTGTTGGTGGGAGTGTAAATTAGTTCAGCCATTGCGGAAGACAGTATGGTGATTCCTCAAAGACCTGAAGACAGAAATGCCATTCAGTCCAGCAATCCCATTACTGGATATATACCCAAGGGACTATAAATCATTCTATCATAAAGACACATGCACACATATGTTCTTTGCAGTACTATTCACAATAGCAAAGACATGGGATCAACCTAAATGCCCATCAATAATAGGCTGGATAAAGAAAATGTGGTACATATACACCATGGAATACTATGGAGCCATAAGAAAGAACAAGATCATGTCCTTTGCACGGATATGGGTGGAGCTGGAGGCCATTATCATCAAACTAACACAGGAACAGAAAACGTATTTACTGCATGTTCCCATTTATAGTGGGAGCTAAATGATCAAAACACATGGACACAAAGAAGGGACCAACAGACACTGGGTCCTATTGGAGAGTAGAGGGTGGGAGGAGGGAGAGGATCAGGAAAAATAATCAATGGGTACTAGGCTTAATACCTGGGTGATGAAATAATCTGGTTTGAAATAACAAACCCCCACGACACAAGTTTACCTATATAATGAACCTGCACATGTACCTCTGAACTTAAAAGTTTAAAGAGTGGGCACATACCCCTGATATAGATATAGCTTAATATATAATCTCCATATATATATGACTACACTCATAGCACATATTACAAAGCACATAAAAAGTAAAGATCAAATATTTTCAGAAAAAAAGAAAGTATGCACAACAATGACAACCTTCATAACTTCATAATAACACATGATAACTTAGCATCTTTTGCTTACAGTATGATGTTGATTTTGTGTTATTACTGTAAAGTACACTGGTGGCTTATATTTGCAGACTAGAACTGTCTCAAGATGCTATGATGCTCAATTGTGTTAACCAGTTTATAATCAATTAACCTAAGCTTGATGATGGCAACTGAATTTCCAGGTATACAAATAAATTTGAGGGTGAAGCATAGTTCCTAAAAACGATGCTGATCTCTGTTTTTATCTGCGGCATTGTATATTATTTGACAATGCGAGGGAACACCCTATCTTTTCAACCTAATTTTTCTTATAATTAAAACTACCATTTTAAGCATTGGTAATTTCTTACCAGCGAGTAAAGTTTTAATTATTCATAATAAAATTTTATGATGGGCAAAAAGAGGAACTGAAGCAGAGTCACAGTTAAAAAATTATAATTATTTAGTAATGTATATTTAATAATAAACATAAACATACAAAATAACCTCAACTTCACCAGTATTTCTCTTTCTTTTGCCTTTTAAATTTGTTTGTTTTTATTTGTACAGATTTAGGAGGTATTTCAGGTACAGTTTTATTACACAGATAGACTGTGTGGTGTTCATTAGTATTTCTTAGTCATTTTGAAGGAGAAATATGGTTCCCTGTGATACTTCATATTTCCATATTGATTTTTTTTCCTTTTCTTGTCTCCTTCCCACAGATGCTGCAAATATTCCCAGCCTTTTCCCCTTGATGCCCAAAATAAATTCCTCAAATACCCTGAGCCCAGGAACTATTCTTAATTTCACATAAATTTTATGTAAAGGGACTAAGTCCTTCCATCCCCCTGCCACTTCCTGGATTTTGCTCTTCCATACCTAATTTCTCACCAAAAACATACCACCACCACCACCACCACAACAACACTGCTGTGGAATAACAGGAGCCTCCTCAAAGGGCACTGGAGGGGAAGGAACTGTCTGGCAAACTATAAGGCAATGGTTCTAGTGTACTTTATTGGCATGGAGGAGGAAAAAGTATAGAGAAACTTATTTACTCATGTGTTGATGTGATCACAAGAATGAGGCCTGACCTGTCATAATCCCCAGTCTAATTTCTGCCTCCATTTTTGTCTAAAACAGAGAAGCCCAACTGTCTGATGGGCAGTTCCGATTGAGAGTACTCTTCCTCCATCACCTGATTCTTAACATTATCCTGGGGCTTTACCATCTACCTGTTCCTGGGACCCAACTCCTAGTGCAGACCTTTCAGCTGGGGGTCCTGGGTCTTCCACAGATTTTTGGAATTGTAACAGCAATGATAATAACAATATTGGTGATGGTGATTATAGATAACCTTCACAGGGCACTCTCTGTGCCAGGTACTATGATAAATACTTAACATTGATTGTCTCTTCTGATTTTCAAAGTTCTAAGAGAATTTTTTTAGTTATCTACTGCTATCTAAAAAATGGCCACAAAACTTAGCATATTTTTAAAATATACTTTTTTTAAACTTTTGACCTCTTTTATTTGTTAAAATAGTCACATCCATATACATGAAATGATTTGATCATAATGCATTCATTGATTATGGCTCTTGCCATCTTGTGGCATCCAGGACCCTGGCTGAAACGTTTTATCTCACAGTTTCTGTGGGTCAGGAATCCGAGTATGACTTACCTAGGTCCTCTACTTCAGGGTCACTGAGTCAAGGTGACGCTTGGGAGCAGAGTCATCTCAAGGCTCAGTGGGATGAGGATTTGATTGCAAGCTCACGTGGTCATTGACAGGATGCAGTTCCTCATGGGCTGACGGACTAAGGGCCTCAGTTCTTCAGTGACTGTTGGCCAGAACCTGCCCTCAATTCCTTGCCTCATGGGCCTCTCCAATATGGCAGCTTCCTTCTTCAAAGGGCGCAAGCCAAGAGGGCAATAGAGAGAGTCTGCTAGAAAGATGAAAACCACAATCTTGTGTAGCCTCCATGGAAGAAACTTCCGATCACCGTTACCATATTCTGTTGATTAGAATGAAGTCACTAGGTCCAGCCTACACTCAGGGGAGAGGATTACTTACACAAGGACATGAATATCAGGAGGTGGGATCCTTAGGGATCATCTTAGAAATATTCCATCTCACAGTTTGGGGAAGGAGGGAATAAGAGCTGTTTTAAGATTACAAAGACAATATCAAGACTAGAAGATCAAGGTACTTCAAGGTCGAAATTGAAGCTAAGAAAGGTAAAGGCTAAGGGTTGGAATGGAGAAGTGCCTTATATAGTTTTTGATCCATAGTGTGTACCTCTCTAATATCCATGTCTCCCAGCCCTAACATGAAGGTAGAGCTAAGGAGATGGTGGGTGTGAGACTAAAGGTTATATGAGGGATTATTAGGGCATGCCACAAAAAACTGCTTCTCTCATTGGGAAAGTAAATGGAAAATAATGGTAATGGAGTAGTGGAGTGGAACAGCAGCAAAGAGGAACTGAAGATAAGCTATCTTGAGTAAAAGCAACCCAGGGTTCCTATGGGAAGGAGACTTTTGGCAGAGACATGCCACATTATCAAATAAAAAAGGGCAGAGCCAGGGCATAAAGTACGTCTGAAATAAGCTATCCACAATCAAAGACAGTCAAGCTAAAGAAAACAAATTCCAGCCAGGAAACAGAAGGCTGGTTCCGGAAAGATTTTTTGAGGCAATGCTACATAGAGCAGAGGTGTGGAGGAGAGGACAGGGAACATTTTTAGCAGCATCCTCTAAAACGAATTCTATTTCATATGTACTTTATGAAAGGGGGAAAGATTGCAGGAATTACAGGCCCAAAATCCCCCCAAATTCCCGAGGCTCTGTCTATTATAGTCCTTTTCTCCAGCACTCTCCTTCCCCTCCCACTCAGGCTCTTCATCTTGTCAACAGAGCAGGAATCACGGAGTTCACACTCTGAACTTTTGTCTTGGAATTATGCCAGTATCATAGTGTGGGGGCAATAAGTGGGGATTCATTGAGGGAGGCAAGACAAACATGTTAACAGCCTTGAAGAAATGCCTTTTTAGTACAGAAAAAGGGAGAAGGAATCAGGAAGGGATTTCTTACCAAACCTCCAAGAAGATCGTTCTTTAAAGAGTGCTAACTTCTCCAGCTTTTAGTGGGGAATTGCCCTCCATGGGGATTAAGAGACCAGCGCCTTTTAATCAAAGGAGGGCTGTACGTTCAAATAACTGGGAACAGCTGAGTGTCCCACCCAACTCTGAAGAACAAAACAGCTACACGAAGCCACTCCTGCCTGCAGTATACAATGCTATGTTTTTTGGCTAATTCTCCAAGGATATTACACTTACTTTCAATGGTTAATGAATAGCTTCTAAGTGCCTGTTTCATTTAATTGTCCAAAGGCCAGTGGGTCCCAGAGCATATAAAGCTGCAGGCTGGCTAATGAGCTCATTCTCTTGGAGCAAGCAGGGAAGCAGAGGAGCAGCAGGGTCAGGGTGCTGGGTTCCTAAGGTGCAAGGATGCAGAACAGAACTGGCCTCATTCTCTGTGCTCTTGCCCTCCTGATGGGTTTCCTGATGGTCTGCCTGGGGGCCTTCTTCATTTCCTGGGGCTCCATATTCGACTGTCAGGGGAGCCTGATTGCGGCCTATTTGCTTCTGCCTCTGGGGTTTGTGATCCTTCTGAGTGGAATTTTCTGGAGCAACTATCGCCAGGTGACTGAAAGCAAAGGAGTGTTGAGGCACATGCTCCGACAACACCTTGCTCATGGGGCCCTGCCCGTGGCCACAGTAGACAGGTACGTGCTGACAGGCAGAGGGACCAAGAAGGGCTGAGATGGGCTGAGTTGTGTAAGATCTGAGTAATTTCTGATCCTACTATGGAGCGACTTACATGTCCCATGGGCTGTCTGTCTAGAACCAAAGCTTTATCGTCAGGGAATTACTCCGGGGTTGTTATTAGGAAGAGTGGCGCCATCTTTGGGGAAAACCATGACGTAGGGGCAACTCATCTCAGAGAAACCCTACCACCACCCCCAGTGAAAACCCACCTAAGCCAATTTAGAAACCCAGGCTCTTTTGTTATATCATGGCAGCTGTCATTAATTAGTGGCAGGTGATGGTTAGTTACTTCCCATAACCTGGCTATAAGGTTCTAAGGAAAGCAAGTCCCAGACCAAATTCTGCCACACAACAAATGAAGAAGCAGGCATAAAATGAGTCCTGGAATCTCTGTGAGCTCAGAGAAGTCCCAGTTTACTGTCCTTTTAGGTGTTGTGATCTCACCTTGCATAAAACATTCCTTCAGGGGAAGGTGATAATATTCTAGAGGCAAGATTCATTCTTTCTCGCCATCTCATACATTAGGATAGTTATCATCAAAAAACAAAACCAAACAGCTAGTGTTGGTGAGGATGTCAATAAATTGGAACCCTGTGCATTGCTGGTGGGAATGTTAAAATGGTGCAACCACTGTGGAAAACAGTGTGGGGATTCCTCTATACATTAAATATTGAATTACTGTTTGATCCGGCAATTCTACATTCTGAGTTTATACACAAAGGAACTGAAAGCAGGGATTCAAATGGATGTTTGTACACCAATGCTTGTAGCAACATTTATTCATAATAGCCCAAAGGTGGAGACAGCCCAAATGTCCATCAACAGGTGAGTAGATAAACAAAATGTGGTATATACATGCAATGGAATATTAGCCTTAAAAAGGAAGGAAATCCTGGCACATGCCACCACTTGGATGAAGTTGAAAACATTATGCTAAGTGAAACAAGTCAGTTACAAAGGGCAAATATTGTATGATTCCACTTACATGAGTACTTAGCGTAGTCAAATTCACAGACACAGAAAGTAGAACAGTGGTCCCAGGGGCTGGTGGAAGGAGAGACTGGGGACCTACTGTTTAATGAGTAGAGAGTTTTAAGGTGATGGTTGTAGAGCAATATGAGTGTATTTAGTGCCACTGAGCTATACACTTAAAAACAGTAAATTTTATGTCATATATATTTTACCACAAGAAAAAAAAGATTCGGTTAATCTTATAGTCAGTATCAGGCAACAAGAAACCTCCTAATTCTTGGCTAGCCACAGGACCATTTAGGGATAACACCCTAGGCATCATTCTCAAGATACAGGCTACAAGACTATAATTATTTTGCCCTCTTCGTGCAAGAGTAGAAAGTATCTAAAATATTTTAGCTACTCCATGTATCTTGAATATAAGCAATCTTACCCATGAGCATCCACTTTTGGCATCCTTTATGCTAATTAATAAGATAATAATTATGAAAACCAAAACTTATTTCCAATGTTATACTAACCAGCAGAGTTTCTGGGTTTGATTAAAAATTAAGAGAAATGAAGTGATTGTAGAAGATGCCTCTAGAGTGATGATTTCTTTTTGTATAAATGTTAGAGGACTACCTCTAGAGTGTGAATTTCTGATAAATGTAACTGATTGCCTTTAGGATATAGCTTAAATTGACTAACACTGCATAATATTACAGTATACTGAAATGCTTGAAAGTAAATTATGGACATCGTAACACCCCCATTTTACTGCCTCTTCTTGCTGCATGTAATAAGATGCTCATCCCACGCAGAATGGCTGGCAAGTCAGCCTGGGAAGTCATATTTCTCCAAAGCATTTGCACTCAAAATGGATACCCAGGTTGAGATATCAAAGCAAATGGGTCTCCGATGATGGAATTCAGGGGACTGGGAATATGGATGGCAGTTGAAGGAGGGTGGGGTTGGGAGAGGTAGCTGGGATTTGGGGCAGGCAGCAGTCATCCTGGAACCTTTCACATCACTCCAGGGAACATCTCACCTTTCTGTGTAAAATGCCTTTACACATGTGCCCCATGACTCAGCCTTGGCTATTCTGAGCGAAGGCTGAGATTTATGCCTTACAGTAGACAGCTTCTTCAGCTACTGGCTTTGGGCCTGGTAACATTTGGAATGGAGTTGTGGCTACAAATGGCAGTCCCTGTTCTGTTGTGGTTACACACCATAAACACTCCCTGTAGGCACTGGAAGGATCACTCTATAAATACACAACTCAGCCAAGCTCACCGGTCTCTCTTCCTCCCCTCTCCCCCTCCCCCAAATTCATTCATGATGGAGAAGCCAGGAGGATTTAGCAATTAGAAATGCCGGGCAAGATGACCAATGAGTACATCAGCCCCCGAACGAATGGCTGCTTTAGCCTACTGGCATAGAAAGGGCTACAACTGAAATCTGTGTAAAGTTGTCAGTTGATATCATTTGAGAAATGAATATGTTTGTATATTTTCTTTGAAACTGGCTACTGAGTCTCAAAAGGGTGTTAGGATAGAGACATGGCATCTGGTATAGTTCAGGGATCAGCACAGAGTTGGTTTTCATTCATTATTTTGTTGGCTGTGATGATCAGAGAAAGTGAGTGCAATTGAGGGGATGATGCCATGCGAGAAAGGGAGCAAGGATGTGGATGGACTAAGTACTCGGTAGACAGAAGTTCCCTATCCAAAGCCCCCACCTCCTCTAATATTGACAAGGATCTCCCACTGAATGGCCCTGTTTTCATGAGTGAATGAGCAATAGAGAAGGAATAGCTTGGCATAACCCACTGGGAAAAAAATGTGACTAGAGGCAGGCATCCTGTGGCTGATAAAAAGGTTCTTTTGGAAGAGCAGCACATTTTTAAAAAACTGGTGATGCCAGGAAGAAGTACATCTGTTTCAAAAATCCATGTTTCTTAACAGTTTAGCTTCGCACAATTTGAGCTGAGAGAGGCAGCCGTCTGCCTCTTTGGCATTAATGCCTAAATAACGCACGCATGTTTATGCTGTTTTGTTCCCTAGGCCAGACTTTTACCCTCCAGCTTATGAAGAGAGCCTTGAGGTGGAAAAGCAGAGCTGTCCTGCAGAGAGAGAGGCCTCTGGCATTCCTCCACCTCTATATACAGAGACGGGCCTGGAATTCCAGGATGGAAATGACTCCCACCCAGAGGCCCCACCATCTTATAGAGAGTCCATAGCCGGCCTGGTGGTGACAGCAATCTCAGAGGACGCCCAGAGGCGAGGCCAAGAGTGCTGAGGCAGAGAAAGCTCTCCAGCACTCATGATGCCACCACTGTGGGGAGCAGCTACTGATAATAAAGGCAAACGAGGGACTGTGGGAGGAAAAGCCACACCAGGGACCCCACAGGAGAGCTTGGGGAGGGGATGACAGCCCTGAATTCCAGACATAACTGGCCATGCCAGGGCAGGGCAGGCCAGGGGCCCTGGAAGGGTTTAGCCAACACCAAGCAGACATTTCAGAGGATTCACACTAATCTTAACCCCGGCTGGCCTTGGGTCCCCAAAGGTGTCACTCTGAGAGCTCTGCTTACAGAGATTCTTTCTGCTGTCACTCAATTTCCCTCCCATCACCTCAACTCCAGCCAGGGAGGAATAGATGCTGGTTGTCAGGACAGCCACATGCCTTCCTGTTCTATATCACCTAGTAATCTCAAAGTGAAGGTTTGTTGTTTAATTTATTGATTGTTCAGCCTTTTGTTTTGTTAGCTTGTTTCCTAGTTACCTCCAGCTGACCATACTACCAGAGTGAGGCAGTACTTCACATCCTGGGAGATATGCCCTCGGAACCCATGAATGTTATTTTGTATTATTTTATTTTCATGATATGTATTTTTTCTATGTAAAAGGAAAATGACTGTAATATTTGCCTTCAAGATGGTTCAAACACAAAATATTAAATGAGCTGTTTCTTAAAAGAGGTCCTTAAACAAATAGACATGATAAGATTGCTTATAGACCCAAATGGAATAGACAGAATACTTAATTCATAATACATGGAATTCCGGGGTGTAGGGTGGAATTTGTACTGGCCATAGATGGTATTAATATACCACTTGATATAAATCTTATGAAGGTTAAAAATATTTGTATGTAATTCAAAGAATCCCCATATAAATCTCTAGAATTTGAAAGATAAGAAACTCTAATGATGTACATTCATCATTAACAGGAAATTTCTTGTGTCTCAAGATACAGATCTTGACTTTTAGACTTAGGACATTCATTTTTAAATCCGATGGTTTCTCCTCAACTTTATTATATTTTATTGTTTTTTTAAATACAAGAGGACAAGTCTGGTTGCAGGGTGGTAGACAGAGATGCAGCCTGATGCTTTTGAACTTGGGCCAAGAATCTTCATCTCTCCGGGCCTCAGTTTTCTCCTCTATTAAGTGAGGCATTCATGCTGGCTTCACAGTTGTGGAATGCCTGTTATATGGCAGGCTCTGTGCCATGAGCTTTCCATGCGTGTTAGCCCTCATTCCATCTTTAAGAGACAGGCATTATGATTATTCCCATTTTACATATGCATAAAACTGACATTGTGAGAAGTTAAGAAACTTTTCCAATAACACAATGACTTCTAGGAGGGTGAAGAACGGTTCCTAGAGGAACATGGGAGGACTGACTGACTTCACACTTTTGAGCTAGGTAGCCCTGTCTAACTTCTCTCCTTCTAGGAGACAGTTTGGATTTCTCTCTCCCTTCAGAAAATGGGCTGTAACAGAAAATGGAGCCCCAGGGTTGCTGCAATATCTTAAAGCCCTTGGAGAAGTGGCAGAGATTGCTTTAGGGTTAATCGGCTTCTTTTAAAATACGTAAAATGTCCTCCAGGTTTTCTGCCTAGAAACTGGTCCCTCGCCTCATAGCAGAGTTTCCCCCTGATCATTATATTGATGATGAAGAATGATTCCCAATGGAGATAGCCCTTGGTGAATGGGCACAGGAAGGGCTTTAGACAGTTGATGAGAAGGATGTACATCTTTCAAAGAGGAAGAGGGTGGTCCAGATGGGATGGAGCCTCCTCTGTGGCCTCATCTTCTCCATCATTGCTGAGTGCATAGATTAAGTATATCCTGAAAAATGCATAAGAAGCTTCATAAAAGGAAATCCTTGTCCATGAAGCATGAATTTGGGAATCTGTTATTTGAATCCTTGGCATTGAGGGCATAAAGATATGAAGGTCACTCATGGTTGTCCAATAAGGAAGTGATCATTTATTAGTAATGTAATTTATTATTCCTCTTGTCATCTCTTTCTATCTCTCTACTAAGACAGTTATCCTGAAATTCTCCCTGGTGGTCTGAGCACATTTACTGACTTGAACAAGGACCATCATTGGTCTTTTGTCCAGAATTTGCATTTGTAATAGATAGTTTTTCCAACTATTGGTAGTCAAGTGAAACAAATGTTGATTTTGGTTTACATAAGAAATAGTTTTAATCTCTTTACCGCAATAAATTTTGTACTTAAATTTCTCTTTTGCCATTTTTTTTTGCATCAGAAAAAAAATCAATAAAAGACCATAAGTCAAAGTATTATTCTCTGGTTAAACTAACACAGTGTCAGAATGAGTTGATCTTTCTGCAAACCCAAACATTATTGAACTCTAACTGCTGATTTGGAAAATAACTTGGGTGTGTCTTTTTGAAAATAAAATACCAGTAGTTATTTGTTCATTTTTTTAACATTTCATGTAAGGCAGAAATAATATCTTGGCAATGTGAATCAGAGCAGGTTCCAGTGACTGCATATGTACTCTGAATCATGTGTCGAGAACAAGGGTAGGACACAAAGCAAATTCTACATTCGAGAGACCCAGCAATTAAAATCCACTGGACAAATCAGACAAAAATATCCGATTGTGGTTCATAATAATAATATAGTAGTCATCCCCTAGAGGATTCACTCAAGATAAATAGATACTGCCTCTGCTCTTCCTTCTGAAGCTTATAAAATTAACGGTCAAGGATTGGAAACAGCAATTCCATGAATGACAGGGAGAGCACATGCAGCATAAGAAAGTGAAAAGAGAAAAATCCCCACTACAAAGAGTCTTTGCTCATTCTCTTCTCTCACCTGTGGATGGTAGGTTCATATGTCAATGGGGAAGGGAAGTTCTCAGGGTTGAAGGCCCTCCAGTATTGTAATCTCATAATGTCCCTTTGAGCAGAAAGTTTGAGTAGGCCTTACCACCACTCCAGAAGGTGAGGATAAGGTCAGTTATCCTCAATTATAGATTAAGTTATACTGTGTCTTTTGCGTATCTGAGATGTACTGTGTTCATTTTCGACCCTCCATGCAAAATCTTACCAGTGCTTTTACTGACACTCCTGTCTATCATTTAAGATTCTATTTAAATATACTGTCTTTGGTGAGGCATTGCTCTAGCTCACCTACATTGTAGGGCACATATTAGGTGCAGATAGGCATGGAAAGATGATAAAGACATGGACTTATAATCTATATCTTCTCCAAATTCTACAAGGTTCCATGACAACCTAGACTGACTCACATACCAAGTGGGCTGTCAACTGCATGAGCTATTTCTTCTAGTAAGGACTCCAGCTGGTTGGAGTGGAACAGGCATTCTGCTAAGCTCTGCTGCTTCGGATAATCTCTTGCTGTTTGTAACTGTCAAAGGGCCAAAAGCTGATTTACTGGCAGTTACGTTATTTCCAAAGGCACACCGTTTCTCAGACCCTTCTACACTCAGGGATGGGAAGCTCCTTAAGACATGTGTCTGGGATTTCAGTGTCCACATGTTTTGAGAGTATCCAGTGCATGATCCAGCAATGGAATGGAGTCACACAGTTATGTCATTACCAGCTCCTGCAGGTGCTTTTCAAATTCCCTACACCCATCTGAACGTCAAAGTAAATCCCATGCCTTACACTGATCCATGAGACCGTGCATCAAGCTTCGACTTCCTGTGCAGAAAGCCTGCATGCCACGTGCAAGCCCTTCCACCTATAACGTCATGCAACACGATTTGTCCCGCAAATACTGCGGATGTATGCTGCACTTAGATCAGTAAAAGTTGACAAACGATCTCATTTTAATAATGACTGCCTATCCATTTTCAAGGACATTGAATAAACTCAAGATTCCTGGGTGACACAAAACAAATTTTTGTTCTGGGGGACTGGCTGACACCTGGAAGGATATTTAGCGTGTTTGGTTTCCTGCTACTGCCACTAAATGCCTCTCTGGCAAATACACACACATTTCCAAATACCCGCCCTGGTTGAAAACCAGCATGTGATGTATAGTGTTGCTTGCCATTTTTCTGCAGACACGTGCTGTAATGAGTGAACCCCTCTGTAACAGCAGATCACCAGAGTTGCCCTGGAAGTTGCCACACTCTATCCATAGTTTCCTCTGATTGACTCTTGCAGTTCCCATGAAATTTGGGGCCTTTAAAGTCATTTCCTGTTTTTTTTTTTTTTTTTTTTGAGACGGAGTCTCACATTGTCACCTTGGCTGGAGTGCAATGGCATGATCTCGGCTCACTGCCGTCTCCCGAGTTCACGCAATTCTTCTGCCTCAGCCTCCTGAGTAGCTGGGATTACAGGCACACACCACCACACTCAGTTAATTTTTTGTATTTTTAGTAGAGACAGAGTTTCACTATGTTGGCCAGACTGGTCTCAAACTCCTGACCTCGTGATCCGCCCGCCTCGGCCTCCCAAAGTGATGGGATTACAGGCACGAGCCACTGCGCCCGGTCAAGTCATTTACTCTCAAAGATCAGTGGCTACAGCTTTTTTTTTTTTTTTTTTTTTAATAGAGTCTTGCTGTTGCCCATGCTGGAGTGCACACTGCTCCATTTTGGCTCATGGCAACCTCCACCTCCTAAGTTCAAGCTATTTGCCTGCCTCAGCCTCCTGGGTACCTGGGATTACAAGCATGCACCACCACGTCTGGCTAATTTTTGTATTTTTGGTAGAGACAATGTTTCACTATGTTGGCCAGGCTGGTCTCAAACTCCTGACCTCAAGTGATCCACCCACCTGGGCCTTCCAAATTGCTGGGATAACAGGTGTAAGCCACTACGCCCAGCCTAAAGCTTCATCTTTAAGAACATAAAGAACATCATATGGGGAACAGTGACTTCCTGCCTCTCTCCTCTCCCGAGAATTAGGCAAGAGGATGTACACATATAGTTCGGCAAGAGAAGTTTGGATTTCAAGTAAGGCAGAAATAATATCTTTGCAATGTGAATCAGAGCAGGTTCCAGAGAATGACTGTGTCCTAGACCCACCAAAAGACCTTCCCTTGACAACATAGCTGAAAAAACTCTGTCAAAATAGGCAGCTATGTAGCTGCTTCTTCCGGTGGCTGGGCCCAAGGCTTTGTTCTGCCTGACATTCACAACCCTGTGCCTGCTTCAACCCCATGCATCCAAGCCAACTCCTCAGGAGACCCCAAACAAGTCTCCTCTCCAGCCATCCTAACCCTCATCTCCTAGTCTGTCTTCTGACTTCACTCATCCTTGATGAAATTCTATAAATGCTTACAAATCCCAAGCAACTCTACTCTTGTGGAAACCACTCTCGTGCCACCGTCTCTGAGTCTATTGCCCCTCTCTGTGTAGTCCCACAGCACATTATTTGTGTCTCTCATAACATTTTTGTCTAACTGATTATTTGTGTATGTTTGTCATAGCCTCCTACTCCCAAATTATAAACTTATAAGATCAGGAATAATGTTTTATCCATTTCTTTGCCCCATCTAAAACAGAACTCTGCCTAGAGGAGTTGCTCAACCAATGTTCACAGAATGAATGAATGAACACATAGATGGATGAATGGATGGAATGATGGCTAAATATATATTTGGGCTACTGTCCACGCATGACTCCATATCAAAATAAAGAAATATAATTTTTATGTAAGGACTAATTTACATTTGAACTTACAAGTTAGAGATCATTAAAAGTTCAGCAACTTGAGAAAATAAATATTTTCTTACCTAGAGCTGATACACCTAAGAATACATCTGAGCGTCCCAACCAAGACATCCGTGATTAATGAACACATGGATGGCTAGCATAGATGTCCACTCTTGAGACAAGAACCTGAGAACCAAAGCTATGACATGAATTTGATTCCATTGGTGATCAATCTTGAAATGGTTTTGTTTTAGAATCTCAGCTCAAAGCCACCTTCCTATTATTTTGAAATGAAGACAGTTACAGTGGAGGTCTAGATGCCATTTCAGTTTCTGCTGACTCCCAAAGGCAGTTTTGAGTAACTTACCTTTTCTGTTCCATTTAATACATGTCTCTTGCCATAATAGTGAAAAACAGCCCTTGCAGATTTTCTGAAAGGCAGATTTATCAGGATAGGTGACCAGTACTGGAGTTTCTCAACTGGTGAGACAAACAAATAAGTAAAAACCCACAATCCTTGGATAAGGTTGAAATTAGGAATTTCTTTTTTATTGGCCACTAAATGTCCTAGCAAGTTTCTGACAGAAGCACAGACAGAAAATGGAAACAAATACCTTACTGGGAATGTTTCCTTGCTTGCACTAACCTTGACTACAGCAATAACGCATTGCTTAACAGTCAAAGTGCACCAGGTCATTTCCGCAAATGGCAGGGTGAGTGACTGTGCCGTTCCCAAGGAAGCAAAACAGACACAAACAGGTCCCATGCGCTGGGTGTCCTGGCTGAGTACAGAGGAGGCTGCTAGACCAGCAGTACCCTTTTCCCAAGTGAGGAAAGCCAGCTGTGACACTCTGCTTGCCGGCAGGGGTCCCCACCCTCCCCTCCACCATCTGGCCCATAGCTGTACCACCAATTACATTTTCTTCCAGCTTCCACTTCATTTCCTACTTTTACAGCATTTCATCCTCTCCTTTTGCAGCCTTTACAAATAAGATCAGAAATGTGTCCAAACAAGTGCATTAAGATAGGCCCCTATTGGCCAAGTCAAAGAGCTCTCACACATGGTGGTCTTTTTGCCTTCTCAAGAGGAACTTGTATAAACCCATGTACCAACATACTTGATGTAATCAAGGAAGGATCCCCCCAAATTTTAAGCATTTAATTGCAGAGTCTTGTCAAGAAACTTCTTCCCAACTTTACAACTGAATGGCTGAATTTGAAAGAAGGTATCCAGCTTAATAGCTAAAATAATATTATTTACAAAATAAGAGAGGAAAACACCTATTGATATATTCTGTTGGAAGTGCACCATTGTGATTTGTAGAAAGCTTTAGAAGATGTGAGAGAAGGTGGTACAGGGATGTTGGGGATGGGATGGGGGAGGCAGGGCCATCAGGTGGGTGGCAGGAGTGAGGTGGGCTGTTGGGAGTTCTATAATAAAACCTTCCCCCATTGTAGACCTGACCTAGGATGAAAAGATAAACCCTCCTCCATGCTGGGAGTGTCTCCTTCTGCCTGCCCAGGGGCACCTGGGACTTAGGGTCAGTTTCATTCTGGCACTGTTCTCTCTTGTGATTTTAGAACATTTTCTCACTTGGCACAAGTGATGCACAAATGTTGTGATTAACAGCTGCCTAGCCCAGTTGTTGTCAAAAGGGGAGGTTCCTTTGTGTGATAAAATGTAGATACCAAATTATAGTGCAGCTTTAACAGACAACTAAAGGCCCTGCTGCATTTGGAGGAATAGGACAAAACCAAAACCAAATGGATTTTTTTTCTTTTCCCACCCACCCTCTATCCCCCAAAAGCAAAATATCTTTTGTTTTTCCAAAGTCATAAGAGGCACAAACAGGTAGCAAGAAGGCATCAGTGAAGCATCTCCCGCTGAGCACTCTCTTTGGCCCTGGTGAGTGATCTTTCCTCTATTCAGGTGATGACAGTGGGTCCCCTCCGGCCAGTTCTCTCATGAATCTGGGATATTTTCAGTGCGATGGCTATGAGAGGGCTCAGCACTGCCTGCAAAAGGAAAAGGAAAGTCTGTGAACAACTCAAGTCAGTTACATTTTGGGGCATTCTGATGGATTTCTACCATAAGCATCTGGACTCAGATTCCAATTCACTGTTTACAGGCAGTCTTCATGAGCAGGACATTTGCTTCCTCCTCCACCAATGGTAGTTGGAATGGGCAGGGCAGGAGAGTAGGGGGAGAAGGTGATCTCCAAAGTCTTAACCAGCTTCAAAAGAAATTTATCTATAATAGGAAAATGTACAACCCAACTACCAAACATGAGAGCACTGTATGAAGACAGCATTGTGAATTAAGGGAGTTCAGAAAAACTCCAGTCTTCTGCTGCTACACCCTCATCCTCACCACACACACACACACACACACACACACACACACACACACACACACACGAGAATAAAAGCTCATTCTTCATCCTAGGGCCATGGATTTAAAGAACCCACAATCCTGATGTTTTTGAAATGACAGACCAATTCATTGGCCAATGTTGCAGAAATAACTGATCATGCCTTCCCATCACATAACACTGGGCTTATGAGGCACCTCAGTGGGTTTCCTGGAGGAGGTGGGCATGCTTTAGAAGCCTAAGGAATAGGTTCTTGGGAAGGTGAAGGACATGAGAAGGAGGAAGACTCATTTCTTTCTTATTGTTTCATGGGATTGAGGCATTGTTTTCCGAGGTGTGGAGCATGCAACACTCACAATGATTTTCAGTGGTGCATGGATATGGTATTGCTAATAAAACAGTGAGAAAATCAGTCTATTTTCCATTCTTCAATCCTTCTGATTTCATCAAGGAGAAACTCTGTTTGCTGCCAATCTTTAACAATTTAACCAAGATAGTGCATGCCTCAGGAGTTACCCAGCTAGAATGTAATGTCACTGAATGTTTTTATTGAATTCATGTTCATGATGTGCTTATATTTATCAAGTGGTATTGTTTTTTCCATGTAGAGTACTTTTATAATAAATAAGTAGATTGAGGTAAAAACAAAGTGAGTCAATTTAAAGACAAATATTGGCCACGCGTGGTGGCTCATGCCTGTACTCCCAATATTTTGGAAGGCTGAGGCGGAGGATCACTTGAGCCAGGAGTTTAATACCAGCCTGAACAACATAGACCGCATCTCTACAAAAAATAAAAATTAGCTGAGTGCAGTTGTGTGTGCCTATAGTCCTAGCTACTTGGTAGGCTGAGATGGGAGGATGGCTTGAGCCCAGAAGTTCAAGGTTACAGTGAACTAGGATTGCATAACTGCATTCCAACCTGGGTGACAAAGTGAGACCCTGCCTGTCTCTAAAAAGAAAAAATAAAAATAAAATAAAAAATAAAGACACCTACTAATACAGAGATACTGATAGAAAAGAAGTTTGGGTAATATTAGGATAATGGAAGAAACAAAAATTCTGTAATGCAGGAAAAGAAGGCTTGCACTTTGGGAGGGGGAGAGGAATTCAGTTCCTTGTGGGCCCTAACCTATTCCCATGCATAAAGGGAGTGCACACATTCCAATCCACACAACAGGAACACAAGGAAATGCACAAGGTACAAGACATCACAAGCAATCCATTGTGTCCTGAGTGGCATGTAGATACAGAAGAATCCTGAGAGATGTGAGCCAGTCTTGTTGGGAGGGACCTAAATGCTAGAGTGAGGTGTAAGGTTTTAATTCATTAGGCAAGGGGAGGCATTGAAGTGTTTTGGGCTGAAAGGTGACATCAGAGCTGTGCTTTGGAAATATTGATATGGCAGCAATTTATGGTTACATGTATTAAATTATCTTACTCTATGAAGATGGCTAGATGGACAAGCTCACATAGACTCCTGGAAGCTGGAAGAAAAATGAAAATCTAGAACACAAGAAAGTGGCACTTTCCTCTGGTTCCGTGTTGATCATCTTGATTCGTAAAAACAGAAGGGATTCTTTTCCTCTTAATAACCCTGTTGGTGCCCAGAAACATTTTACACTGGCACATTTTGCCAGGACATATCCCATGTGATGCCAAGATAGAGGGATCTCTATTCTTTAGGAGCAAAGTGTCCATTTTGTACAGAAATTCAGTTATTAGTTTTTGCTCCTCTTCCTGTCTTCTCTTCCCTCTTTCCTGCTCCCCCTTTTTGGTTATGTAATTCTTCATTAACACCTATCAAAGAAGTTAAACTCAGACAGAAAAAGAGAGTGAAGTTAAACTCAATCACTTTAGCTGAGGTTTTAGAGGGTGAATAAAGATAAACATATACTATCCTATTATTTTAAGAAAATGCAATGAAAATGAATTGGAAACTTACGGAACTAAAGGATTAAAACATATTCAGTTTTACATCATTGTAAATTTCAAGATTTTTTGACTCCACATCTTTAAGTGGTGGTACCTATTGGCAAAAGGGTAGGGAAGCAAGTTTTAACAAATACTGTAAACACCAGAGAAGTTCTCTTTTCTGATCTCCACTTAACTCTACAAACTAACGCGTGCTTTCCACTTCTTCAGTAAAACATCCTGACTCACGTCCGTAGCTCACTAGATGTCCGTGGCCAAAAGATCACTTTCTAATATGCTCACCTACTTCTACCTTCAGCAGTTGAGTTCTGTGTTTATCAGGAGTCAGTTAAGTTTGTTCCCAATATGTTAATGCCTATTGTACTAATTATCGAGACTATGCAATTTAATTATATGTAAACCAATGAAACGTGAATGCAAATAAGAAGACTTTTTTTCTGTGAAAATTAAGTTGAGTGTTTTGGAAAGAACAGATAATGGTGATTAGCTAATCCTGTCAAATTAGATGTGGGTGAGATACTACAAAATATTAGGGAGAAATTTTAAAATTATAGAAGAATTATTTTTTCAGGTTGCTTCACAATTGTCCTTAAGTTCCCGCTGTAATATAAAGGAATCAAAGACAGATATTATAGATGATGAATTATGAGTCGGAATCTTTTGAAGAAAGAGGATCACAATGGCAAACAGTATGCTCATATTAAAGAAAAGGTCTTGGGCCAAAATCAAAATACTGGCAAATGCATGTACATTTATATGTTTTATGATACAAATGTAATAGGATATCTATGTGTATAGTGGACCTACTTAACTCTGTTTCTGGATTCATCAACCAAGCACTTGTCCCTTCTTCTGTTCATGTCAGAGAAGAGGACTTCCGTGGTACTTATGCAAGCTGAAGGGAAGAAAATGCCACATGAGGAAACTCCTAAATATGAGGACTCTCATCCTGAGCCAAGAGCCTGGGCTAATCCGGCACAGATGCCATGGAGTCATCTGCCTTCCGGGAAATATGAATGTTTGGGAAGAAGACCACCTCACTGATGTTCAGTCTTTTCAGCCATTTTCCAGGAACCACAGAACTTCTTTAGATTTTGTATGACCCCAGGAAGGCCTGGGAAGAAGTCCCTAAAAATACCCAAGATTGAATTTTTTGCCAGCTTTCTGGAAAGGAAACTTCAAGTTAAGCTCCTTTTTTTTCTTTCTTTCTTTTTTTTTTTTTGAGAAGGAGTCTCACTCTGTCGCCCAGGCTGGAGTGCAGTGGCGCGATCTTGGCTCACTGCAAGCTCCGCCTCCCGGGTTCACGCCATTCTCCTGTCTCAGCCCCCTGAGTAGCTGGGACTACAGGTGCCTGCCACCATGCTCGGATAATTTTTTGTATTTTTAGTAGAGATGAGGTTTCACCGTGTTAGCCAGGACGGTCTCGATCTCCTGACCTCGTGATCTGCCCGCCTCGGCCTCCCAAAGTGCTGGGATAATAGGCGTGAGCCACCACGCCTGGCAAGCTCCCATTTTTAAGGCTAATAAACTAATATATTTTTTCTTCCCTGAGTGTATAAATTAAACAGTCATGTATCACTTAATGATGGGGATACATTCTGAGAAATGCATCGTTAGGCAATTTCATCCTTGTGCAAACATTATAGAGTGTACTTACACAAACCTAGATGGTATATATCTTTTTATTTATATATTGTTTTTCATATGGGAAACCAAATGTCCCAGCACCATCACTAAATATCAATCATTTCCCCTAGTTGATTCACAACATCAATATCAAGTGCCATGTATCAGGTTTCTATACATGCTCCATTCCAATCCTATGGGGCCACCATGGAATATGTGGTCTGTTGTTGACAGAGATATCACTACGCCGTGCATGACAGTATATATGTGCTAGAATGAGTGGCCACATCATGAGGGCAGAAACTTTGTCTTATTCAGGGCTAAGGAAGGTATCTACTGCTTAGGAGATACTCAATACATCTTTGTGGAGTAAATGAATGATATATTTGATGAAAAGATGATGAGGCAAATAGAGACTCCTGTGGGCATTCCTGGAGGACATTGTGTGCATGTGGGAGGGTCAACAGTGCCGGGTTTTTACTCAAGTTTTTCTTTAGAAATCACTCCTCTGATACACGTAAGCCCCAAACTCTTCTCTCATGTCATCGACCATGCCTCATGGTGGGTGGGAGTTAATTTTCCTGAGGCAATTGGAGAGGCAGTTGGAATGAGGAGCAAAAAGAGGGGTTATGAACTGTGGATGTGAGTTTTCTAATATGGAGCTGGAAGCACAGAATTTCAAAAGCAGAGAGGAATGTGGATTGGTGTCATTTGATTTCTTCATGGCACAGATGAAGACACTAAAGCCCAGTGCGACACAGGATTGACCCACGGTCACACATCTGTTTGGTGGCTGAGCTGGGATAAGAACATAGAGTGGCCTCCTCTACTGCATTTTCCATCATACAGTTCTGCATATAAGATCTGAGAGTGACAAGGATAAAGAGAGAAAGACAAAATGCACTGAATGGGGAGGAGCAGGGAAATCATGGGATTGCAACCCTATTGGACCAGATGAGTCCCACATCAGATGAGGAGTTGGGTAGGACTGACCAGTCTTCCTCCCTGACCAAAACCAGGCAGACAGTGGGAGAAGAGGTGTTCTCAGTTATGTGGGTTATGTGAATGTCCTGGAAACTCCAAAATAACCCTTTGTGAATAAAGGAAATAAATTAATGGAGACTTTAATCAATTATGTTAGAGTATAGCATTGTTTTTTCTAATTCCAGTGTTTTTTAGAGTGCCTAACATATTTCTTCTACAGTCAACAGTAGGAAGCAGTGAACGCTTATCTTGCTCCAAACCAAGCAGGCCTTGCATCCTTTCAAGATGGCATCTTCTGCCACCTTGCAGGGTTTTCTGGATGTTTGCTGTCCATTAATGTAGACAGGCTACAGGGGGTATTGGATCCTCTCTCTATTTAAAGTTTTGACACTATGTTTATCATGAATTTTTTGGACATTGATTTTGATTTTTTAAAAATTGCACTACGATATTTATCTTGATTACTGAGTATTTTGGCATCCACACCCACTTAAATTTTGCACCCAGTTAACCTCACATTAATCCTAGCCCACATAAATCCTAGATTAGGTTTTAACTTGTCCATACTCCCTGGAAAGACAGAGTTTCTCTTTTTACTTTCTCTCCCATCTTCTCTTTTGCTTTATGTCATTGTTATAATCCACTTTCATGTAAATTAGATCCATTAAAAAAAAAACAACCCTAACAAACTGAACTTCTTACTCTGGGACAAGCAATAGACAGGAAGGATGTAAATGATCTGAATGTCACAAGACTCAAAGTAGTTAACTGATTTTTCGGAGGAAAACAATACCCTAACCAGAATCATAATCACTTATCAAGCAAGATTTGTCAGAATCTGTGGAGGGAACATAGTGCTGGGCTGGTCTCTATGAGGAATGTGCATTTGTACAGTCGGGGAAGGATTGGAGCCACGGGTGGAGAGTGAATAGGTGTGGTGATGATAATTACCATAGTTCATCTTTCGGGGCAGGCAATACAAACCAGAAATGCAGGTAGGTCATCCAACAACAGAAAACACTGACATTCTGGCATCCATAAAATAGAGATTTATAACAAATGCTACTTTCTCCTGATCCCTAGGATCAACTAACAACACTCCCACTTTGTTTAAAACCTGCTAAACCTGAATGCCAGGCTTTCTCTCCAGATTTCATGCAAACATTCATTTTTAGTCAATATGCTTTTGCATAGTCTAAGGGAGTGGTTCTTGAACTTGAACATGCACCAGTATCCCCTGGTGGGTCTGTTAAAGTGGAGACTGCAGCACCCCTCATCCTGAGTGTCTGATTCAAGGGGTCTGGGTTGGGGCCCAAGAACTGACATTTCCAACAGCTTCCCAGGATGCTGTTGGTCCAGGAGCCACACTCTGAGGACCACTGCTCTAAGGTACTCTAATTATTGTGCCTGTCAAATGCTTTGCTCCAGCCCAAACCCAGGCTGCATTGTTTGCATCACATGATCCCACTCCCTGGCTGCAGCTGATTGGACCAGAAGTGGCTGTCTGACCTACAGGCAGCCAATAGAGAGGCTGGCTAGCAACCTACAATAGAGCCTGGGGCAAAAACTTCACCTAGCCTAGCAGATTATTTGCCTCGGGGATTTGAACTGTAAGTAATGAAAGAATGGACAGTTAGTAGTGGGAACTAAATCACGAGGTTATAATTAATTAACCATGAGGGCATAAGACTCCATGGTAATCCTGGATTATGAGAAACAGAGACTCTGAGAAAGGTGACAAAAAATTATAAGAAAGCAGGGTGAAACCAGGAGAAGAATTAAAGAGAGCAGAAGGAAATAATAAAGGAGTTGGTAGAGAGAAAACAATGGCATGACTCCCAATTATCTCTAAAGATCCATTACCTCCCACTAGGAAGGCCTGAGGTGGTAACCATACTCCAGGTCTAGTCTCTGAGATTTGGACATGTGACAGACCCTACTCTTGGCTTTCTTGAGCTAACTTTGGTCTCTTTGCGTATTAAAATCAAAAATTTTAAGCAAATTAAAATAAAATCACAATTAATAAGATAAACACTCAAAATGTGTTTCTCTTAGATTGTTTGGAGGTATCATCATGGTCCAGTATTCTACCACCAACAAACCCAAAAGCTTTTTTTCTTATGAAATGTAACATCTTGCAAACCAAAATTAACTTCCTCGCTATGCCAGTCCATGGTTCCACCTTCTCTTTCCTGCTAGGAGCAGGTCCCTCTGAACTCTCAATCTGCTCAGCTGGAAGTACTTCTTGGTGGGCCCTTCTCCCTTTCCTGTACATCCAAGCAGTTGCCAAACCCTCTGATTCTATTTCTCCCCATCTACTTCCTCATTCTCATCCCCATTGTTTCCTTAACACACTACCCCACCATCCCGAGCTTGCGTGAGTCTGCTATCTGTTCTCAGTTTCATCAGAGAGAGCTTCTTTTTACAAGAGACTTGTTCATGTGAGCCCCTGATATAAAAGGCTCAGATGGCTCACTGCAACTTTTGCCTCTTGGGTTCAAGCAATTCTACTGCCCCAGCCTCCTGAGTAGCTGGGATTACAGGTGCACACCACCACACCCACCTAATTTTTGTATTTTTAGTAAAGACAGGATTTCTCCATGTGGGCCAGGCCGGCCTTGAACTCCAGACCTCAGGTGATCCACCTGTCTTGGCCTCCCAAAGTGCTGGGATTACAGGTGTGAGCCACTGTGCCAGGCCCGATATTCTTATTCAAATGTGAGCTCTAATTGGCTCCATGCCCTGTGTGGATGGAGAAGGGGAGAGAGCAAGAGCACTGGCCGCTGTCTGTAGGAGCAGCTGAGAGGCTTTAGGCACAATCTCTGAGCCCTTTCACTGTGCTGCTGAATACTACAAACCTACCTGCAAGAGTTGACAGTTTAAATTGTTAGGACTGTTTCCCTGGCCATGGTTTCCCTGTTCCTCTCTTCTTTCTTTCTATCCACCTCTCCCCTCACCTTCTGCCACCAAAACATTGTAAAAGGATGGGGAATTACTAATTGGTTCAGATCCCCATCCCTCCCAAATGTCCCTCACATGTCTTCACATTTCTCTTCATTGGGTATATCCACACTAGGCTTCCAGGTTTCTTTCACATGGAATACACTTGCTAGTTCAAAGGGAAATTAGGATCTCCTCTGCCTTTACCAAATGGTTAGCGGAAATAAAACTTCAAGATTGAAACCGAGGTTAAAAAACAAAAGGGCCTTTGCCTCTCCAGTTTGTTACTCAAAGGACTCTCTCCATTCTCCATTTTCCTCCTTTTCCTCCCTTTCTTCTCCAAAAGACTTCGGAAGCCACGATCAGTGTTCTCAGTCCTCACTGCCATTTTATATACTTTGTGCCTTGGATTCTAAGTTTTGATTCTTTAGTAATTTTGTAATAGCTGGCACTGAGTACCCAAAATGTGCCAAGTGCTATTCCAAATTCATGTATTGAATTAATCTCTAAACAGTCTATGAGGTAGGTGGTATTATTCTCATTTTACAGATGAGGAAACTGAGGCTTGGACTCATTACATAACTTGTGCAGTCACATGGCAATCAAGTGGCAAAGCTGAGCTCTGAACCTACTCAGTACTGTGATTTTTAACCTCAAAGCTAGGCTGTGTCTCACTACCTAGACTGCCCTTATACTGAGGGAAAAGTTTTCATTTTCTGAAAGTTTATAAATATATTTGTCTTAATGCCAAAAGTTTCCCTGTTTCCAGGCACACTATTTGAAAATTACCTTTTTAAGGATTATTAAATATAACAATCACAGGGAAACGCAAAAAATTTAACATACTCTAATTATAAGTAAAACTGATGCTTGTCCTTCTGAAGACAAAGCCTATTTGAGTTCTAAATGAACCCATCAAGTCGTTCTCCCTTGTTAGCATACTGTCAGCACATATAGCCTACGTCCAGGTTTTTTCTTTAGCAATACCGTTTTATGATATTAAAGGACTTCCCTTTGATTCCTATTCACAGAATTTTTATCATGAAGAGATGATACATTTTATCAAATGCTTTTTTTGTGTCAATTTTGTTTTCATTTTCGAATTCAGTTGCCCTTATAATACTCTGTATTCTTTCATTCCTCAGCATATAGGTAATTCTTATATGTGTCCCCTGTGGCATGAAAAGAATTTACACGTTGAGTTGATGTTGCGTGGTGTAGTATCTATATATGTCTATTAAGTCAGGTGTGTTAACTAAGTTGTTTAAATATTCTATATTCTTACTAATTGTATACTTATTCTAATAATTACTGAGAGGGGTGCTAAAATACTCAAGGGCAATTGTGGATTTATTTTCTTCTTACATTTTCATCTCTCTCTCCCTCTTTTTTTTTTCTTTATAAATTTAAAACTACTGTGTCTTCCTGGGGGATTTGACTCTTTTATCAGTTTGAAGAGTCTCTCTTTATCTTTAGCAATGCTTTTGACCTTAAAGTCTATTTTATCTGAAATAATAGAGCTAGTTTTAGGTTATCATTTGTATATCTTTTTCCATCTTTTAACTTTCAAATTTTCTGTATTTTTATGTATAAAAGATGTATTTTTTATAACGAGCTTATAGTTGTCTTTTTTTTTTTGAGACAGGGTCTCACTCTGTCACTCAAGCTGGAGCGCAGTGGTATGATCATGGCTGACTGCATCGTCAATTTCCCAGGCTTGAGCAATCCTCTCACCTCAGCCTCCCAATTAGCTAGGACTACAAGTGCACACCATCACACCTGGCTAATTTTATTTATTTATTTATTTATTTATTTATTTATTTATTTATTTATTGTAAAGACAAGGTCTCCTTATGTTGCCCAGGCTGGTCTCAAACTCCCAGGCTTAAGCAATCCTACCACCTTGGCTTCTGAAAGTGCTGGGATTACAGGTATGAACCACCGTTACATTGTCTTTTTCCTACAGCAGTTAGTTCACTTATATTTAAAGTAATAACCAGTAAATTCAAGTTTAAATCCACCACCTTATGTGCTTTTTACTTGACCTAGCTGTTTTTCTTTTTTTTTTTAATTTTTTTTTATTATACTTTAAGTTTTAGGGTACATGTGCACATTGTGCAGGTTAGTTACATATGTATACATGGATGAAATTGACCTAGCTGTTTTTCTTTCTCAATTTTTTAAAGTTCCTATGTTTTCCTCTCTTAAGAAGTTATGTAATTTTCTTCTGTTTTTTTAATCGTTACCTAGAAACTACAACATGAATCCTTGACCTATCGAAGTCTAGTATTTATCTATACCTTTATTTTCTTCCAATATATTCAAGGATCTTACCTTAACTACAATTATGCTCATGGTGTTTAGTTACTGTGGTTGTATAATTTAATTCTCTATATTAATTAATATACATATTTCAGCAATTATTAATATTTTATACAGCCAATGTTCATTTATACCAACTCCTATTTTTAACATTTCTTTTACTCCTTGCTGCATTTTATTCCAAATATCCATCTGGGATAATTTTCCTTCTTCCTGAAGAATATCCTTGAGAATTTCTTTTTGTGTAGATACTCTCTCAGCTTTTGTTTATCTGAAGATGTGTTTATTTTGCTTTCATTTTAGAAGGAAAGTTTCACTAGATTAAGAATTCTAAGCCATCAGTCTCCTTATTTTTAGTGTTGATAAAGAAAAATTAGTTGTCAATCAAACTATTCTTTGCCTTTGATTTTCTGCAATTTTAGCCTGATGTGTCTAGATGTGAATTTATTTTTATATATCCTGCTTGGCTTTCTAGAATCAGTGGGCTGACCTCCTTCATTGGTTCTGGGAAATCTTCACCTATCATTTTTTCCAGTGTTGCCTATACCCAAGTTTCTGTCTCCTCTTTTGAGACTCCAACTAAATTATGTTAGCACTTCTCACTGTATCCTTTGTGTCTCTTACCCTCTATTCTGTATTTTTCTGAATATGATCTTTCATCTTCTAAAGGCAGCAATCTTATATTCTTTGTTCTGCAAATCATAAGGACTAAACTGAAAAATCAGATGCATAGTTTCTTCTGAAATATTTTAAGTTCACTGATATTCTTCAGCTGCTGTTAAATCCATTTATGTTAATTTTGGTTATCTTTCTCAGCTCTTTAATTTCAACATCTTAGTGTATTTTTATAGTTTTCAGTTATTTGCTGATGTTTTTACATTCAGTGCTTTATTTCCATGAACATAGTGAAAATAACTATTTTACAGTGTGTATTGAATAAATTCCAGTATCTATAGATCTTTTTCTGTGGTATGTTGTTTCTGTTGATTCTGGTATGTGTTGCTTTGTGTATCCAAGTGCTTTATAATCTTTTATTGTTTGGTGCCCATTTTGTTTGAAAAATTGCTTATAGAAATAACTGGAGACCTAGAATATTGTTAGTTTCCTTCATTTCCTTTCATGAGACTCCTCAGGGAGCCAGAAGATCAGAGCCATGGATTTATAATCCTCTGGAGTACAGTCTGTATACCACCTTTGGAATGGTCTTCTTCAAGTTTACACCCTAGAGCAGGGATTGTTAAGCCAGGATCTCTGCCTTTGATGTGTACTTAACTAACCATATTTCTTTTGGCCACACGAAAATGCCACACAGGTCTGCCTCCTTGCTGCCTCTTTGGTTAGTCTCCTGGTTAGCAGAGGCAGATTGTAATAGACCAGATCCTCCTCCACCTGGACCTGATGCCTGTCACCTTTACCCTGTGCCAGTCATCAAAAGCACCTCTTCTTTAGTACCTCTCCTAGATGGACAAATTCCCTAGGACAGAAAGAGCTTTGGCTCATTTCCCTGAGTGCCAACCCTTTTCCTGTTCTTGTTACTGTTTTATTAGGTCATTGGTCAACCATGCTTTTAATAAGATGCTTTAATATATTTCTTTCAGCTCTTTACAGAGGGAAGGTTAGTTTGAATCACCTAGTCCACCACTACTAAAAGTTAGAAGTCCTTCATATGGGATTTGTGTTGTTTTGTAATCATTTTCCTGCCAATATTTAAAAATCAAATTTCATTTGAAAGTCCAGATATCTTGCTTCTTTTAAAATCAGAAAACCTGGCAACCTTGAGCTCACATATTAACAATGCAATAATTAAAGACAGCTGAGCATCACCAGAGTGCCCACCATGCTCTATTGTCTTAAATTGGCCCCAATCTAGGACTTACTGCCTGTGTTGGTGGGTGACTGAGTTTGCTACCACTGAACAAGCAATAGTACACTAGAGGCAGTGAAATAATTTTAATATTAATAAATATAAATTTTACCTGGATAGTTACATATCCAGGAATCTGGGGCATTCTAATTTAAATTTTCTCTTTTTCTGAAATAGAGATTTTTGTATTATGAGGGCCTTGAAGACTACTGCGGAGGGCTGGCAGATTTGCATAAGAGCCCAGCAACCATTTGGGGAGTAAAGGTACTGCAGTCCTCCCCGTCCCCTATTATGCCTATGCCCTGAGATGCAAACTCTCAGCATGGACTCAACTGCTCATGACTACAACACAGAACTAGGCTAGGCGCAGTGGCTCAGGCCTGTAATCCCAGCATTTTGGTAGGCCGAGGCGGGCAGATCACCTGAAGTCGGGAATTTGAGGCCAGTCTGACCAATATGGAGAAACCCCGTCTCTATTTAAAAAAAAAAAAAAAAAGACAAAAAATTAGCCGGGCGTGGTGGTGCATGCCTGTAGTCCCGGCTTCTCAGGAAGCTGAGGCAGGAGAATTGTTTGAACCCAGGAGGCGGAGGTTGCAGTGAGCCGAGACCGCGCCATTGCACTCCAGCCTGGGCAACAAGAGCGAAACTCTGTCTCAAAACAAAAAACAAAACAAAACAAAAAAACAGAACTATATAAACATGAAATCCAGGAACTGTCTCCACTCAACCCAGCCCTCCTAGGAGCACACTAGAGCTGGCAAAGCAGCTGTGCGGTGGACGTCACAAAGCAAAGAGGCTGAGACCCCAGGCCCACTTTGGCAAGGAGAACTCCTGGCTGAGTGGAGCCCTGAGAGTGTGTGCTCTTTCCCCTCCCATGTTGAGGGACTGCCAAGGCCCAGGCAGGGACCTTCAGTGGCCAGATGGTGGAGGCCCACCCCACTACCTCCTCTCAGGCCCACCCATGGTGAGGTTCACCCCAGGTGGTGATGCTGCTTCTCCGGGAGAAGAGTTCACAGTCTCTCTGCACTTCGCATAACTGCCACCCCACAGCCTACTTGAGGTAACCAGTTACAAGCAGCACAGTGGCATTCTCCAGCTTCCAGAGGGTACAGCCTTCTAAGAAAGGGCTAGCCCTTGGGAAAGGATCTGAGGACATAAAAGGGAATAGGAGGACTGAAAGAGAGACCACACTTCCTACTAGTCTGGAATTGTGGGGCTTGAGGACTGCCTCTAGAACATTCCTAGAGGATGGATTGAGGTGTGTTAACTATGCCAGATTGAAGATGGGAATGCTGGTCTACTCCAATTTACTTTTTATAGGTGGGTGAGCACCCCCATATTTTTTGATGGCACATAATAAGGACCTTAGTTAAGGTCTTGGGCTCTGAGGCCCAAATCTAGGTTCAAATACCAGGGACACTGTTTAGAAACAGTAGATTGTTCAAATTCTCAGGGCCAAAGTTTTCTTATTTGTAAAACATGGATGGATAGCATGACTACCTATAGCATTGGATTGTGGTGAGAATGAGATATAACACACACAAAACACATAGCATTCTGCCTAGCCCCCATACAGGGCAAGCACTTGATACTATTGTTATTATTATTATTACCATTATCATCATCATTGAAGACAGAAGCCTGACTTGCTATTAATAGAAAAGTAGGCTACGGTGAGTGGACCAGCATACCAGTCCCAATAAGCTGACCTTTGGTAGATAGTCAACAACACTTCTAGCTTAAGTTTATTTGCCCATAAAATAAAGTTCATGTTATCTTTTTGATAAAAGATAAAATAAAAAGAGATTAAGAATGTTGGGGTGTTCCCAGCTCTTGGAGTGAGAAAGCCACTAAAATCAGAGGCAACATCTCTCTGTGTCAGCAAGAGGGTCAGTGACACACCCAGTGGGGGAAAGCTTGCCTGCATTTTTGTTTGTGTGCACCAGGCCCTATATATCCAGCCAGAGAGAATACAATCAGATTGCAGTTGCATAAGGCGATGTTGACAACAGAAGGAACAGACATCATAGCTTTTGGAACACATTCCTTAAGGGTGTATCAGATTCTAAAGAAGTTAGCAAGGACTTCCACATTGAGCAAAGCTGAGTGGCAGAGTTGAGTAGCAGAAGCAAACTAGAAGAGAACTTCTGCCATGAGGGCCACCTGAGTCTTACGGAGGAGGCAGTAGTGGGACAGTCATTAACACCAGGCACTAAAAACATGGAAATGAGCCCTGTAAACGAGGAGAGACTCTTCCCCACAATAGAAAGACTATTAGTGAAATTAATGGATGGTTAATGCACACTTTATGAATGCAGTTTTGACAAAGGAACATGTTCTTTTGTGGCCTTTGCCTTTAGACTCAGCTGCCATTTAACCTAACATATTTAAAGTGTTTTAAATAATTGACCTTTTCCTAGTAATTGAAGTGTGCTAGACTGTCTACCCACAATTTTAGCAAGGCTTTGTGCCTTGGCAAAATCAAATTAGAACTTTCTTTACTTCATCCACTGTTATTTTGAATCTCTCAGCTCAACTAGTATAATTGTGTGAAGAAAACTGTCTAACACTGCTGAGTTGATATTGAGAAAGGGTTTCTATGGAGATGCAACGTGAAACTGATTTTCTCGTTTCTTTTTTTGTTAATTGACCTGAGAAGCAGGAACAAGTCTTCAAGGATCTTGGCACATTTGTCTGGGTTATTTTCTGCATGCTTTATGATTTTCCTAAATGAGGAGGAAATAGAGGCCAGGCAACCCTATAAATGCATCCTATTTAGTTTGGCATTAGAGGGTTTGTATGGTGTGGAGACAATGTCAGTCCTGCTAAGCAGAGGTGGAAATAAGGATCCCAAAGGTCATCCATCACAGGACTTCTTGCCCTTTTTTCCCTCCAGTTTTGTTGTTGTTGTTGTTTGTTTGCTTGTTTTTTGAGATGGAGTCTCACTCTGTCACACAAGCTGGAGTGCAGTGGTGCAATCTTGGTTCACCACAACCTCCACCGCCTCCCAGGTTCAAGCGATTCTCCTGCCTCAGCCTCCTGAGTAGCTGGGATTACAGGCACCTGCCACCATGCCCAGCCAATTTTTATATTTTTAGTAGAGAAGGGGTTTCACCATGTTGGCCAGGCTGGTCTCGAACTCCTGACCTCAGGTGATTCACCCGTCTCAGCCTCCCAAAGTGCTGGGATTGGAGGTGTAAGCCAGTACAGCCAGCATCAGTTTTCTTTTTTTAGAGATAGGGCCTCCTTAAGTTGCCCATGCTGGTCTTCAACTCCTAAGCACAAGGGATCCTCCCCACCTCAGCCTCCTGAGTAGATGGCACTTTATAGGCTAATGCCACCACGCCCAGCATTAGGACTTCTCAAACTTTAATGTGCACATGAATCACCTGAGGAGCTTGTTAAAATACAGAATCTGAGTCAGTAGATCTGGGTTGGGGCCCGAGATTCTGCATTTCTAAGTAGCAACCAGGTGATGTTGATGCTGCTGGTCCAAGAACTACCTTTAGTGTAGCAAAAGTATAAAGCGCTGTTAAAAACAGTGTAAAAGTACTTTCTTTTAAGCTTTTTATCAAATCTTATCCATTAAAAGGAAAGTGAATTCATAATGACTGCAAATTCTGAAAAACATGGGCTGATATGAGTCAGAGCCAGCGGCTTGATTCAACAATATAGAAACACATGGTCAAAGACAGTCTAAAATGTATAACTGGGAAATCTCAGTATATCATCAAAGTATCTTAGCTTTTGTTAAACACCACACTGACTGTCCTGACTGTAATTCCCAAGAATATAATTAAAAGCAAAGAAAGAAAGAATAAAAACAACAGAATTGCTACTTCCTAGGGAAATGGGGTGAGGTTCCTTGGAGACTGGGTTTGAGGATCACTGTAAATGTGACTGAAATGCACTAGAACCTTGTTATCAGCTCCCGGAAGCCCCATTCACAGGGGCATGCAATGTCACAGCACTCCCTGGCTTGGGGTCACTACTGAATGTCACGTGTTTGCTTCCCTTTCTTTGTAAGAATTCACCAGGGCTCATATTCATACTTTTCTTTTTTCATCCCATTTATTTCTTAACGTTTTCCCCTTTTCTTCTGACATAGTGCTGCTCTTCTGAAAATCATGTGTAAGCAATTGCTTTAAAAAGAAAAATGAAGAACCCTTCTGACAAGAAACAAAAGACCTGAAAAAGGAATTTGATTTCATGAATACAAACATAATCATTTCCCTTTCATGTTTGGTTGCAATCAAAAGCTATGGAGTTCAACCTCAGAAGCCTCATGCTGGAGATTTCCAGAGAGATTTGATATTTTTTTCCCTAAAACTTCACAATTCATCTGTGTATACAAATATACACAAATACAAATGTAATTTTGAAATTTATAGTGTGTATGGTTTACCCAAACTCATGTTGATACATGCTGTACTGAATGTAATCAGAAATTGTAAATAACATATCATATTCAGAAACCTATAAGGCAAGGGTCAACAAATTATAGTCCTTAGGCCAAACCCTGGCCACCACCTGGTTTTGGTGCAGCCATAAAAATGGTTTTTATGTTTAATGGGAAAAAAATAAGATTTTGTGACATGTTAAAATTATCTTAAGTCAATTATAGTGCCTATAGTTTTATTGGAATATAGCTTCACTAATTCATTTATGTATTACCTGTGGCGGCTTTTGTGCAATAGTGGCAGTTGAGAAGTTGTAACACAGACCATACGACTAATATTACGGGTTGAATTTGTCTTCCATAAGTGCATACGTTGAGGTTCTAATTGCCAATACCTCAGAATGTGACATTATTTTAAGACGGGGCCTTTACAGAGGTACTCATGTTAAAATGAGATCATTAGGGTGAGCTCTAATCCAATATGACTGGTGTCCTTATTAAAAGGGGAAATTTGGACCCAGAGACACACAAGAAGGAAGATGATACGAAGAGATACAGGGAAAAGACAGCCATCTACAAGCCAAAAAGAGAGGCGTGGAACAGATCAACAGATCCTTCCCTCACAGCCCTCAGAGGGAACCAGCTCTGTCAACACACTCATCTCAGACTTCTAACCTCCAGAATAAGAAACAAGTTCTTGCTTTGTAAGCCCCCAGTTTGTGGTACTTTGTTATATCAGCCCTAGCAAACTAATACAGCTAGCAAAGCCTAAACTATTTACTCTCTGGGCCTATTCAGAAAAAACTTGACTCCTGCTCCAAGGGACCAGTTTTTCTGTTTAATCCCTTGAAGCCAGAGAGCACATGCCTCCTGGCTAGTCAAAGAAACTTCAGGCATCCTTTCTTCAATGAACCTGCCTTTCATCAGCCACCCACTCCAGTGTTCAAGCCCTTTCTGTCTGGTAAACGAGCTTGGAACAACCAACAGATCGCACATTATTTGGATGAAATGAAATCATTGAACAACCCCTACTCACTACCTCTTACTCCAAGCCAGGAGGGCAGTGAATTTGTTCCATGAATGGAGAGACGAGTAGAGAAACTCCACTTCATCCTTGAACCTTCTGACAAAGCATGGTACATCTAAAATGCCATGTCATGAGAGCGCTGGGAGCTCTCAGAGAAGACCTAGGTTTTTAGAAGCTGTCAGTTCTTTTGGGACATTTCTCATAGATCCAGTTTGGTCTCTGAGATGTTAATGGGAGGGAAAAGGACAAGTCAATTGCATTATAAAACAAATTGCTAAGTAATCTGGGAATCTTTTATCCTCATGTGATAAGAAAATGAGTCAATACCATTATTAATAAAAATAATGGTGGTGAAACCCCTTCTCTACTAAAAATACAAAAATTAGCCAGGCGTGGTGACGCATGCCTGTAGTCCCAGCTGCTCGGGAAGCTGAGGCAGGAGAATTGCTTGAACCTCAGAGGTGGAGGTTGCAGTGAGCCGAGATCGCACCACTGCACTCCAGCCTGGTGACAGAGTGAGACTCCATCTAAAAAAAAAAAAAAAAAAAAAAAAGGCAAAAACAATAACATTAGTGACAATCAACATTTATTGAACATTTATTCACATGTCAGGTATAAACCAAAAATATAATTCTAAGCCCCAAACTGACTGAATGGACATCTCCTCCCTGCCCCTAATCATTGGCCAAAAGGATCCCGAAAACTAGTTCAGGCCATAACAGGAAAAGGGGGTAGCATATGCCTCAATATATCCTCCTCTCTGGAGCTTAGGTGTTGACATTTAGAGATTCTAGGACTGACAGAACAGACTCTTTGTAGCAGTAAGATACCAAATTCCAACCTGACCCTGATATAGCATCAGATGACAGATAACAGGCACTGAAGGAAATCAAAGCATTTTACCCCAAAATATATTTCTTTGACGTAATTTGGAATGGCTCTACAAAGCCATCTTTTGTGGGGGAAATCGGCCTTCTGTAGAGAATCCCCTTCCCTTGCTAGATGTTTTCTGGAGAGTCTGACACCTTTTGAGGTCTAATAAGAGAAATTTACCGTCTATTCTCTCTGAAGCCTGCTACTTAGAGGCTTTATCCACATAACAAGAACCTCAGCTTCCACAACTTTATCTTAACTCAAGCATTTGTTTATACTGACTTTACTTCTTCAGACAAAGCTTAACTTTTTCAACCAATTGCCAATCAGAAAATCTTTGAATCCACCTATGACCTGGAAGCCTCCCCTTCTTTGACATGTCCTGTTTTTCTGGGCCAGGCCAATATATACTTTACATGTGTTGCTTGTGTCTTTGCCTGTAACTTTTATCTCCCTAAAATGTATAAAACCAAGTGTAACCCAACCACCTTGGGCACATGTTCTCAGGACCTCCTGAGGCTGTGTCACAGGCCATGACCGTTAACCCTGGCAAAATAAACCTCTAAAACGATTGAGACTCATCTTGGTCATTTTCTTTGATTTACACAGGCATTGTACAAAACTCTTTACATATATGAATTATCTGATTTAATCATTACAACAATATAAAATAAGAAGTATATCTATCTCAATTTGACTGATAGAGAAATTAAGTTGCCCAAGATCACAAAACTGGAAAATGGCAGAACGAGGACTCAAAACAAAAATAACTGATTTCGGCCAGGCACGGTGGCTCACGCCTGTAATCCCAGCACTTTGGGAGGCTGAGGTGGGCGGATCACGAGGTCAGTAGATCGAGACCATCCTGACTAACATGGTGAAAACCCATCTCTACTAAAAATACAAAAATTTAGCCGGGCGTGGTGGCGGGTGCGTGTAGTCCCAGCTGCTCGGGAGGCTGAGGCAGGAGAAGGGCGTGAACCCAGGAGGCGGAGCTTGCAGTGAGCCGAGATTGCGCCACTGCACTCCAGCCTGGGCGACAGAGCGAGGCTCTGTCGCAAAAAAAAAAAAAAAAAAAATGCTGATTTCAAAGCCCAATCTTTGTATCAGAGGCCATCCAGCTTTGATGGTATGTGAAAAAAACAAAATCTTGTTGGGGTGCTCCCTAACAATTTTACCCACCTGAGAAAGTGACAGTGGTTTTATCTTTTCCTCTGGCTGTTAAGCTGGTGTTTTTATTCTAATGCTTTGACATCTTGGGGCCTGGCTGACTCTGGAAGGTTTTGTTCTTCCCAGGGTTAGCTAATTCTTAGAGACAGCAAACAACACACCCTGGAGCTTGCCTTTCAGATGCAAACCAAACACTTCCTTTCTCAGACCCTCACAGGGCTCTCACACTTGGGCCACTATTTCTCTGTCCTAACCACCCCAAGGCTAGGTACCAGCAAATTAGGGACAGTCCCTATGCCCCAGAGCCTGCTGAAATTATTCAAACAAGCTAATCCTAAACCTTCTCATCATGCTTTACCTTACCTTTCCCAGAGAATCTCCAAAAAGGCTTCACCCACATTTTCCCTTTGCTCATGCTGCCTCCTGTCCGACGCTGGTGCTTCCCTGCGTGGCCCTGTGTGGCGTGTTGTGTCCCCTCCTCTTGGGAACTGTGAGTAACAAACTATCTCTTCAATGGCCGTCATCTCATCATCTGTTGGCCTCCCCATACCTGAATAATAATGAAGTCTACATTTCAAGCCACTCTCTCAGCCTCATCTACCTTCCATCTCATATCATGATGGTATAGTACACAGGCCCAACCTGCCAAAGTATGCCCCAAGTGATGATTTGTACCAACAAAAATGCTCAAAAGTAAAACCAGAAACACAAACACGACACCAGAATTGTATAAACCTTTAACAGCTTTCCCTCCTGCCCAAGACCTAAGCATTCTGGCTTTGAGATGCTCCTCCGTGGAGTTTGTCAGGCCTGCCAGCGTTCCTGGGAGTCAAAAACAAGGGATGGGAAACTCCCTCACCTGCATCTTGAACAGGAGTTCTCGTTCTGGGATTAGGGCATCAAACTTAAATTCAGCCAAGAGTAGACGGGAGAGCAAAAACAGCCACATTCTCCCCTTAACAGCTCAGATCCTGTATTCCCCATGTGAATGAAGCATGACCGTGTTGGGAAGCCCAGGAAAAGCTGCTTCCAGATGCTGGCTAATTGCACACACTAGTCCAGAGCTTCCTTCTGAAGGCCACAGCCAACCTCCAGGTTCACTGTCAGTCCCCATTTGTTAAGATACACTCTTATTTATTATATAAGCAAAGCAAATTATTTACTGTACACCAAGGAAGGACACCACTTCAAAGAAAACCTGAATCACCACCAGTTCATGAGACCTGGGTAGCTTTCTCCTGAAAGGCACGGAAATGTGGTTGTGCTGTGCATCTGGGCTAGAACAAAAAGGCTGCTGGGAAAGGCAGATTGTGCTGGACACAGCTTGTCAAACCCATCCATCTGGCAAGAGAAGTGATGACCAGTGACCTCTGGACTTGTGTGACCGCTGCAGATTCATTCATGCTCCTTTTTCAGGCTGAGTAAACAAGATCCAGCAAGACTCGGTGATTTGTGGATATAAACATCACTGGGTTAACCAATAGCTGGTTAAGCATGTGCTTTAGACACGGTAAAACTGGCACCAAAACAAAAGATATTTTGGTAAGAAGTTGATATTTAATATTTTAGAAATTAGAATAGCATTATAAGGAAAAAAATCAAAACGTTTTTAGGTTTCCTTATATTTATTTTTAAAGCTAATTTTGTTTTTTATTTTAAACAACATATAGGAAAGTAGAAAGGAGAAATATAATTTTTTTTAGGGTCCAGACTTTCTAAACTGTAATCCAAGCTTGACCTAAAGCCAGGATCAAGGCATGCCTTTTGGCTCTTCAGTGGTCTGTTCTTAAGACCACTGGTTCTCGGGATAAGCTGGCAATGCCAATATTCTTGCAAGATTTGGAATTAAGGGCCTCTTTTGTATATATTGCCACAAAGAGAGATTTGAGATGGGCTCTGTCTGTGGGATTAACATGAGTGGTTCACGGTGGCAGTCCATAGTTTCCCACAAGTCCTAGACCGTGTGGAGTGTGGATACACAGGGCTTCGCATACTCAGTACCTTGAAAGGAGATCTGATCACAATGTTTGGCCAAGAAAAAGGCTTATTGTCATCAAAACTGTAAAAAGCCCTGGTCTATGATAGACACTAGGCCCTGAGGGAATCTCCCAGCTTCCCAACCAAGGGAGTTTTTCACATGCCATCAGATGACCAACCCTCCCAGGAGTGTTCTCAGCTCCAGGGAAAACAATATGTAGTAACGGCAGAGTATGAGTCCAGATTTCAATATCTAAGGGAGAAAAAGAAGGACTGTTTGCCCTGGCGTTTTGTCTGCCTTTCCAGAAAGTACTCATCTAAGCAGAAATAGAAAAAAAACCTATACATCTTTGCATCTTTCCAAGTTTAATTCCGCCCCAAGAGCCAGTTATGAAAACACAGCCATACTAAATTCCTTTCGACACCACTAGAGGGAAATCTAACCCACCTGACCAGAACTTGTTTCTTGTTTCTTTAAAAAAAAAAAAAAAATTATAATTACAGAACTAAAATTTTAAGGCTGACACATACTTTGAGACATTATCCTGCTCAATACTTTCTACTCTTGCCCCTGTTTTAAAATTATTTGAATATATGTAGGCAAAGAGACTTAGAAAAGCACAAACCAGCCATCCTAATTGGGCAGGAGTCTTGACAGTTGAGAAATTGTTCTAACAGTCAACGTGAATCCCTTCCAGTTCAGCTTGAGTTTATTTCCTCAAATTACATATTCATTAGTTATGGAGAACAGCTGGTCATCTTTCCCGCCTCACATTATTCCTTAAATTCCTGAAGACCTCCAAGTCACGCCTCTTGTCTAAGCGGAATGAGCCAGCTCCTTAACTTGGTCATAGAGTTTACAGCCCAACTCTTCACCAAGTGTTTCTCTTCTCAACTCTCTCTTCAACACTTTGCCCTCCCCCATAGTTCCAAAGTGCTGCAATACCGACCAAATTCTGAGGAGAAAAATAAAATGAGGTATTTTCTCATGTTTTCCCTCATATATATGGCTATTAATATATCCTTGCTCAGGTTTTCTTTTTAAATAACAACATGTTTTTATTTATTTTTAAAGCTGAATTTGTTTTCATTTTTAACTACATATGGGAAAGTAAGGAGAGGAAATATAATTTTTTTTCAGGGTTTGGGGGGCTATAAACTGTAATCCAAACTTGACCCAAAACCAGGACCGAGGCACAACTTTTAGCTCTTTAAATCATATATACCTAGTATGATCCCCAAATCTTGCTCTCATACACACATGCATGTACACGCATATACATATACAAAAATCTTTATCTTGTCATGAAAGTGAATGGCTAAGTGAATGTGACTTCTGAACTCCATTCTGTTTCTCTTTCACATCATATGTATTATATCCATTTCTACTTTATTCTCCAAGTTTTTGACTACTCACTCTAGATCCCTTATGAACTAGAAAAGATATCCAATATGTATTTAGAACATTATTATTTTCATAATGTTTCTAAATCCTATTCATTGCTAATTCAAAATTAGTACAGAAAACTGGTTGTTTTTAAGACGCTATTCACTTTTACAACTGTTGTTAAAGGAAAAACCTTAAACAAATTAAACTGAAGAGTTTAACTGTTGTTAAAGGAAAAACCTTAAACAAATTAAACTTAAGAGTTTAACTGAGCAAAGGACGATTCTTGAATCAGGCAGCCTTCAGAACCAGATAGGTTCAGAGCAACTTGGAGCTGCCACGACGTCAGATAACATTTATGAACAGGAAAAGAAAAGTGAAGTACAGAAAGCAGAAGTGAGGTCCAGAAACAGCTGGATTGGTTACAGCTCAGTTTTTGCCTTATTTGAACATATTTTGAAAAACTGGCTGCCTGTAATTGGCTGAAACTCAGCCACCGTGATTGGCTGGGACTCAGCTACTTGTCACAAGAGTAGGTTACAGTCTGTTTACACATCCAGTCAGGTCATAGTTCACTATGTATGGAAAAACCTTTAGGCCAAACTTAAATTATGTAAGGAGGCAGCTTTAGGCTAAACTTCTTTTAACAGTGTGGAATAACAAATACATTTGGTGTTTGTCCTCAATTTCTGGCACAGAGCTCCTAAAACCTTTGGAACTTCCTGAATGATAGGAGTCTTTGTTATTATTTCAGCCACAGCAGACTTTATGCTAGTGAGTGACTCTTGGTGGGCCCCAACATAGTTTCAGGTGGAGGGCTGGCTGCCAGAGGAACCAAACAGGTGGTTAGAGGGTTTGAATGTTCAGCCCCACCCCGTGACCTATAGGGAGGGGAGCAGGGCTGGAGACCAAATCCAATCGCCAAGGGCCAATGATTTAATCAACCATAATTACCTAGTGAAAACTCCATAAGAACCCTCCAGCAACAGGGTTTGAAGAGCTTCCAGGCTGGTGAACACATCAAGGTGCTGGAGGCTGTCTTACCCAGAGAGGGCATGGAAGCTCCACACTCCTTCTCCACACCTGGCCCTAAGCATTTCTTCCATTTGGCTGGTTCTGGGTTCTAGCCTTTATAATAAACCAGTAATGCTAAGCGAAGCACTTTTCTGAGGTCAGTGAGTCATTCTAGTGAATTATTAAATCTGAAGGGGGATTGTAGAAAACCCTAAATTTGTAGTTGGCAAGGCAAAAATGTGGGTAGCCTGTGCACCCCATTTGCAGCTGGCATTCCTAGTAGGAGCAATCTTGTGAGACTGAGCCCTTAACTTGTGGGGTCTGGGCTAAATCCAGATAATGTCAGAACTGACTTGAATAGAATTGTTGCACCCAGTTGGTGTCAGGGAATCACAGAATTGATTGATCTGAGGAAAAAACCTCTCAATAACACTGTACTGAGGCTCCAGAGGTAGCCTTGGACTCAAGCACAAATAAAAAGAAATTCTCTTCTGGGCCTTCAACGTTAACATGGACAATGTGGATTTTGTTATAAGAAAGACTTAGTTTAAACCTCCAATCCAGAAATTACCTACTCCATGAATCTGAATTGCTCCCTGACTCAGTCTCCTTTCCTGCAAAAGCAGGATAATTCTGCCATGAGGCCACTGGAACGATGAATAAGATAAAGGATGTATTTAGAATGGAGCCTGCATGTTGTAGGGACCTTAAAAATGGCATTTATTTTATTCAAGACCTCAGTCATAGGAGGAAACCTGATGATAGCACCAACATTCATCCTGAGTACAGAATATTTCAGCTTCCTGTGTGATATAATTGGGCTGAGAGATTCCAAAGTAATTAATGGTCAATATTGCAATAATTTGGCAAAACTGCGTTGGGCATTTACCATGTACCAGGTGCACTGGGGATACAGGGAAATAATCTGACAAAGTCCCAGCCTCCTGGTGCTTCCATTCTACTGGGTGGAGACAGATAATAAAATAAAATAAATATATATATATGATGAGGATAAATGCCATGGAGAAAGCAAAGCAGGGTAGGGAAGTAAGAAGTACCTGCATGTGAGGGCTATTTTATATTAGGTGGCCAGGGACACCCTTACTGAGAAGTAAGGAGACAAGCTATGCAGATGTCAGAAGGAAAAGCATTTCAGGCAGAGGGAACAGCCATCGTAACTAACACGAGGCAGAGCATTCTCGTCATGTTCACCAAACAGCAGTTGGAGTGGAGAAAGAAGCAGGAAAAGAGATAGGAAATGAGGTCAGAGGGAGAAGGGGGCCATTTCCAGTATGTCATTCAAGATCATGGTAAGGGTTTGGGCTCTTCTCTAAATGAGGTGGAGGGGAGGATTCTATCAGAGCTATGAGGTGATCTAACATGTTTTAGGAGCTGCCATTTACTGAGATGGAGAAGAATGAAAGAAGCAGCATGCTGGAGTTTGTTTTGGAGGAGTGCACAGGAGGCTGGTGGGAAATCAGTGTTGCACATGTCAAGTTGGTGATGTCTATAAGACATTCAGGTGGAATCCAATAAGCAACAGAAATAGAAGTCTAGAAGACAGAGATCGATGTGTGGAATGGTATTAAAAACAGGTGCTGCTCATTCTACAGTTTTAAAGAATTCAAGGTCCTGCTGCTAGCACTTCACAGTTCACCTAGCTCTTTGCTATTCAATGGGTGGCTCCTGGACCAGCAGCACAGTATTGCCTGGGAGCTTGTTAGAAATGCAAAATCTCTGGCCCTCCTCATACCTGAGTCAGAATCCACATTTTAACACATTCCCAAGGTGATTGGCCGGTAATTAGTTTGAGATGCACTTGTCTAATTAATATCATCTGGGAAATTTTTTAAAAACTACAGGTCCCACCTCAAAACAATTAAAGTAGAATCTCTGGGACTGGGGCCAAAGCATGGGTACTTTCACCAAGCTGCCTGAGTGGTTCTGATGTGCAGCCTGCCTGGGTTGAGAACCTCTGAGCTGACTCTTCTCATTTCTGTATGTTCCCTCTTTCCTTCCAGGTTTCATTGCTAGTTTTCTTAGAAAGCCATCTCCAAAGAGATGCGGTTCTAAGAGAGGATGCAGGCTGGTAGCTAGAGTAATCATGTCTCCTGGTTTATTGGGGACAATCTAAACATAATTACAATTATTATCTTTCGCTCACAAAAGTACAGATCCCCAACTTTGGCTGGATCGACTTAATGATTTTTCAACCTTATGATGGTGTGAAAGAGATACACATTCAGTAGAAACCATACTGTGAGTCCCCATACACCGATTTTTTCACTTTCAGTACAGTATTCATTTCATGAGATATTCAACACTTTATTATAAAATGGGGTTGTGTTAGATGATCTTCCCCAACCATAGGTTAATGTAAGTGTTCTGAGTTTGTTCAAGGTAGGCTAAGCTAAGCTGTGATGTTCCGCAGTCTAGGTGTATTCAATGCATTTTCAACTTATGATGGGTTTATTGGGGTGTAACCCTGTTGTAAATCTAGGAGCATCTGTATTCTGGTTTAGATGACAAATCATATGTTCTTCCTATGTAAAACAAAATGGCTCTATACTTTATTTCTGGATTACAAAGTCTTATTAAGAACAGGTAGAACAAAATGACAGATGACCTTTGGTTTGACAGGTGAATAAATATGAGGGGCCTGGTTCTTAGGTATTAGTTGTTAAAGCCTTCTAGGTACAGCTTATCAAAAATACATACTTAAAGCCGGATGTGGTGGTTCACACCTGTAATCTCAGCACTTTGGGAGGCCGAGGCGGGTGGATCACTTGAGGTCAGGAGTTTGAGACCAGCCTGGCCAACATGGTGAAACCCTGTCCTTACTAAAAATACAAAATCAGCCAGGGATGGTGGCGGTCACCTGTAATCCCCGCTACTCGGGGGGCTGAGGCAGGAGAATCCCTTGAATCCAAGAGGTGGAGGTTACAGTGAGCTGAGATCATGCCACTGCACTTCAAACTGGGCCACAGAGTGAGACTTCCTCTCAAAAAACAAACAAACAAACAAACAAACAAATACTTAAATTCCTCAATTTTCAGGAAGACTGGGGGAAAATCAGGCCCCTCCCAAGGACTGGGGTGAGATCGGGTGTGACTGTATTCTGCCTTGAAAGTACTAAAGCCAAGGGTTGATTAGCCACTGGCTGATTATCAGTCTGTGATTTTCCTAGCCCTTAACAAAACTTCTCCTTCCTTTTCCTTTTGGATCTTCTATTGTTCCTTAACTACTCCACCCACAGGCTGAAAGGGACAAGGGAAGAAGGTCAACGAGAAGCTAATATAGCAGCCCTGCTAATAAATTGGATGGGAAAGAAAATGGAAACAATTGTACTGTTTCTGGTTACCTGTGATTTTAAACCCTTTTGGCTCATTCCTTTTTCCAAATGATTACCAGCTGGTTTGAGGGCTCATTGAAGGCCTACTGATTGCTGGTAAAATTAAAATAAACTTGTATTTTAAAAAACTAGGTAGTCTTCCAGCAACAAGCCTTTGGAAGCTTTCCTTCCTGATTTACCAAGGACACAGAGTGGGATCAGGGCAAGAACCCGCCCATCTCATCAGGGCCCTCCCCGGCCCGTCCTCTCCTTACGACCAATTCGTAGGCACATATGGATATAATTTTTAAAAAATATTTTTGATGTAGATAAGAAATTGATATTAACTTAAATAGCATAATCACTGTTCTACAAAAGGATGCAAATGGAAAATCTACATGTGAGTATGGTCTAAATGCATATAGATTATATCACAAGTTTTCCTAATTGCATCACTAGGATTGTTATGAGTATGTCTGCAGGGCAATCAGTGTAAATGCTTAAAACATGCTCTGTTCACATGTGTTCAAAATGTCTGGAAAAGAAACTATCCATGGCCAAAGTAAAATAGCCAGATATTAATAAGCCAGTTGAAGGGAACTCTCTGTTCTCTTGCAAAATAATTTAAGTGTAGATGGCTATTGGGTTAGAGTGGGTAAAACATCAAAAACTACCTGTTGAATTGGAACAAGATCAGCAATGGAATCTCTGCAGATTAGAGAAGGTGGAAGGGGTTCTTTTGGTAGCTGAGAAAGCAACACAAGCAGGTCTTTCCAGTCAGGCCCTGATCAGGAATAACACTAGCAGCTTCAGGAGTACATCTTACTTTGATCTCTGTTCAACAGTTAATCAAAGGCTTTTTAGAAGGCAGAAGCAGGTGGTCCTGGAAAGCAACCCTGTAAGGAGCCCCCAAAATGCTCCCACTTAAAGGCTTAGGTAGAGTTCAGCAGTAATTAAGACAGGTTGGCCTGCTGAGAGAATCTTCTTGCTTTCCCCTAGGTGGTTAGATTTCTTTTAAAATCTTACTCTATGTTATATCCTGACTCAAATGTATTATGCAATAGGGCTTAAGTTGGTGAGTCAATGATGTATGGTATTTTAACAAGGAGTTCTATTTTAATGTAAAACTTTTAGCTAGATCATGTGCTACATACTGGGGGGCCCATTGAGCCAGGTCTAGGAAAACTCTTGCTTCTGAGGAGAAGGGAGGGGAAATCAGAAATTCCAACAGCAACGTCAGTGAAGGGATTCGCCAACCCTTCAAAGTGGCAAATTCTTTCCACCAACAGGATGAGAAATGTGCAGTCATGGGGACCAAAACCAGCATGACTTATGTTTCCTTTACTCACATGACCTTCTAAAAGTAGGCTGATGGAGGCTTTCAGCTTCAAAGGAAGCCTTGGGAAAAGAAAAAAAAAAAGCAATGCTTTTGTGGACTGCCTCAGGGAGAGACTCTTGTGTGTATAGGATTGTTGTGACACTTGTCTAATGGCCTGGTCTCAGTCCAGTGCAGAGGGTAAATAAAAATAAGCAAATATCACAGCCACTTGCCCTGTGCAAATAGGGAAAAGAATGTTGAGGAAAAAATAGCCCGGAGTCAGAGTGAGTCAGAGTTGGTGAGGCCAGGAATATCATTCCTCACATACGTAGCTCTGGACTTTTAGGCCCCTGCTTTAATCTCCCTCCCCAACATGAGATGTAGAATAGTGTTTTATTCGGAAAGACAAGGTAAGCCCCAAATTCTTGCATGATTTGGTACTATCTTGGGTGAAATGTACGCACTAACCAATTATTTTGGCAGAGTGTGTCCCATCCCCTGCATGGAAAGGCTATGATCCTGAGAGGAAGAGCTAAGAGCTTCATGCTGGCCACATGCTTTGCCCACTCATGCTCTTGGTAACCCTGAGAATAGCTCTCAGCCTCCTCCAGCCTCTCCTGTCCCATCTAGGATGATTTTACTCCAGACAGATCTTCTGGCTGTAGGGTCAGGTGTAAGGATCTGTAGCACCCATTATTGCCAAGTTCTTTGAGACTCTCCAAAGAAACAGACCATGAAAAAAACAAAACAAAACAAAACAAAACAAAAAAACCCCTAAACTACTGACAAAGAAAGAAAAGCCTGCCAGGTATCTTACTCCATCAGGGCAAATTATAGCTAGAAATTCTGAGCACCTCTAAAATGAGTAGCAGTGAGTATTTCTCTGTTTCTCTACTTTTCCACAAAGGAAGTATGGCAGGTAGAACCAATGTTTTCATGTCAAAAAATCATCTTATCAAGGACCTTGCTTCAAAACCCAGATTGAAGACACCAAGAAGACAGGAGCAGCCAGCTGTACAGCTTGAAGTACCCAACATTAAAGTGGGTCATTTCTGGTATTAATTAATGTTGGCTGGAGCTTTAATGAATGTGGGAGTGGAGAGGCTCATGGTTGTGTTACTTACGATTTTTCTGAGTTCTTAATTAGCCTTATTGTTGAAAACATGAGGAGACTTTGCCAAACACAGTCTGGCTTAGCCTTGTCAATGTGCTTCCTTAACTTAAAAGGCCACCTATATCCTCTCCTCTCAGAGTGGACAATGTAGCAATCTCAGAGACAAAGCCCATCTGTATTGGCACCTCAAGATCATGGTCCAAATGTCTGGAGATTCAAAATTTACATAAGCGTAGTCAAGACTCTGAGAGTTTCACCAGTTTGATTCTAACGCTAAATTTCCTTGTCTATAAAAGGTGCTTTTTCTTTACCCCAATTAACAAACCACTCAACAGTCAAGAGAGGACAGTTGTTTGGGAAATGCTGGTCTAAACGGATTACAAATAGATGTGAGAGAGCAATTTTTCTGTTTCAAACACTGTAATGAACGAATTAAACTTGCTTGGAGTTGCCCTGAGCTTGTCCTCCAGCTGAAATTATCATGTAGCTTTCCAGGAGGTAAAATAGCCCCACTAAAGGCCCATGGAGCTCTCTAAATTTGCCAGGAGCTGCGAGACACACTGCTGGGAGCACAGCTGTTTCTGTACCTGTGGATCCTGGTCATGGCCGCTGGGATCCCTCTCGTAGCTCTCTGCATACAGTCTGAGGGTGGCCCGCACACCACTGGAGGAACTGAGCCGGAAGATGAGCCGTGATGCATCCGAGAAAATGATCCTTAGGCCCTGAGACCAAGAATATCCAGAATGGAGCAGTGAGCAAATGAATACACAAGTAATAATCATTAATACCTGCCATAGAAATCAGCATGTTTTTATACCTCAACACAATCAGAATCAAGACCATTTATATTGGCTCTGGATACAGGGCATGTAATGAATGTGATGAACCTACTTAGAGTTACCCATTTGTCTCTTTATTCTATTTCCGTTGCTTTGTGGTTAATGTGGGGAAAGAGGAGCAAAGCTGTGAACAGATACTCAAGTTCTCTTGGGCTAGTGATATGGGAATCAGAAAGAAGTGGAAGTCACAAGGATGAAATGATATTCAATAAATATTCCTAGGGCCAAAGTTTGTCCCTTGTAAATCTGTGGATTAAGTGAAAGTAGGCAATTTGTCTATTACAGTAAGACGGATTGCCCACATTAAGGTTACCCCAGCATGAGGTTAGGCTGCAGGTTCCTCTGCTGGCAAGGGAACGCTCCAGTGAAGTGCCCAGGGCTGGAGCCTCAGCTAGGCTCTGGGGGTAGCCAAGTACACTGCCATCCTCTTGGCTCTGTCTTTTCTTCTGTCAATCGAGAAAAATGACAAGTCTCAATTATTTTAGGAGGTTTATTTGCCAAAGTTAAGGACGCACACCTAGGAGACAGGTCTATGCCTTTCTCCAAAGATGATTTTGAAGGCCCAAATTTAAAGGGGAAAGGGCAGGATATTGAGAAGTACACAATTTTCATGTAAGAGGTGGGTAGGGAAAAATAGTCCTTCATGCCTTTGTCTGGCTCAGTGAATCTGCATTTTTTTTTAACATAAGATGACACAGACAAATGAGGCAGAGGAAAATTGCAGGGAATCTGCATTTTATATAAGATAACAGACAAAACTGGGCCAGGGGAACAATCAGATATGCATTTGTGTCTGGTGGGCCAGGGGTGACTGCATCTATAAACTATCAATTTATATTGCCATGGTGAAATTTTAATAGAAACACCTTTAGAGTAAAGATCTAGCAGCTCACTGGGAATTCCCTTGTGGGCAAAATATGGGGGAGGCATGTAGCTTTTCATCTTGTAGTCATCTTATTTAGGAACCAAAAGGGGGAGGCATGTTTGCATGACCCAGTTCCCAGCTTGAATTTTCCCTGTGGCTTAATGAGTTTGGGGGTCCCAAGATTGAATTTCCTTTCACACTTCTTACCTGACTTCTTTTTTGGCCTGACCACCAGAGTGGGGTGGGGCCAGAGCTGTGGCCACATCTACTAGTGCTGCCTAGGATTAATTCCTCATTGGCTCAGCACATCTCCATTCGCTATGTATCTCTTCTCAGTAGAGGCAGGGATATTGTAAAATTATGACCATAAGATGATACTGTGACTTCTGTTGAAGGAAATGTGTTCTCCTAAGACAACTGATAAGGTAACTCTTGTAAATAAGCATATTGGCAGGGGCCAGGGGAAGGAAGAGGAGGCAACAAAATAATATATCTGGTGATTTGTTATTTTGGAAAACTTCTATGTCTCAGGAGACATTGATATCAGGCATTCTCCCAAAGCAATTTATCCTTGAAATTTCTCTGGCCTCAAGTCCTGTTTAAGAATAAGCCATTAGTAAAAATATATATACCTGCTGCATATGTGACTGCAATTATTTACCCCCACCCCCATCTGGTGATATCTGCTGGGAGACACTATGGTTCCATCTGAGTGTCTTTCTGCTTTTTTCAAGTTGTGTAGGCTTTTTTGTTTCAATCCCCAAATAAATAGCTTTAGTTTCTTTTGGAGTGGTTCAATGTCTGCCACAATTTGTGTAACCAAAGGGAGCTATCTCCCCTACTGGCAACCAATCACTCTGTAATACTGGCTTTGCAGACAGGATGATGTTATCCAGGTTTATTCACTGGGCAAACATTTTAGAGTGGCCCTTATGGATTAGGCACTGTGCTAAATCCTGGGTATATGAATATAAAGACACAATAATTGTCCTCCTTAAGCCTGGAGTAATTTTTTACAATGAACAGAAACTGTCTTCTTAACCACCTTATGCTGCTGGAGAAGTGAATAGTTACAAAATTCCAAATGGAGCAAGTGAAGCAATTACTGACTGTCTACAAATCACTGTATTTCAAATTACGTTCAAACCTACAATAAATCCCCAAAGGACTCACAATTATATTGATATTCACAGCCTTGTTTTTACAAACTCTTTTGAAGCTGTTACATATGTTTAAGCCTACATTCCCATTGTCACTACACATGGGGCGCATGAGCACGTGACTCTGCTCAGAACTATGGCTTACCCATAAATTGGTTAAAGCAATATCTAAGGATGAGGTCCTAACCCACCTGTTGCAGATTCCAAGTTACTTGGGATTACCTCTTCTGATGAGCCCCCAGACTCAACCCTTTAAAGTACCTCCCATTAAACAATTAACGTCTCAGATTCATTTTTGGGCAGTGAGGGGAAATTTAAGAATTCAGGTCATAACAAACTATAAACATGTGTTATCTGCTCATAACTAAGCCTTTTAAAAATGAAATAATGTTATTGTTTTCCCCCGAGGTTAATTATAATGTCTTTGACTGTACTACATGCTGCATGCCTAGAAGATTGTTAGGCTATGTCTGGTAGCCTGGAATAGATTTCTCACTTGGAAAGATGATAAAGATGTGAATAGCATGCATCAGCCTACTGGAAATGGTCCAGCATCTTCCCTCTTTCCTAGGAAACTAACCATGAGATCTTAACTGAGAATCCATGTTGCTTTTCAAGACCATTCCAGGTGAGGAACATCATTAATTCTCCTTCTCCACATGGAATGTAAGGGTTTCTTTAGAGCCAGCCTAGTTCTGTGCTGCAACAATCCCAGCACCATGTCTGCTGAGGGCCCCTTTTATGTGTGAATAGCTGTATTGGATTGCTTTGGGATCTGCATGTTCTTTCAACGAACTTAATGAATTTGCAACCCAGACATGAGCCATGTTCTTTCCATCATGTGTCATCGCCCAATAGCATTTAAACTATGAAGCCAAAGTTACCACTGACCAAGATTTGCAAAGTTTCCAATTGTTCCTGAATTTCAATGAAAGAATACCAATACTCGCATTTATTTTTTAGGTTATACTAGGGGTTGGCACTATGTAGCCTGTAGGTAAGAAGTTGACCTGCCACCTACTTTTATGAAACAAGTTGTATTGGGGCACAGTCGTGTCCATTCATTTATATCTTGTCTATGGCTGCTTTTGTGCTGCAGTGGCAGAGATGAATAGTTGTGGCAGAGACCATCTAGCCCCCAAGGTATAAAATATTTACTACCTAGCCCTTTACAGAAAATGTTTGCTGACCCCTGGTATAAGGCATTACATTATTCACAACATAGAATACTTGCCTTTTATCCCTACAGCATAAGATAGAAAATATAACCATTTGAATTGTCAAAATCTCAGTAGAGAGAAATTATGTTTATGAAGATTGTTATAAGGATATAAAATCCCTCCATTCCCTGGTGTTCCAGCTTCTAGTCATAGGTTCATCTGAACCTGTACTTGGCTCAAATCAACTTACCTCTCACCACCTACTCCTAACATAAATGAATTTATTAAATTGCACTTTAGTTTTATGTTCTCACTTTTACTGCAGGATGCTACAAGCTATGTCTTATAAAATCCACTTTTGTAGTCACTAGTAGAAATATTGTTAGAGGCTGTATGAAGCTCTGCCTGAGACATTCCTTCAAGAGCCAAGTATTAGGAAAGCCTTTCCTTCCCTAAGGAACTTGTATTCTTTTTCTTTCTGACAATAAGAACTTTGTAACTAACCACATTTCCCTTTTCGATATGGCTGCCAGGATACTTAATGCCAAATTTGAGGTTCAGCCCAAGTGGATCCTTATGACTTGCATGACTATAAATTTTTCTTCTTCTGTTCTTGACTCTACTCTTACTTATATATTCCCTAGTCTTGATTTATGTTTCTTATTTATATTCTAACAACTTCATTATGTGTGTTTTTGCCGCCACAAGTCTTGAAGAAACAAGGCTCAGTGAAAATGAATAAAACAAGTTTCCACCGCAGTGTTAACCTTAAAATTTTGGACTTGCTGAGTTATGACTTTGGGTTCTTCATTAGCTAACAAGCTCTGGGAGGACAGAGCCTTATATACCTCGTTCATCATCATTTTATCCACATAGCCTAGGACAATGCCTGGCACACCGTAGACCTTCCATAAACACTTGTTGAATGAATGTCACTGCATGTTCGACAACTAAAGTGAGCACCACTGCAGTCCCCCTGAGGCAGTCTCAGAGAGCCTGCCTTCGCATTTAGCAAGGATCCACAGGCTACATGAAAACACATGCACGTTCTTCATGGTGAACTAGAGCTGATGTATCTACCTTGAAGAGTGGTTGCAAAAAATAAACTAATAAATAGAAAGTGCCTGGCATAGCATCATCATGGCAGGGCTTGACTGTTTATTCCTCCACCGTTTCTTAAGATGTCTTAAGACAAGGGCCAGTTTTGGCTAAAAACAATGGAGTTGAACCATGGTGGGTTCTTGTCCCCAGATGTATGACCTTAGGCAAACCATTAGCTCATTAATTGCAAAATGCTACATATTGGAATCAGTGGGAGGTCTTTAAAAAATGGTGGTGCCTGGCTCCCACCCCAAACATTGTGATTTAATTCTTTTGGGGTGTTACTTGGGAATTAGGATTTTAAAAGCTCTTTGGGTGATTCTAATGTGCAGTAACTAATTGCAATAACCTATTTTTTCTGGGTCACTTGCCTCATCTATCAAGTGACTGGACTGTGCTACATGTCCGTTATAAGGAAGGTCCCCCTTTAGGATTTAAGGTTTCATACACAGGCTCTCACTGGGCTGGGATCGTAAGAGGGCTGTTAACACAGTGAGGCTAATAAAACAACTTCATGCCACTGAGTCCTGAAAGCTTCCCCCTGGGGCCTTGTCAGCAGCAGAACCACCTCTTGAACCATCTGACATTATTTTTTTTTAGCACAATCTTCGAAGGAATTCCTGGAGCAACTGTGAAAGAATTCATGATATCTCCCTAGCCACAGCAGCTAGAGTAGCCGGAATATCCAGGATGACACATAGCCACACACTCAAAAAAGGGAAAAATACGCTCTCCTTTATTAGAAGACAATGTTAATTATGTGGTGGGGAGGAGGGTGGGTATCAAAAGAGCACTTCAGTTCCAGCTTAGTGTTTTCCTTACTTTTCAGTGCCTGTGGTTGTGAGCTTTAATGATGACAGTCGAGTTCTGCTCACCTTAGCTTTGTCCCAGTGAAGAATGATTGATAAAGGATTTCATATCCCTTGTCCATATGCAGCTATCTCCACACAAAAATCCTTCAGTGTGCTTCCAGTTATCACTGTAGCATCTCTTTTTCTCCCTGGATTTGCCCCCTCTTTGATTTACTGTTTATGAAGAGTCAGTTTGGAAATGATACAAGAATAGCAACTGGATAAACTCAGGCTAGAATGCTGGCTTGGTCACTTTTTTAGCTGGTGGTCTTGAGTCACTTAAGCTCTCTAAGCCTTAGTTTCCTAAAAAGCAGTTGAAAAATAATACAGCCTAGCTTATTGGGTTGTTGTGAGTGTCAGATCTTAACATCCTGAAGGAAGGATCTTAGAGTCATTCTTGCCAATCTCTCTTTTTATTGAAAAGAAAGAAGTTAAAACACTTGCTCAAGGTAACGTATTTAGTAAATGGAGGAGCTTCATTTACTTCCATTTAGGTCTTCTGACTCTAGGCTTACAATCTGAAGTTGAACCATATGCAACTACTGATATTCACACATTGCTTCTCATGCGAAATATCTGAACAATATCTTATGTTTTGTATTTTTCCCAAAGCTGACACAGAGCCTTATGTAGAGTAGGTATCTGATAAATGTTTGATAAATAAATGTTAGGGTTTTTACTATTTTTTTAATTTTAAAAATAAACCCTTGTGTAAATCAATACAGGGAAATCTGTAAGTTGCTAAATACACACAGAACTGCCAGATATTAGTTTGGAGACTGTAGGACATGTTGCAGCCAGGCAGGGAAGGGTGAACTGTACATTACCAACAGTTATTTGGCAGCATTGGACCTAGTCAAATACTGACTTAGGATGAATTCCAGGGGAAAACAGCATATGGCCCTGCAATCTGGTACAGTGTCGCATATATAGTCAGTTGGCCACAGCAGGCATGTGAACCTGGAGACAGGACAGCCTTGGAAGAGAGAGACTCTGCGAGCCTAACTCAGATCTTATCTCCCACAGGAAATCACAACGATTTATCTGGAAAGCGTCAAGGTGAAGATACTGCTTCATAACATCTGAACCATATTTTGTAGAAGTGGGCATGCAGCCTAGAAAGCAGGAGATTTGGATTGAACAGACGTATCTTTCCACACACACTAAAAAAACCCACCTAGAATTACCCATTTTTCTTTGTTTAATAATTCATAGAGTTAGCTGTGAGCATGAGTTCAAAAGTGGTTGAGCAAGGCAGCAGTTACTCCATATGGTGCTTTTGTGTGAGTTAAAAACAGGTGCCCCCCTCTACCCCCAGCATGGATAAATTGCAGAAAACCATCCTTCCTTCAGCTGGCTTGGACTTCAGCTTCTCCTTCCCCATTAGGCTGGGTACCATTGTGCAGTGTGCTGACTGCACAGCCATACTCAGCTGCCCTGCTCTTGGGAGCAGTTCTCACCCAGCCCCTTTTAAAAACCAACCAGCCTTCTTGGGGGCTAACAATTGCAAAGAACTATCTGGGGAAATCAAGGTCAAGTGACTCCTTACACGCTCTTTTAAAGCACTCACCTAGAAAAGCCATGCTAGGTGATGAGAGGGCTGCTGGAGGGCGAAGACTTGAAAGCTATTCCTCATCCAAATTCCAACTCTCAAAACTGGAACAACGGAACAAAATCATGCACCTTCTACTTCCCCATTTCTTTGGCCAATGACTGCTGATCCCTGTTCACACAATATCCACCCGAGTTCTGGGATATTTTGGATTCAGGCACACTTTACCCAGACAACGGCATAGATTCCTCCCTTAGTTCCTGTGATCGTTTGCAGCTTTTCTCTTTTATATTTATATTTCCTGGTGAAGCTCACCCACCCGACAACACAGAGACATTAGTATTCCAATAGAAAGTAACTGTGTTGTCATTCGATAATGCTTACACGCTTGCTACACATTTTAGGACAATTTTACTACTGACACTTTAGACAATAGTTCTAAAGCAATCAACTTATGCCAGGAGAAGGTAATTCTTTATAACAATACTCCAGTTAACCAGAAACAGGGAGATGAGAACTTCCCGACTAACCAGAAACAGGGTCTCCCTCATTCTATTTTCTTTCTCGCTTTTTTAAAAATTTGAGATGAGGTCTCGCTGTGTTGCCCAGGGTGATCTTGGACTCCTGGACTCAAGCAATCCTCCTGTCTCAGCCTCCCAAGTAGCTGGGACTACAGGCATAAGCCATTGCACCCAGCTTCCCATTTTATTTTCAAATCAGCTGACAGGTCATTATAAAGTACTGAATATGCGTTTGGCCTTCAGAGGACAAATAGGAAAATCACAGGAAAAGTGGCTAGTAGAAATTATTTTTTTAAACCTTTGGTTTTCAAAATGTCCTAGCACAAGCCATAGTGCAATACAGAGCCCGACTGTCTTTATTTTCCCCAACTACAGTGTTGTAGAGTGAGCACTGAAGTTGAGAATCCTAATCACAGTTATTGTAGCATCCCATTGAGAATGCCTATAGGAAACCTTAGCTCTTTATCTGGAGAGCTAAACAACTGTATAACAACCACATTGGACTGAAGAAAAGCAAAGAGTCTGATAAAATGGTTTCACCTGGGCTGCCTTCTACCCATTCTTCAGAGTACAACTTAGATATCACCTCTCTATGGAGAACTTTCTAGAGCCCTAGTCTAGTTTCCCCCACTATGCACACCAAATAAGTTCTTCCTCTGTAATACCGTTCAACAAACTCTACAGTAATTGAAGTTTAATATCAATTTATCTTCCCTGCTAGATTTTAAGCAGCAGACAGGAATCTCAACTGTCCTGAATACTGTTGTATCCTCGGTGCCAATGAGCTGACTGGCGTCTAGTAGGTGTTTGGTAAATACTCACTGAATAGATGAAGATGTAAATGAATCAGCCTCTAACAACCTTCACCATATTAGACTAAGTTAGGAAAGGAATATATGTTTATTGCAGAGATTCTTTTCAACATCACAATTTTCAAAGAAAAAGGTTTTTTTTAAACCCACATCGAATCACAATAAACTAAATGTGATAATAGCCCATTCACTTAAACAGTTCTGTGACTCAGTGTAGAAGTGCTATTTGTGGGTATGCTAACTTTCAGATTTAACTAAATTCTATAGGTGGGTTAATCAGTGTGACTAAAATGATTTCTGAGGCTCTACTTCCAGATGCGCAAACCACACTCCAGCAAATGGCACTCCAGCAAAAGGGACAAGGATAAATTGTTACAATTATAGTCTCTCAATTAGTTCATTGATTAGAATGTGATCAAAGTTGAAGTTGAGATCAGGCGCAGTGGCTCACGCCTGTAATCCCAGCACTTTAGGAGCCCGAGGCAAGCAGATCACCTGAGGTCAGGAGTTTGAGACTAGCCTGACCAACATGGTGAAACCCTGTCTTTACTAAAAATACAAAAATTAGCCGGGTATGGTGGCGCATGCCTGTAATCCCAGCTACTCGGGGGGCTGAGGCAGGAGAATCTCTTGAACCCAGGAGGTGGAGGTTGCAGTGTTGCAGTGAGCCAAGATCATGCCACTGCCCTCCAGCCTGGTGACAGAGCGAGACTCCATCTCAAAAAACAAAAAACAAAACAACAACAAAAAACAAAAACAAAAAGTTGAAGCTGAAATTTGACTAGCTAACTCTGAAGAGAGAAGAACTCAATCTTAAAGCTTCAGATTCTCCAGTTGATATGATTCAGTTGCTTTTATACAGTGCTGGGGACAACACCTTAGTGAGCTGCTTCATATTTGCTGACCAGGGGTTTGTTGCATCAAGGTACATATTAAAACACCACATGCTGGAAATAAAATGTGACTTTGAGATTGCCAATTTACTATTTCTAAACACTGAAATTAAAAAGAGCAGACACCTTCTTGCAAATTAAAATAACAACTCTAAACGAAAACTGACTTCAAAATCAGTCTTCAAAGTGTGCTTTTTCTCTGAACTAAATTCAAACGGTTCTTTTTTTCCAGGTTAAGGACAACATCAAAATGTTTCCACATAGCCTGCTTAACTTGAAGAGGTATTAATCAGCTCAGAGTTAGCCTGACATAATCAAATTGGATTTGGTTTTCCACATCACCTAACTGGTATGCATTTATTTACATCAGCTTTTTAACCATCAGCTGAACTGTGACTTGCAAATGACTTCAGCACTGGAAGAGTTTCATGATTTCTGAGCTTGTTAGAAATATAGGAGTTGGTTTGGGAGGCCGAGGTGGGCGGATCACTTGAGGTCAGGAGTTTGAGATCAGACTGGCCAACATGGTGAAACCCTGTCTCTACTAAAGGTATAAAAAAATTAGCTGGGCGTGGTGGTGCACGCCTGTAGCCCCAGCTACTCAGGAGGCTGAGGCACAAGAATCGCTTGAACCCGGGAGCAGAGGTCGCAGTGAGCCAAGATCACACCACTGCACTCCAGCCTGGACGACAGAGCCAGACTCTGTCTAAAAAAAAAAAAGAAAAGAAAAAGAAAAAAGAAAACAACAACAACAACATAGGATTAGGATGAGTCATAAAAAGAGACTCAGTTGCTTAAATTTTGCTCCTGAAGTGTCAAGGTTTCTCATTTCAAATCAGTTTTCAAAATATAGGTCATGGTTCTGGACTGATACCCACCATAGTGGAAATATGCTGTCTCTCAGTGTGGAGCCATTTCTGTCACACTGTCCTTCACTCACAATACCAGGATTGGAGTATTCCTTCTATCAGACATGGGGGAGGCTCACAACTGTGGCACTGAGTGGAGATTCCAGGACTTAGGCCACATGTTAGAGATGGAGAAAAGATCATAGTAAGAGACAATCTTGATAATATTCTTTAGGGTATTGATGGTGAAGGGAAGAAATAGATCACCTAGCATGATGGATGGAAACCCTCGATGTTTGCACAATGAAGTCACCCCTGAAGAAAGAGTGGCTCACCCTGCAACCCACATGAATCACACAACTCCTCTCTGTCCTATCTCTTTAGAAGGTATAAACTGGGAACTCCTTTAACTACTTAGCCATTTGATCAAAGTGCTCCCCTATTCTCATTGTAGCTATAGGCTTACTTTTTTCCACTTATACTTGAAGAAAATAGCATCAGTCAGTCATTCATGTGACTAGATTTCACTTGAAAATAGTGACATATCCTCATGAAGATAGAAGGAAGAACTGCAGTTGTTGAACCATGCCTCATGAAAATGCTTTCTAAATCAAACAGAGTCTCTCTTGGGCCCTGTATAGTGGAAAGCACACATCAACTTTTCTCTTGGCATCCAAGGTCACACATGCATTAGACACTTGGAGGCAGCCATAGTAAATCCCATGAAACCAAACATGCCACATTGAGGCCAGGGAGGTCCCTGGGAAATCATGTCAGGGGTTGAGAACTTCAGGGTTTCCTTCTTGCTCCTTGAATGGTCCCATAAAGCCAGGCAGGATAGACTTCACTGAACGTTTCCACAGCAGCAGGGTTGGCAGTAGTGGGGTGGTTATCACCAGAACAGGATTTTAATTTCATTTTGGATGGAGAAGCATTTCTACTTTATCTCTGGAGATGTATGTGAAACAGGATTTTTTTCCATGGTTTATTTCCTGACTCTGACCTCAGGTCAAGGACATAAAGGAGACCAAGCTGCCTTAAAAAACCTTTCGCTTTCTAAAGCAGAGTGTGTGTGCTGGGGGATGGGAGAGGGGGAGAAATGTGAGTTTGAATCAATTCCCAGATGACTTAGAAACTGAAGGGGCCTTCTCAAATCTTTATGTGACACTGCAAAATTGTGTGTTTTTTTTCCTGCTTTTCTTATCATATCTGGTTCATTCAATGCTACAGTCTTTCCCAAGGATGCTTTTTTTTAAACCTAAATAATTTTATTTAACCAATTGTTATCATTTGTTATGTGCCAGGATTTTATAAGTGTCATCTCACTTAATTCTCCCAAACGCTTATATGAGACAGCCACAGTTATTATTCCTATTTCACAGATTTTAAAAATGCAGGTGTAGGGGGGTTGAATAGCTTGCCTAAGATAACCCAGCAAGGAGGTGGCAGAGTTGAGGCTCAAACCCAAAACTTTCTGACTTCAAGCCTGCACACCCAACCACTGCTCACACGATTTACAGTGGCACCAAGGTTGCCTTGGGTGCTCTGGAGCAGAAAGCTGCTCTTGAAGAGAATTTCTGGATAAAACAGGAACAGCACAAATTTTAACAATTCATTGTTGAAAATTATTTCTGCTATCTACTTTTTTTTAAGTAAGTAGAATTTAACCCAAACAAGAGACAACTGGGAATCTCCCACTACCTTGGGATCATCAATCTGAGCCTCAAATTTTACTGCAAAGTACTTTTAAAATAGAATAAATAGAAGAGTTGGGTGAGCATTTTCTAACCCTAGGGTACACTGATTATTACTTTTAAAAATATACACCTGATTTGTGTATGTGTGTGTGTGTGTGTGTGTATGTGTGTGTGACACAGAGAGAGAGAGAGAGAATAGTTGTATCCTTTTCTTGAACTGATATTCAATCAAATTAAGGATTCTGGTCAAGGGGAGGGAACTGATATTTCTTGAGCATCAATTAGGTACTTGCCACTGTACCTGAGGCTTCACATGACTTTCTCTTCAAACTTTCCCCATGATGCATGTGTGATAATTATCACTAGCTCCTCCCCTCAAGATGAGGTTCAAAGAAGTTAAATAATATGCCTAAAATCACAAATCTAGGCAGTGACAAAGCCAGCTTTCAATCCTGTGTCTATCTGACTCCAACACAAGAGAATACTGAAGAGAACCACAACAACCTGCCTCCTGTAGGAAGCAGACACTTGGCAGTATTATGTCTCCTCTGAACTTTGCTAACAGAGAGATATAGTTCTGTTTCTCCTTATAGAAATCAAATCTCCTTCTATCTTAATTTAAAAATAATCCATAATATAGTAGGTTGTTTTAAAATAACAGTATTTTTAAATCACAAAGACATAATAACAAGGGTTAGCAAAGGTGTGGAGAAACTGGAACCCTCATATACTGTTGGCAGGAATGTCAAGTGGTGCAATTGCTTACAAAGACCATATGGCAGTTCCTTTAAGGGTTAAACATAGAGATACCATTTGACCCAGCAATTCCACTCCTAAGTATGTACCCAGGAGAATTGAAAACCTATCTCTGCACAAAAACTTGTAGATGGATGTCCACAGCAGCATTATAGTCAAAAAGTGGAAATACCTCACACGTCCAACAGCAAATGGATGGATAAACAAACTGTGGTACATCCACGTGATAGAATATTACTTGGTAATAAAAGGAATAAGTACTGATATATGGTACAAAGTGGATGAACCCTGAAAATATTACAATAAGTGAAAGAAGCTAGTCATAAAGGACCATGTATTATATGATTCCATTTATATAAAATGTCCCAAATAGGCGAATCCATACAGACAGAAAGATCAGGGGTTGCCAGGGGCTGGGGGTTGGAGGGATGTTGGAAGGAAGATGACAGCTAAAGAGCACAACATTTCTTTTCTGGGGCGATGAAAGTGTTCTGAATTGGTTGTGGTGATAACTGCACAATTCTGTAAATATACTAGAAACTGTTGAAGTGTGCCCTTTAAATGAGAGAACCATCTGGTATATGAATTATATATCAATAAAGATACTATATATTTATATTTTAAAACTGTACCATGAAAAAAAAACAAATTATGCATTTGGTAGGCTCTCAATAAATATCCACTGAATGAATGCACCAAGGTACTTAATGGTTATTTTAGAATACTAGTTTATTTAAATTCAAATATGTCTTTCAGATGTCTATAGTTTGAAAAGTATGCTTATTTTGCACTATGTTACCTAAAGTGTACCCCAGACTCAACTATCCCTGGGGCTGAATGCTGATGCATGTTGACATCCTGAGAGGGTCTCAACAACACTGCTATGCAGGGATTCCACCTCTACCCAACAGGACCAACGGTAGCAAAGGAACCATCTGTAACTTGCCAACAATGGGAATGCTGCTAAGTATTAAATAACTGGTCTCTCATCACCCCCCTTGAGCTAAACCCAGACCTGCAAAGAAGCTCTAGTGTGTCTCAGGACCACCAGCCAATGAAGATATCACCTGGGTCCTGGAATCTGGGAAAATGAACAAAAAACTTCCTTCTTTCTTTACCAGAAAAATTCCCAAGAGCAGATCCTGGCAGCATGTATCCATTTATAGCTACATTTGAGCTCAGACAGAAGAGTGTAGAAGAGGTTGGGGGAAATCAATACTGTATTAGTCCATTTTCATACTGCTATGAAGAATTACCAAAGACTGGGTAATTTATAGCGGAAAAGAGGTTTAATGGACTCACAATAATGGTGGAAGGCGAGGGAGGAGCAAAGACATGTCTTACATGGCAGCAGGCAAGAAAGCATGTGCAGCGGAAGTGCCCTTTATAAAAACATCAGATCTCATGAGACTTATTCGCTACCACAAGACTGCACAGGAAAAACCCACCCCCATGATTCAATTACATCCCACCTGGTCTCTCCCATGACACGTGGGGATTATGGGAGCTACAGTTCAAGATGAGATTTGGGTGGGGACACAGCCAAACCCTATCAAACACATTCCAGTGTAAAAATGAAAACCAACAGTCAGAGTTATGGAGGGGGAGGGGAAATGAAATAAATAGATGAACTTGAGATCCAGTTGCAGAATTGGCCTGATGTGAACAGTTAAAGAAAATCTAAGGAAAAGGTATCCAAGCACTGAGTACACTGAGGAAGATATAAGGTAGAGGAATACTGCATTAACAGCAAAACAAATAAGCTCAACAGACAAGCTTCTTGCAATTATATAAAATCCATAACTGAGCGCGGATCAGACCATTCCCTTGAAGGAGTGGTTTCCGAGCCTTCCTTGTTGGTGAGCAAAAATATCCCAAGGATACTTTAAAAGGCACATTATTTTATATCTCTTGAATTCTACATCAAAATGAGACTTGGATCTAAGAAAAGTTTGTAAAATGGAAGTGGGAATGTGGTCCAAAACTGGAAAAGACCTATCCAGGGCACGGGGGCTCAAAGATGCCAGCTGAGCTCCTGACTTCACATTTCCAAGGACTGACTCACTGAGGCCCCAAGGACAGGGATCTTTAGTTCTTGGTAACTTTTCTGAATCTGTCACCAATAATGGCCACCACATATGAACACCTGCAGGCTACAAACATTTCAGAAGGAAATGTTGGGTCTGTATTTATTTGACATATTCGTCTATCCATTACCAAGTGGGACAAATACTGGACATAGAGTACCCATGTTCTTTTGTGTTTTTTTGTTTTTTGTTTGTTTGTTTGTTTGTTGTGTGTGTGTGTGTGTGTGTGTGTGTGTGTGTGTGTGTGTGTGTGTTTGAGACATGGTCTCACCCTGTCTCCCATGCTGAAGTGCAATGGTGTGATCATGAGTCACTGCAGACTTGACCTCTTGGGCTCAAGTGATCCTCCCACCTTAGCCTCCTAAGTGGCTGGGACTACAATTGTGTGCCACCATGCCCAGCTATTTTTTTTTTTTTGGTAGAGATGGGGGTCTCACTTTGTTGCCCATGCTGGTTTTGAACTCCTGAGCTCAAAAGTGATCCTCCCACCTTGGCCTCCCAAAATGCTGGGATAACAAGTATGAGCCACTGTGCCTGGCCACAGAAAGCCCATGTTCTAATCTACCCTGTGCACTAACTTGTTAGGTGTCCTTCATCAAGGGCTTTCCTCTTTCCTGGCTGCACAGTTCTCATCTATAAAATGAGGTCACCTTAGATCATCCCTAAGGACCTCTCCAGTTCTAGGACATTTTGGCCACTGGTTCTGCCTGATAACCCATCTTAGTGATTTCCTAGCAAGTACCTGTTTCTTGGTCACAGTGCCATCCACAGGGTCCACGTATTCAAAGCTATCCGTCTTCGCCACACTGTAGACATGGCTCCCCACAGCAAACTGCTGGCCAATGAAGGATTTGTCTGTGACCAGGGCCTCCAGGTCCCTCATGATATAATATGTCGTCCTGGGATCCAACCCCTCATAGTCAAACCTGGTGAGGACACAGGAGGAACAGAAACCTAATCAGAGAACCAGCAACTGGGTGGCCCACTTACAGTTATCTAATCATTGGTTCTGTTTCCAGGGAAGGACAGCACAGAAATGCACCTTCAACTCATCTCCCCTCTTCCATCTGACCCTTACAGTCCATTCCCCATACAGCGGCCAGAGTAATCTTGTAAAAATCAAATCATGCCACTTTCTTTCTATTAAATCCCTCTATAAATTCCCATCACATTGAGAACAAAACTCAACACTTTAACCTTGGTCTATCAGGCACTGTGGGATCTGCCCTTGCCCACCTCTTTGACTCGACTTTTGTTCTGTCTTTTTATCATTGTTCACTGGCTCCAGCCACACTGGTCTCTTCTCCAGTGCACATTGACATTGCACCCTTTCCTGCCTCTGGGCCCTTGTGCTTGCTGTGTGTTCCCTTTACCTTGTACATTCTTCTGCCAGCTCTTCAAATACCAGGCTCATTCTTTCCTTCCATTTTCAAACCCACTGTCACCATTAGAATGTGACCTTCTCTGACCATCTATCTAAGGCAGCTTCCCCACTCGTCTTCTTCTCTCATCACTCTTCATATTTTCTTTTGGTAGTTATCCCAAACTGTATGTATCTTGTTTGTATATTTGTTTACCTATTCATTGTCTGTCTTTGGCCACCAGAACGTGAGCTCCAGGAGCTGTCTTGTTCTCTGCTATTTCTAGTACATAGTAAGTTCTATGTAAGTAGAATGGAATGAAAAATGGGAGAAAGGAAAGGAAGGAAGGAAAGAGAGAAAAATCAAGGAAGGTAAAAAGAAAGGGAGAAGAGGAACTGAGCACACTATAGAACTCTTGGAAACTTGGAAGAAATATCACAATTGTTCCATTCAAAAAAGTCCTCCTAGCCAAGTGTATTAAATGTAACAATGGGGCTGGAAGTCAATTAGAAAAAATAAAATAAAAGACCAAAAATAATACCAATTGCATTTGTCATTGTGGGGTTTAAAATATGATGATGTATACCAAGAGTTGGCACAGTGCCAGGCACTTGTGCTTAAAAACAGCTAACAACTTTTATTTGCCATCACCACCATAAATAAACTATATTTTACAATGTCAGATGGTCTTGGCTGAGACCTAATGGCACACCTAGGACTGTCTGTTTAAGAAGGAAGCCATAGGAGGGGCAGCTGCACCCAAGTCACTTGGAGGATCTTACATTTGGGCTTCCTGTAGCATAGAGAAAGGATGTGAGTTCTCAGAGTGAACTGGAAGAAGGAAGCTCTGAATAGTTGTTACTACTTTTTTCCACTTAAGATCTTTAAGACATCCAGTAAACATCAGCATGTTAGCCAAGATGCAAAATATGGAATAATACCATGTCTAGCAATGTGTCCCCTGCATCTACATCCCTTTCTTTTATTCTCTTCCTCCTACACAAGGTGTTTTTTTCTCAGCCTCAGAGGGAAAAAAAAGGAACTCCCTCAGAACATTCTTTTTCAGCAGGGCATATATTCTGAGACTGCAGTCACTTTAAAGGTAGACATTTGGAGAAGGTAGAGACTCAACCAAGGAGAAAGGGGCAGGAAGACAGGAGAAGAGAGTCTAGCAGGAGACAGAGAGGCATTGAAAGAGATTCAGGAGTTGAAAAAAATCCACTAATATGATAGATCACGTTCAGTCTAGGGTTGAGAATCATCAGATCTGTTTGCCCAAACGTTCACCTTCATATACAAGCAGGATCTAGCACTGCCTTCCACCCCCAAATCCCCGTCTGATCACCACCAATAACAACACACTTTCAAGGAAGAAATCTTTAAATGGAAGATTCCTTCTGGGGTCTACTCATACAAGAAAAATAATCTGGAAGATTTTCTCAGATATTCAGGCTCAGTATTAGTTAAAGTGAAATTGTTTTATTATTTTCAGCCTGCCAAGAAAATTGTCAAGCTAGGAATAATTACATTTCACAAGCACCTTTTAATTTGCCATTTGCTGGGGGTTGAAGGAAATGTTTACCTTTCATTCTATGTATTTTCTCCTCCCTTTTTCTTTATCTCTGTGATCTTTTTGGAAAGAAATCTGAAACATAACTCAATGTCCTAGAAGAAATTAAATCTGTATTGCATATTATTCTCAAATATGGTATTTATTATGAAGAAGTAATTATCATGTAAGCTCTTGGCCACAAAAAATAAACTACATTATAAATACAGTTACCATAACACCAATTATTCAAGACACCAGCAGAAACCTAGATAATCATTTCACAAATTATGAGGACCACATCTCTGACTCAAAGCGATCTCACTAGGCCAGAGGTTGTCAATCATAATATATTTTGTCAGGTTGGATGTTTTGTAACAGCTTCATGCAATAGAAGAATGTCATGTGCCAATTAACTCTTGGTATGCCAGGAAAAGAAAACACACATGAATCAGGGGGTTTTGGTACTTGTTAGAAATAATGAGTAAACCAAGTTTCTACCTGTCCTGAGAATTCATTTTTTATGATACACTGAATAATTTGAGTTGTTTTGCAAGCTATCACATCCCCAGCTTTCTTGACTAAATGGGAACTAAGAATGTGATGTTGTTGTTGTTTACATCTCCCAGAAGGTTGTAATCTCTTTGATTTTAACGAGTACAATCATGGGCTTCCTTATTCTCTGATACATATCTAAGTAAAAGGCTTCTTAACAGAAGGAATAATCACCTTATAAGGAAAGTCTAAAGCTCTCTTTCTGTCCCTTAAGCTCTTGAAACACAACCAAACATTCAAAGTAGTTAACTATTCATAAACAAAGCAAAATGAGTCACAATCTTTCTGCTTTTAATACAGAGTCTCTGAGACTACCCAAGGATTCCCTTGCCCCACCTCCAAGTTCTTTACAGTTAACATCGTTTCCTACTCCCTCCTCCTAACCCATGGCTTGGTTCTTGTTATGTACACATATCTAGCATACCTAGGTTCACACTCCTAGCAAGTAACCACACTTCCAGAATACTCTTACTTTCATTCACTTAAACAACGGGAAAGTGATATAGACCCCCAACCCTAAGCTCCTACCCACTGATCTTTCCTTTTCTTCCTTCCAAAATAATGGTTTCCTTTTCTGTACTTCTTTTTCTCTGTTTTTTTGTTTTGTTTTGTTTTTTGTTTTTTGTTTTGAGATGGAGTCTCACTCTGTTGCCCAGGCTGTAGTGCAGTGGCGCGATCTCCACTCACTGCAACTTCTGCCTCCCAGGTTCAAGCGATTCTCCTGCCTCAGCCTCCCTAGTAGCTACAGGTGTGCACCACCAAACCCAGCTAATTTTTGTATTTTTAGTAGAGACAGAGTTTCACCATGTTGGTCAGCCTGGTCTCAAACTCCTGACCTCCGGTGATCCACCTGCCTCGGCCTCCCAAAGTGCTGGTATTACAGGCGTGAGCCACCATACCCGGCCTGTACCTCTTTTCATGAGGACAAAACTTTAACAATATCTGGGGCTCTTGAACCATGAGGTTCCTTCAAGGGGTGCCAGCTCAGGCATCTTGGACACTGAATCTGATTATTGGTGAGGAGGTAAGACAGAGGTAGAGAGAGGATTATGAAAGCACTCCAACCTGTCACAGCTTCTGTGTCTGCCTTTTTTACTTGATAAATATGAATGGAAAACCAACAAGAAATGCCTCTGGTTTGACTGCACGGCTCTCACAGCCATGATAGTTACCAAATAACTTTTCAAAGCTCTGCAGTTCAGAGTTCCTCTTGAGAGGGCCACCTACCTTATAGGCATTGATGAAAAGATTAAAGAGTGATGTCACCAGGGGAAAGGAAATTGGTGCCTTCCAGCTTGGTAGCCTTTGACACCACCCCCAACTATCTATAAGGGGTGATTCAGCTCCAGCCTCTGTGTTCCTCAGATCTTCTGGGAAGATGCCTCCTTTTTAAGGTTCTAGCCCATCAGTTTTAGAAACCTGTTCTAGGAGTAGTTCTTCAGGGTCCATACAGAGACCCTTCCCCTTCTCCTCACCTGCAATAGTAGTGGCGGCCAAATTTGGCCCAGTGATCTCGGACAATTTCCTCCACACTCTGCTTCCGGGCAGCAATAATGGAGAGCCAGACCAAGACAGCCCAGAGGCCATCCTTCTCTCGGAGGTGGTCAGAGCCTAAAGGTGAAAGAAAAATTCTGCTGAGCATTCATTTGTGGGAGCAAAGCAAAAGCTAAATGAATTAAGAAGACCAGTTAGTGATTGAATGTTATGTAGAAATGATTGGATCATTTACCCATTATGTTAAATATATGTCTCCTAATACATTTGCATTTCTGAAAAATATACAACTGAAATTCAAATAAAATAGTAACAAAAAATAAAACTTGGAAATTTCTGAAGGGATCAGAGAGCCAAGTTGACATCTCATTAGCCCAATGAGATTATTCATTTATTCAGTAAATATTTAGTGACCCCTACAATATATCAGGCATTGTTCTACGTCTTGGGGTAAAGCAGTGAACAAGATAGTTCTTTACTCATAAAGTTTGAATCCAAGTAGATGGAGTTAGGTGGAGACAGGCAAAGAAAAGTAGACAAGAGAACAAGATGCATCAAATAAGGACAAGTGCTTTGAAGAAAATAAAGAGGTGATGATGTCACAGAGCATAACAGCACCAAAAGCTGCTTGACCTAAGGTTGGCTGGTGGTTCCCCGACCCAACAGATATGTCCACCTGGAACCTGTGAATGTGACCTTATTTTGGGAAATGCTCTTTGCAGATACAATTAAGTCAGGAATCTTGAGGTGAGATTATCTCAGGCACCTAAATCCAATGATAAACGTTCTTATAAGAAGAGGAGAAGACACAGAAGAGGAGAAATACAGACGGGCAAGCTATGTGCAGACGGAGGCAGAGATTACAGTTATGCCGCCACAAGTCACGGAACATGTGCAGCCACCAGAAACTGAAAGAGGCAAGGGGAATCCTCCTCTACAGCCTTCCAAGGAAGTGTGGTCCTGCCTACACCTTGGTTTTAGACTTCTGGCCTCCAGAACTATAAGAGAATACATTTCTACTGCTTTAAGCCACCCAGTTGGTGGTGATTTGTTATGACAGCCCTAGGAGATTAATACAGATAGTTAGGGTCTGCCCCCACTGAGGCAATGGCATCTGAGCTAACCCCTGAGAAGAAGTCAGACATGCCAAGATCTGGGGATGACGTATTCCAAGCTAGGGCACAGAAAAAGCAAAGTTCCTGAGGCAGGAATGAATAGAGAAGGTATATCCCACAGCTGTTCATATAGAAAGAGCTGGAGGGAGTTCTTATTGCATCAGGCACACAAATGAAGACTGCAGTCTAAATGACCAGCTTCCTGTGCAATGAGAACCCAGAAGAGTGTGTCACAGGCCCATTTGGGTATCTGTCTGTTAGCCAGTTATAAGCTCTCTCTGAAGTGAATAAAGCCCTGTATGTAAAGAAATGTATTGTAGTACGAGACATGTGGTATCCTGCGGAAGGCTTTAGAATTAGGGCTTAAGCCAAACTGCTACTTCACAGATGTGTGGAAAGTCATTACAAAGTCATTAATTCCCCTGAGCCTCAGCTTCTCATTTGTAAAATGGGGACCCCATCACCCATTTTGCGGCATTATTGTTGTATCAACTTAATCAAGTTAAGAGGACAAGCTCTAGAGTTAGATTTCTCATGTTCTAATCCTGGCTCAGCCATTTACCTTTGTTTGCGGTACTCATCTGTAATCTATGGACAATAACAGCCCCTACCCCATGGGGTTACTGTCAGGATTAAGCAACTAAATATGCCCAGATGTTTAGAACAGTGACTGGGATATCACATATTTTTGCTGTTGATCTTGTTGTTGGTAATTTTAATAAAGCTGTGTGAATTACTGCAAGGTGCTGATTCCTCAATACATGCTTTCAGAAATTGTTCTTGGTTATTCATGTAATTTTATCCTCTAACTCTAGCAATAGTAATGTCTTAAGAAACAGGACTGGGTCCACGGAGTGGACCTTCTTGCAGCAGGGCAATGAGAATGGACAACAGTATTCTTGGGTTTCAGAACCATAAAACATACATGGAAAACCAACAAGGGAGACCCAACGCCACAGAGCTGTTTAACCCCTGAAAATGTGATCAAACAATACTTAAGTCAAACATCTTTGACAACTTCTAACTAAAGCTACAGACCATTTACCGTACTTGTGACATTTATGGTGTTAAATGTTAAACTTTTTTTTCTCAATAAGGAAAACATGCAAACCTGAGGGGGGCTGTGAAGGTACTAAAATCAATAAGAAAAAGGGTCAGGTTTTTAGTTCTTCCTACACACTGATCAATGGTCTGCTAATGGCACTGTTGGATGTCCAGTTGTGGTTGCCTCTGGGTTAACAGGACCCTGGGCATTAATCATCACACCATGAAGTGTCTTTAGTCTTATCCAGTGAATTCTTTACACTGCTACAAAAATGGAAGAAGTTTGGAAGACTGAGTTAGCTCCATGGCCAACTGCCAAAAAACAAGTTTAGGAAACCCTGCCCAGTGGGATCACTTCAAAACCTTTTGTCCTTTTACAGCTGAAAAAAAAATCACTTTTATTTACTGGCTAGAGAAAAATACCCTTTTGTTCTAAAACATGGGCTTTGCATACCTTCGAACTCCAGCTGGATTACATTACCTAGAGATAGAACCATTAGATGCTGTTAAATCTGTGAGATAAGATGTCATAATTTAGTGCTAGAGGGACATAAAGTTCTTTTAGGTGGATAAACAAAAAAACCCACCTCAACATTTGTAGCCAATTGCATAGTAAATTGTGAGTTGGCTTGGACATCCTTGCCTACAAGTTAAACATTTGCCAAGATTAATAAGGGGCTGATGATGAAGTAAAATTAACAATGCCCTTTATAGTTCTTTGAGTTTGGGACAGAGACATTAATGATGCTTCAATTACACAGATGTTTCCACTGGATGATTATAGTGTACTTTGGAGTGGATTTGGGGGCTATAACTCTCCTTTTAAAAAGCCTTTCAGGCAAGTGAACGCTATGCTGTATCAGTGACAGGCAGATTAAACAAGAAATTCCGGAAAGCACAAAGGTATCAAATGGTTTTCTAAAACCCCACTATAAACAGAGTAAAAATGGGAGTAGAAATGCTCACACTATATATATGACAGGGATAATAGGCTGGATTTTTTTAAATGTTTTCATAGGTCAATAAGAAAAAGAGAAACCTCAATGGACAATGGAATGAAAGGGCACAAGCATGCAATTTTCAGAGGAAAATAATAATAGTCAACATTGGAACAAATGTTCACCCTCACTGTGGTCAAAGAAAAGTGTGTAAAATGGGATACCATCTGGGGCCTGTCAGGTTAGCAAAGGTTTGACGGGGGAAGAGTTAACTTGGCAATAATGATCAACAGTCTTTAAAAATATCATGCAGCTTTCGACCCAGCTATTTTATTTCTTAACCTTAAGTCATAGGACATTCAATGAAGTAGATAAGAGAATAAAGAAAAATTGGAAAAATATTGTTTTGATTTTTCTGAGACAGGGTCTTGCTCTGTCACCCAGGCTGGAGTACAGGGGTTCAATCATGGCTCACTGCAGCCTCGACCTCCCAGGCTCAAGTGATCCTCCCACTTCAGCCTCTCGAGTAGCTGGGACTCTAGGTGCACACCACCATGCCTGGCTAATTTATTTATTTACTCTTTTAGAGACGGGGTCTCACTATGTTGCCCAGGCTTAATTGTTGAACAATAGGATCATTGTACAAAATTCATTCAAAACCTTGTGGGTAGACAAAATAAATCAAACAAGAATCTTTAGTAACACAGAAAACCATGTTTATTCAATTCTTTTCATTTTATTTTATTTTTATAGTTTCAGGAGGTACAAGTCCAGTTTTATTACATGGATATATTGCCTAGTGGCTTTTAGTGTACTCATCACTTAAATAGAAAACATTGTATCCAATAGGTAATTGTGCATTCAATTTTAATAAATGAAAAATCAGTTTACTAAAAAAGAATATTCAGTATATTTTTATAAAAAATATAGATATGTATATATGTGTGTACACAAGTAAACAGAAGAATATACACCAAACTCTTAACATGGTTATTATCTCTGAAGTGGTAGAACTGCAGATGTTTTTCCTCTCTTTCCTTTTAAATATTTTCGCAATAACAATGTATTATTTCATAAGAAAAAAATAAATTTTTAAAGTTGTTAGCCAGGCACAGTGGCTCACACCTGTAATCACAGCACTTTGGGAGGCCAAGGTGGGGGAATCACCTGAGGTCAGGAGTTTGAGACCAGCCTGGCCAACATGGTGAAACCTCGTCTCTACTAAAAATACAAAAAAAAAAAAAAAAAAAATTAGCCGGGCATGATGGCAGACACATCCATGTAATCCCTGCTACTTGGGAAGCTGAGGCAAGAGAATCGTTTGAACCCAGAAGGTAGAGGTTGCAGTGAGCTGAGATCACACCACTGCACTCCAGCCTGGGCAAGAAGAGTGAAACTCCATCTCAAAAAAAACAATAAATAAAAATAAAGTAAACAAAGTTGTCAATGGTGCATAGAAATTCACATTTAAAACATGCCTTTTCTAGAGTCATATAGTTGGGCTCATCTAGTATGTATTTTTTTATTGTCTTCTTTTGCTTAATAATATGCATTTATGGTTCCTTCATGTCTTTTTATGGCTTGAGAGTGAGTGTCTTTTTAGCATTGAATAACACCAGCACAATTTTTGAAGCTTGCTGCCTGGCTCAGGACATTGCAGGGAGAATGTACCCATATTTCCAAAGCTGTAAGTACCACTCATCTTGCCTTTCTCATCCAACCTAGCCCAGCCCAAAGCCCACGCAATCTTACTCTGAGCAGCCCTGAGAAGCAGCCATCTCCACCCACATACCAGAAGGAGGGCGCTCAGCTCTTCTCTGCCATGACTCCAGCAAAAACTGGTACAAAAAAGAAGGCCTTTTTTTTTTCTAGAGAAATATCACTGTTCCCCCTCCACTCAAATTAAACTTTGAATTTTCTCAATCTTCAAAACCATGCTACTTGAGCTAGGCAGGACACTAATAAGTATATTGCCCTCACAAAAGAAAAGGGAAAAATAAAGAGAATGCTCAATCATCTTAAAGATGTTTTCTTCACATGGAAACACCAGTATGGACACATCAGCTCAATAAAGCATCCCATGCATTACTAACAGATCAAGCCATTACAGCTGAAACTCAGATAAGGAAATTCTAAATTTGTCAATTAGGAAAACTATAAGTCAATTTGCACCTGTTGCCAACTCCAAGTTGTAACACAGGTTAGCAATTTTCAACCCTGCACTGCACATTAGAATCACCCAAGGAGATTTTAAAAAAATACAAATGCTCAGGTCTCACCCTGAGCCAATAAAATAAAAACTTTTAATGATGAGGCCCAGGCATTGGTATTTCTTTTTAAAAAACTCCTTGGGTGATTTTCACAGGCAGCCGGGCTTGAAAGTCACTTGCTTCAGCAGAAAGGCACCGTATGCAGTCTCATGTTTGGGGCAGAATACCTGGGGGTAGTGAGTGAGGCCTCTTCCTCTTTTTGCTTGAATGTGGTGCTAAAAGAAAGCAGCCATTGGTCTCTCATTTAATGCACGGCCCTGGCCTTGCTCACATGGGGGGTTCTCACTGGAGTCAGCTTCAGTATCAAGATTTCTCTTTGCCATTTTCATCTGGAAAACTGAGGACTTTGCCAGCTTTGGAGTGACCAACTTATCCTGGTTTGCATGGGATTTTCCCACTTTTAGCACATAAAGTCCCACATCCCATGAAACTTCTTAGTCCTGGACAAACCAGGATTGTTGGTCATACAGTAAGAAAGGCCACTCACTCAAAGAGGTTCCTGATTATTTTTGAAGCACAATCACAAGGAGGATAAATTCCATTCTAAGAAGAAAGCAGCAAGGCACCAGGCACTGTGCTAGGGGATTTTATGCATCTATTATTTAATTTCCGCAATTTGATAGCCCCCTTTTACAAATAAGAGATTGAGCTTAGGTCATCTGTATGAGGCCACACAGCTACTAAGTGGTAAAAAGAAGGTTCCAAGCTGGGCAATTTGGCTCCAAAGCCTATGGACTTAACTGCCACTGGATTATCCCAGCAATGCTGTGGCCCTCAGGAGTTGCAAGAAAGCAGGTAAAGCATCCTATGTGGTGAGAGCTGGGGCAGGCTTTCTAAAGGACAAGCTGCAAATTTTCCCTTTATTTCTCCAGTTTACCTTTTTTCATTTAGAAATGGTTTTCATTAATTTGCAGCCTTCTCATCCTTTTTTCAGCTACTCAAGACAAAGATTTGTCTTTGAAAAATAGTGGAGTTATGAGGTTAAAGTGGGGTCACTCTTTTTGGGTGGATCTGAGATTTCAGAACATGCTACAGAATTGTGATGGAGATCGATCGATCGATCGGTAGACTGATAGATTGATTTTCATTTCTCAAACCACTTATGTTCAGATCTTTAACATCAGGCGAAAAAGCAAGGCTCACTGAAAAAAAAGTCACCTTTCTATGCTTAAAAAAATATTCTTAAATGTACCTAATGTTAATCAATTAGAGAACAAAGCTCTCCTGCATGTAAGTCAGAGCCAGGTGCAAGCACAGATGAGTCAGACAGCAGCAAAGGACACATCCTGTGCTGTGGGCAATGTGGCTCCCAGTGAATAATTCTGTGTCACAACACGTTTAATAAGTAAAATAGTAATAAATAGTGTTTCACACAGGGCTGATATCCTGACCATAGCAACACCCTATAAACTCCCTGAGGGAAGGGCCTATGTCTGAAATTACTCCTCACTCTACCCTGGGCTGGCTCATAGAACGTGTGCAGTAAATGTTCACTGAATGAATAAATGAATGCCTCTTTAGTATGTAGTGCATATAATTCATCAGGTTTGCTCCTCACTAAGGGTAGCTAGTTAGAAGCAACCTGAAATATCATGATGGAAGAAACCTACAGATCATCCCCTTAGACGAAGTTGTCTCGCAGTGAGGAAATTGAGTCACAGAGAAGCTAAGCTATTTGTCTAAGAGAGGGGGAGTCAAGATGGAAGCTGGGTCCCTCACCTTCTCATGCCATGCTGTTTACATGAGACCATTCTCCAAAGTGCCCTGGCATTCCTTCTACCTTCATCCAAAAGAATAACCAGGAGGGGGTTGGGGAGGGTGGGAAATGACTCATTAGCATGAACTGAAAACATCAGCAGTAGACACTGTGAAGCCAGCAAGGTTGGGTTTGAATTGTGGCTCAGCCAGTGTGATTTTGGCCAGCGGCTTGACATTCCTCCCTAAACCTCAATGACTTCATCAATAACATGGGGTCATTAGGGTCTCTATACCATCATTGTGAAGAAGACTCTAAAATAAAGTACAGGAGGCACTAGGAATTGTGTCTATCACTTAGGAGGCATCAAGCCATCCATCCCAGAGCAGGGAGCACATTAACCATATCATGGCCAGCCAGCTGACATGCTTCCCTCACAGAGCATACCAGCATGCTCCTAACTCATACATCCCAACTCATTTTTTTTTTGTCACCAAGGCAGATAGGAACAATAGGACTCTAAGAATTGTCCTTTTTTTTTGAGATGGAGTCTCACCCTGTCACCCAGGCTGGAGTGCAGTAGCACGATCTTGGCTCATCACAACCTCCATCTCCTGGGTTCAAGTGATTCTCCTGCCTCAACCTCCCGAGTAGCTGGGATTACAGGCACCCGCCACCACATCCGGCTAATTTTTGTATTGTTAATAGAGACAAGGTTTCACCATGTTGGCCAGGCTGGTCTTGAACTCCTGACCTCAGGAGTTCACCCGCCTTGGCCTCCCAAAGTGCTGGGATTACAGGCATGAGCCACCGCACCGAGTCTCTCTCTTTTTTTTTTTTTTTTTAAGAGACAAGGTCTTTTTGTGTTGCCCAGGCTGGCCTTGAACTCCTGGCCTCAGGCAATCCTCCTGCCTCAGCCTCCCACATAGGCACAAACCACCATACCCTGTTTAAGAATTGTTCCTTGACAGGTCATACACTGAATCAAAAATCTCTCCAGTGGCTTTTAAGGTTGAAGACCTGTCACTTCTACAGTCACTGTACTGTGTTCTCAGTGGGGCCACCTAGCAACCAGTAGTCTCCTAGAATGCAGATTGGGAAGCCTCGAAGCACAACTTTAGGGATAGTATTTAAATCCCAAGGGACAGTTCTCCTTGTTAAAATCCCTTACTAGACACTGGGAAAAGAACCCCTTAGTCTGTTTGGAAGTCTTCAGTCTCTGACTAAGGGCCATGATGTCCCAGGACTCCCAGTCAGTCCCAGGATACTCTGGTCAGTACAGATGTGGTTTCAGAAGCCCCATTCCTTTGTTTTTGCTCCACCCTTAGGTGTCACACAACACTCCCTCTTACCACTTTTCATTAGCTTGGAGGATTAATAGAATGATCAATGGAACTGGGACCATTGAGACTCCAAGAAAAGGATCTTAGTGATGGAGACATTCTTCCAATGCTAAGTGAGAGTTCTGTTTCCCGGCACAGGGGTTGATCATTCACAGAGGACCCAGAAGGGAGTTTCAATTTTCTGGCTTTATAAGAAGGCTCACGGGGATGTCAATCATAGCACCTCTGTGCTCTGGCCCAGCCTAGATTGAAATGCACACATGCACTCAGGCTGTTTCAAATAGCCCCACAGAGAAACTGCTCATCTAGCACTGATAATGCTGTCATCATGGCCTCCACACCGCACATCTGCAACCCAGCCAAATTTATACACACTGGCCACAAATAAGAAAAAGAAGTGCAGTAGGACCTCAGTAATCTGAAATGCATGGATATATGGCCTCTTTCTCTCTCCTAGAGACTAGAGTCGGCAGATGCGAAAAGAGACAAATGTAGAGGGAATAACCATCCAGATAGGGAATGGACTAAAGTTTTCCTATATTTTACCTTTTGAGGAATATAAAATAGTAAATGTAATAATTGTATAAATAAGAGACAGTTAAACTTACTCAGTATTTGTGCAACAGCACTATTGTGAACCCAATCTTCAGTTAGGATATACATCATTTGTATGTGAAATATAAATGAAGAAAGAGGCATGGCTCTAAACATGTTACAAACTCTACAACTCTCAGGGGAAATAAAGTGCTCATTCACAAAGTAACTGGAGAATGATAACATAAACCGTAAGACAACAGAGCACAAAATGACTATGCTAAAGTCAGTAAGAATTTGGTGCATACAAAAGATCACTAAAGCTGGAACCTAGCCCACTGTTGAACATAGCTATTTCTGTTATTGTCAACAACTACAGGCATAAGAAATAAACAAGTTAATATAATAAATTATAAATAATTTAAAATCTGTTTATTAACACTAGTTCCAGGAAGGGAGATCTCCCTAGAAGCATGTTGTTAGCTATTAGTTTGTGCTAATAATTATGATGATTGAAAATATTTAAAAATTATATTTTATATAATTCTAATTTTGTTATCATTCATAACATCTCTCCCCATCCCTTTCCAAATGGTCTGTATTTGTGTGATTTTGTTTTATAAATCTTCCCAAATCTTGGGATACCCAAATACCCAGATCTTCAGAAATACATCCATTTAAGGATGACAAAAAGATAACTACTAATAATACAAGGAAGAGATAACAAAATGAAAATTCTTTGTACCTTCCTTCCACCCACCTATCTTCCTTTCATCTTTCCAACCTTCCTTCCCTTCTCCCATTCATCCTTTTATCTTTCCACCCATCCTACAAGCATTTACTTAGGGCCTACCATTCATCAAAGAAATAGAGCTGAGAAGGATAGACATGGGCCCTGTCTTCAGGGCATTTACAATATCGGCGTGGAATCCATGCATGGAAGCATCCAGCAAACCTCAAAAGACTGGAAAGATACTCAAGAGTCCTTGTGACACAGAATACACACACACTCAGGGCCTCTTCTTGTGCTAGAAATTGGGCACATATGAAAACAGTCAACTTCAAGAGCACCAGGCTGTACTTCAGAGTTCACAGTGGAAAAATTTGGTGTGACAAGTATGGACAACTCATGCTAATGCCAGCAGCTCTGGATTCAATTCCAAATTTCTAGAAAGAGATGAATACTTACAAGAGGTACATACTAAGTGCTCATTTTTTTTTTTTAAAAAACACTATTATTTTTGTGAAAGACTCAACAGAGTACTTTCTTGGAAATAATAAACATTGTTACATCGCTTGATTTTAGTTGGCAAATTTGTATGACTATTGACATTAGTTTTTAAAGAACACACAGTAAAAAGTAATAGTGGCCGGCATGGTGGCTCATGCCTGCAATCCCAGCACTTTCGGAGGCCAAGGTGGGCGGATCACTTGAGGCCAGGAGTTTTAGACCAGCCTGGACAATATGGCGAAATCCTGTCTCTCCTAAAAATACAAATATTAGCCAGGGAGTGATCGCACACGCCTGTGGTCCTGCTACTTGGGAGGCTGAGGCATGAGAATCACCTGAACCCAGGAAGCAGAGGTTGCAGTGAGCTGAGATAGTGCCGCTACACTCCAGCCTGGGTGACAGAGCAAGATTCCATCTCCAAAGTAATAATAATAATAATACTGAAGATGGTAGCCAAGCTTGGAGATCTTCCAGGCATTTACAAAGAGAACGATTCTTCAGTATTACCTGTGAGTATTAACACAGCTCTGGGCTGACAATTTATATATTCTCAAAAAGGTATGACTTCTTAGAAAACTAATGACAATGATGGAAACCAATAGAACATTTTCAACAAATGCCCCCCAAAACTTCAAAGTTTTTGTTTTATCAGATCTTAGTGTTACTGTTTTAACACATCCTTTTTGTGTATGGGAACAAGCCCAGATTCCTTCAAATTTGGAACTTTAGAGGAGTAGCCAGAATGCCATTTAGATGAACAATCTTCTTCTATTTAAGTCTGAGGATTGACAAAACGTTCTCCTTTTCCCTGTGAAGCAGTTTTCTGAGACCCTTCCCAGGAAGTGGGTGAATACCTGGTCCCAGCACAAAAGATGACTTGGCTTCTTAAATGACCTTGGTTCTTCAATAGAGCAAGAAATGCAGGTTTCCTATTTTCCAGGACCTGGAGCTTTCCAAGGGAGAGAAGTCCCAGCACTGACACCTATCACTAGCTTATGACCTTGGCAAGTTGTGAGAGCTCAAGATGCTGGCAAGGGAAATTTTCACTCAGGATATGTCTTTCTTCTTTTGACTCTATCCTTGGACAAAAGCTTAGCATTCTCAGCCTGAGGCAGATCTGTATTTTGAAGCTTCCTTGGCATGAAACTACACATTTCTGGTTGGTACTCAGCTTCACGACCCAGAGATGCTGGAAAAGGCCTTCAGTTGAGAAAGCTTGGATCAGTTTTAGAAGTCTCTCCCCTGTACTGAGGCTACAGTCTTCCATCTCTCCTCCTGTAGTTAGCTCATTTAATTCTGAAAACCATATCCTTAGAGCTCCTATTATCAGCTGACTTTTACAGGTTATGAATGAGGGTCAGAGAGGCCACATGGCTTGTCTGTAAGGAGTAGGCAAGGGTGTTGAATGTGGGTTGTCAGCCTTACATTCCTGTGCCTTTGTACTGCCAGGTCCAAACCTGGTGTGGCATCCCACGCATATTCTTGCTACTAATTCTCATGAAAAGCAAAACTACTGGTTTTCCCTTAAGCAACGTTTTCTATTCCTGGCTGCACACGGAAATTACTTGAGGATCTGTATTTAAAATGCAGGTTCTCAGGCTCCACATTGCCAGGGATTCAAAGTGGGGGTGGGGTGGAAAATCTGCATTTTTAACAACCTTCCCTTGTGATCCTGCCACAGCCAGCTCAGGGCAGTAAGGAAGCTCAGTGCAAGAGCAGAATAGAGCCACTTTCTCCTTCCAAGGCTGAGTGGCCTAACTCCTTCAGACTTTCTATGGGGCATTTACTGCCGAGTGTGGGAGAGAGAGAATTAGTCATTGTTTTCATGGGAGAGACTGATTAGCACAGTGGAAAGTGGCATACACTTTAGGGCAGGGGCCTTGTCTTTCAGTTCCATTGTAATTTTTCTTTTCTTTTTTTTTTTCTTTTTTTTGCCAGAGTCTCACTCTGTCTCCCAGGCTGGAGTGCAGTGGCGCGATCTCAGCTCACTGCAACCTCTGCCTCCCAGGTTCAAGTGATTCTCCTGCCTCAGATTCCCAAGTAGATGGGATTACAGGTGTCTGCCACCATACCCGGCTAATTTTTGTATTTTTAGTAGAGACAGGGTTTCATCATGTTGGCCAGGCTGGTTTCAAACTCCTGACCTCAAGTGATCTGCCCACCTCCACCTCCCAAACTGTTGGGATTACAGGCATGGGCCACCACACCAGGCCTGTTCCACTGTAATTTAATTCAAGTAGAGAACTTTTCCAAGCTCCATGGGCACTGAATGGGTCACTTAACCATGTCCTGGGCTCGGGGGCTTTATCTTACCTGTCAAACCAGCCTAAAGTCACTTTAACCTGCAGAATGGCAGAGAAGGCAGTATTTTAAAGCCTTATACACTGAAAACTCTCTTGTGCTCCTTTAAAGGGAAATGATAGATAACTATAAAGTGAGAGACTTTTAAAATTCCCTTCCAGTCCAGCCTACATGTTGCAATTGGCATAGCTGTTTAAAAACAAAGCTTGCTGCAGTGTCTGTAAGCTGACCTCCCACCATGCAGAATGTGGCATCCTATTTCCAGTTGGCTCAAGTCCCAATATCCAAGATGCACAGGCAAAGGGCTTCAAGAATTGGCCCCTCACCTGTATTTCCAATACTGCTTTTTGAAACTTCCTCCTCTACCCTACCCTATACATCAAAGGTCAGCAAACTACAGCCCATGGGCCAAATCTGGACTTAATTTTTTGTAATTAACATTTTATTCAAACACAACCTTGCTCATTCGCTTATGTATTGCCTATAATTGCTTTTGTGCTACAATGGCAGATTTGAGTAATTGTGACACAGATCTTTGTGGCCTCTTGGTCCCCAAAGCCTAAAATATTTACTATCTGGCCCTTTACGGAAAAAGTTTGCTGACCTCTGCTATAGAACCAGTCTTTTTTAGACTTTTTTGACTATCACCTACAATAAACACATTTTTCCATGTGGCTTACTATACCCATACAAGCATGTATGCATATTTATACGCACACAGGAACATTTCAAAAACAGTATCTTTTCTACATGAAATGAACACGTCCCCACATTCCCTGCTCTCCTACCTCTATTCCTTCCTTGACATCACTCCCTCCATCTGGCAAGACCTTGCTCTTTCCTCTCTATTTGTACATCCGCTGCCCCAACCCTTCTGTAAGCAGTCGTTTAACTTCCATCTCTCATAAAGTGTGCTTTAAACCTCCAGCCCAAAAGCACTTTCTCCTCATTTTTTGTCATCATCTCCCATAGCACATTTTCTACTCCTCAATTGCGGTGCTTCAAAGTTAATGTTTGTAGAGCAACTATCTATGCATCTCTCTTTCATTCGTTCTTTCTTTTCTTTTTTTTTAGACAGTGTCTTGCTGTGTCACCCAGACTGGAGTGGCATGGCTCATCATAGCTCACTGCAGCCTGGAACTCCTGGGTTCAAGAGATTCTTCTGCCTCAGCCTCCCAAGTAGCTGGGACTGCATGCACATGCCACCGCCTGGCTAATTTTTTTTATTTTCTGTAGAGATGTGGTCTCACTTTGTTGCCCAGGCTGGTCTTAAACTCCTGGGCTCAAGTGATCCTCCCTCCTTGGTCTCCCAAGTGCGTCTTTCTTATGTGCCCTAAAGTGCTCAGAAATTCTGAAGGGTGTGGTGTTGAGCATTTTGTATTCTACACACCATCCAACACAATGCCTGGTACTCTGTCAGCACTGAATAAATGTTTATTGAATTGAAATAGGCAAATACTTATTACTAAAAGCGTAACATGGCTTACACATGGAATATTTACCCCTTTAATTGGAAACTAAAAGTCTATAATATATTATAAACACTTAATAAATGCTTATAAAGACAGACAAAAGGGATAACCTGTACTTACCAGTTTTCATTCCAGTTGCTAGATTTATTTGACTAACTAGTGGCAGAATTATTGTATACAATATATAATTTCTAATTTTTTGAGTTACAGTCACTGGCCTAAGCACACCAAAGAAGAAGGAAATCATTCTATTTGTTAGGGCCCCAGCAGAAAAAGGGTATACTAGTTTTGGCTGTCCCAAGCAGAGCTACCACCTGCATATCCTGAGTTTAGACAGTAGTACTTGGGAAAGCTTGATATGGTCTCTTTTTGTCCTAGGAAACAAAGATGTGTGACATCTCTCCTGTACTATTAATTGTAGTGTTGGTAGGGTCCAACTGATTCATGTAAGAGAAAATATCCCAGGAAAAATTCCTTCATGAAGCCCAACATGACTTGAAATACTCATTATGATCATTTAGAGTGAATTTGTTATAATCTGTTTAAGTATGACCCATAGGACTTATTCTCAGAAATTCACATATGAGTTAATACCAGGAAATCAATTATGATACTTCAGTATATTCATATAACAAAAAAGAAAAAATATATTAATATATCACTAGATTCTGACAAGGTACCTGATAAATCCAGCAGTCATTTCTAATAAGACTCTAAGTAAATAGGAATGGGAACAATAGTCTATATAAGCATGATAAAGATTTTACCAATATTAAAAAGAAATTATCAAAACAGGTGGTAAAATATTAATACTAAATCTATTGCCACTAAAATTATTAACTTTTTATTACTTATTATTTTGAAGATGATAGCTAGTGAAATAAGATAAGAATACGAAATAAAGGGTGTATGCATGTTCTCAGTTATAAGTGGGAGCTAAATGATGAGAACTTATGAACACAAAGAAGGAAACAACAGACACTGGGGTCTTCTTGAGGAGTAGGGTGGGAGGAAAGAGAGGAGCAGAAAAGACAATTATTGGGTACTGGGCTTAATTCCCAGGTGATGAAATAATCTGTACCACAAACCCCTGTGACATGAGTTTGCTTATGTAACAAACATTCACATGTGCACCTGAGCCAAGAAAGAAAGAAAGGAAGGAAGGAAGAAAGGAAGGAAGGAAGGAAGGAAGGAAGGAAGGGAGGGTGGGTTGTAGATTTTAGGGGAAAAACACAAAAAATATTTTATTCATAGATTATATGATTATATATTTTAAAATCCCAAGAGAATATAGAGTTTTTGGAAAAAATCCACTACAATTAATATGATAATTAAATTAATAATTACTATAATTGCAACTAAGGAAGTTGCAAACCAGAGAAAAAGCATATTAATCAATAGCTTCTCTTCATATAAACATTAAGCAAATTAGAAAGGAAAATTAGGAAAGCAGCACCAAAATCAAAGCAATTTTAAAGCTCTATAGGAAATATGACCCAGTTTCTTCAATGAATAAATAATAAGGGCAAAATGTAAAGAAGAGAAATGTAGATTAAAAGAGACTTAAGAGACATATCAGCCAATTACAGTGTAAGATCTTTTAGATCCAATTAGAACAAACTGTTAACGGGGAGGGGGAAAATGAGGATAGAGGAAATTATTAAGAAATTACTTTTAGAGTTCCACTTGTGTACTTCTCTTTAGGATATGCAAATCAGTAAGAGAAAGCTATTCCCATCCTAGCAATGGTAAAAGGCCAGGAAATCTCAAACATGGTAAGTTTTCTTTAACTCAGAGATCTGAGATGACCACACAGTCAAGTGAATTCCAAAGAGCCACTCCAAGGAGAGACAGATCCTGAAAATTCTCTCAGCTTTGGCAAAGCATAGGAGAAAGAGGAGGCTGCCATAAAAACCAGATAATAAGAAATCATGTAAGAGTTTAAAAAATTCTTAAAGGCCTAGTATAGGCTTTCACGTTACTTTAAAATCACCTGGGGTTCCAGATACAAGGGGCACATTTTCAAGTTCTTTTCCACAGATTTCCACTGGGTCCTCACAAAAAATTAGGAACAAAGAAGGAAACTTGGTGGTACAGGTATGCAAGCGATGATCAGCTGCCACTGGGAGACAAGGATGAAGCCCTTCTGCTCCCCCAAACCCTTCTCTTATATGAAACAAACGCTTTATGTTCCTAGGTGTACACGCTAAAAACCTTCTCATCCCCAGGTCCAGAAAGAGATCTATTGTCTCTGAGAGATGGGCAAAAGTAAAAACCCTTCTGCCTCTGGGGAGAGGGTGGGAAAACTTGTGCTCAGAATCCTGCACCAATACTAGTCAGAGGTCTCTGCTACCAGGGAAAGTTTAAGAGCCTGGAGATAGAACTGTATTTTGTGTTACAGACCTGCAGTCACTACTGAAAACTGAGGGAGAAACAGGAACACTTAAAAACCTCTCCAGTACCCTTCCCCAGTTCCAGTACCCAGTAAAAATATGCCACTGCGGGGGGATTTGAGGCCTGTGGTACACTGAAGGTGAAAACAGAAACAGTAAAACCCAAACCCAGATCACCGCTTGACTAGGTTAACTTAACCTTCCACACTAATTGCCCCAAAAAAGGGTTGTACCCATTTCTAGGCATAAGTACAATTGACCTGAATATCTACTGATCTTATCCACATATTATTCAGCATTCAATAAAAATTTATGAGATCTACAAAAAACAGGAAAACCCAAACCATTGTCAAGAGATAAAGCAATCAGCTGAACCAAAGTCAGAGATGAACCAGAGATTGGAACTATCAGACAGGGTGTTTAAAACAACCATGTCTAATATGTTAAATGATCTAATGAAAAAGATAAACAATTACATAAACAGATGGGGAATTTCAGAGAACTGAAAACTATTTTAAAAGAGTCAAAGAGAAATGCTAAAAAAAAAAAAACACACACAGTATCGGAGATGAAAAATTCCTTCAACAGGCTCATCAGCAGATTGGACACAGCTAAGGAAAGAATCAGTGAACTTAAAGATATTCCAATAGAGACGATCTAAACTGAAACACAAGAAGAAAAAAGGGGAGAAATAAATCAGAAAAATGAATGTAAGAGCTCATTTGTCATCACAAATTATCTAACACATGTGTAATTGGAGCCTCAGAAGGACAAGAGATGAAGAATGGGGAAGGAGAAATATTTGAAAAAATAATAGCTGAGCATTTCCTAAAATTAATGAACAACAACAAACAACAGAGCCAAGAATTCAAGAGAATCCCACATAGGGTTAAACACATACATGCATACACCCCTAGACACATTATTAATATGATTAGACTTTTGACAATCAAAGATTAAAAAATATTGAAGTCAGCCAAAGGCAGGAGACTGGGGGGTACTTTACATAGAGTACTTTACATAGAGGAATAAACATAAAAATTAAATCCGACTTCTTGGACGTGATGCAAGCCAGAAAACAACTGGATGAAGTATTTAAAGTATGTAAAAAAAGAAAATGTTTTTAACATTTTAGGTGTGATCATGGTACTGTGGTTATGTGGTTTTTCTGAACAAGAGCCCTTATATTTAAAGATTCATCTTGAAATGCTTACGGATAAAACAATAAGCTACAGAGGATTGCTTCACAATAATCAGGGAGGAGTGTTCCCCTGCGGATGAGGGTAGAGATAAAGGAAGATTGATCACAAGTTTATGGTGGTTGAAATGGGAGTGACAGTGACATGGGGATTCAATGTGATATTCTCTCTACTCTTATACACTTTAAAGATTTCCATAATAGAAATTTTTAAAGAAAGAGAAATTTCTAAAAAGAAGAAACAAAATGGACAAAAGAGGTAAGCATATCACAGCACATACTCTACTAGGTTTCTCTGATTTTTTGCCTCTACTTAACTGTTCCTCTGTAATTCACAGAAAGTTCACAGATCTCCAAACTGAGATCACAAAAGGCTGCAGCCACCCTCCCCAGTAATATCAACCCAACAAAGCCTACCAGTGCCAAAGCTCTCTTCCCCACACAGATTGCAACGTCCTGAGTCCATCAGATTTGAGAAGAATCTCCATCCAGCTGGGGTCTCATATACAGGGACCTTCATTGATTTGGCCACTCTGAAAAATGAAATTTGAGAAAAGTCAATTCATATATTTCATTTTCTGTTTTTTTTCTCAGCACAGTAGGAAGTCTTTAGGATCTACTAAATCCATAGCTAGATTTCAGAACAACCTGGGTAGTGTTGACAGATTTCAGGATATCAAGCCATAAGTTAGAAAATAATAAACAACCCATTTCAATGGTTCTCAATTTTGCTTTCTCCACCATATAGAAAATAATAAGTTAATATACAGAATATTTTTTACATTTGTTTCACTTCTATACATTTTTCTTTATCTTTTTGGAAAGAGTCCATGTGGGGATATCAGAATCTAAATTAAGAGGGTATTTGGGCAAAAACACTTGGGAATATTGTTTAACAGTATCTACTAAAGATGAACTTACCCATATCCTATGAACCAGAAATTCAACTCCTAGAAATTACTAATGACATGTAGTGGACACTGTGATGCACTGCTCAGATTTACCCCCACCCACTCACCTACTACCCCTTAGACACACGTGTGCACACACACACACACTTTAGACATTTTAGGATAAAAATATGCATTCTACCAGCTACTAGGAATGCTGATTGCTGACAGCTCGCAGATGTGGCCCCTGTTCTCTGCCAAAGAGAAATGTGTCACCCCAAATCATGTTCCCATGCCTGGGTTAATCCACATGCAATGACTGGTATAAAGGGATATATAAAGACCTGGCCTCCTTGCCCAAATTTTGCACAACTCTAGAGGGCCATTTCAGCTCCAGAGCTCCCCACAAGTTGGCTGAGGTCTTTGTTGTGACTGCATTTCAATCCAACTTCTCTGTGTTCAATCCTCCTTCCTCACTCCCCTATAAGTTTTGATCTTGAATGCAACTTTGATCTTAAAGGCAGAAAGGAATAAACTTCCTGAAAGCAAATATCTCTTAGAGCTGCTTCCTGGGGAACCTAGTGTGCAATGTTGCTCAACAGGGTGTATATATAAGATTTTACAAGTATGATCATAGAATCACAATTTGTAATAACTGAAACAATCCAAATGTCCATCAAAGTAGAATGGACAAATAATTTGTGATATAAAATGTAATACCATAAATCCTATTGTGCAAACTATTGCCGCATGCAACAATTTGAATGAATCTCATAAATATAACCCAGACAGGATCTGGCTTATGATGGTTTGACTTACAATTTTTCCCCTTTATGATTGGTTTATCCAGATACAATCCCATCGTAAGTTGAGGAGCTCCTATGACTTATGGTGGGGTTGTGGTTTCTACTGAATGGCTATTACTTCTGCACCATCATAAAGTCAAAATTCTTAAGTTGAACCATCATACGTCAGAGACTGTCTGCTGTATTGCCAGCATTAAATGCATTTTTGACTTAACAATATTTTTGACTTAAGATGGGTTTATCAGGATGCAATGCCATCTTAAGTCAAAGAGCATCTGTATTAAGTAAAAGAAATCAGTAACAAAGGTGTATATACTGTATTGTTCCACTTAGATAAAATTAAAAAACAGCGAAAACTTATCAATGCTGTCAAGTTTCAGGCTCAGAGAAGTCAAGTTTTTGTTCAAAGTTTCACAGAGTTAAGGGGCAGTGCTAGAATTGGGACCCAGATCTGCTTAATTTCTCCTCATGTTCCATTCCATTACACCATCCTGTCTCTTCAAATGTCTTAGTGCTTCATGAAGGATGTAGATCTCAAAGCAGGCTAGGGAATGAGCTGGTACCACAGACATTGGCCTGAAGAGTTTCATCTTCCCCAGAGCTAGCAACTGAAAGAGAAAAACACCAAATGCCTACGAACAGCAAGATTTAGTTATTTGAAGGCTGTGAGTGCAGGGGATGACCGTAGAGTGGGATCAATGAGGGTCTTGAGAAAGAAGAGGAAGAAAGACAAACACAGGATAAAATACGCCGCATAGTAATGATCCCTTTAGGTTGGCTTTGTGGCCAAATAAGGAAAAAAAGAAACATCTAGAAACTCTTGCCATGGGAAGGTGAACACCTCCCTTTTCACAAACCCCAAATACAATGAATGTGCTCAGGACTGAAAAACTGTGGGCTGCCTCTTCCAGTTTGCATTGAAAAGCACTTTTCAGGTGGTCAGCTGTTAACTTCAAATATTCCGTCTTCTCTCTTTTTCAATGGTTTAAGAAAGATATAGAATCATGCTTACATTCTGGTAGGAACAATGAAAGAAACCACCCACAAACTATACAGCAAAGGTAAATTTTCATTTACCTTTATAATAACATTATTTTCATGGTCAGAAGGCTATGGAAGGTCAGAATAACATGAATTTCATCATCAGAAACTCAAGGAAGAGAGAATAAGTCACACAGAAGCCTTCTGGGGCAGCACATAGTCAAGCCTGGGTCAAAGTTAATTCAACAAAGATGAATGCATATGGATAACAAATAAAATGCTCAACATGGGGCAGAGGTGAGGGTGAGAGGGAGGGTACGGGGTGTGGGGATGTATGTTCTCTGACCAAAACATTCTTGTAGGTTCAAAGCCAAGTTGGCAGGTCTGAAGGGAGGGAAAAGGATTTCCCCAGCTCCCACCCTTTCCAATTAATCAGTCAGGAGGTCATCAAGCTGAAAGCTGCGGCTGGATTTTAAAGGACCGGATACTTTTATAACTATGAGCCACAGTTGCAGCTATCCAAGCCAAAATAACAATATGGGTAATCAAATTCCAGGATCCTGGGTATGAGTTAATTGTGTCCTAGGGTCAAAAAGGAATTTCCCTCTCTCCTCCCTCTCCTGAAGTTGGGATTCATCCCAAACACAGCATTCAGCAGATACCATGCATTAGATGGGTTTTTGGCAGAAAGCCCCTGGAATCTCTGAAATTCTCTAGTACAAAAGCTGAAAACGAAGCTGCCCATGCTGAGGGGCTGAACCCTTCTCCCTAACTGCTTGCCATTGTGTCGGGGAGATAAACATGAGAACTCACTTCCTAGGAAAGGCCAGAGTGTGAAGGGAAAAAAAGAAAGGTAACCTGGGCCACATTTTTCCTGCAAGTGAGAAGGAGCCTGAAAACTATGCTGGATATAACTCTTTAGTCTGAATTTTAAAACCTCCTAAAATGTGACGTAGGTTGGAAATTGCATCAACCTAGCTTTCCAACAGTTTCTCCCACACTACTCCCTATGTGTTCTATGCTGCTAACAAGATGAATGATTTCCTATTTTCCAAATATGCCCTTAAATTTTGTTGTTGTATACTGCCCAGTCCTTCTTTATGCTATTCATTTTTCCTGGATTAATCCTCCTTTCCCACGTCTGTCAGAATACTTCAAGTTGCCTGAAGACCTACCTTAAATGCTTTTCCAGCATAAAGCCTGTTATTCCATTTTGTGCTCTTATAATGGGATAGCTGATACTAGATAATTTATAAAAAAATAGAAATTTATTTCCCACAGTTCTAGAGGTTAGGAAGTCTGAGATCAAGGCACCAGCATCTGGTGTGGTGAAGGCCTTCTTGCTGCACATGGCAAAGGCAGCAGGAAATGCTAGCCAAATGCTGTGTAAAGGCTTTTTTATAAGGGTCTTAATGCCATTAATGAGGAAGGAGCCCTCCTGGCCTGAACACCTCTTAAAGGCCCTATCTCTGAATACTATCACATTGGCAACACCTGAATTTTGGAGGGACTGAAGTTCCAACATGAATATTGAAAGCGACAAAAACATCCAGACCATAACAAAACCTGTGGCAACGACTGCTACGTGGTCAACAATCCATCTCATCTTTTCAGACACACAGGTGGACTGTAGTTCTCAACCTCCCTTGAAATTAGCTGTGGCCATGTGACTGAGTTCTAGCCAATGAAACTCAAGTTCTAGCCAATGGAACTCCTCTTTCAGATCTGGTTATAAGATCTTTCCATTTTCCATGTTCTTTCTCCTTCTGCCAGCTTGATGTGGACAAGCCCAGCAATCTTAAAAGCCATGTGTTGAAGGCGGCTGACCCACGAGAGGGGAGGACCTGGATCTCTGAATCACCATTTGGAACAGAGTCAACTATGAATCAGGAACACCTGTTTTTAACTTTAGGGGATTGAAAACACCTTTTTATGTGTTTGAGTGGTTATACATCTTGGGGATATTTTTATAGTAGCAGCGACACTATCTTAATGAGTATAGTCCTTTCCTCATCACTGAAATCAATCCAACGTGACCCTTCCTGCTGCGGAGCTTCCGTGGTGTGGGTCTTTATGTTCACATTGTCCTTGAATATGCTGTGTGCTTACTGAACACTTTCCCTCCACACACAAACACTATCACCACCACCAATGTGCTAGAACTTCCATGAGCACAGGAATTGCATCTTGTATGTCTTCATGGCTCCTTCAATGTCTAGAATAAAACAGTGCCTCTCCAGACTTGCCCTCAATAAATGCTATATGATTTCAGTTGACTAATAAATGTTATTTAAGGAGTTGTTAAAAGGGCTGTTAAATAACAGGGGACTAAGTAAATCTATTTTATGGTCTTTGACTCTTGTAGCTTTCTTTAAAATATAAAGTCATTTCTGCATGCTTTATCTAAATTAGTCACTTTGAGAAAAGAGAATTTCTCCAGGTATGAATTAGTGAGGCTATCAGGATGTGGCAAAGGCATATCTTAGAAAGACAGTTCTTACAGAATGAGGGGCAGTGACTAAATGATCCTCAAAGGTTTGAGGAGCAAAAGGATACATTATTTTTATCTGGCCAGTCTGATGGTCACCCTACCCTTATGTGATCAAACAGGATAGTAGATACAAAAGTACCTTAAAAATGCCCTGAAAGCTCACTAAGCATAGGGGTGCTGACATATCCACCTTTGCACCTCCAGTGTCCTGGCCAGTGCTTGCTCATAGTAGGTATTCAAGTATTTATTAACCCAAAGCACTATATCATCATGTATGATAAGAGTCTACTGGAATATCATGTATCGATGACTCTTTGTTTACCTTGCAAGAGAGTAGCCAAAAAAACACAGACTGATCATATCAAGTGTGTGAGGCATATCCAGCTGCTCTTGGAATCCTACTTCAAGAAAGTTGTGATAGATTTAAAGAGCACAAGATCCAGGTCTCTCTTCCTTTCCTCTATCTTCAAATGTCCACTTTCTTAAGAGCCAAGAAGGGCCCATGGTACTATTTTCTACACACTGAACTCTCAGACCCCTTTTAAGACCCTCAAATACACAGATTAGAAAAAGATATTTGCATCATATATATCTAACAAAGGACTTACATGCAGTTTATATTTTAAAAACTCTTATAAATTAGTTTTTTTAAAGGCAGATAACCTTAAAAAAATAGGCAAAAGTTTTGAACAGGCACTTTACAAAAGAGCATATTCAAATAACAATTAGCATATGAAAAGATGCTCAACATCACTAGAGATCAGGGAAATGCAAATTAAAACCACAGTGAAATATTACTATGTATCCACAAGACTAGCTGCAAAGAGTGGTACTGCCAAGTGCTGGTAAAGATGTGGAGCCCTAAGGTACTGTTGAAGGGATGCAAATTAGTACCAACTGTGGTGTATTTATTTAATGTGGTGTATTCACACAAAGGAGTACCATAGAACAACAAAAATGAACTGCGTGCCATTAGATGAAACAACAAGAATGAATGTCATACTCATAACATTGAGTAAAATAAGCCAGATCCAGAGGAATATACACTCTATGATTTCATTTATGTACCATTCAAAAATAGACAAAACTCATCATTGATGGGAAAAGTCAGAATAGTGGTTACGTCTCAGGAAGAGAGAGAATAAATGATCAGAATGGGGAACAAGGAAGCTTCAGGTGCTATTCTGTTTCTTGATCCAGATGGTAGTTACATGGGTGTGTTCATTTGGTGAAAAATTCCTTGAAGTAAACATTTATGAGTTGTGCCTTTTCTGTATGTCCATTATACTTCAATTAAAAGTTTATTTAAAAGAAAAAGCTCTCTGCAGTGTTTATGACTAAGTGCATGTTTGAATTAGTGACGTTTACACAATCCCAAGAAACAAACTACTGAAGATGGAGTTTAATAGCATCCTGGATATGCTGGTTAACGTCTAACAGACATTTAACACAGCAGCCCTCAAGTTAGCTCTTCAATATTTTCACATTGATGAGTTCACTCCCAGATCCCTTCTTTGATGTCTAGCACTGCTGGCTGGGGCTGCTCTATGGTAAAAGGCTTATATGAGTTTGCACTTTAAAAGCCTTTTTAAGAAAGCCTACCTGGTTCATATATGAATGAGGCAGAGTTCAGCTAAACCTGGTTTTCTAATAGCAATCTTAAAATCTACTCTTAAACCCATTTTTTGGATGGAACAACTCACACTTTCAGGTATTAATAAAATGAACATAAAACATGAGGCTATCAAAATAAGATAACTACAAAAGTTTTTCAACCATATATATAAATTTTAGCAGAGTGCTATTGAATCCTGGGGCCTCCATTATTTCAGCCTGGTCTAAACTTCAAAATCCCCATATTAAATAACTCCTTCCTTGCCTGTCTTATCAGAGAGGTTGTAAGGTTCAAATGGGATAGTATATAATTTTGCCAAATGGCCTACAGAGTTGCAATATTATCACTGCTCTTAGTACTGGACCTTTCACTTAACCCAAAGGGAACTAAATATATCATTTAAAGAATATTTAAAAGAAAAAGCAAAAGATAACTGCATGTCTCATAGTATCTCTAAACTTCTAGAGTTTGACCAATTATAAAACAAATAAAGGTGGACCCTAACCCCATGGGCCTTTGCCGCTTTACCTAGAAGATTCTCCACTTTCATTTTAGGTAGGTGTCACGGGGAAAAGAAGAGGACTCTTCCCGGTTAGAACTTAAATTTTGTTAGGCAACATAGGCAGGCAGATTTCTGAAAATCCTAACTTTAATTGAAAGAAAAAAAAACTTGGCTTTAGGAAATTGACCAAAGATCCAAGAAAAAAAATATGTAAAATTGAAACTACCACAGGTTCACTCTCTTCAACTGTTAAATAATCTGGACCCCTACATCTGGGGAATTAACAAGTGTCTGTGTTTACAGCCTTGATGCTTGAGCACTTTAATGTAAGCTGTTCCTGGCTCTGGTTATTTTCAAAGAAAATACATTGCCGAGGGTCTAGGGCTGGGGAATTTTAAGTCTCAAGTGCTCCAGCTAAGTTGAGAGATAGTCAAGAGCTAATTGTCAGCTATCCTTTAGGCTTCCATGAGATTGTTCCCAGACTAGCAAGACATGAATCATCTTCTTATCTGTTTGTTTTGTTTTGCTTTGCTTTGTATTTTCCAAGTTATACAGACCTCTTACTGAAGCTTAAAAAAAATGACTTATATAATACTCTTGGAATATTTAAAATCAGTTCATTCACTCCTATAAACTAAAAGTGATAATCACTGACATGACAGCTCCAACCCAGGAGATAAAGCATTTCTGTAAAACAAAGCTTTTTATGTTTCTTAAACTATTTTTGTTTGTTCTCTTTTCTATATCCAATTAGCATGTTTTCTTAGATAGTATTATAGAAATCTTATTGAATCTATGTCATAAGACATGAGGGAAAGGACACATCTAGGCACTGGACATTAAATGAATATACAGCAACTATAAATGGATACTCACTCTAAAAGAAGAAGAAAGAACAGAGAAGACTAGTATTTGTATAATGCTGCTTCACTACTCTATGAGTAACAGAGTAATTCTGTGAGGCATGGGTATCCACTGAAATACAATGGCATTATCAGTGTTCCCAAAGCAAATACCTGTTCCTTGCTATGGTGTTTCATATTGGATTCTGTTTCAGCAAGGCCACAGGGACCTCACTGTCTGTCCCATGTTCTATGAGGGGGGAATAAAGAATGGGCAGAATATTCTATAAGTTGGGTCTAAATATAAGAAAAAGATTGATAAACGTAATCACATTAAAAATTATAAAAGTTCTATTTGTCAAAGATACTAAAAAAAAGAAGTAAGCCATAGACTGAGAGAAGATAGTTGCAATGCATAAAATCAAAGGATTAATGGCTAATCTAAATGAAGAAGTCCTACAAACTGATAAGAAAAACTCAGATGACCTAAGCAAGTCACAGAAGAAGAAGACTGATTGGCCAATATGAAAATATATAGTAAATCAGGGAAATGAAAATTAAAATAACAGCCAGGTATCATGTCACATGCATCACATTAGCCAAATAAGAAAAAAAGAGGCTGGGCACAGTGGCTCACGCCTGTGATCACAGCACTTTGGGAGGCCGAGGAGGGTAGATCACCTGAGTTCAGGAGTTCAAAACCAGCCCGGCCAAGATGGCAAAACCCCATTTCTACTAAAAATAAAAAATTAGCCAGGCATGGTGGTGGGCTCCTGTAATCCTAGCTACTTGGGAGGTTGAGGCAGGAGAATCACTTGAACCCAGGAAGTGGAGGCTGCAGTGAGCCGAGATTGCACCATTGTACTCCAGCCTGGGCGACAGAGTAATATTCTGTCTCAAGGAAAAAAAAAAAAAAAAAAGGACAGGGCACAGTGGCTCTTGCATGTAATCCCAGCACTTTGGGAGGCCAAGGCGGGCGGCTCATGACATCAGGAGATCGAGACCATCCTGGCTGATGGGGTGAAACCCCATCTCTACTAAAAATACAAAAAAAAAAAAAAATTAGCCAGGTGTGGTGGCAGGCACCTGTAGTCCCAGCTACTCGGGAGGCTGAGGCAGGAGAACGGTGTGAACCTGGGAGGCGGAGATTGCAGTGAGCCAAGATCTCGCCACTGCACTTCAGCCTGGGTGACACAGCGAGACTCTGACCCTCCCGCCACCCCCCCAAAAAAAAAAGAAAAAAAAAAAGAAAAAATCTAATACCAAATGTTGGTGAAGTATCATGGGAAAACAGAAAAGAAAAAAAAAGACAGCAAGATTATAAGTTGGTACACTCACTTCACACTCAGAGTTGTTTGAGAATTCCTAGTAGACTTGATCATGCCCTATAATCCAGCAAACCCCTCTCTGGTATCTTTCCTAGAGAAACTTGAACACACACGCACAAGAAGATGAGGTTCAAGGATGTTTATTACCACACTATATGTGAAAGAGAAATAGAGCTAAATCAGAAGCAACCTATTATCCATCAGAAAGGCATTAGACAAGCTGTAGTTTATTTCTACAGTGACAAACAGCCATAGTCCAAGGCCACCAAATTATAGAATGCAAAAGAGCCACAAAAAAGAAACTGTATGTACTTTTGTCTTGCAATATTATCTCAGACCCCTGCTATTCCAATTACTGTTTCTTCATCAATAGTCCATATTGAAAACCTAGTGGGATATCGTTTCAGCTCTTTAATAACAGGTTTCAGATATTTGCAACACTGAAGAATTAATGAGACTAAATGAAGAGACACACCACCACCTGGCTCAGAGAAGCAGCCAGAACCCACCAATGCCACCAGGGCTGTGGAGGAACTTGGAAGACCTACCCTCCCCAATAACTATGCCTCTGATGGCAGAAGGCAAGTCTCTGCCCGCTCCTGAAGCCAACTGTAATTAATTAGCCTGGACATTTCCCAAGATTCTTAGTGCCTTTTATTTACATGAATAGAACTCAAAACCTTTCCTGTTTTGTTTTTTTTTTAACTAAGAGATGATGTTTATATTTTGTGTACTATGAACATTTCCCCTTCCTTTTCTCCTGCTAACCTGTCCACCAATATCACAGAAAAGAATTTATCAGTCCTGGGTATGATTCTTATTTTTGGCTCTCTTTAGGGAGTTCCTATTTTTTGGACAATAGATTAATATCTCTCAGGGCCAAAACTCTACCGATTCCAGGCGGAGATGCCCTGAGCAGGGCAACATGCAAAACTTCGCATTCCCTTTGGGAATGTGAGTGTCAGCTGTCCATGGTGGGTTCAGAATACCATGGATTGAACACCACATTCCACCTGTTTCATTTCATCATGTAACTCTGATCTGTGACCCAATGGATGACGCAGGTTGCTGTTTCCTATGAAGCCAAATCAGGTCACAGGCAGCTCTCTCTGCATGGTTCCGAGAAGACGAGCATATATCAAGGGATGCACAGGCAGCCACCCTGCCTGAAAGGAACCATCTTCAAGTCTGCATTTACCTTCCCAGGGTTTCCTTTGGTCACTCAGGTTTGGGTTTAATTTTATCAGGAAGCATAAGGAAAGGTCATGCCATACTAATTCTGCTCTAACGTTGTCTTTTAAAGAAACACTTCAGTTTAATGACACATAGTTATGAGGAAAGGGAATATTGAAAAGGTCAATGTTCTTTTGTGGGAAGTGAGAGTTTTACAGCAAAAGCTAAGGCTGAGTAAGCAGGAAAGGCAGGCAAACATGCGCTGCCTGTGGAATCCAGTTTAATGTCTTAGCACGGAGGAGAGTAGGGACTCTCAGTCCCCACACAGCTCCACCCCTTCTTGCAGTGCGACCTTGGCCAAGTTACTTAACCTCCATAAACCTGGATCTTTTACCTACAAAATGGAATGATAATGCATCTCCTTACTCAGTGGGGACTAAATGCGATGAGGCCTGGGAGCCCTGGATCCCCAGAGCACTCCGTGGGCATCGGCAAGAGTGATCGGCCTCATGAACTCTCCTACTGCTGCATCATCCTGCCATAACAAACTATTTTTGAGATGGAGCCCCCTTCAAGCACCAGGCCACTTCAGTTCTTTGCACACATCGTTCACTTAGGTAGGGATACTCCTTGTATCAATGAGGTCCCCAACAGAATTGATGGCACACTCAAAACTGAGTAATTTGAGAGTTTAATACAGGAACTGTTTACACAGGTGTGGCTAGTGGAGAGGGCAAGTAACATCAGGGCTACCAGCATCCCATCCCTAGATTCATTGCTGAAATCCAGGGACAGATCTGTGTGGATAGGGCTGCTTGGCAGGAACCTTGACCTTCAGAAGAGTCATGTTTCCAGCCTATGGAAATCCTATAGGGAGAGAAAGAAATCCCTGCTTGCATTCTCCTCCTTCTGTCTAGTAACTGCAGTGCTCCCAATTGCCCAAGCCCAACTAAAATCTGGAGGGAAGGGTGGGGGTCTCTTGATAGTCCCTATAGGTCAGTCTACAGGACGGGGAGCAGAGAGAAAGAGATGGAGTGGAGGTCTTGAAGGAAAATGAAAGACACCAGTACACTCTTCATCCACCCCCTCCTGGACTTAGGCCACTTCCTTACTTTCCAGGTTTATCTGGCCAGTCCTCTCTTTGTACTGCCACTGCAAACCCCAGGAGTTAGACACTCAGCACAGGATATTGCCTTAGATGCTGGGACACCTAACTCCTTCTCTAATCTGTTAGTCTCTTGAAGGTAAGTGCTTAAAGACACTTGCTCATTTCATGCAAACTTCATGGGGCCCATCAGAACATGGACTCCTCCTACATTAATATAAAGATGATTCCAGAACTTGGTCTTAAAATACCAGTGGAAGCAAATACATGGGATGATTGAAAGTTTGAGATAAGGAGGGAGATTATAGCATGTTCACCCCTGTAATCCCAACACTTTTGGAGGCCAAGGAGGGGGGATAGCTTGAGCCCAGGAGTTCAAGGCTGCAGTTAGCTATAATTATGCCACTGTACTCCAGCCTGGGCAGCAGCAAGACCCTGTCTCAAAAAACAAAACAAAACCAGAAAGTTTAAGATAAAATTAAGTGATGGTGGATGAATTTCCAAAGGAATTACATACAAAGGGTTGGCTGAAAAGGTTAATAACCTTATATGTTAATTTACCAAGTCCAGTGCTATAAATTTATTACGAAAAGGTAAGAGACTATGGTAAAAGTGGACTCTCTACCTTGGCAGGATATTTCAAAACCAAATGCTCATTTCATTGTAAAACTTCACAAAGAGGGTAGAGTATACATTTCTCACATTTACACAGAGCACCTTGTGGGGTTGGCGGTTTCATTCAGCACACATGGGAAAATGCTGGCTAAGATTTACCAACCAATATTTTCTTCATATGACTATGATAGTGGTGGGGTCCAAGGGAATTTACTCCCACTGAACACTTTTGAAGAGCAAGGGAGAAGAAGGACTATGTTAAATGCTTTTAACTCACATCAAGGATTCCCAGCAAGATGCCTTGTCCAAAGAGCCTTGAGAAAGGAGATGTTGGAAGGTGATGCCTTGGAAGCAGAGATACCCCTCCTCCAGGTCCTAGTTTGCACTAAGCTCTGAACTCAGCAGGGAAGGGCAGCCCTGCCTTAGCATCCACTCTGGGACTAGCCTAGTGGGGACAGCTGGAGGCATGGCTAGTGAATGTGGCTGACAGTAAGTCTGTTTGGTATCTGAGTGACGTGTTCTCTGTTCCCCTGAGCAGTCTTGTTCTGGGGTCCAGATCCAGAGGATGTGGTAGGGGAAGAGGAAGGAGATGGGAACAGCAGCTGTTTGCATTCAGGATCACCCGTGCAGTGCTACCTGCACTGAGACCGATCCTCTCTCAGAGGTCCTAGTCGTCTATGGGAGACAGAGACCAAAATAGGTTGGTGAGAACAGGAAGTTCCTGAGATCAACTGGAGAAGCAGAGACTCCCCAGGGAGATGAGAAGGCCACTTAACTGACCCTCCCCCCTTCTCTGGAGACTGAGGCAAGGGCCACGTTGGTCTGCGTGGTTCCATTCCGTGTAGGGGCTCTTGGTGCTTAGGAGAAACTTCCTACTAAGAGAAGGGCGGGGAGCTTTTACTTCAGGGACTAACTGCCAGAAAACAAGCAAGCCTCTGGTGGTAGAAGGGCAAAGGGCTGGTAGGAATGGAAGACTCCAGGGCTTCTGAGCTTGGAACTGCTTCAGGGGCACAGTCTTGTGGTGGGGCAGGGGGGTGGTGAGCAGTCCCTTTAGGTCAAAATCCCACAGCCTACAGTGGAGGGAGATAAAGGTGAATGGAGCAGGAGGAATACCTCTCTCTCTGTCAGGCCAGGGCTGAAGCCCAAGTTGTGCCTTTTGTGCTAAAGGTATCCCTTCTTCAAGATCCAGTAATTTATGGCTATTAAAAAGTATTGTAGCACACTGAGTTTCTCAGAACAGAACACTTTAATGCCATCTGCTGAAGCGCTGTCATAATAAATATTCAAGTGCAGGGTGTTTGCAATGGGAATAATGCCCCCTTGGTATGTGGTGCCCTTACACAGTGCACATCCTATGCAACTGGATGCAGCAGCTCACCATTGGCCTCACCTGAATTCAGGCAGAGTAGAACCTACTGTCCTCAAGTTCCCTAAGGACATTTCTGGTGTAGCAGGAAGTGGACTACACCCTTCAGAGACAGTCACACAATGGAGAGAGGCCCTGAAAGCCTTTCACCATCTTTGAGCTGTTGAAGACCCAATTTTGAATGGCATATTTTACTTTTTCCAATTGTGTGCCCTGTGCAAAAGCATTCGGTGGTGGTAAACTCTCTGAATGTGTGTTTATGAGGCCCCATCCCATATCATGCCAAAAATATTAAAATATGTCCACATCTCACATAAAAATCTACTTTTGCTCCAAAAGAACTTGAAAGAATTTTTATAATTTTGCTTTTGAAATGATGAGGCTACAAGTCACTCATTTAATTAACTATTGGCAATGATATTGCTCACGCACACTCCGGAAACCTTTCAAAAGAAGAAAATGTATCCTACAAATTATTCTAAAGTGTTATAGTGATTTCTTCAATATTAAATTTAAGAATAAAGTGACAATGTGGTATTTTATACATATTCAATTACGCAGTTAATCATGTTGGCATTGCGGATGTCTTCATTTTGGAGCTTATAATTGTTTTCAGGTCTTTAAGTAGGTTCATGAATATCAACAGTCCTAGGCAAGGAGTTGAAAGTGCCAATGAGGGATAAAATGCATGTGTGTATGTGTGTGTATGCTTGTATGTGTTTGTGTATGGATGTTCGAGTGGGTAGGTGGCTGTGTATTTTGGGGACACAGAAGGATAGTTTAACTCAGCAGGACCTTAGGTTATTTCTCGCACAATAAGGTTTCAGGAAGAATCCTCCACCATTCCTACAACATTCTGCATATCTTGTTTTTGCTTTCATAAGGTTCTACAAATTTATTTCTGAACATTCCATCCCAGAATTCTCTCAGTCAGCTCACATTTTCTCTGTCAATTTCCAATGCAGTTAATTATGCAGATTTGGAATATGAGATACAGACACATGCAATCCCAGCACACTAACCCAGCACTAAGCTATTGACTGAGTTTCTCTGAAAATCTTGAAACAATGTTCCGAGAGTCAGAAAAGAGAAATGATCCTTCACTTATAACATGTTTTCTAGCTGGATGAAATATGACAGTGGATTTTTTCCCCCCTCATGAAACCAAATGTGCATATCCAATCCAAATAAAAGTAGCAAATTTACTTCATATGATGTAAACTTTTATTAAACTTACAGTACGATTACACATATGGAATTCCCAGATAGTGGCCTTAAAGGCCTAACCTAGCAAACAAGCTTGGACAGCGTTTCCCTCTCTTTTTGGCAAGCTGTAAAACATTCTGAGTTGGGGGAGCTGGAGGTACTTAATCATTCACCTTCGGAAGAGGTTAAAGTTTTTCACACTTTCTTGATAATAAGAACCACCTGGGGTGCTAATTAAAAATGCGAATTCCTGGGCCTCTTTGCTAGAATATTCTGGGTTACAGGTCTTGGTTAGAGCCCAGGTGTCAGTACTTAAAAGCAGTGGTTTTTTTGTTTGTTTTGTTTTTGTTTTTATTTTTTATTTCTAGAGATTCTTGTTTTTAGGCAAGTTTAAAATAGTTAAGACAAACTGTACACAAATGACAGTGATCAATTAACATATGCAATTGTATATATCTATTCACAATTTTAATAGCTGAATTTTGATGCACGTATTATACAGTGTTTAAGAGGTCCTCAAAAGGGGTTCACACTTGAACTGACATTGAACATTGGTGCTGGTATGAGAGTCTACCATGTGAGCATGCTGACTATACTGGTCAAACCCCAGCAGGCTGAGGTCCAACTCTTGCCTCCCCTGGACATCTCTCTTAAATGTAAGCAAAGCAACTGTCCTCCCCACCCTACCCCCATAGCTGTAAGCATCTCACTGGATTTAAAATCTGACAGACTGGGGTTTGAAGTTCCTCTCTTATACTATTAATTCTGCGACACTTGTAAGCCAGTCATTTATCCTCTCTTATCCTCAGTTCCTGCATCTAAGATTAAAGAGGCTGTGCAGTAGAGTGAAACAAGCTCTGGCTCCTTGGGTAGACAAACCTGGGTTCAAATCCTGATGCCCACCTTTCACTAGCTTTGGGGACTTGGGGAAGTCACTGCTTTTCTACAAGCCTTCACGTGCTCATAGGCAGAGATGGGGGCAGTTGTGACACATGATAAACACTCCATAAATGCAGCTATCACTTAACAGGCAGAAATCCTTACCTTGGGTAGGGGAAGGTGCTTGTGTGAGTTGAAAGCTCTCTGACCATGGGGTCCCCATCAGAGGGCATCCATAGCGGAAGTTCACCTTGAGGAAAAGAATCTCTCCTCTCTCGAGGAAATACTCCTCAATTTTACTTTCCAGGGACTCCAAAGGCTTGCAATTCCCAGACAAGCCATTCTTTTTGCCCTCCAGGACTTGGTGATGCTGCTTCCCTCACTTCGGCTAGCTGAGTCTTAATTGTCCTTTCAGTCTCAGCTTCTGGGAAGCAAAGCTAGAGCCCCAGGGCTATAGACTAAAGGTCTGTGTCCACTCCAAATTCATATGTTAAATCTTAACCCCCAACGTGATACTATTAGGAGGTAGGGCCTTTGGGAGGTGATTAGTTCATGAAGGTGAAGCCCTCATAAATGGGATTAGTGCCCTTACATTAGAGACTCCAGAGAGCTCCCTCAACCCTTCTGCCACATGAGGATACAGCAAAAAGACAGCCATCTATGAACCAGGAAGCAGGCCCTTGCAACACACTGAATCTGCTGGGTCCTTGATCTTGGACTTCCCAGCCTCCAGAACTGTGAGAAATGCATTTCTGTTGTTTATAAGCCACTCAGTCTACGGTAATTTACTATAGTAGCCCAAGTGGGTGAAGAAGTCTAGAATGAGAGGCCCCTCCTGGGGTTCCCCAGAGAGACACAATCAGCCCACAATCTGCTGTCCCATAGCACCTAGAGCATTTCTGCCATAACACCTGTCACACCATGCTGTCCCCCTCATGCATCTCCAGCAGCTTCAGGAGGACAAGGGCTGTGTCTTTCTCTGAATATCAACTCAGTTCAGGGTCTGGCAATGAACAGGGCTGGAGGGGTGCCATTGATTGAACAATGATCTCTGGACTACATTCCAATGGGCGTAAGAAGGATTATCAAAAACTCAGGAGTGAAGAGATTCTAATGTACAGAGCCCCAGCTGCTTTGAAAATCACTGCAGGTAGCAAGTGGTGCTCCTGCTGCAAGTGGACTTTAGCTGCACACAGAAAAAGAGTTTGAGAACCCCTGAGCTAACTGAGAAGAGAAGAGAGGTCCTGGTTAATGCAGGTTTGTTAATGAAATTAGCATGACTCTTGGGTGCTGGGTGGAAGCCTCTAAGTGGGAACAGGCTGTGCATGAAGGTGCAGGGGTCTCAAGAGAGGCTACACGCAGCCTTCCCTAAGTGCCTCCCCAAACAACCCCTCCCTGGGTGACTCGGCTACCTGGGTGCCCTGGGAAGAGCATTGCTACTGCTAGACCTGTCCCAGAACAGAGGGTTCATACCTTTGGAGGACACATACTGTCACATTTCTGTGATTTTTAGCCTCTCCTGCAGACTTTTGTTTACTGGGAAAACAAAATATACTTCAAAAAGGTGGATTTCAAAGAAGGAAGTGAGTCTAGGATTAGAAGCTACTGGAGAAGACAACCCATTTGCCTACAAGTAGAAGCCCCTCCTCCCCTCAAAGCCCCTTTCCTCTTCTCTCTTCCCCATCTTGTAAAATAAACCATAGTTTATTTCAGTGAAATTTCTATAGGTTTGCAACAAACCCTTTCTTTTTCTTTGCTCCAATTTAATTTGTTTCTGCCCCTGGCAACCCAAATGCCTGTATTTAAACAACCAGTATCCTCAGACTACTAACTGGAAAACTGAATTACCAAGAGATTAAATAGTTTGTCCAAAGCTATGAACTGGTAAGTGGCCGGGCAGGGAGTCAGGCCCTGTCCTGTCCAATTCCAGAACCCATTCTCTGTACACTGAATCATGCCAAGATGTTCTTAGGGACCTCTATGGGTATTTCTGGATATGTTTTGCCTATAAAAAATTGTTTATAAAAAGCGTGCTGGATTGAAATAGTGGAACTGTAGGAAATACTTGCTGCAAAGACCAAAACTATCGCCTTCTTCTGGCAGTAATAATAATAATAATAACAGCTAACATTTCAGCATTTACTATGTGTTAGGCATTGTGCTAAACACTATAAAAGGATGTTATCACCTTTATCCTCCCCATTCTTAATAGAGGATATTGAGACTCAGACAGGTTATATGACTTGTCCAAGGCCTCAGAGCTAGTACAAAAAAGCCCTGTGGTTCAAAGCCAGCTCTCTCTCTCTCTCTCCAAACTCGAGCCTCACTGTACAGAAGTGAATGGTACAGTGCAGGAAGGATAAACCGAAACCTTAAAGAGGCAGTGGTTGCTTCTCTGCAGCCATCATTATAATTCACAACAGGGAGGCAAGTACAAATAATGTCAGGATGTGCAAGTTGTGAAATTTTCACTAAAAGTCAGAAGGCCAGTGGTGAGATGGGATTTTAGTGAAAACTAAGAGGTCGGCTGCATTTGGCAGTGAGCATGATCCTCAGACATTTTCCTCCCTCCAGCTTGGCACCAGCAACCCCTTGTGATTTATGCTTCAGAGTCACACAGAGCTTGCAGGCACCAACTCTGCAGTAGCAAAGAAAATGGATGGGCTGCCTTGGGATGTTTTCCCTGCACGCACCACGTTCCCTTAAAAGGCCTCCAGAGTGTATACAGTTCTGACAGGAGGGCAGAGCTAAGGAACGGCTGGGCCACTCTTCCCCCTTATATGGTCAAGTATTACAATGGCATCCTCCCTTCTAATTTATGAAGCAAAAGAGTGGAGGAATGCCGATCAGGAGATGGGAGGATGTTTTACCAGAGAGACGATATAAAGCTCATCTTGCTGGCAAATGACTTATAAGACCAAGTGGAACAGAACACACACTTGATGAGTTGAATTTCTTTTTAACTCTAGAGAATAAACACTTTTATTCCTCTCTCGAATGTCAACATTTCATGAAGCCAAAGTATATGCAGAGCTTCTCCACCCCAGTATTAGACAAAGTGAAAAATAAAGCAAGAATAAAAACCTGTAGACTTCATCCTTCATAAATTTATCTCCCTCCTTTCCTAGCCTTTGTTTCCCCATTAAACACATATACACACAGAGACACACACAGCACGCACACAACCAATCAGGCGTCTGAACAGAGACAACAATTTCATTTTAAACAGAACACAGAAAGAAATAGGGGATCAGTCCTCTACAAAGAGTTCTTCTCCCTAATGGGCCTTGGCCATGTTGTTAGAGGCTATAGACCAAGTTTCCCTATTCACTCTCTATCCTAAGGTTGGACGCAACGAAGACAAGAGGGTGTATGAAATGAGAATGTATGGGAAAGTGTGTTGCACATTGTAAACCATATAATATGCATAGTTATTTCAAACATTGTGGTAATGTCCTCCTTGAATTATTACTTTTTAAATTACTATTTATTGGTTTTAATACACAACTGGTTTTCTTGGATGTAACTGAGTATAAGTTGTGACATTATTTAAATTACTTTCACCCTTGTTATAATTCACTATCATTTGGTCAGGCCTCTGGATATATTTGGAAGGACATACTGGGCCAAATGACCAAACTCTTCTATCTTGCCTCAAAAAGCCAAGGAACTCTTGGCATCCATGCTACATTTTAATGGAGCATCATACAAGGTAGTGGACAGGGAAAGACTCAGGCATTTTATACACATAAAAAATATTCCTTCACCATTTGTAAACCACGTGTATGTAAGGAACACCTTGATGCGAAACTGATTACTTTTAAAAGGCACTTGGAGATCCCCAGATACATGGTAGAGCACAAATAACTACACTTAAGAAAACAATGGACAACACTCCCTTCAGTGTAACTCCCCAAATGAGAGGTGTTTAGTGTAAATGTTTAGCCTGGAGGTTAAACTTCTTACAACCAGAAATTTACTAAAGCAGGCACTGCTGAACCCAAATACATAGAATTTGAAAAGGTTCTATTTAAGGTCTTCATACTATCAGAACAATAAGGAAAACTCGCAAGGTACTCACAGCAGACTCTCTACCCTTTGGGTTTATTGAATGGCTACACTTGAGTCAGAGTGAGTGAGCAAGTGTAAGGAGAGAATGCAAGATCTCCACGTTGTGTCCCAATATGCAGGCGGTGGAGCCCCTGGCTACCCTGGTGTCTGCTGTATTCCAAGCATCCTCACACTATCTAGGGAGCCTAGGAGGGAGCTTTCAAAGGGTATGTCCAGTTGTTCAACTTTAAACATTTTCTAAGTGCTTGCAGCTCCAACGGATGGGGTTTCCTTCTAGGGACTGGGAATCAAACAGATGGTGTGCAGGTCTTTAGCTTTGATCACCTGCATTGGAATTACCTGACAACCTTGTTTAAAAATGCAGACTCTTGGGTTCTATTCAGAAAGAATGGATCAGAATCTCTGGGGATGGGGCCCTGAAATCTGCATTTTACAAGGGATTTTTTCCCCACCTATCTAATCCTGATAAGATTCTTACGCACTCTAACATTTGAAGACCACTGCTATAAGCATTAAAAAAAAATCCTATTGAGTTTAACACAGTTTTATACTCAGCTAAGAAATTAAGTTATGGCCCTAGACCCAAAGTATATATTTCTTAAGATTTGTAACAAAAAGGGATATTAGGGGACAGCTAGTTCAGCCTCTTCAATCTTTAGATGAAGAAAGCAAAGCTCCAGGCAGAGTAACTGACTTGCCCTGGGGTCGTAATGCCAGCTGAAGGCCAATCCCTGTGGGAGTTCTGGTCCAGGTCTAGTTCCAAAACTATTGCTCTTTCTGCCATAATACCCACCACCTTTTCCACTCCTTCCTGTACCCCTTCTATGCTTATCTGCACAACCTCCAGGGATGTTTAGTTTAAAATGTAGAATAACCCACCATGGTGATCTGAAAGCTGTTGTTTCTGCCTTTCAAATACCCAACCCCTGCTGAAGACAAGAGACCACTGGTTTACTTTTGTAGAACTTTTCCCCTCCCCAGTGTATGTCACTCAAGGTGATCTCCTCTTGCCTGGCCAAAGAGTGGGCATGCGACTCAACTCATACTAAGAAAATGCTGAATCTTGAGTGAAGTGAGAATGGGGGAAATGTATGTCATTTCTTCCTTGATCTGGAAGATAATTCTCTGGAGAGATTGCCCATACATAATTCCTACCACCTAGGTTCCTATTATTTTTGAGACCAGCTTTTTCATTGATTCTGGGTTACTCCTTATCCTTCCATTGCATTCCTTTTAAGTAATCTAAAATTGGTCTTGCTACTAGCACCCCAATAATTCTACTTGACCCATTTCCTTATATCATAACCATATGCACTAGCATTTGACTGAATCCTATGGAAAGAGAAGTTAGGGTCAAATATCTCCCTTTTGGAAGCAGAGAGGACGTGAGACTTGCAGTTGGATGGGTGGGGATGAGGCAGTACTGGAAATCCCAGTCTCCCTCAATGCCCACCACTCTACTTATTCCAAATAGCTCAATATTTCTGTCTTTGATCCCAAAACACCCCATCCTTGAACTAAAAGGCTATCTGTGCAACTGAAAATAGAAAGTCATGAACTCACAACTGAAAAGTGATCCAAAAAAAAAAAAAAAAAAAAAAGAACGAGAGAGACTCTTCTAAGTAGCACACGCAATCTCCTCAAGATCCAGTGCCAAAGTGCAAATGGGCTCCACCATATCTGCACAAGCAGACAGATTGCCCTCCTTGTCAGTCTGGGTTTTACCTTTAACGTTGTCTCCCTCAGACAGGACCCTGATCCCTGATGTACACTACATCTGCATGCAATTTCCACATAATAGGAGCAGGGCTCCCTTACTTTAAAGTCTTAAATGCCATTAAGAGGTCTTTCTGCCAAAACCCATGTTGCTCTTTTGTTACAAAGCTATACAAATATTTATGTTTTCTGTTTGACTTGGCAGAACAAAGGACTCTCAGACTCTCTACTGCTCTTGCTTTGAAATGACCGTCTATCTTCTGCTACAAGTTACTTGCCATTTACTGTGATTCTCCAAAATAAGTTCTAACTTTTTGGAGGAGAGTTGATAAAGAGGTCTAGCATTGGTAGTTGCTCCAGAGAAGTGGTACGCAAGCTGCACAGCACATTAGGATTAAGAGGGAAGCTTTGAAATGTATTTTAAGGTTTTAAATTAACCTACAGTGAAATTGACTTTTTGCTGTGTTTTGTGTGACTTTTTGACATGTGTAGATTTATGGAACTAGCACAACAATCAGGAAACATAACATTTCCATCAACCACAGAAACTCCCTCATGAAGTCACACACATCCCTCCACCCCTAGCCCCTGGCAGCTACTGCTTTGTTTTTGTCTCCATAATTTTGTCTATTTGAGCATAATACAAATGGGATCATACAGTACGTGACATTTTGAGTTGGGCTCCTTTCATTCAGCAAAATCATTTGACATGCATCCAAGTTGTGTGTCTCAGTACTTCTGTTTAATTGCTGAGTAGTATTCCATTGTATAGATATATCACAGTTTATTATTCACCTGTTGAAGGACTTTGGGTTGTTTCCATTTTGGGGGCTATTATGAATAGAGCTGCTATAAATATTTGTGTACAGTTTTAATTCTGTAGCTATAGAATAAGAGTGGGAGTACAGGGTCATATGGTAAGCATCTGTTTAGTTTTATAAGCAATTGACAAACTGCTTTCCAGAGTGGCCCATTTGGCATTTCCATCAGTACTATATGACAGCTCTAGATGATATGCATCCTCATCAACACTAAGGTATTAGCAGTAATTTTTATTTTAGCAATTCTAATTGTTATGTAGCAGTATCTCATCACAGTTTTATTTGCATCTTCTAATGGTTAATGGTGTTGAACACATTTTCATGTTCTTATTTGACATCCATATATCCTCTCTGGTGAAGTATCTGTTAAAACATTTTATATAATTTTAATTGGGTTAACTGTTTTAACTCTTTAAATATGTTGAAAAGATTATACCTTGTCATATGAATTGCTTTAGCACCATTGCCAAAAATCAGTCAGCCACATTTATTTAGGTGTATTTCTGGACTCTCTATTCTGCTTTATTATCTCTGCCTTTGCTAGTAACACATTGCTTCCTGTTAATTAGAAAGTGTGATTACTCCCAGCACTTTGGGAGGCGAGGGTGGACAGATCACCTGAGGTCAGGAGTTCAAGACCAGCCTAGCCAACATGGTGAAATCCCATCTCTATTAAAAATACAAAAATTAGCTGGGCATAGTGGTGGCTCCTGCTGAGGCAGGAGGATCACTTGAACCTGGGAGGTGGAGGTTGCAGTGATCCAAGATGGTGCCATTGTACTCCAGCCCCAGCAACAAGAGCAAAACTCTGTCTCAAAAAAAAGAAAAAAATAAAGTGTGATTCCTGTAGCTTTCTTCTTTTTGACAATTGTTCTGCCTCTTCTAGTTCTTTTGCCTTTCAGTATAAATTTAGAACCAGTTTGTTTATATCTATCAATATCCTGTGGAAATTTTTATTGGAATTGCATTAATCTATAAATCAATTTATAAATAAATGACATCTTTACTATGTTGATCATGAACATTGTATGTCTCTCCTTCTAGGTATTCTTAGACTTTTTTTCATTAATGTTTTGTAGTTTTCAGCATATCGATCATGTATGCATTTTAATAAATTTACAGCTAAGTATTTAATTTTTGAGCAATCTAAATAGTATTGCTTTTTTCAATTCAGTTTCCAATTGAACACTGATAGTATATAAAAATAAAATTGACTTCTGAGTATTGACTTTGTATCCTCTGACCTTTGTATGTGTATTACTTTGGATTTTCTATGTAGACAATTACATTATTTATGAATAGAATCCATATTTTTTTTCCTTTTCACCCTATATGCCTTTTAATTCCTTTTCTTGCCTTATTGCATTGGCTGGGTCTGCTAGTGCAATATTGAATAACAGTGGTGAAAGTGGATATCCTTGTCTTACTCCTGATCTTAGGGGAAAGGTGTTCAGTCTTTTACTATTAAATATGATTTTAGCTGTAGGGTTATTGTAGATGCTCTTTATTTGTTTGAAGAAGTTACCTTTTATTCCTAGTTTGAATGGATGTTGAAATTTTGTCAAATGATCTTGTGCCTCAATTGATGTAATCATGTGGTCTTTCTCCTTAAACTGCTAATAAAGTAGATTATATTGATTGATTTTTAAATATTAAATCAGCCTCACTTTCCCAGTAAATCCCACTGACTTTTCTTTTTATATACTGCTAGATATATTGTGTTAATATTTTGTTAATGATTTTTACATCTATATTTATGGAATATCAGTTTATATTTTTCTTTTTTAAAAATTCTATCTTTGTCTAGTTTTAGTGTCAGGTAATGCTAGCCTCATAAAATGTGTTGGGAATTTTCCATCTTCTTCCTTTTTCTGGAAGATATTATTTAGAATTTTTTTAATGTTTGCAATAATTCACCAATATATTTATTTGCACTAGGATTTTTTGGAAGGTTTTAAACTATGAAGTCAATTTCTTTAATAGTCATGGAAATATTCAAATTACTTCATGTTGGGTGAGTGTTGATAATTCGTATTTTTCAAGGAATTGGCCCATTTCATCTAAGTTGTTGAATTTATTTATGAAGAGTTGTCTGTAGTGTCCTCTTAGTATTATTTTAAAGTCTAAAGGGTCTATAGTAGTATTCTTACTCCTGATGTTTATAATTTGTGTCTTCTCTCTTTTCATCTTTGTTGGTCTTGCTAAAGGTTTATCAATTTTATTTACTTTTCCAAAGAACCAGCTTTTGTTTCTATTGGTGTTTTAAATTGTTTTCCTGTTTTCATTATCATTGATTTCTACTTTTATCTTTATCCATTCCTTCCTTGGGTTTATTTATTCTCTTTTCTCTACATTATTAAAGTAGAAGCATAGCTTATTGATGTGAAACCTTTCTCTTATAAATATAAGCTCTTAATGCTTATATTAAAGAATTTCCCTCCTAAGCAATGTTTTACCTGCATCCTACAAATTTTGATGTATTTTCATTTTAATTTAATTTAAAATATCTTTAATTTAGTTCAAAGTATCATTTGACAAAATTTCAACATCCATTCAAACTAGGAATAAAAGGTAACTTCTTCAGCCAAATAAAGAACATCTACAATAACCCTTGAAACTTTTTCTTTGATGGATTATTTAGAAGTATATTGTTTACCTTCCAAGCATTTAGAGATGTCCTTGTTATCTCTCTGTTATTAAATTTTAGTCTAATTCTATTATGGTCAGGGAACATACTTTGCATGGTTTCCGTTCTTTTACATTTAGTTAGTTTGTTTGCTTTAATGACCCAGGATGTGGTCTACCTGGGTGAATGCTCCATGCACTTGAAAAAAGTGTATATTCTGCTGTTGGTTGGAGGGTTCTATAAATGTAAATTAAATCTAGCTGATAGATGGTGCTCAGTACTTCCTTCTCTTACTGATTTTCCATCAGATCTATCTGTTTCTGTCTGTTCTGTCAGTTTCTCACAGAAGACTGTTGATGTCTTCAACTATAATTATGGATTTGTCTATTTCTCTTTTCCATTCTGTCCATTTTTGCTTATGTACTTTAAAATTATCCTAATAGGAGCATATACATTTAGGACCGTTGGATCTTTTTGGTAAACTGACCCAACATGATTTCAGTTTTCAAAGACTTTGCAGTGCAGTTTAGTTCTCAAGTTTTGTATATACTGTTGAGGGTCAGATCTATTCATGCCCAGATCAGAGGTGAGTCCAGGAGTTTCTACAAAACTTTAAAAGTCATTTTCCCTAACTTCAACCTCTTTCTTGATATCCCTGATAATTTTCAGCTTCCCTGGGATTCTTTTTGGTTCTCTGACTAGAAATAAAGTTGGGGCTTTATTTACTCTGTTCTGCCATACACGTTCCATGTCTAATATTTATATATATATGTGTGTGTGTATATATATGTGTGTGTGTGTGTATTATATATACACATGTGTATATATGTATATATATGTTCATGTCTAATATTTTATATACAATATTAGAATGAGCTGGGGTAGACTCTGAGCTGTTGTGGGTAATCTGTAGCTGTTTGATCATCTTCTGAGAAACAGCTGTCATATATATATGTTATATATATACACTCATATATATGGGCAGACATGGAGAGTATATGGCAGAACAGAGTGAATATATATATTTTTTACATATATATTATATATATTTATATATTATATTATATATATTTATATATATAGGCAGACTTATAAAGATATATATATTTATATATTGAAACAGCATCTTGCCCTGTTGCCCAGGCTGGAGTGCAGTGGCATGAACACAGTTCACTGCAGCCTTGACCCTCCTGTGTTCAAGAAATCCTCCCAACACAGCCTCCCAAGTAGCTGGGATCACAGGTGTTTGCCACCATGCCTGGCTAATTTTTTCAGTTTTCTTGCAGAGACAGGGTCTCACTTTGTTGCCTAGGCTGGTCTTGAACTCCTGGGCTCAAGTAATCCTCCCACATCAGCCTCTCAAAGTGTTGGGACTTCAGGCATGAGCCACCATGCTCAGTCTACCCATGTTTTGAAAGAAATGGGGTTAATGAGTAGGAAAACATAGAAGAAAAAAGAGGCAGCAGTGTTTCTCCCTAGTCTCTTGGGACCACCACTTCTCCAAGTGGCAATGAAGGCTTTCCTCCCTCCAAGTTTTAGGCTCTTTTTGGCCATCTTGGATTGTTTGGGAGCTATGGCACAGAGAGTAAAGAAGAGAAAGGGAAAAAAACAAAATGAAAAATGAGGAATCTCTCCCTCCTCCCCCAACATACACACAGAGACTCTCTCTCTGACTGTTAAGTTCCTCGAAACAGAACTAGAGGACTTTCCTGTCTGCACTCATGCCTGCTTCCAGGTTGCAGGCTATTTTGGGTTCAAGTGGAAGAATACTGGACACAGACAAAAGAGAAACTCATCATCAATTCACTGGTGTCTTAAATTCTGGTCTTCTTCTCCAATCTATCTACTATTATTTACTTTTTCAGAGTCCTCAAATAGCTTGTTTCGTACATCTTGTCTAGACTTTATAGCCACATACAATGGGGAAGACCGTGGATGAAGTGTGCTTACTCCATCTTACTCAAAATCAGAACTAAATGGGAAGCTTTTTCAACATTCAGATTCCCTGATTCCACTGTAGACCTAATGAATCTGAAAGGGGAGCTGGGAAGTGGGAGATAAAAGGTAGATTTTTGGAAAGCTCCACAGGAAATGTTGATACACATCTGAAGTTGACAGTCATGTCTCAAAATATGTTCAAACAGCTACAGATTACCTTCAACTGCTCAGATTCTTTTTTTTTTTTTTTTTTGACAGAGTCTCCCTCTGTCACCCAGGCTGGAGTGCAGTGGTGTGATCTCAGCTCACTGCAACCTCTGCCTCCTGGGTTCAAGCGATTCTCCTGCCTCAGCCTCCCGAGTAGCTGGGACTACAGGTGTGTGCCACCACGCTCAGCTAATTTTTTGTGTTTTTAGTAGAGACAGGGTTTCGCCATGTTGCCCAAGTTGGTTCTGAACTCCCGAGCTCAGGCGATCCACCCACCTCAGCCTCCCACAGTGCTGGGATTACAGGCATGAGCCACCTCGCCTGGCCAGGAACTCTGGGTTCCTAATCAGAAAGTAAATGTCTCCATGAGCCAAGCACGTCATGTGTGGTAAAGCAGCCAGCTGGATATATGACAACAGAGAATTATGGGGACAATGATGAACTAGACAGCCTGTGTGGCTGTTAGAAACAGTCTCCACTCAGCTTCAGACAAATATTGCTATAGGGAAATGTAAGCCCAGTACTGCCAGAACTGCAATTTTTCAATAATACCACAACAACTTGGATTTTTATATGAAATATCCCCATTTTTAAAGGTTAGCAACATAATTCAAAAATGAAACTGCAGAGAATGTTTACTACTTTTAGTCTAGAGACACTGGCAGCATTTCTACAAAGTATTGTGGGTGTGTATATACAGTATATGTATGTGTGGGTAAAACGTGTGAGTGTGTGTGTGAGTGTGTGTGTGTCCCTTTGAAAAATTGATTCCTATCCTTGAGATGCCTAGAGATCCCCTATTTGTAGAAAAACCACTTGTTGTTTAGCAGCTTTGTAATACAGTATATTACTGTATTACTGTATTGGTGTAAAGCACAACACCAATCTGAAAGAGATATTCACCAACTTGTAGACTGTTGCCTAAGCATTGGGCTCCCTGAGGCATTACTGTAAATTCCTTCCTCTTTAAGGCACACCATTTCACGAAAGTTGCCAAGCTTCCTTTTCTCCACTAACAATATCCTCTATCAGAGTCTCTTCCTTCAATAAGTACCCAGATGTAATAAAACAAGAGGAGAAAATTAGTAAAAGAGAGAAAAATCTCAAAAATGATCATTAATCTATGTTGCCAAGAATTTTTAATTTGCATGTCACTGACAGGTATGTGTCATGATCTCATTTGATTTTAATTTCAAAGTGATGTGAACTGATGGAGATAATGAAGCCAAATGTATGCTACAAACACATTTTCATATACAAACCAGTTCTTAATTATTGTCAATAATGGAAACTCAGGAGTTAGCTATGCATAAATACAAAGGCATTTTTAAATTTTAGTGAAGAAATTCATTAATACACTTATTTCCAAGCTGGTTCACTTAGCTGATGGGAGAATATTGCTATCACAATTAAAGTTAAACTCCTGAATGAGTCAGGAAATACATCTGGGTGGATGGTAGAGGGTAAAATGCTTGGATCTTGGAGTCAGATAAATCTGGTTCTGAATTCCACAACCTTCACTTTACTAAAACATGACCTTGAGCTCTGGTTTCATCTTCTGTAAAATATAGTTAATATTGAAATTTTTAAAATCAGCTTTCCTGGTTGCAAGGAAAAAAGCCTCAACTCAAGTAACCTTCAATAATAGGGCAGGATTTTGTGAGATGAAGTGGTTGGTACAAATCCACTTGGCAATGAGGACACAGAAATTTCAATCATGAGGCCAAGCCTTCAAAGACATACAGGAAATGCTAAACAACCAGGTCTCAGAAAGAGAAAAAGCCTCATGTTGTTCAGAACCTAAGGAGTGTATACAGTTTGTCATTGGCTTGTCATCACCTTGACCCAGATACTCCTTCTCTCTGGCTGCTCATCTTCATTCTATAAGTACATTTTTTATCTTCCAGGTCCTGCTTTCTCATCATTCTGGTTGTGTATAACTTCCACAATCATCTTGACCTACCAGCTTCCCTCTGCCGATGACCTGTAAACTACTCCCACTAAGTCTTACCTACTTCTTGTATATTCAAATTACTAGGTTCAGGATTATTAAAAACAAGATATGATAGGCTTGGTAATTCCCTGTTTGGGTAGAGCTTTTTGCTGTACCTCAAAGGACACTGACCAGTTTGTAATAGGCTACATTTGTGCTGGTTGCCCACCTTTGGGCTAATCTGTTATGGCTCAAGGGTGAAGTCTTGCTGTGGGAGCTAAGTTATGCGGTGTGAAATAGGCAGGTGGGTCTCAGGGCTAGTTCCCTTAGTAGGTGTGAGGATGTTGGTGCTGGGGCTGATGTTTCTGGCACAGTAACTCCTTCAGGCCATATCTAATATAGGCATCCAGCACCATGCCAGATGTCTGGCAGGTGCAATGCATGTTAGTTTACTGAAAAGTTCACCAAGTTACTAACAAATCACCTATTTTGTAAGGCAGAATGCTAGGTACTGTGGCAGTAAGAGTGACAAGGCAGATGTGGTCCCTGTTCTTATGGAGTTTCTACTGTAGTAAATAAGACATCCAAAAATATATACAAGCAACTCAGCAAGCCCACTTTTAGATACAGGATACAGAGAAAAGAAAACACATGTTCACATAAAAACGTGTACACAAATTCTTAAAGCAGCATTATTCATAATAGACAAAAAGTATAAACAACCCAAATGTCCATCAATGGACAAATGGATAAACAAAACACACTATAACCATATGGTGAAATATTATTAAGCCATAAAAAGGGATAAAGTTCTGATACATGCTACAACACTGATGAACATTAAAAACATGAGGCTAAGTTAAAGAAACCAGATACAAAAGACCTCATAGTATATGATTTTATTCATATGAAAGTCTGGAAAAGGGAAATCTACAGAGACAGGAAGTAGATTTGTGGTTGCTTAGGGATGGAGAGGTGATGGGTGTATGATGGGGTGATAGCTAAAGGGTATAGGATTTCTTTTTTACCCGATGAAAATTGCCAACCATTATGATGATGGTTGCATGTATCTGTGAATACACTAAAAATGATTAAATTGTATACTTTAAATGTGCAAACTGTATGGTGTGTGAATTATATCTCAATAAAGCTGTTAAAATTCTAAAAACTAAACACATGCAGAAAATTAATAAAATTAAATGTGCATGGGTTATAAAGGAAACAAGAGACTGAGATAAAGAATAAAAGGGAGGGGCTCTCCTTAGGTAGTGTGCTCAAGGAAGGCCTCTCTAAGTGGGTGGCACAGAACCCAAGAACTGGAGGAAGAATAGGAACCAGCTGTGAGAACAGCACTCCTAGTAGAGGAAACAGCTTGAGCAAAGGCCTGGAGGCAGGCAGGACTTATCAGGAGAATGGCCATCACTTTCTCTCCCACTTACAATGCAAGTGTTTCCGAGTGACTTTAAGATAATTTTTAATTAATTCCAATTTATTTAAAAATCAAATTAACACCAGTCTTTGGCACCTTAACTATAAGTAGGAATAATTTATATGTGATGTGCAGTAGTCACTCTAGTCAGGACCCTACATCACAGAAAGATCACAATTTTTTTTTTTTTTGAGATGGAGTCTTGCTGTCTCTCAGTCTGGAGCGCAGTGGTGCGACCTCCGACTCCCAGGTTCAAGCGATTCTTCTGCCTCAGCCTCCTGAGTAGCTGGGATTACAGGTGCCTGCCACCACACCCAGCTAAATTTTGTGTTTTTAGTAGAGATGGGTTTTGCCATGTTGGCCAGGCTGGTCTCAAACTCCTGACCTCAGGTGATCCACTTGCCTCGGCCTCCCAAAGTATTGGGATTAGAAGTGTGAGCCACCGCACCAAGCCAAGATCACAATTTTAACACCAGGTTTCACACGTTTGGCTAACTAGCAAACAAAATAATTTACAAATAATATTTTGCAGAGTGGACCTCAAAGTACCCTATCAATGCAAAATTCTCAAACATATCTGTATTGCTGTGAACAGATTTCAAATCTTCACTTTGACATTTTTTTCTTCTTTTTCTTTTCTTTTTTTTTTTTTTTGAGACGGAGTCTCACTCTGTTGCCCAGGCTGGACTGCAGTGGCACAATCTTGGCTCACTGCAACCTCTGCCTCTTGGGTTCAAGCCATTTTCCTGCCTCAGCCTCCCAAGTAGCTAGGGTTACAGGCACCCACCACCATGCACAGCTAATTTTTTATTTTTAGTAGAGACAGGGTTTCACCATGTTGGCCAGGCTGGTCTCAAACTCCTAACCTCAAGTGATCCATCTGCCTCTGCCTCCCAAAGTGCTGGGATTATAGGTGTGAGCCACCGCGCCTGGCCCACTTTGATATTTTATGCGTTAAACTCGAATTGTCTCCTTGAGGGTCTCTTAGGAACTGGTGAATAGGATGTTTTATACAGGATAGTTCCAGACATCTGCAGACTTACTCAGTTAAGTATAGTAAATAACAAAATCCCTATCATTCTACTTTCCTTTTCTTTTGGCCCTGAGCCTTCAAAAAGCAGTAGGTTGAAAGAAACCAAACTGTCTTTCCTGACCTCTTCATTTTATTTATGTATTTGATTTTTACAAGGTTCAGTGAACAAAACATGGCCCTTAAGTGAAAGATCACTATCACATGAGTGCTGTTATCTGACTTGGAACTTGATTAAAACCAAATCTGTTCATCGGCCAACAGGTCAAATGTGCCCTGTCCCAGTACTGGGGAACATTTAAGATCATGCATAAACACACAGCCATCAAACTGATTCGAACTGGACAAAATAAAACAAAATCTGGCCTAAATGGGAGTTTGCTCAGTGGTGGCTCTCAGCTTTCAAAAAACTGTGAAAGAAAAAGTCACAGCTTGAATATGTCAAAATAATCCTATAAGAGGTTAATGGATTTGTTTACTAATCAAAGCTTAATGAGAAAAAAAATTAGCTCCGCTCTCAACAATCTTTTAAAGAGCAGATTTTCATATTGGTTTGAAACAGCCCTAAATAATTCTCTGAAATTGGGCAAATCAATTTGTAAAGGAAAAGGCTCGCGGGACATTGGACCACAGAGGTCATCTTCTGTTCCACTTTCCTCATTTCACAGAGATGTGAAGAAGCAGCTTGCCCAACATGAACAACTAAACAGCAACAGAATCCAGATTAAGCCCCCTGACTTTTGGGACAAAGCGTTTTTAACTTTGGGGAAGACGGGGGATTGTAGCATCAGCAATTAAAAATTTGAAAGCACACTCTTTGATCTAGAAACTACAAGTTTAGAAATCAATAGTATAGAAACACTAAGGCAGGTGTGTCAAAAATATACATAGCAGGGTATTCACTGCAGTATTGTATATACAGTGCAAAATTGGAAGCAACCTATATATTGAACAATAGGGGAATTATTGTGTACAAGATTCCATCATGGTATAACGGAATAAAATAACTGTTTAAAAAAATATGGTTCATTTAGGCCAGGCGCAGTGGCTCATGCCTTTAATCCCAGCACTTTGGGAGGTCAAGGCAGGCGGATCACCTGAGGTCAGGAGTTCGATACCAGCCTGGCCAACATGGAGAAACCCCATTTCCACTAAAAATACCAAAAATTAGCCAGGTGTGGTGGCAGGCACCTGTAATCCCAGCTACTCGGGAAGATGAGACAGGAGAATGGCTTCAACCCAGGAGGCAGAGGTTGCAGTGAGCCGAGATTGCACCACTGCACTCCAGCCTGGGTAACAGATTGAGATACTGTCTCAAAAAAAAATAGTACATTTAAATATTCTGACATGGATATTCATGACAAACTGTAAATTGAAAGAAGCAAATTTCAGATTAAAGTGTAAATATAACCTCAATTTTTTTTGTTGTTTAAAAACATGGTCAGGCACAATGGCTCACGCCTGTAATCTCACCACTTTCAGAGGCTGACGTGGGCCAATCACTTGAGACCATGAGTTCAAGATCAGCCTGGCCAACATGGCAAAACCCTGCCTCTACAAAAAATACAAAAATTTGCTGGGTGTGGTGGCGCTTGCCTGTGTAATCCAGCTACTTGGGTTGCTGAGACAGGAGAATTGCTGGAACCCAGGAGGCAGAGGTTGCAGTGACCTGAGATGGCACCACTACACTCCAGCCTGGGCAACAGAACAAGACTTTGTCTCAAAAAAAAAAAAATTAGAAATTAAAACAAATAAATAAAAAACAACATAAAGGTGTGTGTGTGGATGTATGCACATACAATGTCTGAAAAGTCACATACCACTGTTAATAGTGATTCTGTATAGGAAGAGGGATTTTTTAAAAACAAAAAACAACACAACAAAAAGAACCCCACAAGAATTATAAAACGACCCATTTCCTGAGGCATAAATGCAAGAAAGCCTCCTGGTCTGCAAACATCTCACACTCTGTAAAAATTCCAGGAGTAGATTGGAGGGCTGAGGTTTTGACACTGCATTGATCTTGATCACCCACCCCCATCCCCACCCCTAATACTTTGCTGTGAGAAATGATGTTCTTTCCATCTTACATGAAGTGCTATTCAAACCCAAGTTTCATTGTCTCCAGCAATCTCCTCTCAGACAGCTCCCTCCTTTAGCTACTCCTAGACAGAAATTCTGGAAAATCTTGGCACAGAGTCCTAATAAATCCCCCATCCTTATAAGATGGAATAGACTCCAACTCTTAAAAGTGTATTTTGCCCTTCTAGCTGTTATAAGATCATTCTAGAAGAAGACTGTGATTTTATCTCCTGAGGTTTCTCTGAGGGCACACTCCATTGCCACAGCCTTCAGAACTGTGGACAGGTCGCCTCTTTTGGAAAGTTCAACAAAGTAAACTAAGAACTTTAATAGCTGCATTAAATCCTGGTGTTCTTTGTAAAAATGCCTTGGTGACAGTAATATTACAAAAAAATATTACTACCTGAGTATTTGCAGCCTCACTCTGAACCCTCAAGGCCTCCACTTCCCAGTAAAGATAATTTTGTCTTTGCCTGATCAGCTTCTCTTCTTTGTCTACCCCAACTTGACTCCTGGGTTCCTGTGATACAGAAACAGGAGAATGCGAAGAAAGAGGTAGGACTAGAAAAACAGAATACAAGAGGCAAAGAAAAGTGGACAGTGTTGGCGAGTAGTGCGAAGGCGGCAGTGGAGAACAAGGGCTCCAGATGGGCTGTGACAGTGAGGAAGTGGAGTTGGGGGAACCTTAGACGATGTGGCTAGGATCTGTAAATTGAATCTCTTTTAATGCGTTCTGAGGACTGCAAGCAAAACTTAGAGTTTCATTTGCTTTTGGTTGTTTCTTTGAATGTTACACTGCCCTGAAACTTGGTGACATAAGGCCCAGGATTTATTCAGGTTATAATATATTCTAGAGGAAAAGGTGGGTATGACACCTGTATGACTGTCTTTAAAGAGACCAAGGCACAAAATTGGTTGCTAAGGACTATTTATTGAGAAAATATAAATAGTTGATGCATATTATGATGAATACTCTAATTACAAAAGACAGCTGAGATTCAAAGAAAGAACCAGGTAACAAAATAAACTTCTAACTAGAAAATTACAATCACTGAAAGTTTTCAAACTCTGTTGTTCTTTTTTATCATAACAGTGACAAGACATGGAAAATTAAAATGCATATACTTAGGGGTATATGATCTCCCTTACTGAGATTTCCCTTACTATGGAAAGCTGAAGCCATTTTTACGCTTGGAAAAAAATGGCTGCAAGCCTCCAAATCAGAAACGGTATCCAGAGAAACCTGATTCCAGAAAAGTTGATGGATGCCTTTAATGTCCGTGGGCCTGGAGAAAATTAGGATGAAATTAGGAAAGAGGAAAATTTGAAAGTCAGTGAGGAAAGTACAAGGATTTACAAAAATGCCATTCTAATTTTACTTGAAATTATTTACCTTTTATGTGAATGGTATAATTACAACCAATGATACATCCATAAGTTGAGTTTACTTTAACAGAATAAACATTGTGGAAAGGGAAAGCATGAAATGCACTCATTTCGCTCTCCATGAGACCCAGAGCTGTTTAGGCCCCAAGGCCATAGCTCATGCACATCCACTGCAGGCATAAAAATTTAGAAATAAAATAAAAACAGAAACAATCACTCTACGCTGGACTGAAAAACTCAACCTGCAGAATGATGACAAATATCCCATTGTTAAATTTCAAAACCATAGAGGAGACAAAGGAAACCATGTATTTTTAAAATTATTAATTGTTGAAAGCTATTTCAATTATGTTTATTTTTTCAGAGTATTTCTACATTTCAAACGATATATCCAACAGCAGAATTTTTAAAATTAGGTTTTGCATTTCAAACAAAGCTCAAAGATGTTGAGAAAATAAAGGAAACAAAACCAACCTCAGATACCCAGATACTGTTCTTCCTTCCAGCAACACAAAAACTGAGTCTTATTCAAGATCACTGGCATTCTTCCCTGTGCGACAGAGGACTGTGAGGTTCAAGTCCATACATGGCTGACATTCAAAGGATGAGTATGGAAGAGTGGCTAAGAAGAAAACTGTTGTAAATCGCATCAGTGGAGATTATCTCTAAGAAGGATTTCCATATAGTGATAGCTGTTAAACTCCAGGATGGAGGCCTGAGAAAATCTGTGGCCTGTTCTCCAGATGTCAGGACAAATAGAAGGAATGCTTCTTAATCCAAGATGCTGCAATTGGTAGGAATCAATGAAAAATTGCAGAGGGGGATATTTGTCACCCCCTATTTCATTCTAAAACATATTTATTTCATTTAGCTTCCAAAAACATTGACAAAGACCATGGTCAGGTGGGGAGTTTCTGTCTTTTGAAGGCTGTAAGAGTAATGAGCACTTCCTGAAGGGAGAGTATTAAATTGGAAGTTTGAATTGACTCTTTGATATAAGCTTGTGTTTTGTGAAATTTGTGTTAGTGGTGAATATGATTGCCATTCTCCTGCTTTAGAATCTGGATTGGTTTTTTTGTTGATTGGTTGGTTGGTTGATGATTTTTTTAACATTTGATTGTATTTATTGCTCTAGCAATGCAGAAAAAAAGTGAGCTTCCCACGGTAGGCATATATCAGATTTAATTAGAGTTCTGTCCAATATCCGAAGCAGAGAATTAATATTTTCTTGAGATTTTTATGGTAATAGTAGTAACTAATGCATACGAAAAGTTTATTATGTGCTAGACCTGTTCTAAGTGCTTCAGAGTTTAACTTCATATCATTTTTAAAACAAGATGGTACAATCCTTATAACCTGGTACTGTAACTGGAGCAGACCCTAAAAGTGTTGCATCCATATACTGTAGACCACTAGAAGACTCCAAACCAAGATCATTTTCATCTTCATTTTGCAGATCAAGAAAGTGAAGGACATAAAAGTTAAGAGATTTTTCCAAGCTCACCCAACTAGTAACACAGTTGATGTTTGAATCCAGTACTGCATAATTGATATCACCTCCCCATTTATGTGGCAGTAACTTTTTGCATGAAATCAGAGTTATAAGGAGCATTCTCCAAAACACAAATATCATAGAAATTTCATGACGTTTCATAGAATGTATGTGCATATAAAATTGCAGAATGTGAAAGATAGAGATAGCAACTTCTAGGAACAACTGGGTCTCCCACAGCTGGTTTGAATTAACATTAAGAACCAACATGAAGACATGAGAAGCACAGAGCAGAGCGTTCTCCAACAGGCACTCCTGGAAATCCTGATTCCATGCAGAATCACAAACCTCAGATATATATTTCCATACTCCTGACAGGCTATTAGCTTGCAGCTGAAACACAAGATGTGATCTTGGCTCAGGGGAAACAGGCATTAGGATGCCTACCTCAGAGCCAGTTAACAGAGGCAAAGAAAAAAACAGACACAGGCACTTTTGAAATAGGAACTGAAATGAAAAAGTTTGAATTTGCTCATCAATACAAATTTGGGATGATGAAACCATCTACAGGTAGCCAAAAAATAAACACCTCGCAAACCTCTAACTATATGTGCACATATGAAATTGCCTCCAATCTCCCATGCAACACAACAGTGCTAGAGCCGTCTCCCTGGGGACATTTGAAACTCACAAATCATTAATGTTTCTATCTGACACCCAGAAACAGTGCTCAGTCCCAGAGATGACCATTGACTAAGTGACAGGCTTGGGCACATAATACTTTTCTGGTCAAATTAAAACAAATTATAAATATTACCAAACTGAGTTTCATCTGTTTAATAAGTACAAGTGTGTTTATTTGTTCTAAACTGAACATATGGTTGTACCACAATGGATAGCCATAAAGTGTATAAATTTTTAGCCAAATTTGGAGAGCTCTTTACAGAGCATTATAAAAGGAAAGCCACAACATTCTAACTCATAAAGAGAACTCCAAGTCTTTACTCAACAGTGCAGTGTTCAACATAAAACAACCTAGGGTCTCAGAAACTTGTCAGTGTTCTCTGTGAGTTTCCACAGAGAACAATAACAAGAAATTTAGAGCAGAGCTGCCTCTTTGACAATCTCTGCCCACAGAGTTCAAGCTAAGCCAGCACTACCAGAGGCATCATGGAAAACCTAGGATTGGTTTTCATCCAGCCTTAAGTAAATTACACAGACTTCCAAGGAACTAGTTGCAAGACAGCCCAGAGTCTGAGGCCAAGGAAAACTTTCTACACCCCCTTGCAGAACTATTTGCTCAATTTCTGCACCCTTTATCAAATTTTCCAGCAATAGGCAAATGGAAAGCATATAATGTTTAGACACATTCATTTATACACAAGTGAAAAGCCCAGAATCAGATCTTTCCTGAGTTGGCCAGAGACCCCACCCTCCCCAGCATTCATGCCCACAGCAGGTGGCCTTATGATGCTCAATAGGATCAAACAGGGATTTTCTGCTCCAGAGGGGATTTGGAAACCCTCCCTAACCCTGCTGGGTCAAGGAACTCTGTTCTCACATCCTGGCTCAGACAACAGAGCTTGAGGTTCTTTGACACAGGATATGGTTGTCAAATAACATTGCAGAGGCCCCTTCTGTCACCTCCATCTCTGTAACAAGATCTGTGTTACAGAATGACTGATATTAAGGGGTAGATGATTAAAATATTTAGGCATAGCAAGGGCCTTCCCTGCAATCACATTACATGGGCCAAGGTCAACTCCACTCTTGGACCCCTTCTCAAGGAATTCTCAGATTCAAGACTAAGCTCTTCCACTGCCAGGGGGGCTCTGCTTGCTAGGCTGACGAGGCCACCTGTGTCACATTTGCCTCTCTGTCTCCAGTTTCTAGCACCAGTGCCTGACATTGTTAAAAACTCTTTGATGAAGGAATGCTTTGGCAAGTCAGGTGACCATAAGGAGCCTATCATGTATTAGGCATCTGCTCTGTTTAGCTCCATTGGTTAATCACTCACCGAGTTCTTGTGACAAGCCAGGCCATGCTAGGATGCCAACATGATTAAGGCACAATCTTGTCCTGAAGGGCCTTGCAGTCTAGGGGAGGCCTCACAGGCCAGTGGTTCTGAAAGAGCCTGAAAATGGAAATATGGCCACCAAATGTAGATTCTGAATCTTTCTGGCTGACTTCAAGAAGGCATTTGAGTGCTCTGTGACTTTCTAGGAAAGTTACCAAGGGAAAGATATTTGGATGAAGTGAAAAGCTCAAAAGACAGGTTAGTTAAAAAAATGGTCATTCACTTTGACTCCATAACCTCCCTTCTGGAACTAGTCCCAGAGAAATTGGCTAAAAAAAATAAAATAAAATAAAATAAAGAGAGAAAGACAAAAGCCTAAATGTACAAAGATGTTTATTACTGCACTATTATAATAGGGAACAACTGTAAACCATTTAAATGTCCATCAATAGGGAAAGGGCTAGTAAATTATGGCACAACTATAACATTAGATATGAAAAGTGGAACACAAATGTGTATAGGGTCCTGTGATTGAAACCATATATACATATGAACAAAGATCAGAAATGTGTTAAAAACAATTATATGTATGTGTAAGAAATCAGAAGGTTATAAGAGTCTTTTACATATTTTCCTCACTGGATACTCACAATAACCCTGGAAAATAGGCAGTATGATTGTGACATCCTCTTTTTTTTTTTTGAATACATGAGGAATTGGGATTTAGGAAGATAAGTGACTTGTCCAAGTTCAGAGTAGAAAATTTAAACACAAGAAAGACATCTCACCCCAAATTCCTCCTTTCCATTATACTCTCTGCCTCTGGGGAATGAAAATAGTTGCTGGGCAACTTCTGCAAGTTTTTAATCATGGACATAATTTTTAAATTTCAAGTGCTTTTGATAGTAAAGTCAGTTTAAAAAATATATAGCTAAAGCAGAATAAAGAGGTTTTACACACCAAATATCAACAACAACTACCACTATAAAAATCTTAGCTGGGAAGTCAGAAAGTATCTCTCTTTTTTTAAATCTAAAACTAAAAGGATGTGAAATGTGAAATCTAGTGTACTTTCAATACACATTTATTTCGATTTAAATTATAGAAAACCACTTTGAGCATCCCTTAGTGCTTTTTGTGTCCTGAGTTTACTTACAGTGAAAGTCAAGACTCTGCATCATTAATCAGTAAAATTTAACAAATTATTATCATACTGTTTGGCCAATGAACACAATTGATTCAAGATGATTTCTCTTCCACATGCCAAGAAAAAAAACAATGAACAAATAAACACCATTTACCCAGAATATTTAGCATGTGACCTATTCTGGATTAAAAATATTTCTAAAATGTAGGTATCTCAACTCCAAAATACGATAATGCTTAGGATAGGATTTGATCCAAACTCAACTCCTCTTGGAGTGCTCTCTTGGGTTTTTTTCTCCATTATGTACATTAAGGAATATAAGATAAGATATATATTTGTGAAATTTCAAGTCAATCTTCTCTAATGTACATAAACAATGGAAAGTCTCCACATCCCTCCATCACCAGCAATAGCTCCTGGGAATCTCCTCTACTCTAATCCTTACCACTCTCGACCCCTTTCATGGTGGATTGGACAACCAGATGGGATGCTTTCACTGTGGGCCCTGCCTGCCATCTTTTGAAAACAATTCAGCAGCTTGGATGCTTCTGCCATGTCATCAAGGGAGTTGCCTCTCCTGCGTTCCTCTTGCTCTTTTTTTCCTCACTCCTGTAGAACTTTTGATAACTCTGGCTTGTTCCTAAACTTGTGTTTTTGCTTGCCAAGGAACAGTAAAAGAGAAAGAGGTGACTTATACTAGAAAGAGCATACAGAAAAGCCCTCAAAAAAGATGATCTCCCATTATAATTATCTAACTGTTTATTTCAAATGAGAAACTTTTAAAACAATGAATAGCAAATGAAGAGCTAGAGGATTATACCAAATTTGTCTTAGTAGAAATTTGTTTAATCATATAATTATATGAATTTCAGAGAAAGGAAGAAGAAGGTCAATTTTGGACCTCAGAAGACAGGTCTAACTAATAAGGGCAACTTGAAGTCATGGTGTCTGGTTTTGCAAGCGTTCTTTAAAATCAAACAGTGCAACCTCCCACTAGTCCCCTAAGAGACATTAATAGGTATACCTGGGATGGTAGTTCATTGGTCAAATATGTTTGGGAAATGCTACATTCTGTAGTCCTTACTGGAGAATCACAACAATCTGTCAAAGGCTATGAAAAGTGAAGAAGTTAAGAAACTTGCTTTATATTTATTTCATCCTTTTCCAAATTTATTTTGTCCATGGAACCCTTCTGCCTTGTTTAAGAACACCCATTAACATTTCTCGTGAGTAGTGCTATAGCTTTGGTTGACCCAAAATTCACATGTTGAAACCTAGTTATCAATAATATGATTTTAGGAGGTGGGACCTTTTGGGGGTGATTAGATCCCAAGGGCAGATCCCTTGTGAATGAGATTAGAGCCCTTATAAAAGAAGCCCCTGAGAGCTGCCTTGCCCCTTCCACCATGTGAGGACACAGCAAGAAGAAACCATGTATAAACCAGGAAGCCAGGCCCTCACCAGACACCCAACACACCAGCTCCTTGATTTTGGACTTCTCAGCTTTCAGTACTGTGAGAAATAAATTTCTGTTGTTCATAAGCCACACTGTCTGTGTTATTTTGTGACAGCAGCTGGAACAGACTAAGACAAAGGGTGTTCCATGAAACACTTTGTGGGAAATGCGAAGTTGAGTCTTTTCTACACTAAACAACATCTCAGGCTTTTTCAGCAGCTCTTCATAGGAAACATTTCCAGATGCTTTACCTTCCTCGTTCATCATGAGGTCTGAGGCTTGCGGAGGGCAGATATGCATAGAGAGGAGAGAGGAGTTCTGAGATGAAGTTAGAAGAAAATTGGCCACAGACTATGTCTACTTATTTTGTCAAGAGATACAGCAGTAGTGAATCAGGGTGGGTTTGGAAGTTAAACTCAGCCTCCTCAAATTCAGCCCAGTCTTCCCCATTTAGGTACATTCTGTTTCTCTAATACTGTCCTGTTTTCTTGTCCACTTCCTGCTCCTTCCATTGCAAGGAGGAAAGGAGGGGAGGGAATGGAGTTACGTGTATGCATGACCACACTTTTCCCATGCAGAGGAACATGGTGTAGTATTTGAGGGATGTCTCTGACTATTTATGGAATTGCAAAGGGTCTTCAAGGGCCTCAGCCCCCAAAAGAAAGAGAGAAAGAGGGAGGCAGAGAGAGAGAGAGAGAGAGAGAGAGAGACAGAGACAGAGACAGATTGAGAGAGAGAGAGAGAGAGAAAGAGAGAGAGAGAGAGAGATTTTGTGCTCTTGGGGTTATTTCCCAAAGGCTGCCATTCCAGGGGAAGAGAAACAACCTGATTGAACCTAATGTCAGCTCTGCATGCCATTCTCAACACCAAGGTCTTCAGTCCTGCTCCTCAGAGCACTCTCCCTTCAAAGGTGCCTCACCACCATTTACTCTTTCAAATTCAGGTTCTTGTGTGTTCTTTTAAATTTTTGCCCTTGCAGAATGGCCATAATCCAAAAATAAAAAAATATAGTAGATGTTGGTGTGGATGCGGTGAACAGGGAACACTTCTATACTGCTGGTGGGAATGTAAACTAGTACAACCACTATGGAAAACAGTGTGGAGATTCCTTAAAGAACTAAAAGTAGAACTACCATTTGATCCAGCAATCCCACTACTGGGTGTCCACTCAGAGGAAAAGAAGTCATTATACGAAAAAGATACTTGCACATGCATGTTTATAGCAGCACAATTCACAATAGGAAAAACATGGAACCAACCCAAATGCCCATCAATCAACGAGTGGATAAAGAAACTGTGGTATACATATACAATGGAATACTACTCAGCCATAAAAAGGAATGAATTAATGGCATTTGCAGGGACCTGGATGAGACTGGAGACTATTACTCTAAGTGAAGTAATTCAGGAATGGGAAACCAAACATGGTATATTCTCACTCCTAAGTGGGAGCTAAGTCATGAGGATGCAAAGGCATAAGAATGACACAATGGACTTTGGGGACACGGGGGAAAGGGTGGGAAGGGGATGAGAGACAAAAGACTACAAACAGCATGCACTGTGTACTGCTCAGGTGATGGGTGCACCAAAATCTCACAAATCACCACTGAAGAACTCACTCATGTAACCAAACACCACCTGTTTCCCAATAACCTATGGGAAAAATTTTTTTTTAATTATGCCCTTGCAGACTGCTTTTATCATATTACTTATTTTCTTATTGTTGTGCTAATTAATTTATTTTAATTACCTCATCAACAATATGCCTTCTTACTTTTCTAGATGAATGGGGAAGAAAGTACACCGGGCCCGGCTAGGTGGCTCACACCTATAATTCCAGAATTTTGGGAGGCTGAGGCAGGAGGATCACTTGAGCCTAGGAGTCTGAGACCATCCTGGGCAACATAGTGAAACCCCTCTCAAAAAAACAAAAAACAAAACAAAAAACAAAACAAAACAAAACAAAAAACCACCACACAAGGAGTGACTCTTGAGGGTCAGTTTTGTTACCAAGAGGTAGGGGATGGGGACATTAGCCCCAACAGTAATCTCCTTCAGCTCCTCCCAATAATATAACTCAACATGAATAAAAACTGAGTGTTTGCTATGCAAATGGAGTTCCCAGGCAAAACCCCCATATAGATAGTTTTGAGCCAATCAATGCTACTAAATGTTTTTTCAGGTCAATAAATTATTATTTTATTGTTGAGATTCTTCCTCCTACTTGGCTACTTGGTCTATCAAAAGTTAGGAAAATTACAGTAAGGTCTCTTACTATATAGCTTCTAAATTTTTTTTTTACATTTAAAAATTATTTATTTATATATTCTGATGCTGTCATTCAATACATAAATATTTATGATAGTTATTTAAAATAAATAAAAGTGATCTTCATTGCTTTAACATTTTATTACCTTGATTTTTGCTTTTTTCTCTTCGTTTTTAATATATTTGCCTAATTTTTAATTTTAAACCATTTTGAATCACATTTTTTAGACATATCTCTTATAAACAGTATAAAGTTAGATTCTATATTATCTTTCTTCTCTACAAATTGTACTATGCATGTCTTAATCTAGTATCCATCTACAAAGTAAGCATCTGGAATCAGTCAGGGGCCAGTCAGGAAAGCAGAATCAGCTCTAAGTATTTCTGTTTTGTTTTGTTTTGCTTTGTTTTTGAGATGGAGTCTCACTCTGTCACCCAGGCTGGAGTACAGTGGTATGATCTCCGCTCACTGCAACCTCCGCCTCCTGGGTTCAAGTGATTCTCCTGCCTCAGCCTCCCGAGTAGCTGGGATTACAGGCACGCACCACCATGCCTGACTAATTTTTGTATTTTTAGTAAAGACAGGTTTCTCCATGTTGGCCAGGCTGGTCTTGAACTCCTGACCTCAGGTGATCTGCCTCCCTCAGCCTCCCCAAATGCTGAGATTACCAGCGTGAGCCACCATGCCTGGCCAGCTCTAAGTATTTCAAACAGAAGGAATTTAATATGGAGAATCCGTTGCCCATAAGATGGAAGAGCTCAGACACCAAACAGAAGAGAGACCATCTATAGATAAACAACATCAGGAAACTGCTGTAGCCTCTGAGGCTGGAGCCACCCAACAGGACCCAGCCAGCCACCAGGGGTGAGAGAAGAAGCAGGCCCTAGGCAGAGGCCTATGCAGTGGAACTCCTGGAGATACAGGGCAGATTAGGGGAAGATCAGTGAACGGGGCAGAGTGCAAATGTGAAAATGATCAGCACACACCTCGTCTCCCCTTTGTAACACTATGTACCCTGACATGGACATGTGCACCTGCATGTCCACGTGTGCATATGCACACATATACTCATCACACATTATTCGTTGAACTAGCTTTCATCAGCTTTTCCTTTCAGATAAGAAACCATCCATGGACAAAGCATACATCCCAAGTTACATCTATGATCATCATAACACCTTACACTTTATAACACTTCACTGTCCCAAAGCACATTCAAAACCATCTGTGCATTTTTATTTTAGCTTTCATAACCACCACATGAGGCAATGGAGGCATTTACATCTTCATTTTATAAACAAGGAAATTTGGAGAGATTAAGGTATCCAAATAATGCATCAAAGAGTCAGGTATGACATCCCAGATTCCTCAAGCACCAAGACCAGGCTCTATGTTGTGTCTCCCGACGAACATCTGAAGGTCATGGGTGTGCACAGTAAGATCTATAGGCTCTAAGGTACCACATCTGGCCATAGATTAACAAACAAGGCTATACTAAACTAATTACTGGCAATAGTCAGCCTCTCAATTCTTTATACTTCATATAACCCATTTTAAGAAAATGTCATCACAATGATCATTTGTATAGTACATGACAGTTTACCATGTGCCTCCGTATTTCCACATTTCATGTAATATTCCTAAAATACAGCATGATAAATACCCATATCTAACTGGCATGCATTGTGAGTGAATAAGCTCAAGGTCAGTGGAGCCATTTTTACAGTCCTCATAGATAATATGAACCTTGCATCCTACTTCATGAATTCAAAGGGGTCAGTTTCCTTCAGTTGTACTCAAGATCACAAGCAGAGAATTTTTCTTCAGATGTGACCTACTTCTGACTACTCCTCCAACCCACAGAATCACAGATGACAAAGCAGCTCTGACTCTGTCTTTGAGCCACACCAAGCCTCAGAGGTTTGCTGCTGGGAGGAACATAACTCTAGGGTCTTCGGAGCCCCCAGAGGGAGAGCTGAGCTGAGACTGCCATCAATACAGCAGGAATGGCTGAGCCCATTAAATAGCAGGAATTCCTCTAGGTGTATATTTTCAGCTTGATGATACCTTGATTTGGTGTGCAAGAAGTGACAGGTCCAAACACTGGGGTCAAGACATTTTCCATGCACTTGAAAAGCTTCCTTAAGTGAGACTACAGATCAAAGGCAGCTACGCCATTTGGTAGGGAGCATTCAAAGCCTGATGGGAATCTGATTTTAACAGACAGTCTTCCAGCAGCATTAACACTCTGTACAATGGAGATGAGGGGGATATCTCAACAATGTGAGGCTCTAACAGAATTCTGTCAAGAGGGGAAAAGGCCATCCACTGCAAAAGAGGCACAAATCCTGCCCTAGATGTTACACTGAAAATTCTTTGATTTCTACCACAAAATTATTCTGTCTTGGCTCTGAGATAACTGACATTGCCCGACTGGGGGCATTTAAATGCTAAGTAAAGACAGCAATAGATACTGGTTACCAGGGAATGCTTCTAAGCAAAGCTAAGTCTCTGAGAGGATCAGCAGAGGAATTGTGGAGCCATCCTAGTCCTACTTTCTTTCCCCGGACCCCTAAAGTATGGCTTCTTCTGCCTCAGTTTTAAAATGCCCCAGCTCGGTCTGAAGCAGTACCTACTCTGATCATGGCCAAATCCTCCCCACAACCAATTCCTCCCAACCAGGATGCCCTTCTTTTCTAGACACCTGACTGGTGGAAATGGAGGAGGAGAAGCAAAGATAAGGGCTGGGAGCTCAGCATTAAACCTATTTGTGTTTTGCTGTTTTGCCCATAAAATGGCCAGTGATGGAGACCCCATATATTCGTTGAAAATTGCCAGCAATCTTAGAACTTTAAAACTTGGTGGAAAAAAAAAGTTAAAACATATTATCTTCTATTCATTTTCTTTCTTAGACAACAAAGTCTACACATCATGGTGCCTGTATCTCACTCCTAATTAAAAATTAATAATCAGCTATGGAATTGAGATCAATTGTGTGTTACACTTAATCAAAGGTATTTCACCAGATTTCTTTGATCTGATTTTTCTGTTGAGATTTTAAAGCAGAGGTTTATTTCCACCTATACTTTGGGGCAGGGGCGCACCTTGTAAAGTATTAAGTAAAAGTTCCAGCCATTTTGAAACGGGCCACCTGATCTTTACCACATTCTCTTTTTCAGCCGACTATAAAGCTCGCATAAGCCTGGTTCCTCCTGCGGTATCATTTTACCCTCTGAACTTCATCTCCCAACACCTCCTTACTCTCTCTGACTCTGACACCCCAAGCAAGAGGCCATGGGGTGCTAGAGGGGGTTTAGGCTGGTGACCCGGCAGGGGTTCCCAGGAGAAGGAGAAAGGGGGCTTGACAAGGGAGCTGTTCATCTCCCACCCCCGCCGCAGCCAGCTGATAAGACCCCCAGGGCTCAGAGGGCATTCAGAAGGAGCCATCACAGGCGCAGAAACCACAGCGCAGCCAGTCAAGTGCAGCAGCAAGTCGTCCTGCCAAACAGCAGGCCGCGGCAAGGTGAGAAACACAGGGGAAGGCTGCAGAGCAACTGCAGCATCGGAGATTTCTTCTGCTTGAACACAAAGCATCTTTTCTCCTGTCGCCTTTTCAGTTTAGGACAAGCTATCAGTAACAGAGTCTGATTTCCAAAGCACTTCTCTCTCACACCCTCAATGCAGCAGGATGTTGACTAAAAGGTCTGCAGGCTAAAAATAATACCACTTGTTGTCTGTAAAGCTGAGCGCAGGAACAGAGTCAGGTTCTGAACTCAGATACCTTGTCTAAGCCAAAGCAGAATGGGAGGTGACAGAAACCCCATGGGGCTAATTCCCAGAGGATCCCTTCCTAAGTCCACAGAGTAAATACAACAGCATTCTAGTTGATTTGCCCAGTGAAATGGGACACTTTTGTAGGCAGGCTGATATGACTCCTAAGCTCAAGATACCTTTAGTCAAATTCAACAAACAAAATGGAATCACGCCAGCAGGTGACTATAGGAAGACATATGAGGATGTGATATAGTGAAGGACAAAGTGGAGAGAATGGCCCTTGGTGGCCCCCAAAGCAGCTCAGCCTCTTGTCAGGGGAGAAACAGCAAAACGAGAGAGAGATCAAAGACAGAAGAATTAAGTTCGCTGCTCCCTGGTGGTATCAGAGAGAGCTTTGGCAATTGTGCATCTCAAGTGAAGTGTAAGGCACACAGGGAACAGTTACTGCCAGAGGTTTCCATAACACAGAAAGTGAAATCAAAGTAGCCCAAGAAACCAGAGACAGGGGAGAGACATGGTCCAACTGAGGCAGAGCTAGAAAGCTTTACCTGACTTCCTCCAAGGTCTAGCATCAGATCCCAAGAAATCTGGGTGGCCGCATAGAACAATCTTTCAAGACAGGCAGGAAAAGGAGTAAGGCCTCAGCGGCTATAGCTGAAGCAAATAAGTTTTGAAGACAGGAGTTGCCCCAGAATTGTGTCGCATTTATATGCTTTCTTGTCTCTTCCTGCTTGATGAGGTGTGTAATGTACTAATCTCCAACATTAATTTTACTTCTCAATATACTTTGCGGTTAAAAATGCCTATCCTATATTTTGAATATCACCCTGAATGATGGAAATGAAAGGATACGCAGCTCAATGTTCCATGACATGGATCATCCAGGGTAATTGATCAAAAATTTCCACTAATGAAGATACAACACAAGCATTTCACACGTCCCCCGGGCCCAGGGGAAGTACAGCTCAAGATCTCCTGGATTTGACAGGGATCTAGGGGGCAGTAAAGAGCTTCTTGGGGCTAATCACATATGCTTCTCAGCAGGATCAGCCTGAAAGCTGAAGACATAACCCATTGTCAATGAAGGGACCTCCAAACATGGCTCTGTTATTATGTCTCACTGTATTTTGACAAGGAAACCCTGTTTCATGGGACCTTCTGCAAAACCTAACTTAAAAATTGTGCCTACTTTACCTAGCTGTGCTGCAGATGGTCCTAAAGATACCAGTAGGCCCGTATCTGATTCAGAGAGTGTTTGTCTTATCAGCATGGAGAACTTAGCAGCTGGATGGTGAACTCGTTGAACATAGGCTGGCCAGTCTTCACACCTCCCATTGGTATTTGATCTTGGCTTTCCAGCCAACCTACTGAACCCCGTTAGGAAAAAAAATCTGTCAACATTCAGAGCTGAAGAGGAAATAGCATTTTTGAGATAAAATTTTCTTTGTAGCAGATGTATATTTTATTAGCTTTATCAGTGTCTTTTCTCAATAGAGTTCCACAGCAGTAGGCTGTAAAATAACAAAATCAACATAATCACAAAAGCTAGAAACACCTCTTTGAGGTTGCCTGCTTAAAGAGACCAAACAGAAGGCCCGAGAATTGGGCACATTTCTGAGATATTCTGCTGCAATTGTGTAAGATTTGTCTGCAAGCCTTAATTTTCTCATTACCTACTTTTTATAAGTGAGGCACAAATAATTGGAACTGCTTATATAGGGAAAATTGTTGAGGCCTTAAAATGTCTCAACGCCAAATGAGAAGAAAGAGAATACATATTCTTTAGTCTTAATTTGGTTCCCCAGGAGTAAACTTGAATCCTGAAACAAGAATTCAAACTCACATAGTTTATTTTGTAGGGAGGAAGGGAATGAAGAGAACACAGGTAGGCAAGAAGAGAAATAAGGAAGAGAAGAAAATTAATAAAGATAGGCTTCTCAAGCCAATTACCACAGTAGGCAACTGAAACTTAATCCCGCATGAGCACGCTAGGGGCCCATGAAAAACACATGCCTCAGGGTCCCCGGAGGGTTAAAGGAGCTGATGTATTTATACACCAACATCATCATGCACTACTGCCGGGATCCCAACAGAGCCATCCATCACTTCTTATATGAACTCCCTTTGGCTCAAAGCACTTCACCTAGTATTTACTTTTCTCTTACTATTTCATCTTTTTTTGTGGATGACAGGAAATCACTGGCTAACCAATAATCAGATAAGCAGAGCATTTGTGGAAGGAATTCCTCACTCTACATCTTCTCATGAGCATGGTTAATTTATCTGAGATCTGATAGCAATTCCACTTACTTAGAATTTGGATGTCATTCAGTACACACCAGGCCACAACTGAACTGGACAGCCCCTTTTAAATTTCAACAATACTAACATCTCTCACAATAGTTTCTAGCTCCCAGAAAACATAATTTCTATTCTGAAAGAGGATGAGATTAATTCAATTAATTTCAATTCAACAAAATGTACCTATGTATTTATGTATGCTATAGCTAAAATACCATTAGTGTGTGTAGATGATAGATAGATAAGATAGATAGATAGATAGATAGATAGATATTCCCTGCCTTAACAAATTTATAATCAAGAGTTGAAGTAGAAATGTATAAAAATACTATAAAACAAGGCATATTACAATTACTCAAAGCATAAATAAACAAGGTGCTATGCACCATTAAGGAGAGAGCAATAAATTCCAACCAGGTGAAAATGAAGGAAATTTCATTTCCTTCAGAAATGAAATGAATTTGAGTTATGTCTAAGTAAAGTTGGCTCCTGTCCCTAACTGCAATCTCCCTACCTGTGGTCAAGGTCATGGCTTCAGCTGTCCACATTTCTGTGTCCATGTTCCAGGGGATTCCTCCAGGTTCCAGGCTGTGCTTTGAATCCCCTTGACTGTAGTCAGGTGTCCCCATTGTCAGCCCTGAGGCTCTTCCCTGAATTCCCCTGCTGGCCTCTGCCCTGCTGGATCCTGCCAGCCTTTGGCTTCAGGGTCTCCCTGCTCACTGCCTCTCAGAACAACCACCTCAGTTCCTCTCTCTGAGAGGTGTGGGCAGATCCCACACTGCCCAGAGCTCTGCCCAGTTCTCTAGGTCTTCAGACTTTGACCTGGCCCAGGTTTTCCATCTGCATATGAGGAGCAACTGGACACTGGACAGTGGTAGGCCTTGAATGACCAGAAAGTAAATGGACAGGAAGCCAGACAGACTTTGCATGGAATGTGGAAAAGTCCAGAGAAGAATTGGCTCCTTATGACATGAAGAATGAATGAGGTCCCAGCACATAACATGGTGCCTTCTTTTCCCCAGTCCCCTGGCTACTCTTCCAGCAGCATTACCATTGGTATACTTATGCGTACCTCTGTGACCCTTCAACTAATGCTTCATAATGATCATGACTGTCAGTCTCTTCATGTACCTCAATAACTTGTGCCTCACACCCTTCTACTGATGGCCGTCCACTGCCTTTCAATTTTTCTTTCTGTACACTAGGCAAATTCTGATTCTCTAAACCTTCTATTCAACCTTCAATGCACTCTTCAAATACCTCCTCTTCTCTGAAGCCTTTTTTGCCCAGCATCCTCCAATCTTAGGCAAAACTGATTTGTCCCTTCTTCGTACCACCAGTGTACCTTAACCATTATTTCTGTAACTGGTTTACTTGTCTATACGTCTTCTTGGGCAATGAGATTCTCCAAAGCAGAGATGTGCCTTATCATTTCCTCGTGCACCTCCTCTCTGTACTGGGCACAGTATCTGGCCCAGAGCAGTGTGGTCACCAGCCTGCCCAGGGCAGAGGAGGTTCGTAAAGAGAAAGGAGAGTTGTTCACAGTGGGGAGACTGACAGCGGGAGCACATGTGCATTCAGGTCATTAGGTAGGAAGCAGGAAGACAAAATGACAAAGTAGCCAATAGCATATCCTTTCATTGTCTTTTATTTGAACCCATTGCCAGAATCAAGAACAAAGAACCTGGAAGCTCCTGGATTTATCTCACCTGGTAGTCTGAGTGGACTCCAGTGATAGGGTGTCTTAGTCCATTTTGTGTGGCTATAAAGGAATACCTGAGGCTGGGTAATTTATTAAGAAAAGAGGTCTATTTAGCTCATGGTTCTGCAGGCTATACGGGAAGCCTGGTGCCAGCATCTGCTCAGCTTCTGGTGAGGCCCTCAGGCTGTGTCCACTCATGGTAGAAGGTGAAGGAGAGCTGGCATGTGCAGAGATCACATGGAGAGAGAGGAAGCAAGAAGGTGGGGAGATACCAGCTCTTTGTGACAACCAGCTCTCGTGGAAACTGAGTAAGAACTCACCTCCAAGAGACAGAATTAATTTATTCATGAGGGATCTGTCCTCATCTCATGATCCAAACACCTCCCATTAGGCCCCACCTTCAATACTGGGAATCATATTTCAACATGAGGTTTGGAGAGGACAAACACCCAAACCATAGCATATAGCCTTTGCAATTTCTTTTAATTGATTGAGCTACCCTACACCAGAATGGGTGAAAAATGACCTTATTTTTTCTGTATATGGCTGTGTTGTTTTGTTAAGAGATGAGTTCCTGCATCAGGACATCATGGGCACTAGCATTTCAAAAATAGTGGAGGCAATACCCTAAGCTCAGTGGCATGAATCCACACTTCACATTTTATTAGCAGTGTAATAATTTTCTAAAAGATTAGTATCACAGATGCACTGATATAAGAATGCTTTGAATTCTTTGAGTTCTCCAGAGGCATATTTTAAGTGTCAGATACAAACTTTACTTTTCCAAATAATGAAAACCAAGGCAGTTTTCCTGAAGGTAAGAGCATCTTTAATTAATTCTAGGTAAGCGATTCTGAAAGTTAGCCAGAAGAGGCAGGTATACCTTAGGGGTAGTGGATAATCTCCAAGGTTTGGTGAGTACTTGCGTGTGTGAGTCTGTGTGTTTGCATAGCTGTTTCTGAAAATATTTGGGAAACCCTTGGGGAGAATCCCCCTCCATTGAGAGTCGCCATCACTGGGAGCCTTTCTTACCCAGGAGAGAGGATATGGAGGCAGAATTTAGGGTGAGAACTGTTACACTCGTAATTGAGGCCCTGAATGGAAATGTGCTGAGAAAGAAAAACATAAAGAGAAAGACATAGAAAGAAATGAAGATAGCCAGACAGGTATAGAAGGAACATGACTCCCTTTAAATAGAGAAACAGCCACACGATACTCTCAAGTAATGCTGCTTTGTTATGTCCATATTTTGACCCATTGTGGTACCTGTCCAAATAGCCCTGATTTCGGGCCAAGCTCTGCCTTGATAAATGGAACTCACACAGTAACAACAGGTTTCCTACCACATCAATCTTGTTGATGTTGGAGCAAATTAAAGCAGATGTTTCCTGTCAACTGTGAATCTCTTCCCAAAGAACACATCAGCATCCTCAACCTCTTCAAGCCACACAAAAGACCAAGGACCTCCATGCAACTGGACTTCTCCTTAACCGCACCATTCTATTTGTTAGGTCCATTATCTCTAAACAATTAACATGCTCTGGAATACTGTGTTCCAGAATGTGTATATAAATGGAATATAGCACATGGCCCTATAAAAGAAAGAAATTATTAAGAAAATGGTCCCTTTAGCCAATTAGAGGAAATATAATTTCTGACACAGGGCCGCTATGGCCAGCTGGATACTGATGCATAAAGATACCTAACCGTTTGTAGCAGAGCAGGAGGTGGGACCCAGAGTGTGAGCCCTGAGATGATCTAGAAATTCCTGTGCAAATGGATCCATCAACGAAGGGTGATTTCATCCATTAAGGAAAACCAAGCTGCTTGTGAAGAAAATTTGACAACTGTTCGACAGTGCTTTTCCCTCCTTTAGGAAGTAGGGAACACTGAGTAAATGGGAATGTAGGAAATACTAGCATGTGATATTTATCAGAATAAGACCAGAAATGTCTTTGTAAACTTCATGACTCTCAGATACCATGAAGCATCATGTGTAAGGTTCACTTCCAGCTGCCAGTAATGTTATGTTTAGAGACAGCATTTTCTTCAATAAGCAATTCAGCAAAGTTGAAGATTTAAATAAAGGAAGAAAAATAATGCAGACTACATTATAAAGTAATAATAGCAGGTAATAGTCACTGAGTGCTTCTTCTATGCTAATTACTTTACATTTATTATCCCATTCAAGTTTGCATGACAATCAGACAAGAAGCAGATTAGAAAAGAGAAAGCATTCTGTAGCAAACCATTCATTGTGAGTAACAAAGTGCTATGTATGGTGTTAGAGAGCCTGGGCTTTGAATTTACAAAGACCTGCTGAAGTCCAGCAAACACTACTAGCTGTAACGTAGGGAAGCTACCTTTTCTGCTCACCACATTGATCAACTACTATAGTCAAAGCACTACACTCAGACTAAAAAATAAAAACAAAGAAGTTGTGTTCCCTGTTCTCAGGGAGCTCATTTAAGTGCTCCCCATGAGCAACATTCATAATCTAAGAGAAGAAAGCTTTATTACAGCCACAAGTTCCGATTCCCCAGGCCAACATAAGTGGTTTCCTCTAAGCATCCTCATTGCCTCTATTGTGGTATTCCATGCATTGTTTTGTAAATGTTGCTGAGGATATCTGACTCTGTCACTAAATCATAAAATGCTTTTTGACAGTAAGCATGAATTTCATTATTCATACACTATCTGACCCAGAGAAGGTTTTCAATAAATGTTTATTGATAAGCAAGTGAGTAAGTTGTAATAAGCAAGTGACATCCAAAAGTAATGACATTTTCAGGGAAATATCCATAATTCTAGAATTCTAGATTGTCCTTAAATATTGGGAAAATCATATATATATATACACACACACACACACATTATATATTTAATACACACACTACATATATGTGTGTATATATATACACATGTATGTGTGTATATATGTGTGTGTATATATATATTTATATATACTTTTTAAAGAGATAGGGTCTCTGTATGTCTCTATGTTGCCCAGGGTGGTCTTGAACTCCTGGGCTCAAGCAATCCTCCAGCCTCAGCCTCTGGGGTAGTTGGGACTACAGGCACACCCGGCTAATGGGCAAATAACCTATGAATGAATTAGAGGTGTTGACAGTTGCCTACCCAAAATCATTCCCACTGCTTTTCATATGAAGAGAATCATGACTTTATTCAGGTACCTAGTCCTCAGCAAAGGTGAATTTACACAAAATAGGACAAATATGGCACAGGAGGACTTCTGGAAAAGTTTCCCTGACTTTAAAAAGACACATAAACAGTAGGCAGTCTTTTTTCTGCCATAAGACCACATCGTATGTGAGGGTAATAGCTCGCACTGCTGGGGCCTTTCCATGAGGAAATCTCATCAAGGTCAAAGACCACATCCTGAGAATGATAGAACCTGGTTCCTTGAAGACATTGCTGAGGCAATGAATTACCCACCTCTGCTGCTGCCCTTTCTAGACATTTTAATGCGAGATGTAACTTTTTCCTTGTTGTTTATGTCATTTGGAATTCAGTTTTTGTTACTTGCAACAGAGAGCCACATTGCTTCCCAAAAACCTTGTTCCCAATCTTTGTGGCTATATCATGACTCCATAGGTAAGACCTGGTTTGGCCTCAGAGGTTTGCCCACTCTGAGCATCAATTTACTTATTTGTAAAATGGGAAAAATACTTTTCTCATTGGGTTGTAAATTGTCATATCCTACACCCTGGAGTATTTTCTCTGGTAGATATTCCTCCTCTCCTCCTCCTCCTCCTCCTCATCATCATCCTCATCACCATCATCAAAAATATCATCATCATAGTTTATGTCAGCATCCTAAATTCTTTAGTCTAAAGAAAAAAATTAGCAATCAAATATTAAAGATATTTTACATCTTCGAAGACTGCAATATTCTACACTGAATGTTTAGGACATCATCTAAACCCACAGTACAGACAGCTAGTTGTCCCTCTATAACTCTCATCTCCTTCTATCTTAATAAGACAACCCCTCATTTTTAGCCATGCTCGTGGCCATTCAGAATGAAGACTCCATTTCTCAACTTCCCTTGGAGCTATGTGTGGCCACATCACTAAGTCCTGGCCGATAGGATATATGCAAAAGTGTCAACTATCCACTTCCATGAATCTCCTTAAAAGATAGTGTAGTCCTTTGCCCTTCTTCTTCATCCTCTCTCTAGTTGCTGCCTAAATATGGGCATGGTGGCCGGAGCTCCCACTGCCTGGAACCCTGAGGACAAGGGCTGCATCCTACTAGGGAGGCAGAGCTATGAGCTAGACGCAATGTGGCCCCTGGGGGCTCTTTGCAGAACAGCCACTATCCCAGCCCTTCTAGATGGGGAAAGCGAGGCCCTGAGAAGTGATGAGAATCAGTGGCGAAGTCAGACGTACCACCTCAGTCACACACTCACATTTTTTTGCTTTGTTTTTTTTTTTTTCATACTTTAAGTTTTAGGGTACATATGCACATTGTGCAGGTTAGTTACATATGTATACATGTGCCATGCTGGTGTGCTGCACCCACTAACTCGTCATCTAGCATTAGGTATATCTCCCAATGCTATCCCTCCCCCCTCCCCCCACCCCACAACAGTCCCCAGAGTGTGATGTTCCCCTTCCTCTGTCCATGTGTTCTCATTGTTCAATTTCCACCTATGAGTGTGAACATGCAGTGTTTGGTTTTTTGTTCTTGCGATAGTTTACTGAGAATGATGATTTCCAATTTCATCCATGTCCCTACAAAGGTCATGAACTCATCATTTTTTATGGCTGCATAGTATTCCATGGTGTATATGTGCCACATTTTCTTAATCCAGTCTATCATTGTTGGACATTTGGGTTGGTTCCAAGTCTTTGCTATTGTGAATAATGCCGCAATAAACATACGTGTGCATGTGTCTTTATAGCAGCATGATTTATAGTCCTTTGGGTATATACCCAGTAATGGGATGGCTGGGTCAAATGGTATTTCTAGTTCTAGATCCCTGAGGAATCGCCACACTGACTTCCACAATGGTTGAACTAGTTTACAGTCCCACCAACAGTGTAAAAGTGTTCCTATTTCTCCACATCCTCTCCAGCACCTGTTGTTTCCTGACTTTTTAATGATTGCTATTCTAACTGGTGTGAGATGGTATCTCATTGTGGTTTTGATTTGCATTTCTCTGATGGCCAGTGATGATGAGCATTTTTTCATGTGTTTTTTGGCTGCATAAATGTCTACTTTAAAGTTCATATGGAACCAAAAAAGAGCCCGCATCGCCAAGTCAATCCTAAGCCAAAAGAACAAAGCTGGAGGCATCACACTACCTGACTTCAAACTATACTGCAAGGCTACAGTAACCAAAACAGCATGGTACTGGTACCAAAACAGAGATATAGATCAATGGAACAGAACAGAGCCCTCAGAAATAATGCTGCATGTCTACAACTATCTGATCTTTGACAAACCTGAGAAAAACAAGCAATGGGGAAAGGATTCCCTATTTAATAAATGGTGCTGGGAAAACTGGCTAGCCATATGTAGAAAGCTGAAACTGGATCCCTTCCTTACACCTTATACAAAAATCAATTCAAGATGGATTAAAGACTTAAACGTCAGACCTAAAACCATAAAAACCCTAGAAGAAAACCTAGGCATTACCATTCAGGACATAGGCCTGGGCAAGGACTTCATGTCTAAAACACCAAAAGCAATGGCAACAAAAGCCAAAATTGACAAATGGGATCTAATTCAACTAAAGAGCTTCTGCACAGCAAAAGAAACTACCATCAGAGTGAACAGGCAACCTACAAAATGGGAGAAAATTTTCGCAACCTACTCATCTGACAAAGGGCTAATATCCAGAGTCTACAATGAACTCAAACAAATTTACAAGAAAAAAACAAACAACCCCATCAAAAAGTGGGTGAAGGACATGAACAGACACTTCTCAAAAGAAGACATTTATGCTTTGTTCTAAAGCATCTGCTTGAGCTCTTCCTCGAGTCAGCCCACCTTGGCTCAATGGCATGCCTACCTGCAGCCACACCCCAGCCTCTGCTCTGTGATCTCCTCTAGGAGTTGGCCCTTGATGGAAATTTCCTCTTTAAATCCAAACGACCTTATCCAAATCTCACATTTCACATTTCTTCATGCTCACATTTCTCATGCTCCTAACATCCACCTGATTTGATAAGAGTCATGTAAAGAAACCCCATCTGGGGGGAAATGTCCACCTTTCACTTCCCAAGTCTCTCCCTAGAGTACCAGTGAAATTGACTAATGGCTTTGCAGATAAAGGGACTCCAGATGATGTTATGAATTTTTCTGAAGTCATTATGAAAGCAAAAAAACAGCCATAATAATGATAAATTGGGGTTGAGATGTTAATTGTTAAAGAAAGTAGCCGGTGTTATATTAGTAACAAAGGAGTCCACTTTCACAAATCTCTCCTCTGTCCTCTCATGCCAGTGCACAGTTATATCAAAGAGCAATTCTTTTGCTCAGGATGTTTCTCTTATTTCACTTTTGTTGCTTTTGGCTGAACTACTAAACAGGTTATAAAATGAACAAATGCTCACAATATGCACACAAATCACATTATATGTTTTAATGGGATGTGTGGGCAATACAAAGTCAAACCCCTATTATCAGAAGTAGTGGTAGGGATAAACATTTCAGGTCTGTTTGGGGGTTTGAGGCTTTTGGCCAGCATACAGAGACACAGATGTGTTATAAAAGAAACTGTGTATTTTCCCAGAAAGATAATTTTTCTAAAGAGATGGGACTTCTAGGGTCCTATATGTGTTCTATGGGAGCACCTAACAGAGGGAACAATGAATTTTCATGTGTTTTAGAGGATATTAATCAAAAAGTACGGATCAAAAGGCAATAGGGGCTGGGCATGGTGGCTCATGCCTATAATCCCAGCACTTTGAGAGGCCGAGGCAGGAGGATTGCTTGAGTCCAGGAGTTTGAGACCAGCCTAGGCAGTGTAGTGAGACCTTGTCTCTACAAAAAATAAAAATAAAAAATTAGCCAGGTAGGGTGGTGCATGTCTGTGTTCCCAGCTACTTGGGAGGCTGAGGTGGGAGGATCACTTGAGCCTGGAAGTTCATTGTAGTGAGCTGTGATTGTGCCACTGCCCTCCAGCCTAGGCAACAGACAGACCCCTTCCCCACCCCAAAAAAACGTAGGTCTATTCCTAGGTCACTAACTGAAAGGCTCAATATATTAATACATATTTTTAAAAAGCTAAAGAAAATTAACAATAATTATTTACAAAGTAATCTGAAAAACTATAAAATAGAGATATGTGAGGTTCACACAGCAGAGTCCTCTGGAAGCTCTGAGGGACTCTGAAATGTGAATATACACAGCAAGAAAGCACCCCTGCCTCACTAGCATCCACATGTGGAAGACGGGGCCTGAGCACAGCCACTGGCCAACATTTAGTCCTTAATGTGGAAGCACGGGAGACTACTCATGAGAATCCACTGCCTATGCTTCACTCTCTTATCCATAAAGCCCCATCGCCATGACAATAATAGCTAACTTCATTGAACGCATACTGTGGACTGGCACTGCTCTAAGCACTATATATATATATATATGTCCTAATTTAATCATCAGTACAAGACCCTGTGCTATGGTTTGAATGTTTATCCCCTTCAAAATTTCTGTTGAAACTTCATCCCTAGTGTGGCAGTATCGAGAGGTGGGGGCTTTAAGAAGGGATTGGGTCATGAGGACTCTGACCTCATGAATGGATTAACTCATTCATGGATTAGTGGATTAATGAGTTACCATGGGAGTGGGTCTGGTGGCTTTATAAGAGGAGGAAGAGAGACCTGAGCTAGCATGCTCAGCCCCCTCACCCCCTGTGCTACCTTGGGACTCTGCAGAGTCCTTGCCAGCAAGAAGGCTCTCACCTGTTATGCCCCTGGACCTTGGACTTCTCAGCCTCCATAACTGTAAGAAATGAATTCCTTTTCTTCATAAATTACCAAGTTTCAGGTATTCTGTTATAAGAAACCAAAAATAGACTAAGACACCCTGAGAAGTTAGGTAAACAGCCCAAGGTCATAAAGTCAGAAGGCAGAGGAGTTAGAATTCAACCCCAGGTAGTCTGAATGCAGAGGCCAATAAAGGTCAGCGAGTTCCATGTCCCACTTCGTACATGAGCTCATTTGAGTACACTGGCAGACATAAATGCTTGCTTTTCTTAAACTACATTCCCTGTCTCTCCCTCCCACCCCAAAATATAGGTAGTAGAATCTGTGTGAGACAATCTTTATGAACAATGTCATCATGATTTAAAAACACTCCCCAGCTCTATCCTTGAGATTCACGCTGAAGCCATGGACCTCCCTGAATCTAGCAGAACACCTTACACAGAGAATATTAACACATTTTGTTGGCACTGAAGTTTGCTAAAGGAAAGGGAACATGGAAGGGAAGATGAGCTCCATCAGGAATATCCAGTACCATGCAGTGTGCTTGGCACACAAAAGGGGCTAAAAAAGGTTTTTGGAAAATGGAAATGTGAGAGGTAGGCAAGGTGGGGAGGAAGGGAAGATAAGAAAAGAAGGAAGGAAGGAAGGAGGGAGAAGGGAAGGAGAAGGGAAGGAGAAGCGAAGGGAAGGAGGGAGGAATAGAGATGGAGGGAAAGGGTGGGAAGAAGGAAGAAAGGGATAAAGAGGAGAGGATGAGAAAGAAGGACAGTTGACTACTTGAGCACATGCAAAGGTCAGAGGCAAGAACCACTGTTCCAATTTGAATACCACTGTCAGTTATTAGTGAGTCTCAGAGTATTTGCAGGGGTAGGAGGAGGTAAGAAGAAGGTCCTGAATTCCCCCTCCAGAACTGCACCCCAATGGACTCACCTAGATCATACCCCTTTGCCATCAATTGGGTCCTAATTACTGCAGTTACTCTTTCTGGAAGGAAAAAAGAAAGATCTTGCTTTGGAGGACAAATGTATCCATTCTTAGTCATTTAGTTTGGGAAGGAATGACCCTCCTCCTAGCTCTACCTAATGAGGGGAAGGAGGCTTAAGACTGTCAGTCTATCCATCTTCTATAGTCCCAGAGAATCAATGAGTCAGAGAAAGTACAAACCCCAACCAAAGTCAAGACTTGAGTTGATGTTTTCAGTTTCTTCTTGGAAAGAAAAGCTTTGTCTTCCATCTTCATAGACAAGCTGGTGTAAGAGCATGGGGTCTAGAAATCCTGCAGACACTTGCTACCTGGACCAGAAAGTCAGAGGCTCAGAGCCTAGGGATAAGAGTGATACCATCTAAGGCAAAGCAGACAAGAGGGAATACCAGGTCAAATGGTAGTATCATGTGAGCTGCTGGATCATGGTTCACCTGAGGCCAATCTACTTCAGTTATGTGGGCCAACACATTCCTTTTGCTATTTAGGCCCCATTTCAGCTAGTTTTCTCTAATTTGCTGCACAAAGATCCCAAGTGATATGATCTCTCTGTGAGTCCTGGTGGATCTTGCATTCTTAAATACAGGCATCAACTTACAAGGAGTTTTCCCTCATGCCAGAATATAAATCACCAATGCCATCAGGGACTCTAAAAGAACTTGGAACTCCAAATGACAAATTTAATCGTCAGGCAGCAACTTGATCAGAGATGAGATGACTGGATTCCCAGGTCTGGATTCCACCCTCACCTGTGTAGGGCATATAGATAGGGCTGACAAGATTTGTTTTCATTTTTTCCTAGGCTCGGGCATCTCATATCCAATTTTTAACACATTACTTACTAGAGGATCTCATTGTACTTAATTGAGATCTTTTATGTTTCTGGTCATCAGTGTTGTCTATCTCAGATTTAAAACTTAGGCAGGGTGCAGTAGCTCACACCTCTAATCCCAGCACTTTGGGAGGCCAAGGTGGGTGGATCACTTGAGGCCAGGAGTTAAAAACCAGCCTGGCCAACATGGCAAAACCCTGTCTCTAGTAAAAATACAAAAAAAATTGTGTCACGTGCCTGTAATCCCAGCTACTCGAGAGGCTGAGGCATGAGAATTGCTTCAACCCAGGAGGCAGAGGTTGCAGTGAGCTGAGACTGCACCACTGCACTCCAGCCTGGGCAACACAGCAAGACTTCATCTCCAAAACAAAACAAAACAAAACAACCTCTAGAAGGAATCATACCTGCTTAACCCACTTTACCCAGAATATAAGGGAGAAAAGCTGCCGAAGCCTAATACATACTTTTTAGTGCAGCTGTTGCTGATGATCTTCAAGCAGATCCTGAGGCAAAGATGTAAATTTCCAACCTTACCTTGAACTACGGTCAACATTTTCCTGGAAGTCTTAAGTTAAAGTCAGGACTGCTTCTTTCAGAGTTTTACTAAACAGTAGTGATATTCAACGTCAAAATTACAGACGTATTGGGTTGAAATTAATTCTGCTTATCTGATGTCATCTACCACCTTGGGGGTAATACAGGTCTCTCTCCCTACCCCCACCCCTACCCCCACACCAACCCACACGAATGACTTTCACTCGGAGTATAATCAGAACTTTTCCTGCCCTCACAAATAAGGAATAGTGAAGAGATTATGAGGCTTGAGCCAGATAATCTGGTACCAATATTGACTAATTTATTCTGTGTGACCTTGGGCAATTACTTAATGTCTCATCATCATATTTTTCTGTAAATACAATGTCAATAATAGTGCCTGCCTCAAATACTTCTGAAGGTTTGTATGACAATCAAACAACATACTATATAACATAGTGGTCCCCAACCTTTTTGGCACCAGGGACCGGTTTTGTGGAAGACAATTTTTCCACAGACTGGGGGAGGAGGATGATTTGGGGATGATTCGAGAACATTCCATTTATTGTGCACTTTATTTCTATTATTATTATGCTGTAATATATACTGAAATAATTATACAACACACCATAATGTAGAATCAGTGGGAGCCCTGAGCTTGTTTTCCTGAAACTAGATTGTTCCCATCTGGAGATGATGGGAGACAGTGACAGATCATCAGGAATTAGATTCTCACAAGGAGCCTGCAACCTGGACTCCTCACATGCACAGTTCACAGTAGGATTTGCTCTCCTATGAGAATCTAATGCTGCCACCGATCTGACAGGAGGTGGCACTCATGCAGTAATGCTCACTCACCTGCTATGTGGCCTGGGGTTGGGGATCTCTGCTGTAATAGAGTTCACTTGTAAATAAAAATGCTTTCCTGAGCACACAAAACTTTCAGGCAGCATCTTGATTCACCCTGCACATCTATCTTAGATACTATCTTTCCCTCAGAATGACAGGTAAAGTGAAATCAGTGATATTTAGCAAGCATTTAAGCAGTATTTCAATAGACCCAGCTCAACACTACCCTAGAAAGTTGAAGCTGAAATCCATTTTAAGACTTTTTTGGTGGGGAGAGCTACAAAATACATTTTGAAATATAAAGCACACACAAGAACTGCAATGCTCTTTCACTCCAGAAGTACCTTCAGGCCTAAGATGACTTAACATTATCCTCCTTCATTTTAAAACATTGTCAAGCACCAAACTTCTCTGGTGGCTTCACAAAGCATATGATTGAGAGTTAGGCCAGGCTAAACTACCTTCCTTATATCTTTTATATCACCAATAAATTTGACTGATGACTGATATCTGAGAACCTCCAACTCTGTAAGTTATGTCTTTTCCAAAGACAAGATTGCAGGCCATATATTTATGTCCTGGTTCAAACAAAAAGGAAAGCAGTAAACAGTGATTCCAGAGACAATTCAACTCACCTGAACCTAACCAATGTTTATTGGTGGTCTAGTAAATACAAACCTCTATGCTGGGAACTAGAGTCATTCAAAGAGAGCAATGATTCTTGCCCCTAGTCAGAAAAGAAGTTCCAAGAGAGATGCTTTATTTTTAAATAAATAGAGTTTGATTATTTTTATCACCTTTATCAAGGTATAGTTTATATGAAATAAAATTCATTACTTCTTTTTTTATTTTTTTGAGAAGGAGTCTCACTCTGTCACCCAGGCTGGAGTGCAGTGGCAGGATCTTAGCTCACTGCAAGCTCTGCCTCCCAGGTTTAAGTGATTCTCATGCCTCAGCCTCCCAAGTAGCTGGGATTACAAGCCTGCGTCACCACACCCAGCTAATTTTTGCATTTTTAGTAGAGACAGGGGCTTCGCCATGTTAGCCAGGCTGGTCTTGAACTCCTGACCTCAAGTGATCCTCCTGCCTCAGCCTCCCAAAGTGCTGGGATTACAGGCGTGAGCCACCGCGCCCAGCCAAAATTCATCACTTCTAAGTGTACAGTTTCATGAGCCTTGACAAATATATATATATATACACACACACACACACACACACACACATATATATAGCTGTGTAACTACCACTGTAATCAAGATATGGAACATTTTTATCAGCTCAAAACATATACCTCATGCCTCTTTGCAGTAATCAATGGGATTGATTTTTAAATTGAATAAATATTTTAAGTCACAAGGAATAAAAAAGAGAGGTTATTTAACCAAATGTAGCCTTGGAAGACCAAAATTGAGATTACAAAGGCAGGCCATGAAGTTAACATTCCCGTTGGAGAACAACAGCATGCCACATGTTTGAGACTGGGTGGCACTGAGACTGGATGGCATTGAAACCCCAGTTTAAAGTAGCCTTGAATCCCTAATCAGACAGGGTGATTCTAAGGAGCTTCTTTCAGTATTGGATCCATCCACCACTGGTCAAAGTGACTTGTTTAGACCAAGAAGGGCCACATCGGTGGGAGGGCTGAAAATAGGCTGCTGGACACCCTAAATAATGACAATGCCCTTCCCGAGACAGAATCTGAGTATCAAAGAGTCCTCACAAACACAGCAGATAAAAGAGAGCTGACTTCCAAAAAAGGTTCGTCTTTCAGTTCTCATGGGAGAGTGATGACGACTATATATTTTAGCACTTGGGTTACTTAACATTCATCTAAGTGTTTTTCTGACTAACTCAGATAGCAGAAACCCAAGATGGCTCAGAAAAATTGAATAAAAGATGATGCATCCAGCATTTCCAAGAGGATTTAACCATTATCTCCAAATCTCCTACAGTTTATAGTCTTAAGTGTTAACAATTTATTCCTCTCACTCTAGCCAGTTAATACCTAAATGCTTTTTACTAACTACAGGCCTGAGATCACTTTCCCATTAGACATCAACTCTTAGAAACACATAATTACAGACTTGAACCAGTCTCAGCATCCTTTCCAGTAGGTCAACACACAAACCATAAAGGAAGGCCACCTTATGCGTCTTGTAAATGCCTTGGTAATGAATCCAGTCCTCATTCAATTTGCCAGGGCAAGGAATAAACAACCTTGTGCTTAAGTTCAGGCTGTGGGGAGTTTTTCATTATCGACTAGGAAATAACTACAATGCAGTTGCTTCCTTTCATCTCACATTGATTAAGCTGTATTTGCTAAGAGCGTCAGTACCCACATATGATTACTAAAAATCCAACTCATTACAAACTCACCTAAATGTAAATGAAAACCACAAATCAGGCATAGTTTTATAATATCCAAAGGAGATTGGGTCATTATGCACCATTCATTTTCTTCTTATTAGTCGGGTATATTTTTCTTTGCAATCAACAGATAGTATCACCAGATGTCTCTTTGTACAAAAGTCAAAAGAAGCATGTTGATAGCTCATAGTAGTTAACTTTTTGAAATATCTGTTGGGGTGGAGGGAACATGGTATCAAAGGACTTACTGAGAAGGGGATGCTTGACTCAAGCCATAAAAGATAAAGAAGAACAAAGTGGAATGAGGTGGGGCAAAGGGAATACATTTCAGGGACAGAAGTGCATGCAAAGGCACAGAAATGTGAGGGCATCGAATTTGGGGAACTGTAAGCAGCATGACATGTTTAGAGTGTAGGATAAGAATGTCTGCAGGAGTGAAGTGTTCATAATCAGGAGATTATGCGTGTTCTATAATCAGGAGATTATGCATGTTGTATAATCAGGAGACGGAATCTCCTACAGGCATTCAAATCCCACCAACCCATTTTAAACAAGGGAAGAAAATGTGTGACTTTCTGCTTTAGAACAACTGCCCTTGGGACAGTACAGAAGAGGAAATGAAGAAGAGGAAGTCTAGAGGAAGTGGGAACAGTTTATTGACTATTACAATAGTCCAAGCAAAAGATAATGAGAACATAAAGTAGAAAAGGAAATGTAGGAATGGAGAAGAAATAACGATTTAAAAACATTTAAGGGATCCTTCTAACAAAACCCAGTGATTAGTGGTACATCTCGAATGAGGGATTATTCCAAGGTTTATTATTTAGATAATAGGTGACTCATGCAGAGACTAAACACAGGAAAAACAATTTTCAGGAAAAATTAGAAAAGTTGCTATTTATACATGTTAAATTTGAGTTGTCTATAACAGATCTGTCTACTGATATCAATTTGGCTATCGAACTCAGGAGTAAAATTTTGTCTAAAGATAAAAGATGAAAATTAGAAGTGCCTAAAACTGACAACGGGTCTAGTATCTAGATCATCCAAGGAACTTCCGCAAATTCATCAGACTAAAAAGAAGAACCCTAAATAGAAAAAAAAAAAATGGTCAAAGGACAGGAATAGGCAATTAATAGAAAAGGAAACTCCCAAATTTCTCAAGCATATGAAGAGATGCTTAAGCTCATTAGTAATGTGAGACATGAAAAATGAAAATTGCAATGGTATGTTACTCTCTATCTAGTCTACTGGATAAAAATTAGAAAGTTAGACAACATGAAGTGTTGGCCTGGATTTGAAGATGCAGGAACTTAGAGACTGGTTGGAGAAGCAGGCAAGAGATGGGCATTCTGGAGTGCAATCTGACAGTATTTGGTTAAAATTGACTAAATTAAGTATAGACACCCCCTCTGGCCCAATAATTCTGCTTCTGAATACACGTGTTGAAGAGATTCTTACACATATCCACAGGTGCCTGTGCAGCAGTATTCACTGTGATAGGAAGTGAGAAGCAGTCTGAGTGTTCATTGCTGAGGGAATCAAGGGCAAAATATCATGGATGCACTCATGGACAAATAAGCAGCAGTTTGAAGCAACATCCTAGATGGATGTACAGCCATCAAGAGGATCTTAAAGTGTGGTCTTTAGTGGAAAAAAAGGTAAGAAATCAAATACAATCTCTTATATAGTACTAGTCACATTAAGTAAAAATATATGCAAAAAATATATACACAATACCCAATAAACACATTTTTTGTGGTTGTCTATGGTGGGGCAGTCAAACAGAGAGAAAAGAAATGCATTATCATTTTTAAAGTAATAAGAAATGAGCCTTCAATCAGACCAATTATTAAAGGATTGTTCAATGATGAGTATGATTAACTCGACTCTCTATGCCTGAGGTCCAAAAAAGAGGGAAGAGGGTGAGACTAGGAGATAAGCAAGTAGAAATAAGCAAAAAGATGGGCCATTGTGTTATTTATGCTGGTGGCTTTTTGTCCCCTTCTACCCCAAAGTCCCCACTTCATCAAATGCCCTGTTCTCTTCCCCAGGAGGCAGAACTCCATAGGCTGCCCTCTGGCTTCCAGTGCAGTTTGGTTATAGGAGGCACCAGCAGGAGGTTGGAGGGTGAGAAGAGACAAGTTGGGGCATTTCTCCCCCCTGCCAAGTTCAGCTCTTGTCTGACAGCCCACTTTTCACAACTCCAGACCTCACTAGGCTGTGGTCACCCTGACCTCTCCCCTGGACCCTTCTTAGTCCTAGGGGTGTTAACAGCTTCCTGCTATTGCTGATGCTAAGGTACCTCCCCATTCCTTCTTGTGTTTTTTGGTTTCCTTAACCTCATCCATTCCTTAGACCAGGTTATTAAGTTACAATTACTAAATTCTCTTTAGTAAGACCTTTTTGAGGGTGCCATCTCTTTCCTGCCTTGATCCTAACTGAATCAGCTATACAGAGTTTCAGGGCAACAACTTACAGGATAAAGGGCTTTCTTCTTTTTTTCTTTTATGTTAATATAGGTTACATTTGAACATATTTATCTGCTAAAGAAAAATAATTCCCATCATTCTATAGCAGAAGCAATGTATGGGAGACTGAGTAATTACATATGAGCTCACATCACTATCTCTTCCACCACTGTCATCCATCATGACTGATCTGGGAGATGAAACAGCACAGATCTAAAGGATGTGGTAAGAATCGAGATCACCAGAGATCAGTAGATACTTGCATACTTGCAGGATTAACACTGTCTGGATTCCAACGATCAGCTGAGTATGTTCAAGATAAAGCTATAGTACATATTTTAGATTGGGGATTGGCAACAAATAGCTGTAGACTACCTTCTGAGGAATAAGTGTTTTCACATGTGTGGGTGTCATTTGTAATCCCAGCATCACAGTCAGGTCCAGATACCTGTTTCTGATCTTTGGTCCTATGCCTAATCTCCTCCAAGAGTCCTTCCCTGGATCTCCTATCTAAGCAAGATGCTCGATGCCCACCAATGAATACTGCATCAAGTTCATTTCCACTAGCCTGTGTTACAATTTGTGTTTCTGTATGTTTCCCTTACTTGTTATTCTTTGTCTTCCCCATTAGACTGAAAGCACCGCCATGGGGACCATGTCTAGGACATAGGAGGTCCTTAATAAATATTTCTTGAGTGGATAAATGGTGAACCATAGGGGTGGCATAAGAGCAAATAGAGGGTAGATGAGCACTAATCCATTCACCACCCTATTTATGGGTGGTGGATCTTGGATGGCCTTTTTCATAGTCAAAACATACTTTTTAGATCTGGCTTCTTGGGATGTATTCAAGGATGCTAGCCGTGTTTGAGACTGTAAATATGTCTAGTGAATAGGGCTTCAGGCTGTGTGTGTTTGCCTTGTTTTGCACAGAATTTGGCACAGACCCAAGCACAGATGGGTGCTTCATAAATATTATTGAAGGATGATGACACAAAGGATTATTCAATACCTCTACATGGGGTGGAGACGGACCTCAGGCCACAAACATACTTTCAATGTGTTTTACTTCTGAAATCATTTGAACCAAAATGTTTCAGCAACACAGATTCATCTGCAACCACAAATCAGACACATTCAGAATGACAAAGCCCCAAAAGAATGCCATTTTCAAGGCTGAAACTGTATTATTCTGGGCTAAATGGAATCCTTGTTTTAGTGACACTGTAAGAGTAGAAATTAAAGACACTGAAAATCTTCCCTTGGGGAGCCACAATTATCTGTGAACAATGAAAGTTTGTCTGAATAATTCATCAGCCTCAAGGGTACAGGCCTCCCCTTATTCTGGAATCCCAGGAGTTTAGGCAAGTGTGTCATTTAATGGATCTCAACTGCATCCTCAGTTGTTATTATTCCAGGGCCTGGCATTTATGGGCACATTCCTATAATTTTACTAATTAAAGAAAAAATAAGCTATATGGGAAACCACTGTCAAGGTCGAAATATTGAAGCTGCATTGATTTTACCTAGGAAGAAAGAAGCTTATAAAGTGTCCATCATGAGAATCCACCTGGGACCTACACAACAGATCAAATACCCAGAACAAATCACCACGTCAGAGCCCCACAGAATTCTGATTCCCAACCAGCAAGCATGAATAATCCTTTTAAATGGTCACTTACATATCAGAACAGGTCCTTTGTGAAATTTCTAAGCAAGGCCTCTGGTTTCTGACTGAAACAGAGATTTATTGAGAAGGAGGGGTAAAGTGAAATCAAGAACTACTGGGAAATTTCCACAAGAAACAAGGACAAATGGTTTTTGTTGTCAGAGTAAAACCAGCCTCCCCTAGCCATGGTTTGGAAAGTTATTTGCTAGCCCACAGGGGACAATATTCTCAACTGGTTTATCAGGGACCCTTTTGATCCAATTATAATTATTGGGCAGATACAGTAGTACCCTATTATCAGAAGACCTAGTTTCAAATCCTGACTCAATTTCTAATTCACTGTGTGACCTTGTACAAGTCACTTAAGCTCTCTGATCATTGGTTCAACATCTTTAATATGAGGAGAATAATGCCTATCTCAATTACCTCATAAGATTATTGCAAAGATCAAGTGAGTTGATATGTTACAAATTATTTCTAAATTATAAGATTCTGTATAAGTGGAAGGGTTAAATATACTCCCATATTATTAAATACCCTACATATCACTCAGGATCCTATATGACTCTGAGTTCTCAATTTCTAGAAATGGTCCCATTTTTGCTTTGTTCCCTACAATTCTACGGAGTCTTTTTTTTTTAAAGGAAGGGTGTAGGCAAAGGTAAATGGGAGAAAATATGGAATCACATACCACTCTTTGGTGCTGCTAGGCAAGAATTTTAAACTGAGTTTAGTTCACCATCGTGGACTTAAGGTCCATATCACCTCAGGGAGACAAGTAGAGTGGGAGGCATCCAAAAGGTAGGTGATTCTTCTCCCCTCTAGTGAAGAATACAAGGTCAATTTACAAAAAAGCACCAGCAGCAAATAATTGGAAAATTAAATTCATAAAACTTTCATAATAGCGTCAAAATAAAGAAAATACTCAGAAATAAATTTAACAAAAATTGTATAAGATCTCTACATTAAAAATTATGAAATACATGTAAGAGAAATGAAAGAAAACCTAAATAGAGAGATATACCACATTCATGGATTGGAAGATTCAAGATTATTAAAATACTATTCTCCCCAAATGGCTCTATAGATTCAACATAATCCCAATCAAAATCCCAGTAGGCTTTGGTAGAAATTGAGATGTTGGTTCTAAAATGACATAAAACGCAGAGGACCTAGAATATATAATTTCCCTTTAATTTGACAAAGAAGAAAAACGTGTTGGGAAGCTCACCTAATTTCAGTGTAATATTTACATACGAATCAACAAATGGATCAGTGGTATAGAATAGAGAATCCTGAAATAGATCTACATATATATGGTCAACAGATTTTTAATAATGGTGCCAAGGCTATTCAGGGGAAAGAAAATTCTTTTTTAAAAATGGGATTGGAAAAACTGGATAAGGGAAATAAGTGAACCTCGACCCCACCTTATACCGTGCTCAAAAATTAATTCAAAATCATTCTAGACATAAATGTAAAAGTTGAAACTGCAATGACTCTAGAAGAAAATATAGAGAAAATATCTCTCTGACCTTGGAGGAAGCAAAAATTTCTTGTAGTTGACAAAGACATATATAATAATCATATAATCCATTAATTATAAGAAAAATAAACTAGACTTCATCAAAATTTAAAACTTCTGCTCATCAAAAGATACTAGTAAGAAGATTAAAAGTAGCCAGGTTCAGTGGCTCATACCCATAATCCCAGCACTTTGGGAGGCTGAAGCAGGGGGATCACTTCAGGCCAGGAATTTGAGACCAGCCTAGGCAACATAGCAAGATCTCATTTCTACAAAAAATGTTTTTAAAATTAACTGGGTATGATGGTGCATGTGTAGTCCTAGCTACTCAGGAGGCTGAGTTGGGAGGATTGCTTCAGCCCAGCAGTTGAAGGTTACAGTGAACTATGATCGTACCACTGCACTCCAGCCTGGGCAACAGAGTGAGACCCTTTCTCTAAAATAAACAAAGAAATAATTTTTATGTCATCTGAAACTAAGATCATACTGAAATTTTCCCTCAGTGTCTCCAGAATGTCTTTTTTGAATGGTTTGCCCAATGTAGTATCTCATTTAGAACCACGTGTTATGGCCCTTCAGTATTTTTTTTTTTTTTTTTTGAGACAGAGTTTCACTCTTGTTCTCTTGTTGCCCAGGCTGGAGTGCAATGGCATGGTATCGGCTCACTGCAACCTCTGTCTCCTGGGTTCAAGCGATTTTCCTGCCTCAGCCTCCCAAGTAGCTGGGATTACAGGCATGTGTCATACCTAGCTAATTTGTCCCATAGAATCTCATCTTCTGGATTTTGTGGCTATTTTTTCATGGTGTTGATTCATTCATAAGGTAAAATTTATATACAGTGAAATGCATCTTATGGGTACAATTCAATGAGTTTTGAAAAGTGTGTACATCCATGTAACCACCACCCAGATTAAGACACAGAACATTCCCGTCACCTCAGAATGTTTCCCGGTGCCTTCTTCCTATCCCTCATACAGTAACATTGTAATAATTTCTATTGCCACATATATGTTTACCTGTTCTGAAACTTCACAGAAATGGAATTATATATTATGTATTTGTTTGTTACTGGCTTTTTATCATTTAATTTTTTTTATTCATCCACACCCACTGCATGTGTCAGTATTTCATTCCTTCTTGTTATTGTGTAGTATACGAATATATAAATATATCACAATTTATTTTTGCAATCTCCTGTTGATGGACATTTGTATTGTTTCCAGTTATTAGCTATTATGAATCATGCAACTATGTATATTATTATACAGGTCTTTTGTGGACACATCTCCATTATTTTTGGGTAAATATTTAGGAATGGAATGTTGGTCAGCTGTAGGCTCCATTTTACAAGAAACTGCCAAACTGTCTTCCATTCTACACTGTTGTTTGCAATGTATGAAAGTTCTGGTTGCTTCCTATCCTAATCAACATTTGGTGTGGGACTACAGGAACATGCCACTACACCTGGTTGATTAAAGAAAATTTTTTGTAGAGACAGGGTTTTGCTCTATTGCCCAGGCTGGTCTTGAATTCCTGGCCTCAAGTGATCCTCCCACCTCAGCCACTCAAAGCTCTAGGATTATAGGTGTGAGTCGCCACGCCCGGCCAAAATTTGTTAATTGGTAGTTGGCAGTTGTTGATGGAAAAGAAAAAGCAGGTTACAAGCAATGTACTTTTTGATGTCTTTGGTATTATCACAGGCAAATAAATTATATATGTATATATATTATGTATATTATATTATGTATTTTAATTATATGCATATAATGTATATGTATAGAAAGAGATACAGTAAGGAATATAAGTTTTTCTATTAACATAGGTAACCCAAGGTAGGGGATATGATATTTACATTCTCTTATTTGTGTTTTCTAACTTTCCACCAGGCACATACACTGTTTCTATAATAACATGTGCTGGTTGAAAATGTCAGACTCTGAAATTCAATGTTTTATAATATAGGGTGATAGACAAGAGGGATGGATAGAGCAAGAAGAATGAAACTTAATAGGGTTAGTTAGAGCCCTACTGAGTGAATCTCTTGTTGGGTATTTTCCATGCACTGTCTCGTTTCATTCTTACAATAAACCTATGAAGTATCATTTTTCTATTTGTACAGCGCTAATAAGGCTATAAGTTAGCATTTGAACATAATATAATCTGACCTCAAAACCCATGCTTTTTTCCCTCACTTATACATACACACTTTCAGGTTAATAAGTTCTGTTGCTAAACATTTATGTAGTATTTACTATGTACCAGGCACCATGTTAAATGTTCTACATGAAGCACCTCATTTATACTTCATGACAATCCATATAAAGATACCATTATTATTATCCACATTTTACAGATAAGAAAACTGAGGCACAGAGACTAAATAAGCCTAAATTCCCACAGCTAGTAAGTGGCAGAACCAAGAATTAAGCTCAGGCCACCTGATTCTCCAGCTTCTACCCAGTACACTCTACCGTATTCCCATGCTTTCAACGCATTCCCAAATGGAGCAGGGGAGAATAAGCACCAGCAACCAACAAAGGAGACATCGACGCCAAAGGTCTACCATAAAGTTTTTCACGGTGACATCCTTGCTTACCTGTCCAGGGCCATGCTGGTTGGCATACTCCTCCCAAACCCGCGGACCCCCATCTGATGGAAATATGGAATGCAAGAGAGGTTGGCAGCAATGATGGCCAGGGAGTCAGAAGGGCTCACAAAGAAGCCATTTTGGCCTAGGATCATATAACGGTCCTGTAGGAAGGAATGCGTAAAAATGATCGGACAGAAGCATCTGCTAGCAGCCCATTCCCATAATCATCACAATCCACTTTACTGCCATCTTATATTTAACAATCTAACAACTTGAATGAGGCCAAAGAGAACATGGGAAACATTCTTCGAAATCTCTGAGTACCAAGGGCCCAGAATCTTGACACACCAGGAATATGTTCCACCTGTTGAAATGTGGCTCAAGCTTTAGAAGTCCCCAAATACCTAACTCTTTCTTTCTCCCAAACATAATAGAGAACACTGGTTCTTGCAGAAATAGCTGATTTCTTAACTTGGTGCTTTCAACACCAGCCATAAATAAAGATTTATTGAATAATATATATTTTTAAATAAACAACCTTTGTATGCCATAACGTAAATCTGGAACTAAGAAAAGTAATCGCTATTTAATTGCAATACTTAGTCATTAAACAGAAGGGCAGATGCAGAGCCAGTTAGGGCACACATGTCCCATACATGTTAGCTCCAGATGTGTTCATTAATTCTCTGCTTTCCAGTGAGTGCATGGCTCATTATATGATCAAAGGGTCAGCAGACAGAGAGCTTTCCTACTTACCCCATCAGCATCAAATGCAGCTCCAAATCCATATTCTCCTCCTTTCATTGCTTCCAGAAGAGTCGTTGCATATGTCAGGTTTGGGTCAGGGTGCTGCCCTCCAAAGTCTTCCAGGGGAACACAGTTTATTGCAGAATTGGCTGGGGCCCCCAGCTCATCACACAGAACTTTTCTCACATAAGGTCCCATAACTAAAAATAGATACACAGCAATATTAAATATTTGCAGAACCTTCTCCCCAGAGTATTTTGTTCTGAATAGTACAGGAAACACCATTTAATAACCCAGAAGAAAAATATAAATTTACAATCGTTTTAAAGATACAATATAGAACAATATTTGCTTGAACTACTATTTATTGAGCATCTACTATGTGCCAGTTACTGTGGTAGGAATACAGAAGATGTATTCAATCATCTAGTTCCATAAATTTTTTCACCTGAAATTTTTCTAAAAGGTTGCCAGAAAGAAATCAGCTACATAATAATGATTCATTGCCTGTTGCTTTTCATGTATTAAAAGCTTTAGCTGAATATATGCAAAAGCATTAAAGGGCTCTAGCAATGTTCTTTGTCTCTGCAATCATTTGGACTCTGCCAAGTATATAATTAAACACTATAAACCACCGAAGCATATAAAAACAAGCACATTTTACCAAAATACATGCCAAGGAATAGTATTTTCCAGTTCAATGAACATTATGGAGTATGCAATATGGAGCTGCTCTGCTAGGAAATGAAGGGATCATATTGAAGGGATGCAAAGCACATAGTTTCTACATTCCTGGGCTTGTAATCTAGTAGTGGGATGAGTCAAAGCTGCAAATGAATGACTGCAGTGGTAAGACTAAACAATGCACATTGATGAAATAATTATATCCAATGGCTTCAGAGAAGCAATAACCACACATAAGGCTTCAAGGAAGAAGCAGCATTTCTGGTGGAACTTGACGGAATAATATAAAGTTGGCAAGTGTTTGGGTTTAGAGTGGGAAGCCCATCTAAATCGAAGGAACATTATGAGCAAGGGAACAGAGCCTGAGGTAGAACATAAGGCACATTTGTGGAACAGCATGTGATCCTCCTAGCTGAAATATCTGAAAGATATTGCTTTCCACTTATTTTCCACCAATACAACACACAATCCTCCAATAGTGAACATCTCTTGATTGTGCCTGCCCAGCACACATTTCCTCTTCCTCTGGATACAGCATTTGGGATTTCTTTGGAGAAAAACTCCCTTCCCCATCTCAGTTCATGGGGTCTGGGTATGGCTAAATCCCACCTCCCCAAGGCTAAGGAGGTGACCTAGGTCTGCGCAATCAGCGTCCTCCATCTTCTAGCCAGAGCAATTGATTCAAAGATGGACATACAATATAAACCAGGCAATGAGGCTGAAACCCAGAAACATTGCTCATACTATTTTGAAAAAAAAGCAAAGCTGTCTTCCCTGTAGGCCAGATAATGCTAAGGCAAGAACCTGAAAGTTCTTTTCCTGAGGAATATGATCAGCCCAACAAGAAAGAACAGAACAGCCTAGCCAGAAGCCCTTAGAGTAAGGCCCATGGAGAAGACCCACAGCAGGCTCAGAGCTCCCAGCAGATTTTTAGTGCCTCATTCTTAAATATGCCAGAAAGCCAAGGATCACCAAAATTTTGAGGAATGTATTTGAGATGAGGTGAAAATAAACAAAAAGCAAAGAGAAACCTGGAGGAAACAAAAATTATACAGGGAGAAGAAAACTTTTTAAAATATATCAGTAATATCCTAATAGAGATTAACAAGATAGAGTAGAATGGCTAAAATGGAAAAGACTGACAGTACCAAGTATTGGTGAAGATACAGATAAACTGGAGCCCTCATGCATTGCCAGTGGTGCAAATGGAACAGGCATTTTGGAAAATGATTTGGCCATTTCTTATAAAGGTAAACATACACGTATCATATGACTCAGCAATCCCATTCCTAGCTGTTTATCCAAGACAAATGAAAACATACAGACTTGTTCACGAATGTTCACAGTATCTTTCTTTATAATAGCCAACAACTAGAAGAAAAAGAAATCTAATTTTCATTAACCAGTGAATGAATAAACAAATTGTGGTATATCGACAACACAATAAAATTGTACTCAGCAGTAAAAGGAACAACTACTGATACATGCAACACCAAGAATGTATATCAAAATTATTATGCTGAGTGAAAGAAGCTTGAAGCAAAAGGTGACATATTGTATGCTTCCATTTATATAATTTTCTGGAAAATGCAAAACTATGGGGGCAGAAAGCAGATGAGTGGTTGCCAGGGGCTGGGGATAAGGGGAGAGGTTTGACTACAAAGGGCTGCAAAAAACTCTTTGGGGTGATGGAAATATTCAATCTTGATTGTGATAGTGGTTACATGACTGTATATGTTGGTCAAATCTTATCAAACTGTATACCTACCAGGAGTGAGTTTTACTGTGTATAAATTATACCTCAGTAAACCTAAGTTTAAAAAGATATGGTATCCATGAAACATAACTAGGATGCGTTTTTACAAGAGAGAATCTTTGGAACATACAAACAAAAGTTTTGGGAAATTAAAAATATAACGGTAGAACTAAAGGACTGGAAGATAAAGTCAAGGAAATTTCCCAGAAAGTAGAACAAAATAAAGAGATGAAAAACTGGGGAGGAGAAGGGGAAATAGAATAATTAAAGGATCAATTCAGTAGTAAAAATAACCAGAATGGTTACTAAATAGTAATTCAAAAACTTTTCCAGAATTAAAGGACACAAGTGTTCAGACTGAAAGGGTCCATCAGGTGTCCAATATAATAAAGATAGAGTCCCACACTAAGATCCATTATTGTAAAACAGAGGAACACTGAAGATAAGTCAAAGGTCCTAAAAGCTTCCAGAGAAGAAAAAGGAAAGACAATGGATTAAAAATCAAAATAGCACTGGATTTCTCAAGTTTAATATAATAGCTATAACACAGTAGAGCAATGCCCTCAAACTTCTGAAGAAAAATAATATCCAACTTAGATTTCCATATCAGTCAAATATTAATCAAGGGCAAGTGTAGAATAAAAGGCCTTATCAGATATACAATACACAAAATATTTACCTACCATGAGCTTTCTCTCACTGAGTTCCTGGAGAATGTGTTCCTCCAAAATGTACGAGTAAATCAAGGTGTCAGACAAAGAAACCAGGGAACAGGACATTTAACATAAGAGATATGTAAAAAGAATTACTACCATGGTGATAAAGGGAGATTTCATGATGACAGCATGCTCAGAGAGCAACCAGGGCAGAGTGGGGCAGATCAAAGTCTCCAGGAAAATGAAGTGAAGGAAGATTTAGACACTAGCGGAGAGCTTGAGGATTAAGAGTGGTAAACATACTTGATTAAAAGCAAGCAATGAGAAAACAAGATAATTGCTGTTTCCAAGGAAATCAAAAAGTTGTACTGTAAAGGAAATATAATTATAGCATATTGCATGGCTCAGCAGTGTTGTGGTAATGTAAACACTAGATAATGATCTTACCAAACTGGTGATATAATTAGGGAAGCATGCTAGGATTCCCTAACTGGTGGGTGGAAAGGGTGGGTGGAGAGGTGGGTGGTGGGTGGAGAGGGTGAAAAAGAGCTGCAGCTCCAGTTCTTGTAGTATGAATTCAGTAATGCTTAAAACTGAAAAATCAACAAGGGTCTGTATATTCATAATATTTAATGATAGGGAGATAAATACAAAAAAGAAACAGCTGAAAAAATGGAAAAATTTAACTCTGGAAGGTAACAAATTGGGGGAAGATAGGAGTTGGGTACAGATTTTTTTCACAATAAATCTTGAACTATTTATTTGACTGTTTAAACTATGCCATGCATATGATCAAATAAATAACAGTTTTACTATACTCCACACTTGAACATGCATAGCCTCAAACTCATGTGTTCAACTTTTATTTTCATTTACATCCAAAGACAGAAATAAGCGTCCTGAAGTTTTCCAGAGCATTCCAAATATCTGAACATACACATGTTGTGTGAATATCTATGAATCCAACTTTCCTCTTAACCTCTGAAACCCAACAGGTGTAGAGGTCTCAATATTTCCTGCCCACTGATTTGGAGAAAATCACAAGCTTACCTCCATGCATTGCGTCAACGCGAATCTTCAGTTGGCTGGGCCCAGTCAGCAAACTCTTGATGGCATGAAAGTCAAAGATGGTCCGAAGGAGGTTAAGATAGATATCCACTGGGTCCACTATCTCCACTAAAGATAGAAAAACAAAGGAAAATGTCATTGACTGTACCCATGAAAGATACTTGGAAGCATAAAAAGAATCACTACCTTAACAGCATGAAATTCTGGTCACAAGCCCATCATATCCCTACACATGATGTGGGAAGCAAAGTGCCCATTTGTTGACAAAAATCACAAATCAGGGCACAATCAAGATACTACAAGCTTTTCAGGTGCTCAATGGGTATAAATGATACCAAGTTATAAATTCTTCTTTGCAAGGAAAATATCAACCACAAGAATAAATTAAGATAAAAATGTGCCCTGTTACTCCTGCTCCCAGTTCCCCTCCCAAAAAAATGCACACAGCACTCATCTCAATGTTTAGAGGCATTTTGGCATATCCAGTTGCCTTTCTTGTGGGGGCTGGCCAAAGACTGACTCAGCTGGTATGAAACAAATCAGCAAGTGACCTCAGTAGTGACCCCTATTTTCCAAATGCCATTGTGCCTACCAGATTCGAGTGCAGAATTGGTGATGAATATATTCCTGGGTTTGCGTGAAATCTCATTCATGCCCAATCTAGCACCCAATTTCCAAGTGAACGGCAAATATCTAGAAGTTCTCATTAAACACAAATGCTTTCCAGTATCTAGCACCACCCAGTAACCAAGAATCCAAAAAGTTTTATTCATTTATGTGACATACCAAAAAGCTCAGAATACATTTTTCATACTTGTCAATCAGTGTATAATTAATGCTCAGAAAGTACTTTTCCAAGAAGTAGTAAATCAATTCTTTAGGTGCTAAAATTTGTCCAGGAGCCCTGCTTTTTTAAATTCATAGCTAAATTTTGAAACTTACGTATATTGTTTTCAGATTTTTCAAATACATACTACTTTGAAACCCTGAAATACTTTTAAACTTGCACTGAAGATATTACCAACCCACTTTCAATAATTTTTAGTAAATCCAGGTGTGATATTTAATGGATGAGATCTTAATATGCCATATAATATTATTCCTTCATCTGATCAAATACATATCTAAAAATATTTTTTCTTACACTTAAGTCAATGTAATCTATGTGTTCATTCAAATATAATTATATTTGTAACATGGATACTTTTAAATTATCTTTTTACATGAGGAGCATAATAATCTATGAAGTAATTAAAAATTAACCTGTATAAAGTGTACACCTAACAATGGTTAAAATGGTAAATTTTGTTATGTATATTTTACCACCATAAAAAATTAATCTGTAAGACAAAAGGTTATGCCCTGAGTACTTTGGAAGTTTTACTCAGTCTACATTATAGGATAATGTTTTTGACAATTTCATTCTGGCTCTTCAATTCTTGAACCACTTGCCTAAATACATTTGGTATTTACAATAGGTAACACACAGTACCAAACAAATGTGAAAAACGAGGGAACAAGAAGTCAGTAAAAATTGAAAGTTCACATCATATAGTTCATGCTCTTGACACTTTAAAGTGAAATGCAAAGGAATTATTTGTTCCTAATTAACTCAAGCTTTGCTCAACACTTGAACCAGCAAGAATACAGAACATAAATTATCCCAAATGATTATCTCCAAATTCTTGGAAGTCAGGGAATCTCTCTACCTATCTCCTGGTATCAGTAACATTTTTAGAAAACTCATTCAACTAGCAATGTGGCTGCAGCAATGAGCCTGAATGAGAGCCCACGAAGATTCGGGTCTCTTGGACAACTATAAAAATTGTGAAGATGCCAAAAATAAGCCTAGTCCTTCCAACCATATGTAATCAGCGTATTGAAATCATTTTGCTTAATATAATGTACCCCTTGCCTTTAATTGTCCAGCCATCCCATGCGTGTGCACACATATGCCTATGCATTCTCCCAGCTAGATTAGCAAAAGCAGGCACTGTTGCTTCCAGTGAGTATCATGGCTCTCTGTAAATTTCTGCTCATTACCTAAGCAAACAACTGACTCAAAACTTCTCAAGAAAGGTTTGGTAACATTGGGCAAATACTGTGACCCCCACACAATCCATTTTAATCTTTTCTCTATCCCTAAAATATCACATGGACACAACCCAGGTATTTCCTCTTTTGGGCTAAGTTAAATTACTTCTAAAATGAGGATACCATCTTAACACAAACTGCATTCAAGCTTATAGAAGCACTAAAAAAGTAAAACATGTTAGATCTATTGCTATTCTATGCCTTCTAGGAAAAAGCAATATGATAAAATATAGGGGGAAAATGTTGTAGACATACATGTTATTAATGTTGTCATATGGTCTAAAATTAATCTATAAAACAAAAAGCTATCTTCTGAATACTGTAGAAGTTATATTTGCTTTACAATATAAGATAATATTTTTGACAATCTCATTTTGGTTCTTTAATTTTTGAATCACTTGCCTAAATATATTTGATAGTTACTGAATTCCTTTGTAAAATCTCCTAACACGGTGCTTGGTATAGGGCAGGTGATCAATAATTATGCATTCAATAAGCTGATGCATAATTATTCCAAGCTTGGTTATGGCTTGGAAAAGAAACTCCTACCTTTCATGAGAAATTTAATAACCCATTGACTTGTTAGGTTTCTTCTTAACTAAGGCATTCCAGCATCTTCACCTTAATTGCTTAGACAAGTTTTGGCAATTCACAGCCTATTTTTGGAATGCTATAATGAAGTCAACCATAAAACTTTTCCTATGTTGAAAATGATATCGAGTTTGGGAAGTGGTTTTTGAAAGTTTCCAGTTCTGAATATCTTGGCTGCTCTCATGTCTTCTCTCTACACCATATTAAGTTTACACACATTTATCGAGTCACCCCTGAGATTAACAATGCAATAATTTTCATGAGTTTACTTCCCTACAGAAAAGTCAGCCCCATCCACATAGTTACTCTGACTTCTTCAAAATAAAATCTCTGTTACCTCTGAATGGTTTGAATTTGTTCTCTAGGTCAAATTCTTGTCTTCCTAGTCGAGATAGGTCGATTCGGAGATCAGGACATATAGCATATTCCTCAATCGTTTTGCTGATTTGGTAGATTTTGTCTGAGACAACATCGGGTGCAGGACCTAAAATTTGAACACCAAAAATACATGTTTTTGAAAGTCTCGTGAGTTTCAAGCAGGGAAATGTTACCATCCTCCTCCACCAGGCAGAGAAAGATTCATTTGTTCTCTAAACAATGATCAATGGTTCACAGTTCAATTAGCCTTGATATTTCTTATACTGTACTCATCCACTACGGGGGAAATTTGATCAGCCTCACCTGTTCTATGTAGACTAACAACCCATATGTTTGTTTGTTTGTTTTAATCCACTTCTAAGCAATGACACATCTTTCCTAAAAATAGTTTCACACCTGCCAGGGAAACCTGGTTACGTAATCAGCTTTATTCAGGTTATGAGACACAAACAGGATATGCATTTGACAGAAGTGAGGGATTCCAGATTTCCATGCAGCTTCCCCAGTGCATCTAGAAGAGGAAACTATGCTTTCTATTCCCAGCTCTGCTACCTAATTGATGTGTGAGCTTAGCAGGGTAAGTTAATTATTTTCCCCAACTCACAATCTCTAGTCACTTCCAAAATGAAGCTCAACTAAAAATATATGATGCATTTCCTCGGAAGACCAAATTGACAAGTAGTATTAGACTTTAAATAAATTGAACATGAAATCAATACTTGTTCACCTTTTGGGGTTTTGCTTTTTTTTTTTTTACCTTGTATATCTTAATGCAAGCCATTTCAGATTTTTTTTTTTGCAACAAGGTTGAGAAACAAATAAGTAGATTGAAAGATCTAAAGTATAAATGATCGCTAGATATATAGATAGCTTTCTGTATGAATCTTACTTGTCAACTATACTGTAACTTTCTACTGAACAAAAATTGTTTCTTGATTTTTAGAATATCTCAATCCTTAGAACTGCATTGTCCAATACAATAGTTACTTGTCACATTTAGCTGTTGAGCACTTAAAATGTGGCTAGTCAAGTTGAGGTATGCTGCAATTGTAAACGCACACCAAATTTTGAAGAGTTAGTAGAAAATGCAATCGATTGCATTAATAATTTTTATATTGATGACATGGTATAATAATATTTTAGATATAGTAGTTTAAATAAAACACAATGTGAATTTCACTTGTTTCTTTTCACTTTTTTAATGTGGCTACTAAAAATGTAAAGTATGTATGTGACTCACAATATTTTTCTGTTGGACAACGCTGCCTTAGAGTGTAGCACCATCACCGTATTCCAATACATGCTCATAAAAAAGAATAGCAATAGTCCTATTCTAGTAAGTGGGAGAGAAGACAGCCCAGAAGATTTTACCAACAATTTTCTTGTTGTGTGGGAAAAGTGAAGTCCTCAAAGAAATAAACATAGCCCTTTGCTTCACTCCTTACCATTTTTTACCCTTCACAAAACTTAAAGAATAGGTAGTCTTGTTTCGTTTTTGCATTATTTTATGCTTGCCAGATTATAGAATGCATGAATATCTCCCTCCACTCCCTATACCCCAGGCACCATACTATATTCTTTGGCTGTGTCCATCATTTTCAAGTCCCTGAGTTTTAATGCCAAAGCACACTGATTTCCAAAAGTAAAGCAAGTACTGTCTCTCTAGATAGTTGTCTATGATGCCATTCAACCATCCATGCTGATAACTTCAGAGTTCATCAACAACTTCTGAATTCCTTTTCAATTTCCAAGCTCCTTGATATCTTCCACTCCAATGACTTTCACCATATGCACACCAAAAATATGTACAATTATAATATATATTAAAATAATTGTTTTTTAAAGGATACAGCAAATCTACAGGCACTCATATAAAAATAAATTTTAAGATGCTAAAAAAGAATACCCAGAGATTTTAAAGTGCATAAAATAAATAAATGAAAAATGGAAAAGCTAAAAAGCTTTTTAATTTGAGGTAGTCCCATTTATTTGTTTTTGCTTTTGTAGCCTGAGCTTTTGATGTGATATCCAAGAAATCATTGCCAAGGCCAATGTCAAATAACTTTTTCCCTATGTTCTCTTCTAGGATTTTTATGGCTTCAGATCTTATATTTAGTTCTTTATTCATTTTATTTCTGTGTATAGTGTAAGATAAGGGTCCAATTTCATTCTTTTACATTTTTGTTTTCCCAGGCACCATTTATTGAAGAGGTTTTTTTCTTTCTCCATTATGTCCTCTTGGTGCCCTGGTCCAAAATTACTTGACTATATATGCCTTGATTTATTTCTGGGCTCTCTATTCTGTTCCATTGGTCTATGTTTCTGTTTTTATGCCAGTATCATACTGTTTTGGTTTTACTTTAGCTTTGTAATATAATTTTAAATCAGCAAGTGTGGTACCTCCAACTTTTTTTTCCTCAACATTGCTTTGGTTTTTTGGGGCTCCATACAAATTTTAGTATTGCTTTTCTATTTCCATGAAGAATGTTATTGAAATTTTGATAGTTTTAATGAATGTTTTAATAATATTAATGTTTTTGATCCATGATCAGTGAGCACAGGATATCTATTTATTTGTGTCTTATGTTTTATAGTTTTCAGTATACTTTCACCCCTTGGTTAAATTTATTCCTAAGTATTTTTTTGATGCTATCATAAATGGCATTGTTTTCTTGATTATTTTCAGCTGGGTCATTATTTATGTATAGAAATGCTACTGATGTTTGTATGTTGATTTTGTATCCTGCAACTTACTAAATTCATTTATTAGTTCTAAAAATTTGTGTGTGTGTTTGTGTGTGTGTGTGTGCATGTGTAGAATCTTTAGAATTCTCTATATATAGGATCATATCATCTGTAAATAGAGATTATTTTACTTTCTCCTTTCCAATTTGGATGACTTTTATTTATTTTTCTTGTCTGATTGCTCTTGCTAGTACTTCCAAAACTATGTTGAATAGAAATAGCAAGAGTGGGCATCCCTGCCATGTACTAAATTGTGGAAAAGTTTTCAGTTGTCCCCAATTGATTATGATGTTAGCTGTGGGTTTCTTATAAACGACCTTTATTATGTTGAGAAACTTTCCTTCTATACCTAAAGTGTTAAGAGTTTTTGTTAAGAAAGAATGCTGAACTTTGTAAAATGCCTTTCCTGCACCAGTTGAGATGATCATGTGGTTTTTATCTTTCATTCTGTTTAGCCAGTCTTGCATGTCAGGGATAAATCCCACTTGGCCATGATTCATAATTTCTTTAATGTGTTGTTGAATTTGGTTTTCATCAATATTTATCAGAGATATTGGCCTGTGGTTTTATTTTCTTACAATATGTTTGTCTGGCTTTAGGTATCAAGGTGATGCTGGCCTCACAAAATGTGTTTGGAAGTATTCCCTGTAGCTCTAATTTTTGGAAGAGTCTAAGAAGTGTTGGTAATAATTATTTGAATGTTTGATAAAATTCAGCCATGAAGCCATTTGGTCCTAGGCTTTTCTATTTTGGAAAGTTTTTAATCACATCTTCAATTTCTTTATTTGTTGTTGGAGTGTTCAAACTTTTTGTTTCTTCCCAATTCAATCTTGTTGGGTTAGTTTTTCTAGAAATTTATCCATTTCTTCTAGGTCCTCCAATTTGTTGGCATAAAATTGTTCATAATAATCCCTTATGACCATTTTTATTTCTGAGGTATCTATTGCAATGTCTCCACTTTCATTTCTGATTTTATTTATTTGAGTCTGCTTTTTTTAGTGAATCTAGCTAAGAGTTTGTAGATTTTATTTTTTCAAAGAACCAACTTTTGATTTTATTTATATTTTCTATAGTTTTTCTATACTACATTTTATTTGCTTCTGTTCTGATCTTCATTATTTCCTTCCTTTTGCTCACTTTGGGTTTAGTTTGTTCTTTCTTTAGCTCCTTGGGGCATAATGTTAGTCTACTTATTTAGATCTTTTTCCTTTTTTAATGTAGGCATTTATTGCTATAAACTTCTCTCTTAGAACTGACTTTGCCGCATACTGTAGGTTTTGATACATTGTGTTTCCATTGTCATTAATCTCAAAATATTTTTTAATTTCCCTCTTGATTTCTTCTTTGACCCATTAGTTCATCATAAGCATGTTGTTTAATTTCCACATATTTGTAAATTTTCCAAGATTCCTCTTGTTATTGATTTTTAGCTTCACACCATTGTGGTTGGAAACAATACTAGACATGATTTCAATCTTTTTGAATTTTTAAGGTTTATTTTGTGGCCTAACATATGGTCTATCCTGGAGAATGTTCTATGTATGCTAGAGAAGAATGTATATTCTGCTGTTGTTGGATGAATGTAGGTCTGGTAGGTCCATTTGGTCTGAAGTATAGTTCAAATTTAGTGTTGTCTTGTTAATTTTTTTGTCTGGTTGATCTTTCCATTATTGCAAGTGGAGTACTGAAGTCCCCTATTATTGTTATATTGCTGTATATTTCTTCCTTCATGTCCACTAATATTTGCTTTACATATTTAAGTGCTTCAATGTTGGATGCATATATGTTTACAATTGTTATGTCCTCTTGATAAGATGAACTCTTTGTCATTAAATCATGACCTTCTTTGTTTCTTGGAACAGCTTTTTACTGGAAGTCTGTTTTATCTGATATAAGTATAGGCATCCCTGCTCTCTTTTGGTAACTGTTTTCATGGAATATCTCCTTCTATCCCTTTACTTTCAATATATGCCTATTCTTAAAGTTTAAAAATGGGTCTCTTGTAGGCAGCATCTAGTTGGATCTTGTTGTTGATCCACTCAGCCATTCTATATCTTTTGATTGGAGAGTTTAACCCATGTACCAGCAACGTTATTATTGATAGAAAAAGACTTACTCCTGCCATTTTGCTAATTGTTTTCTGGTTACTTTGTAGATAATTTGTTCTCTTCTTCCTCTATTGTTGTCTACCTTTGTGGTTTGGTGGTTTAGTTTTCTGCTTTGTCGTTACAATATTGTTTTTTAAATATTCAACATGAATACACTTTCTTGTTTGGATAACGTGTAAAACGTCTACAAGGAGGGATAGATAATAAGTTTTCCCTTCAGAATGCACTGCTTTGCCTGGGATGAGGAATAATTTATAATGGTAACTGTTGCTGGTTAAAATTTGGCTCCTACCCACATTCATGTAAACTCAGTGTTCTAGATTAAAAGAGATTTAAGAGACTTGCCAAGCAAATGCATGACATCCTTAGATGTATCCTGATTTGAATAAAACAGCTATAAATAATAATATTTTGGGGATTATTGAAAAATTTGACTATAGATTAGTTTTCAGGTGATATTGGAGAATTAATGTTATTATTGTTAGGTATGTTAGCACAGTCATGCAGCAATGTGTCTTTCCTTTTTAGAGATGCATACAAAAATATTTGGGTGTGAAATGTTCTCATGCTATAATTTGCTTTAAAATTCTTCAGAAAAAAAGATAAGCAAAATAGAAAAACAAGATAATTTCTTGTTTTTCTTATTCTATTTCTTATTCTCCCTATTTTTTTGTGTGTTCAATTTTTAAAAGAAATTTACTCCATACATATATCCCACCCCCTCCACTAAGGACCCCCAAACTATAGATTGCTGTGAATATAAGAAAAAGTGAAACAATTCTATGATTTTGAGAGAAAGTCAACACTGTAGGAAAATGAGAGCCCAGGATTTGGGCTAAAAATCATTAATCTGACCCTGATCAACCCTGTGGCCTTCAGCAGTAACTCAGCCTCTCAGGCCTTTGATTTGTTCATTTGTAAAATGAGGGTCATTGTCATTTAGACAACGACCTTCAGGGTATGTTTTAATGTTAAAATTCAGAATCCTTCCATATCAGATAAGCATCAATTATTCAATAGTTTATGCTGAAGAGTACAGGGGACCAAGAGACCACCCAAATGGGTTCATGAGCCCATCATGCCACTTCTTCGTTGGATCTCTTTGGGCACCTCACTGAATTTTTCTGAGCTAGGTCCTCTGCACCTTGCTTGTCTATCATCAAAGGGTCACTGTGAGACTATAATAATATAAGAGGAAAGAAATCATGATTATTAAGGCATATGCTGAACCACATACCTCCATTGGCAACATTAAACTTCACTCCAAACTCTCCCCCTGGTCCTCCAGGGCAGTGGCTGGCTGTTAGAATGATTCCACCAGCTGCCTTGATCTTCCTGATGATGCAGGAGACTGCAGGTGTTGACAAGATGCCATTCTGTCCAATAATCAGTCGTCCAATCTAAACCATCCAAAAAAAAAAAAAATCAATCCAGTTGCTTGGGATTAAAGGCATTTCAACAGGAAAGTGCCCCAGGCTCTGTTAACATACAACCAATCACTTGATAAAAGAAACAGAGTAGGCTTTAGATTAGGGGAGGCAGGGTAGGGGGAGCACTGACATTGTCTCTCCTATCTAATGTCTCTAAGACCATTTGGTGCACCTGCATCTAGTAGTCAATTATTAACCTGTAAATAGGATATGCCTCATTGATCTTCAGTAGTTTGAAACATCTGCTTCTGATAATCGAGGGGTTAGCTTGAATCACACAAGAAGTTCTTAGTTTGCTACTGACTCAGAAACTATGCATGTGGACATGCTAGAGATTACAAGAAAAAAGAAATGGAGTGCTTCTCTGCTTCTTCTGCTTCCTGTAACTTAGAACAAGCTCAGAGAGCAAGGGGACTGATTTAGTACAACCTCATCATCTGTGGGCATATTTTAACTGTAATCTTCAGGAATGACTTTTCTCCTGAAAGTAGGAATTCTCTTTCTGCTGTTAAGTGACAGCATGTGCTGGAGACATTGGAGAAATTACCCAGTCATGCTAAGCAGAGATCTGGAGGTCATCCATGGATGCAGCCAGATTCTTTCTAGAGCTACAAAACTGACTTTCTAAAAAGTCAGCAACACAGCGCTGAAGAACATTTATTGCTACACCTTGTTTTAAAATTGGATTCAATATCATCCAATCTAGTAGTTCTCAATATTTCTACAAAATAGAATCACTTACGAAGCTTTTTAAAACCCTAGTACTCAAACTGTATTCTAGACTGATTATATTGCAATCTCTGGGGTTGAGAGCCCAGCATTAGTAGTTTTAAAGCTCCACAGATAATTCCAATGTTCAGCCAAGCTCAGTAATAAAGCCCCCTTGTTACTCAAAGGGCTGGCAGCATGGGCATCACCTGCAAGCTTGATAGAAATGCAGAACCTCAGCTGGGCGTGGTGGCTCCACCTGAAATCCCAGCACTTTGGGAGGCTGAGGTGGGCAGATCACTTGAGGTCCAGAGTTCGAGACCAGCCTGGCCAAAGTGGTGAAACCCTATTTCTACTAAAAATACAAAAATTAGCTGAGCATGGTGGTGCACGCCTGTAGTCCCAGCTACTCTGGGGGCTGAGGTGGGAGAATTGCTTGAACCTGAGAGGCAGAGGTTGCAGTGAGCTAAGATGGCACCACTGCACTCCAGCCTGGGCTACAGAGTGAGACTCTGTCTGAAGGAAAGAAAGAAAGAAGAAAGAAAAAGAAAGAAAGAAAGAGAGAGAAAGAAAAAAAAGAAAGAGAAAGAAAGAAAAAAGAAAGAAAGAAATAGAAAGAAAAAGAAAGAAAGAAAGAAAGAAAGAAAGACATGCAGAACCTCAAGGCCCACCCAAGGCCTACCGAATAAGAACCTGTATTTTAATAAGATCCTCTCCTCTCTTCCCAGATAATTCATTTGATAAGTACTGATATAACCGACAAGCCAAAACAAACTTTAACATACAGTTCAACAACAAAGTTGCCCTGGCACCATCATTGCTAGAGGTCAGTCACTGGCCAAATATAACAATCAGCGAGATCAGGGGAAAAAAAGATACAGAAGAGATCAAAACACACACACACACACACACACACACACACACACACACACACACACACACAGCTCAAAAGCAAAGTGGCCTTGGGATGATTTAGTATGGAAATCCACAAGATCCCCAGGCTACATATTTTCAAGTAGAGGAGACAGATTATAAACAAATAAGCAATAATAATAATAATAGTTACTAGTGAGGTACATATTAGGAAGGAATTAGACTGCTATAATAGAGAATAAAGGATGTCAATTTTAATAATAATATAATAATAATAGCTAAGGGAGCTTAGATTTTATTCTAAGTACAACCAGAATCCATTGAAAGGTTTTAAACAGTGGAAGTGACCTGATTGCATTTTTAAACATCATGGGCTGAGCAGCCCAAATGGTCCTATTAAAAAGTAAGTCACATCAAGTCACTAAAACATTCCAATAGCTTTCCTTGTCCCCCACCAACCCAAAACAAAGCCAAAGTCTTCATTGTAGTCTACAAGGCCCTACATAATCTGACCTCCATCATGTACCATTCTCCATCGCCCTCCCGCCCTCCTTCTTCTGTTCCAGCCACAACGGAACAGAACAGCTATTCCTCAAACATACCAAACATGATCCTGCCTCAGGGCCCTTGCATTTTCTTTTTCCTCTGCTTAGAATACTTGCCCAGATATTAACATACCTGCCCTCTACTGTCTTTTGGGTTTCTGTTTCAATGTAAGCTAATCAGAGATAGCACCCTTGACAGCCCTATATAATACTATAGCCAGAAGTCCCTAACTTTTCTATTGTTTCCTATTTCCTTCACCCTGCTATAATTTTCTGGATCACATATATTGCCTTTAGCATTTTCCATATTATTTATTTTCCCACTGTATGTAAAGCCCAAGGACTTTTTTTCACTGCTCTATCCCAAGAACCTAAAATAAATCTGGCATGTGGTAAGTGTACAATAAATATTTGTTGAATTAATGAATGGAGAATAATGAACGTATGATGAATGGATTCTCTGGGAGAAATACCTTGAAGGGGGGCAAGAGCAGAAAGAGGAATATCAGATGGGAGACTCTTCGAGTCGAGTGTTGATAGAGTCTTGGACTAGGCTAGAGCCAACAGAAATGAAAATTAGTCATTTGGTTTGAGATACATTTTTGGAAGGAGGATGAACAGAATATGCAGGTGGACTGGAATATGGAAGGGAGGGGCTGTGGTAAATAGCCTCCAAAATGGCCCCAATGGTCCTTGCCTTTTGGCATTTGTGCCTTTTTGTGGTCCCCTCCCACATTGAACGATGCAGATCTGGGTAATCAGTATATATTGCAGAAGTGATTGTGTGTGACTTCCATGGTGAGGCCATAAATGGCATGGACACTTCTCCACTGCTCTCTTGGACAGCTTATTTTGGGAGAGACCAGCCGCCATGTCATGAAGACACTCAAGAAGCCCTGTGAAGAGGAAGCAAGGCCTGCCAACAACAGCCAGCACCAACTTTCCAGCCAAGGGACTGAGCCATCTCACAGTGGATCCTCCAGCCCCCACCAAGACTTCATATGACCAAACCAATACCAACATGTAACTGTGACCTCATGTGAGTCCCCAAGCCAGAATACCCATCTCCTGTCTCATAGAAATGATGGGAAATAATAAATATATGTGCTCACACATATTACCATCTAATTTTCTACATTATATGTTTATTTCCCCACTGTATATAAGATCCAAGGACTGTTTTTTTTTCACTGCTATATTCCAAGAACCTAGAACAAATCTGGCATATGGTAAATATACAATAAATATCTGTTGAATTAATTAATGGGAAAAAATAAATGAATGATGAACGGCTGCTCTGGAAAAAATACCTTGAAGAGTGGCAGGAGCGGAAAGAGGAGGATCAGATGGGAGGCTAACAGCCAGCACCACCTTGCCAGCCAAGTGACTGAGCCATCTTGCAGTGGATCCTCCAGCCCCCATCAAGCCCCAACTAAGCCACTAAGTTTCATGGTAATTTCTTACACTGCAATAAATAACTAATACTGGACCAGTGAGAAAAGGAGTCAAGAATAATCTCAGCTTTCTACCTTTAATAACTTAATGGATAGTGGTGCTATTAATCAAGTCAGGAAAGAGAAAGGACAATAATTACACCTATAATATTACCCAAAGTCATGATAAATTATTTTCCATATGCTCTTGCTAAAATTTATGTAGTCATTCAACTCATTTTGTTGAGTATCTACCAAGAAACCGGCAATATGGAAGAACCTTCTGATATAGAACTGAATATAATTTAGTCACTGCCCTCAAGTAATAAGTCTGGAGAATCAAGAATCTGAAAAATGTTTGTAGCTTTTGTTCAAAATTTTCTCTCAGCCATTTAAAGGGAAAATTATGAAGATTGTATAGTGGTGACAGACTGGGATAGCAGTCCACAAAAACTTAGGAAGCCCTTCCATAGCACAGAGTCAATGCTGAGGAACAGCTGCCCAGCCAGGGGCTACATTTTCCAACCCACCCTTGCATCTAGGTGTGGCCACATGGTGCATTTGGACAATGGGTGATAAACTAGTATGAGAATGAGAACAGAAGTAATGTGTGTTTCTTCTAGGCTGAGGATATCAGAAAACAGACATATCATCTCTACACTGCTTATTTCTCTTTCTACAGATTCAGTACAGGTAATCATGTGGCTCTAGGCAATGCGAGAGTCACAAGAGGGAAGGAAACTGGGTCCCCATCCCATTTGGTAGACAAGAGTCTTTGCCCACCAGGGACATCCTCATTGGACTATGGTGTGAGTGAGAAATAACATTCTATTGTTTTTAAGGCAATAAAAATTGCCTACATTTCAGGTTTATTTATTACAACCACCCACATTTTCTTAAGCAGTAGTGAAAGAAACATAAATGATAGTTTAATGCCAAATCAAAAATGTCAAATGCAAAATTATTTTATGCTATTACAGTATAAAATTATGTCCACTTTGGGGCAAGGACTTAGAAAAATGCAGAAATAAACATGTAAAGTTATTAAATAGGAACGATTATAGATACATTTTCATCTTATTAAATTTCAGTTATTTTTGAAAAGGTAATATACATTCTGTTTAAGAAGGTTAAAGTGAGTAATTACACTTGAATAAAGTTTCAACCTGAAATACTTTAGTTATAATTAGAGAATTAACAGAAGATTAAATTCTAGATATCTGGAAATTTTACCTATGTGAGATCTGCTCATTAACCCATCAATACCAGAGAGAAGAGGTATTGCTGGACATGGTCCTATCATCTGGGGGATAAGTACTGGAGGAGATGTGAAAGAGAGGGTGATGGGGCTTCTAAGGTAAGACGTGGAAAATTGTGAAGATATTTGTGTCCCTTATGGACACTCACCAAATGGTGACCTAGGCAGAGGAGGATTTTAATAATAGGATGACCAGTTCTGTGGATGTCAATGAGTGGCTTTCCCCCAGCCATTCCTGTCATTGTCTAATGGGCTCATGAGCCAAGTGGCTGATATGGTTTAGATGTTTGTCTCCTCCAAATCTCATATTGAAATGTAATCCTCAGTGTTAGCGGTGGGGCCCAGTGAGAGGTGTTTGGATCATGGGGGCGAGTCCCTCATGAATGATTTAGCACCATGCCCTTGATGATAAGTGTGTTCTCGCTCTGAGTTTACATGAGATCTGCTTGTTTAAAAGTATGTGGCACCTTCTCTTTTGTTCTCTTGCTCCCACTCTTGCTGTGTGATATGCCTGCTCCCACTTTGTCATCCGCCATGTGTAAAAGCTCCTGAGGCCTCACCAGAAGCCAAGGAGATGCCGGCACCAGGCTTGTACAGCCTTCAGAACCATGAGCTAAGGAAACTTCTTTTCTTTGTAAATTACCCAGCCTCAGGTATTTCTTTATAGCAATGCAAGAATGCTGTAATACCATGGCCGTGATGGCAGGGATGAAGGCTATGCATGGGCTTAACAACATGGACATTCACTCACCAAGGCTGACCTGGCTATGGCCACTGCAGAGTGCCTACTCTACCAGCAGCAGGGACCAACACTGAGTCTCCTTATGGTACCATTCCCCAAATGATCAGCCAGCTACCTGGTGGTAGATTGGTTAATTTGGGCCACTTCCATCATGGAAGGTGCAGCACTTTGTACTTACTAGAATAGACACAAAGAAGAGGAGATATGAAGACAGATGCAAAGATTGGAGTGATGCAGCCACACCCGGGAAGCCAAGGAATGTATTCTGCTGCCAGAAGCTGGAAGAGGCAGGGAACAGATTCTCCCTAGAGCATCTACAGAGTGTGGCCATGCCGATACCTTGATTTTGACTTCCGGCCTCCAGAACTGTGAGAGAATAAATTTCTGTGATTTTAAACCACCAAATATGTGGTAATTTGTTATGGGAGTCCTAGGAAATGAATACAAAGTTTGTATTAGCTTCACAAGGCTGCTATAACAAATTGCCATAAACTTGGTGGCTAAAAGCAATTAAAATTTATTCCCTTATAGTTCTGGAGGCCAGAAGTTCAAAATCAAGGTGTCAGTGGGGGTCTGCCTCATCGAAAGGCTCTAGGGGAGGATCCTCCCTTGCCTCTTCCAGTTTCTGTTGCCTCCACATATTTCCGAGCTTGTGTTCACATCACTCCAGTCTCTGCCTCTGTTTTCACGTCTTCTTCTCTGTGTGTCTATGTCTTCTCTTCTGTTCACCCTCTCTCTACCAATTAGCTCAGGATAAATGCCATCAGAAAAGGTATGGCTTTCAAGATCTAGTCATTGATAAAAAGAAATATAACTTTTGAAAGCCCTTTTGTATAAAGAAAAAGCACTCAACTTGAAGTTAAAAGGCATAGGTATGAGTCTTGACTCTATCCCCTGACATAGGATCAATCATTTAACTTCTCTGAGGCTCTGCATCTTTATCTGAAAAGCCAAGAAAGAAGAGGGTTGTTAAAATCCACCGAAGATCAGATTCTATAAACAAAAACTCTTTGTTAAATTAACCATAACACAAATTATTCTATTGTCTTCCCCAAATCCCACAACCCCCTCCAACATTTAAAATTCATCTTTAGATAGCAGATTATCCCTTAAAGTACCATTTTACTCTCTGAAAAAGTCCTAGAAATACTACCCTCTGTCAATGCAGCAGACCGCTACCTTGCAAGGAAAAGATGGTCTACTTACATAATTATCCTTAGTTATGTTTACAGCATTGAAGCAGGCAATATCTGACTTTCATTCCTGAGTGAAATCCAGACCACAGCCCAGGGAGGACCAAGCCATGGCATTCTGTTGCTCCCCGCTGAACGTCCCACACCATAGGGTCTGGCTTTGTCTGGAAGAAGGGCAACCTCACCCAGTCCTCCAGAAGGTGCACACACCCAAGTGGATGCTACTGCCATTAAGGGGCATTTCCTTCAACTCCCACGCAGAAAAGGGGGCAAAGTGGACCCTAGTCCACTGTCACTCACACACGTACAGATCCCAGGGTCCACACAGATACAGATCCCAGGGTCCACATCTATCACATATATGAACATTATCACACAGACCCCTGCAGACACATCTGTGAGGCATATGCATTCCCAAACACACAGACAGACTCATGATAAATTTGTTCCTACCCAGCCATGACTTCTAAATGCTTGGGGAAACCAAGACATAGTAGAAAGGAGTGTGCAATTATCATTTCCCATGATGCCGTTACTTAAGAACTCTTTGTGTCCGTCCTTCTAATGGCACCAATGCCTCCCATCAAGCCTTAAACCTCACCTAAATTATGTCATTGGGCTTTTTCATCCATAAATGAGCATACCAGGTGCCAAGGGAATCAATATGCCCTTTCACATGCTTTAGACCCGTGTCCAAAGAAAGATAAAATGTTATTCTATAAAAGCTTTCTCCCAGCATTTCTATTCCTTTACATTTTGTGCCATATACAACTATGGTTTTTTAATGATCTTATTTCTGACAGCTGTTTTTCTTCAGAACATCAACAGCTTCTTTCCTAAATTAGTTTTAGTATGAGTTCCATTTCTAATTAGCTCAAATTAAAGTCCTAGAGAGCAGCGAGGTAATATTTAAACCCTCAGGCTAAAATTTCGGAGTAGGTGCAGACTGTTGACTCTAAATGAGTTTTTCCTGTGACATAACACGCATGAAAGCAGGATTTCTTTCATGTGTGCAATGTCTTAAATCAGACTTACCCTTTGTGATTCTCTTTTAGCTTTAAATGTCATTTAAGAAAAAAAAGAAAGGAAAATTAAGCATGACATTCCCCAATATCCTCTGCGCACTGTGTTATAATCCCTATCACTCCCCAAGTGAATTGGAGAAAGTGAAGACACAATGAACAGAAACTTCCCTGATGCTTCACAGAGGAAGTGTTCTCCAGGACCACACAGCCTCCACCATGTCCATCTATGAAGGGCTGTGGCAAGCCATATACACAAAGATGCCTGTTTCCTGTCTTCTCAGTTAAAAACAAAAACAAAACACTGGAAGGAACCCCAAAGCCAAGCTGCCATGGGTTGCAGAGTGCCAGCCCTTAAGTAGTGTTGTCCATGGGTAAACAGGTGATGGATAAGGGCAATTTCAAGAAATAACAAACTCGAGGCATGAATGTGGTTATCCAAACATCAAGGGACTCCTTCATTTGCATTTGGATAATTGTGCAGTTATATGATTTGTTACATGGAGACCAGATGGAAGTAAGAGAGCTCATCCTCAACTTCCTGTACCTCTGGAAGTCTTTACACACATGCTGGAGAGATAGATGAGAGTTCATTAGCATCAAACCACCATGGATTTCATAATCAATTCCTAATATCTGAATAAGTGCCGAAAAGTCACAGGCATCTAGAAGTGTGGCCCAAGTCCTGTTCTTCAATCGGCCCACCCATTTCTCAAGATTTCATTGAGAAGATCAAGAAATCTAATCTTCCTTGGATGCAAAATGGAGGTGGTGAAAATTGGAAGTATGTCCTTCCTGGTAATGAGGCAATTTCAGTACATAGGAAGTGCTCTGAAATCTTTAAGGTATACAGTCTGACTCACTAGAACAAGAAAGGGCCCCACTTGTTGCCATTTTATGAGGTGACCACCCCAGCTGGATAAGAGCTACAAGTGTCCATTGGGTCTACCTGGGTGTGGGTCAAGAAAGCAGAGTTGAGTGCCCTGAGGTAAGCTGAGATTTTGGTGTTCAATGGGAAAGAATGTAAGAATTGACTTTGCCACCTACTGCCTGGGTGACTTTGCGCAAGATCCCAAATCCCTATGTATCTCGATTTTGTTATCTAAAATATCACATGATGGAGGATGCAAGCAAGTAACACAGCCAAGACCCAGTTTACAGTGTCTAGTACCTAACAGACTCTTGACACGTTTCACTTGCCCTTGAGTCAATCTTTCCATGTCACTGAATATTCTTCCACAACATGATTTTAATGGATATAGTCATCCATTGTTTAAATGTACCATTATTGACCAATGTAAAAATGTTCTTTTACCTCAAATTTTTATATGTAAAACAAAAACATGTTTGAGGACTAAACCCAAGACAGGAGGATGGCTTGAAGCCAGGAGCTCAAGAGCAGCCTGGGCAATACAGCAAGACCTCATCTCTACAAAAAAATAAGAAAAATTAGCTGGCCATGGTGGCGTGCGCCTGTAGTCCCAGCTTCTTGGGAAGCTGACGTGGGAGGATCCACTGAGCCCAGGAGTTTAAGGCTGCGGTGAGCTTGGATAACGACTGCACTCCAGCCTGGATGACAGAACAAGAACGTGTTTCAAAAAAGAAAAAAGAAAAAAAAAACCTAAAAACTAAAAACTGGATGTAGTTTGCTAATAACTAAACAGCAAATTAATTGTAACATGCTTACATATCAACGATATCTTTCTTCTTTAATCATAAACCTGCTCACTAAGAAGCTGCTGAAGTCCATGGTAGTGACAGGTACATGTCTGCATCCTTGTCCTGACCTGCATCTTCTTTGATTGTCCCCATCTGTGTCTCCGACTGGCACTGCCGAACCGGCTTGCTACCTGATCAATGTTGTACTGAACCGGACTGCTAACTGATCAATGTTGTTGAGCTCACTGCACAAAGCTGTTCTTACAAGGTAGATTTCTGCCTGGAATAGTCATACTTACACTGTTTATATTCCTTACTCCTGACCCATCCAATGCAGCACAAGTTCTATTTATTGCCATAGAAACATAGGTCATTTGGAAACACCTCTTTCATTTCTATGGAATGTTCAAACATTTCTGACATTTTGGACTCTGTTCTAGCCTCTTATTAAATATATCCAGAAAAGAGACAAAGCTTTATGGGGGGGCTATATGCACACATATGCTATAGAATAAACTATCTAAATGCTTAAAAATACTTTCCATCTGGCACCGCACCTTAATAGGTAGACAGAAATTAAGTATGTGTATATCTATCTGTATAGATACATATAAATATATATCCCCAAAACAAAAACTCATTCTCTTACTTATACATAGGTAGAATATAGGTGAATATACATATACATTTATAGGTAGAACAAAAAAACCCCTCAGCCTCTTTAGGGCCTGTGTTTTCTCTGAGTAATTGTCATAATTAATTAAAATACATGTGTATGCCTTTTTAGATAAATTCCATCAGACCAGTTTCTGTCTGGTTGGAAAATAATAACTGCCTATTTGCTAAGTGCCCCTGCCCCCATACTATGTTCCAGTGAACTAAAGACCTCTGGCAATCATAGATATACAGCTCAGCAAGATTAAACAATTTATTGTTATTTATGACATCCAAGCTGGATCTTCTGTATTATATTCCACATTAGCATCTATCACTTTACATTTGGGAGATCCTGTCCAAAAAAAGATTATGCCTCCTAACCAAACATTCAGCAGGGCTGCAGGAACAGGACCCCTGAACAAACATCCTGCCAAAGTACTTTAAAGCACCGTGAGCTCCCACAGCTGTGCATTTTCAGACGACTCAGCAGATTAGCGTGGAGTCTCTTAGCCTCTGCTTGGTCTGTTCCTTTCAGTAATCTCTCACATGGCCCAGTCCATTCGGTTTGAAAATCCTCATGAAATGAGCAGATTAAGATCTGGCTTCAGTAGAGGGCCATGGGGTGGGCATGGAGGGGAGAGGGTTTGCTCTTAACACAGCCTGAGCCTCAGAAAGGTTTCAGATGGAAAAGCAGGGCACTGACTCAGCTCATCCTTAACAGGAGATAATGCACAGACCACACCAAAAAAGTCCTTTATGTTGTGTGAAAGTCTATGCCGGAGCAGCTGCTGCCACCTCATGTACTGTGATAGAGTGTGCATGTGTGTGTTTGTGTGTGCATGAGTGTGAGTACGCACACAAATGTGTGCTGGGAGGGGGAGGAGCTCACACCTTCAACAGTCGCCACCTCAGCCTTAGCTAGCAGCATGGAGAAATGCCAAAAGTCAAGAGGAAGCTGCACCAAAGCAACTGTGATCACATCAGCAGGCGCTTTCTGGTTAGTAAAGCTGCTGGGACAAAAACACACACGATCTCGTCCTTCTTTTATTTTAATCAGAGCAAAATATTTTTATAATAATTGTGTTATATGAATAAATAATTCATAATACTGTAACCCATGATCACATTCAATCCTCCCAACAACCCTAGAAGATATGTAGACAAGTATTATTACTTTCCCTATTTTTATAAATGAGGAAATAAACCCCAGGAGGCTAGGCGACTTCCTCACGGTCATATAAGTTGCAAACAGTAGTATCATGATTCAAATCCAAAGCTTCTCCTTTTGTCTTTATCATTTTAATTTTGAAGGTAATGCATATGCATGTATGATCTTTTAAATCCAGAGATGTATATGGAATAGATAGGAAAAGGGACTCTCCTTCCCCATTATACACCCCCTCCACCCAAGCTATATCCACTGTTGACTAGAGTATGTCCTTTCAATCCTATTTTCTATGCCTACATTATATACAGAAAAGCAGGATTACGTTACACACAATATTCCAGTCATTGCTGTTTTTCACCAACAAGCTATCATTCACATCTTTTTCATACTACATATAAATTTATATCCTTTATTTTAGTGGTGTATATTGTGCAGTTGTGTCATGAATTATGTACCTGTTCTCTGTTGAACATATAGATTTTTTCTGAGTTTTTCCTTAGCAAAATGCTGCAGTGAGTACCCTTGTACATAGATGTTTGTACATTTGTTCTAGAAAAATCTACAGTAAAGATTCTTAGATTAAGAGATTCCCAGGTTATTAGAAAACTACTCTATTAATTTAGATATATACTTCCAAATTGCCTGACCAAAAAGTTATGTCAATTTAACTTCTATGAACAGTATACAAACATGACAATTTTCCATCACCTACACCAACTCTGGGTAATTTCATCTTTTTTACAAGTTGATGGATTGTTTTAATTTATATTTCTCTGGTTATTAATAAGGTTGGCCACCTGTTCATGTGTTATTATTGATGATATTTGTATTGAATTGTTTGAATTTTCTTGATTTGGAAAACCTTTTTACATGTCATAGATATTAAATATTTGTTGTAAAACTCTCCTTCCAGTATTTTGTATGTGTTTGGTCAAGTAGAATAAACTCTTGTCCTCTCATTTCAGATTCCTTTCTCTTTCCATTAGAAATCCCTAAATGTAAAACTACATATTGATAGCTAAAAACCAGGATGTTTACTAGAGAAAATGAATACAAAGGCAATAATTAAATATTATATTTATACAAAATACCTACTAGTACAAACTTAAAAAGAGAAAGTAAAAGTCAAATGCTTCTACGACTTCAGACTAAGAAAAAGAACTTTTGAGGTTGAATGTTCCTGAAATTTTTCTTTTCATACAACTACGGACATGACTTCAAAAGTTGATGTTACTAAAAATGTAAGACATGTAAGATATTTGAAGACTCAGAGAAGGTGGATTTTCATTTTAACAAGTCGCATATATATTCTAGATATCCTCTTATTCATAACTAAGAGAGTCAAATCAGATGAAAGAATCTAAAAATTTCCCTTTGACTGTGTTAAGTAGAAGTAGTAGAGGCATATTGGCCAAATCTTGAGTGTTTGCAAATTGACTCTTAAGGCTATAGGCTGGCACAGGTCATTGAAGCCCTAGCTTTTTATCTTTAATTTTAAAATCCCCAAACAATTTATACTAATTTTTCTTGTCCATTATTTCCAAATAATCTTGTTTAAATGTTATTACAGTGCTTGCTCATGTTACTGTTTTCTAACAGAAGGGTATCTGGGGCCTTAAAACTGAGAGGGTTAGGATTAATGATTCCAATACCTATGCTTGGACATCTCCAAAAGTGGGTTCCAACTTCTTGTCCTCAAGTCTGTATAGAAACTAGCAAACTTCCAGAGTTCACAAAAGGCTCAAAGAGAACAGATGTTTTATAGAAAATTCTTAGAGCAAGTTTCACACATAATGTTGCTGATGTGTGTCTGCATTTTCAATAAACATCACTATGCTTTATCACAAGATTTAATAAAGCAGCTTAGTTAAAAATGCCATCTGGGTCTCTGGACACATTAAACAAAGCTTAAAATAACCACCCCAGCAACTGGGAGGACCCAGCTGTTCTCATAATCTGTCCCACTCCTTTTACTTCCCCATAAAAAGAGTGAATGAAGACCACAGACTAAAAGCATCCAGAATGAACTGACACAAACAGGGAGATAGATGGAGCCAAGGGCTCCTGTAAGTTTGCTATTGCTCACATAATAGATTTGCTAATTCCACAACCTGGGGATGGTGATTCAGAAAGGGAAGCAGAAAGAGGGAAGAGAGAATCATAGAAGGGCTCATTCAAGTCTTCTAATGTATCACAAACCTGTCCTCCCTAATGTCTGGATCATAGCAGCCCATTCCATTCACCTATTCTGTAGTGAACTCCAGTAGAAAATACAAAGCCATCACCACCCAGTTCTTTCTCCCTTCTAGAGATGAGATATTAGCCACCCAATCCCAGATTCTCAGATCCATTCCAGGAAAGAAGCCCTAGGTATTGAAGCACAGATTTCCCTCCCTCCCTTCTTTCTTCCACCCCAAGATTTGTTCCCCAGATAGTTCTAGTAAATGCAAAACCAAGTATATTCTCATTCTTTAGAGCAACCAGCTTTTCATGGCCAACTGGAATCAAATACAACCTGCACAAACATCTATCTGGAGGACACTCCCAAGGCTCCTACTGAGCCAGCCTTCTGCATACCACTGCATTTCAGCTTCCTAGTTCACAAGACACTGAGACATTCGGGAATTCTGCAAGGTGCACTGTGTGTTAATATCATTGCTGCTCATCATGTGGCCAATAAAGGGCATGACTAGTCAACAAATAAATTTTCTCTTGGCTAAAACTTGCAACAAAACTGTAAGCTGTTTACCAAGGGGCCCACTACAGGTTATATTCAATACATACAGTCAAATCATAATTATCTGAGATATATTCAGTTGACCATACACCTTTATATTTCAGTAAAAGGTCTTTACATTTCCCAGTGCTATCGATGTTACAAAGTGCTTTCATATGCAGTGCTTCATCTGATTTCCAGGATAATTAAATGATCCTGTCATACCTGATTTTTAGATGAGGAAACAAGTGGTTTCTGGGTATTTCAAGAGGCTAACGCATCTGCCCTCCAACTTGTATGTGAAAACCAAAAACAAAATTCCAAGGCCCCTCAACCATCTGAATGGACTTTGACTCTTTTGGTCAATATATGGCAGAGCTAGGAAAAGAAGGTGAGTCTTCCAGCTGCTGATACAGGGTTTTTTCTGCCATACTCCATTACCTCCAAGGCTAAAGCCAAAGAGGGTGTGGTTATCACATGAAAAAATCTGGTTTGGATTTCCCAAATGTGTATGTAGTATTTGGTGATTTACCTTAATTTAACCTACAGTTCTTTTGGGTTGTAACAGTCTGACTCCATTTTTGAAAACAAAACAAAATCGATTTTAAATGCTGAATTATAGATCTTTGCTGTCCAGTATGGTAGCTACTAACCACTTATGGTTATTTGCATTTCTATTTTAATTAATTAAAATTAAGTAAAATGCAAAATTCAGTTCATCAGTTGCTCTAGCCACATTTCAAGTGTTCAGTAGTCACATATGGCTAGTGGCTGGGACAATGCAGATTACAGAACAGTTCCATCATCAAAGAAACTTCTATTGAACAGTGCTATTATATAATGTCATCTCCAGAGAAAGAAGACTTTAGAAAAAGTCAGAAACGGCCGGGCGCAGTGGCTCACACGTGTAATCCCAGCACTTTGGGAGGCCAAGGCAGGCAGATCCCTTGAGGTCAGGAGTTCAAGACCAGCCTGGCCGACATGGTGAAACCCCGTCTCTAGTAAAAATACAAAAAATTAGCTAGGCGTGGTGGTGCATGCCTGTAACCCCAGCTACTCAGGAGGCTGAGTTGGGAGAATCACTGGAACCCAGGAGGCGGAAGTTGTAGTGAGCCAAGATTGTGCCACTGCACTCTAGCCTGGGTGACAGAGCAAGACTCCATCTCAAAAAAAAAAAAAAAAAGAAAAAGAAAAAGTCAGAAACATCTTGAGGCAGGCACAGTACTATCATCTGTCCAATATTGAAGATGATTTAAGAATAAGAAAGAAGAAGAGAACAAAGAAGAGAAAAAGAAATTGCCTTAGGTGTACCCACCCAGAAAACGACAAAGGCATTCCTGTAGTCATTGTGTTGTATTTTAGCTCTTAAACTTTTTAAGATATTAGAATAATTTGACACATAGAAGATCTAAACCACTGAAGAGGCTCTGAAGCAGATAAAAGTAGAAAGAAAATAAAAAACTAATTAGTTACAAACTAAGCTTAACCACAATTCGTTTAAACGATACTATTTACTCTTCACATGATTGATTTTTCTTTTGCTTTATAGTATGACATAGTTTATATCTTTAAAGGGGAATTAAAATATTTCTGGGAATTTTTAAATGTAAGTTCACATAGCCACATAAAAACTACAGAAACAGATAAAACCTATCTTCTCATTTATTCCCTAATCCATTCAAATTAAGTATAAAAATCCAAGCAGCCACAGTGATATTCAAAAAAGCAAAAGTGAGACAAAACAAAATTCATTTGTCACCTGTGGAGGTAGTTAACTCACCAAATCTTCACTCCAAACACCAGTAATTTTTAAAAGACAGAAATAAACATATGTTCTGCCTTCCTGGAAGGAACTATGTTTCAGGGTAGCCAAATAACCCAGTTGTGAAGAAAATGGTCTGCTTATAGAAAAATGCCAGCTAAAACATGTAGATAGAATTAGAGAATTAGAAATTCACCATTTTGAAACCCCTAATGAAATAATCAACTCAAGCAAGGATCATTAATAAATGCTGAAACAATCAAGTAAATATTGATACAGAATATAACTGAATATACACATGGTACAAAGTTCACGTCACAGACTACTGGCTTGACCCAAGGGGGAATATAACAGAGGAGATAGGCAGTGATCGCCCTAATCTTGCGATCATCTCACCATCACTAATGATGGGATGTGAATACACATTATTGCCTATGAAATAGTCTTTAAAAAAAGAAGTTGAACCTGAATCTAACTAAACCTTGCAATGGGCTGAACGTGTATGTCTTCCCAAAATTAATATGTTGACATCCTAACCCCAAAGGTGCTGGTATTAAAAGGTGGGGCCTTTAGGGGGTCATTAGATCATAAGGACAGAGACCTCATATTTGGAATTAGTGCCCTTATAAAAGAGGCCCCAGAGAGCTAGCTAGTCTCTCCCACTATGTGAGGGCCCAGCAAGAAGGCCAATCTATGAACCAGAAAGTTGGTCCTAACTAGATATCAAAACCACATGCTCCTTGATCTTAAACTTGCTAGTCTCTAGAACTGTGAGAAATAAATTTCTGTTCTTTATAAGTCATCCAGTTTTTGGTATTTTGTTATAGCAGGCCTAAAAGCCTTTAGAACTAACTTCCAGTTAACCAGGAAAAAACAGAGTGAAAAGTTAAATGACACCATAAAAAGCAACCAGAAAATTCCAGAAGGGGAAATATTCTGCAGGACCACTGACTAGTTTTTCAACAAGTCAATTTCATTAAATAAATACATAAACAAAGAGTGAGGGTATTTTCCAGGTTAAAAAAGTCTTGAGCTAAATAATCAAATGCAATGTGTGTCCCTTGATTAGAAGAAACTAATTTGAACAAACCAGCCACAAAAGATATTTCAGGGAGACCAAGCTGGAAGGATCACTTGAGGCCAGGAGTTTGAGACCAGCCTGGGCAATGTAGTAAGACCTCCATCTCTACAAAAACAATAAATTAGCTGGGCATGGTGGTGTGCACCTATAGTCCTAGCTACTCAGGAAGCTGAGGCAGGAAGATCACTTGAGCCCAGGAGTTTGAGGCTGCAATGAGCTATGATTGTTTCACTGCACTTCAGGCTGTGTGAAAGAGCAAGACTTTGTCTCAAAAAATAAAAGGACATTTCATAATAATTAAGGAAATCTGAATGTGGACTGGGTAATAAATGATATAAAAAAACCATTTTTTATTTTGTTTGAAAAGATGATTTTGTAACTATACAGGAAAATGTTCTTATTTTTTAGAAATCTGTACTAAAGAATTTAGGGGTAAAATATCATTTTCTTTAATATACTTTCAAACACAAGCAAAAAATAATCATGACACAAATATAGCAAAATGTTTACAATCTATGTTCTATGTTTGCCTATGAGTGCCATTAATCTCATCTCTCTGCTTTTCTGAAAGTTTGAAAATTTCAAAGTTTTATAATAAATTTTTTACATCCCATAATTTTATAATAAATTTTTTAAAGTTTGAAGCAAATCAACAACTATAGCTTCAAAAATATCCTGACCCACAATAAACATTGAACAGGGTATATTTCTCCCATTTCCTAAAAAAGTTGGCCCAGGAAGGAGTATGAGAGCTGCCATAGCTCTCCCAAGGCTCATTATTCTCCATCGCTCCATGGGAAATCCCAAAATAAATTTTTTAAAAAGTTGTTTAAATTTATAATGTTTTTGATTCTATAATAATTTTATAATAAAATAATTTTATGTTTTTGATTTTATATTTTTAATTTATAAAAATTTTTATACACGTTTATGTTTGAAATGTCTATTTCAAACTTTATGAGATATTAAAATATAAGTAATATAGTTCATCATTTTAGAAATGCCATGTTTTTCTTCTCCAGCAATTACATAATCAAAGAGTAACTGTAGTTTTTCCTAGAACATTGCTTTGTAGGCTGGGCATGGTGGTTCATGACACTTTAGGAGGCCAAGGCAGGCAGATCTCTTGAGATCAGGAGTTTGAGACTAGACTGGGCAACACAGAGAAACCCTATGAGTAGTAAAAACACAAAAATCAGCTGTGCATAGTGGCATGCACCTATAGCCCCAGCTACTCAGGAGGCTGAGATGGGAAGATCACCTGAATCTGGGGAGGTCAAGGCTACAGTGAGCCAAGACTGTGCCATTGCACTCCAGCCTGGGCAACAAAGTGAGACCCAGTCTCAAAAAAAATGAAATTTAATTTAAAAAAAGAAAATTGCTTTGTAAAATTAACTTTTTCAATCAAAACCAAGATTTTTCAGATATAGAGAATGCAGCCCACTGGTTAGATTTGTCAGTTCAAAGAGAATAAATTCTAGTTTTCTATTTTTCTAGCCTGCTTATGATTATCCAATAGGATATCAAAAAAGACCAAAGCCTTTGGGATCCAAGTTCAGTATTCCTGAGTCTAATTCAGGATGCCAAATCAGGAGACAAGCACGTTCTCATCAATTTTCAATCATTCAAGACCAATTTTGCTTATAATTATCCAGTTCTTTTAGACCACCTTTCTCCTGAAGCCAGCCTTATGGCTATTCACTTCACTTTAGCATAAGCCCCCAAGAAGGTGAACAAAATGAGGAAAAGATTGGTTAAAGTTGGCTGTTTGAAATTCTGAAACATGTCCACCATTCCCTTCACCCATGCCCACCCCTCTTAGAAGTAGTACTTTCAGATTATTTAAGAGTCGACGCTTCTATGTGGATTTTAATTTGTCATCTGTCCTTTATAACAGCTAGTAGGTTTAATTTGACTCTATTTTAAGCATATATTGACCTATGCTAATTATCTGTTAAAATAAATTCCACTCTTAGAGTTAATAAAGTGTGTTTGTCATAGAAGACCCATTGAAGTAAGAAGCTGAGGAGTCCTTATGGTAAAGTGGGACAAGAAATAATAAGACATAATAATTTTCCCATGCAAATCAACAACCGTAGCTTCAAAAATATCCTGACCCACAACAAGTATTGGACAGGCCATGTTTCTCTCACTCCCTAAAAAATTGGCTCGGGAAGAAGTATGAGAGCTCCCATAGCTCTCCCAAGGCTCGTTATTCTCCATCACTCCACAGGAACAGCCTGTCAGAGAAGAGTGAAAGACCATTTGTCAACCTCTCTTCAACTCCCTGATTCTAGCCAAACTTCATCAATCCCAAGTGAGGAGACAGAGAGAAATCAAACCCCATATATCCAGCATCATTGTCTACTGGAGTCAAAAATCACAATTCCACTACCCACCCCAACACCAATGGCCCTGTTTCTCCCAATTGCTTTTTATTATGTTTTTAAAAAAATCCTCTTTCCCCATCCCTGCAACACCGAGAAGGAGGAATTATAGTAGATAAATATGAAGCATGGAGATCCTTTAAAAATGTTTTTAATAATAAATGAGAAAACGAAAAGGAGAGGGTTGGGAAGGAAGGAGGGAATTCAAATGCCAGGGAATTGTTCAGTTTCGCTTTTAAAGATGTTAACACTCATTTATACATCTGCAAGACACTTTCCTTGAAGAAAAGTTCTATGAGTGTGGGTCTGGTTGCATGAATAAGGATAAAATTACTTTTTTAGACGATGTTTCCCACATATAATTCAGAGACCCTTGAAATTAGGTATCCCTCTTGTAGATGTCCTTGAGATGCTGCTGGACCTGGGAAAGAGGAAACTGGGATATGGGTCTATGCCAAAAGGTGCTTCTAGTTATAGGACAGAGAGGAAAGGGGCAGAGGGAGAAAAACCCGAAGTCTGAGAATCTGGATTGCAGAAGACTACGGAGGTCGTGGGAGAAGGGAGAGAAAACAAGGATGAAAACCGAAAGGGGAAGAGGCATGAAATGTTGTCAAATGCCAAAAGGCATTTGGAGAGAAGTTGGGAATTGCATTAAGAAAACCACTGCAAATCTCATTTCAGACCATTTAGAGGTATGCCCCCTGGGAACTGCGAGCTCAGGCTGCTTAGCATCAAACAAATTGATCCACTCCATCTCTACCCTAATTAAATAAATCATTCAGTAATTCCACTGGGTTAAAGAACCAAAATATTAAAAACCTTCAGGGCCTACTCTTGCCAAATATGTCAGGGATCGTGTGTGTGTGTGTGTGTGTGTGTGTATGTGTGTTCTGAGACACCACTACTGTTAAATAGGCAGAGCTAAGACTTAGGGGACTGGCAGATTATTGCAAAAAGGGCACGGGGCAGAGGGACTATGTTGTGAGCCTGCGAAAGAAGTTTGTGTGGGGACTGTGGGCAGTGAACGCGTTGGGAACAATATGGAAAACTGGGAGCTGCCTTGGAATCTACAGGGCCGGGCAAGAGAATGTCTGAAAGAAAAATGAGCAGGTGCGGGATGTGCGCAGAGTTGGAGAAGAGTCCAGGGCGCCCGGAGTGGCTCCAGGAACGACGGAAACCCCTCAAGGCTTTTGGGGGCGGTGGGTACTAATAGAACCCAGTGTCCGGGGTGCGCCGGGGAGGCTGCGAGCGCGGCGGGAGTGGGGCGCTGGAGGGTGAGGACGCGGGAGTGAGGTAGCAAAGCCGGGTCCGGGCAGGGGCCTCCCAGCTGGGCCCGGAGGCAGCAGGGGGACAAGGGCTAGGAGAGGGCATGGCAGCGGCGCGGCAGGAAGCGAGGGGCATCCGGACACTCACCCCGTTGGCCGCGGCCATCTGCACCACGATCTCGATGGCCGTCCTGCTAAAGTACCTGCCGTCGCTGCCCACCACCATGGTGCAGCCCTGACGGTCGCGCAGGTCGATGGACGACAGCACACTCTGGATAAAGTTGGGCAGGTAGTTGCGCTGGCCCTCGAAGAGGCCGGTGGGTCGCCGCAGACCCCCGCCGCCGGCCGGCCGCTGGTCCTCGTAGGGCGCGGTGGGCACTGTCAGCACCGGGATGGGGCTCCCCTCCATGGCGCCTCCTGGCCGGTCCTGCTGCGGCTCCCGGAGCCGGAGGGAATCTGCAGCCTGCCGGGGGCCTCCACCAGCCTGGCTGCGCGCCGGGACTCCGCCTCGCGCCCGGGCCCCCTCTCCAGCAGGTCGGCGCCCTGCGCCCTGCACCCGCCCGCCTGGGGACCGCCCGCCCCTCCTCTCCGCGCGGCCGCTCGCTGACTCTCTCGGCAGAGATTGCTTCTGCCTTCCTGTAAAGTTTTCTCCCGCCCACCTTCTCCGCTGCCAGACCACCCGAGCTGCCCTCAGTTTCTCCCCAAGTTGGACTCACTTTCGGGGTGTCCCAAAAGCCTGATTCCAGGGCCTGCTAGCCCGACCCCGGTGACGCCTCCACCCGCGCCTGGCCCCAGCCTTCACCCGCGATCGCCGCCCTCCGGGGCACACCCTCCGCCAGAAAACAGCCGGCGGGCGGCGAGACTTTGGGCAGAGTCCGGGTTCCTCTCCGGCGCCCGGCCCGTCTCCCTGTCTCCCTGGGAGTGCGCAGCCTACACGCACCAGTTTCTCTTTAGAACAAGGACGGGGAGGGATTTGGGAGGGGGCTGAAACCTTTTGCCATCAGCGAACAGCCTCAGCCAAAAATAACCCTGGAAAGGCGAGCTAAGAATGGTTATCTCCTGCCAGCGCTGAAATCGGAGGCTGGGCGCTGCGTGTGGGGTGTGTGTGTGTGTGTGTGTGTGTGTGTGTGTGTGTGTGTGTGTACCCTCCCACCCCGACCATTTGTTGAAGGGAATCACCACTGTCAGACTTCAATCCAACAGGACCCACTCGAGCCATCCACACTTTCCCCAGCCTTCTCCAAAACAGCACACTTTCCGGTATGGACAATTCTTTTTTTTTTTTTTTTTTCACTTGTTTGTTTGTTGTGGTGGTTGCAACAGCAGCAACACAGACAACACATATTTCCCTATTCTTCTCGCCCTTCTCACCCTCCCTACCCAGCTCCTGCCTTAGAAACAGGCTTTCCTGCACTGTATCTGTCCACACTGTCTGAACTCTTCCTTGAATTAATCGTTTTCAATAGGAGGGGGCTAAATCCCTTATTAATGCCCTACCAGGAGTGAATGAATAAAGCCCAGTTAAAGGAGAACTGGGTACCAGATACTGTGCTAGGTTCCTTTGCATGTATCCTTTCATTCTGCTGGAGCTAAAGATTTTCTGCCTCCTCTCCATAAAACGCACCCAAACTCCAAAACCAGGAAATTCTCCATAGAAAATAGGAGTGAAGAGAGAAAAGACTAACAGGATAAAACCCAAAGCAGGAAGAAAGTTCTATCTCCCATTTCTCTCAAGGAATTTTTGGACCCACCAAGGCTACTGTCCTGAAATATCCTGCTGCTTCTCCTTCCCCAAATATTGTCCACTTCCTGAGAGTAAGGCTGACTTGCCTCAGGCTTATAAAGTGTTTGGTCACAGTAAGACAACTGTGAGTAATAACACACATTGTATACTGTTTTGCAATTGATTAAAGGCTTTGCATCTGTTTTTTCTTTGGAGGCTGAAGAAAAGAAGAATGGTATTCACGCAGTTCCCATTTTACAGATGAAAACAAGAGGACTTTTTCTGTGAAGTCAAGAAAGTGGTTACAATGGTACTTTCAGCCTGTCCGAATTATGTATTGCCCCTCCCCTTTTTATTAATAACATTGAAGTGTGATGGGACAACCACTGAAGCCGTCTGTTGAAACCTGCTGGGACTTTTTAGCCATTCTCTTCAACATAAAGAATGGGTGTTTTTGGAGGGGGTAAGAGGAATGGGGAAATGTTGTCAAAGAGTACAATGTTTTAGTTGAGACAGGAAGAATATATTTTGTTGAGATCTACAGCACAGCATGGTGACTGTAGTTAACAATGAAGTATTGTGTATTTCAAAATTGCTAAGACAATAAATTTCAAATGTTCTCACCACAAAAAAGATAGGTTTTGAGGTGATTAATCTATTAATTCTCTGGATTTAATTATTCCACAATGTATACATATATCATAACATCACATCATACCTCCGTAAATACATACAATTTTAATTTGTCAATTAACATTTTTTTAAAAGAATAGTGTGGCCAGTCGGGGAGGTAGTTTTTTTTTTTCCTCTAGTCTCTACTCAGTCTCCAAGATCCCATTTCCCATAAAGTTCCTGTCACCCAGGTGGAGTGCAGTGGCACAATCATGGCTCACTGCACCCTCTCCCTCTTGGGCTTAAGTGATCCTCCCGCCTACAGGTACATGCCACCACACCAAGCTAATTTTTATAGTTTTTGTAGACTTGGGGTTTCACCATGTTGCCTAGGCTGGTCTCGAACTCCTCAGCTCAATCAATCTGCCCACTTTAGCCTCCCACAGTGCTGGGATTACAGGTGTGAGCCACCAAGCCCAACCCATAAAGTTCCTAACTTTTTATCTCCCTGGGAGTGCACAGCCTACACACACCAGTTTCTCTTTAGAACATACTCAAGAGTCTTGGCTTAGCATCCAACAGACAGAACTTTAACACTTCTAGGGATCTGTGCACCTGTCTATGGTGTGGGGTTTTTAAGATCTCTTTCTAATGACACTTCATTTTGCAAAGCAGGACAGTTTCATTCCCAGAAGAGCAGGTATGGTAAATCCTTTGTTCCAGTAACGAAGACAATGATCCAAACCCTAAGCCTCAGAGAAGCCCACAAACCCTCCAGACCTCCATCTCTCTGCTCCTAGCACCTGCCTCTCTCTTGACATCAACATCATTCTCCCCTCTCACAGCCCAGCTCCTTCCACAGACCCAGGGATTAGGCACCAGCACCTCAGACTAGATTTTAGAGAATTACCATTCAAGAGGCAATCCTCTTCCCTTGGTTCCAATTTCAAGGTTCTCAAAGACTGGAAGAGGGCTAGTTTGAGGCAATGTGCCCTACCACATAGCCAGAAAGAACCTTACAGTGAAAAGGAAAACAATTCTTCCAAAGTAAGGGGGTGCTGATCCCCAGAGGGAGGACAGATGGGCAACCAAACAGTAACCGGGCCACCACGTGCTTCACACTCACTGATCAAGGATTTCTAAAACCATTTTCTTTTCTCTGAATTTATATAGGACTTTGTATCACTCATAAAGGAATGTCTTATAGGCTGATAACACCTTTCTATTCATGCTTATACCTAACATTTAGGCTAGGATAATTTCCTAACCTCAGTGTCCTCACTATAAAATGGGAATTATAATCCCTACCTCATAAATTGTTGGGAGGATTAAAATACTTAGTAAAGTGCCTGACTAATAGAAAGGCATTCAATAAATGTTAGCTATTCATGGTGTCATCATCATTATACTTACCATTATTACTAATCTCCTGTATTGCAAGAATTACAGTTTATATTTTTGTAGACCATCACTGTAGCTAAAGGGTCTTTGGGCCATAGGTGATATTCCATAAAGGTTGGTTAAATTGATCTGTGGTTTTTGACTATGGAAACTCAGAACTCCCTCAAAATGTACAAAACAGATTTACCTGCTAAATAAATCTCTTCAAAGCCGACCCAAGGTTTAATTGAATTAATTCCAATGAATTTGTCACAATGATGGAGAAAGGAAACTTAGAGGGCCCCACAGTTGTTTGCTGGTAAAATGAGAAGTTTGGATTAGATCAATGTTTCCCAAAATATTTTCCTCAGAATGTTAGTGCCCCTCAAATCCTGCACAAAGCAAGAGTTTCATGACCAAGTAGCTTTTAAAACTCCTGTACACTCTACTCCCATTCTTCACAATGCACACTTTCATATTAAAAGTTCTGAGAGGTCCTCAACAGAAGACATCAATTAACTTTTTTTTTTTTTTAAGACAGATTCTCACTCTGTCACCCATGCTGGAGTACAGTGGCCACCACTCCTGGCCTAAAAATTTTTTTTAACCTGGTGCTTCCCAATCTAAACTCACAGGGACCAGTTTTCTTAATGAAAGAGAATCAGACTAGCTTGTAACCATAGCTGGTGACACTCCCCTGCCCCATTCCTTGTATGTCCTCAGTGGATTAGGTCAGGAATAAATAAATTTTCCTGATTCTCAAGGGCTGGTCACTCCTTTGCACTGAGCTCAAAGCTTCTCTGTAGCATGGGTCACAATGAATGGTAGCCCTGATAGCCTAGAGTAGCCTTTCAGCCTTCTCTGAGCCTCTAAAGACTGAGGATTCTTGGCATGAAATAGGAGCAACTGATATATCCTTGCTTCCCTGGGGACTCTCTTGCTCTCAAAAAGGCATCAGCCATCATCTCCATCTAGAGAATATACTAGCTGACTCAGTTTGACCAGCCTGTCCCAAAATGAGAATCTGGGTAAAATAAGTATTGAAACACTTCATTCCTTGTAGATTCACAAAACACATTAGCATATTAAAGACTATGAAGTTCTGCAGGAAAAAAACCTATTTAACTTTAATCCAACATTGCCAAGTTTTATTTGACCATGGAAGATTTTTCCAAAATACTTACAAACAGATCAAGGACATTAATCTTTCATGAAACACTTTAGATCCCCAGGGTCCTCTCCAGCTACATCATTCTGTGATTTTCTTTTTTACTTATGATGCATTAAAAGATTAATCTCTATCAGACTTCCATTTAGAAATTCACCAGAATGTGCAAAGGCAGCAGGTAAAATTGCCGAAGGGTATTATAAAAATACCCTCCAGTGATTTTTGAAACTTAAACTGAAATATTTATATAACTGTATATTTCAGTTTGTATATTATATATATATGTATATACACACATATATATGTGTGTATATATATTTGTGTGTGTATATCTATATCTATGTATATATGGCATTATATCCATTTTACAGATGCAGAAACTGAGCATTAGAGGGGGTGAGCAATTGGTCCAAAGCCACACAGCACACAGGTAGTCATTGATAAAGGTAAAAACAAGAGTTGAAGCCTGAGGTGTAAGGACACAGAGACAAGTACACAAATGTTTACAAGTTACACATATGACACGTGCCTTTAACATGAATTTCTGGAACATTCATTTAGAGGCCTTACAATGAAGACATCAGAGTGGCAGCAAGTTCTGTTGGAATCAGGGGAGCGTGTTCTTCTATAATCCCCTGGCTGACAGGAAAGCACATTGATTTGGCCCATGGTAGTTATACACTCCCATTGAGTCAGGGGCCACTTCTATGCACACAGGAGGTGCTAAAAATATGCTGTTGACTCATTGCCTCTAAGAGCAGAAGAAATGCCAAAAGTATAGGACAAGAGGCAGAAAAGCACATGGAAAAATGTCATAGGGCAGTCCTCTAAGGAGGTGTTAGATCCCTTTGAAATCTGTCCAAACACTTTCTTGTGCTGGGGAAAGTCAATTACATATTTCAAGCAACCCCACATGTCATACAAGTATCTTGTACATGTTTGTGTACTCGTGTCTGTGAACTTACATCTCAGAATTCAACTTCTCACTTCCCACCCTTATCAGTGACTGCCTGCATGGCCTTGGGCAAGTTGCTTTCCCTCTTCAAAGCTCAGTTTCTACATCTATAAAATGGACATAATGCTACCTACCTCATGGGGTTAGTGATCACATTTAAGGAGCTAATATGTGGAAATTGCTTACACAGTACCTGTCACATAATAAGGGTTTAATAAGTGTTTGATGTAATTGTTTTGATTATTACTACTATTACTAAAATAATTATTACTACAATAATAATGATTCTTATTCTCTATATTAGTATTATCTTTGAAAATGGGCATGGATTATGTCTACGTAACCCTTTTGGCACAATATCTAGCATTATATCACATACAAATTAGAGAATTCATGTTATTAAGGATGAAAAAATATTTTTACTGACCCTTAAATTCTTCGTAAGTAACTGCAAAAGAAGCCATTATCCCAACACATGAAATAAAAAAAAAATTCAGTTCCTCTGGAGTTTGTTTTTGGAGGTAGCCACAGGATACCTAAATTTTTTTTTCTTTTCAGAGAGACCGAGGGGCTCACTAGGTTGACCAGGCTGGTCTTGAACTCCTGGCCTCAAGCCATCCTCCCACCTCAGCCTCCCAAAGTGCTGGGATTACATGCATGAGCTACCACATCCAGCCTACCTAAAATATTGAATGCTGTTAATAAATCTCCTGAGGCCAGCATAAGAAGGTGATGGGCAAAACTAATGCAGGTATGTTTTTCTGGCTTTTTCATGTATTGGGCCCAACTTTGAAAAGCACTTACTATTAACGGCTAACTTGCAAAATTTGTGATTTATTAAAAGCAGATTTTAATTCTTTTACCAAAAAATAATAGGCCTCTGATCTGCCAAAGATGAAGATTTAATTTCTAGGTGTTCCCCACAATACCTAGAAACATCAGTGTAATCGATTATTAAACACTTTAGAACTATTCTCATCAAAGTTCTTTATTATATAATACAGCAAAAGAAAAGTTTCTTTTCTAAAGGCTTCTCTATACTTTTTTTAATAGTTGAATTTCATTTCTGAAGGCTCCTAAAAAGAATAGAATTTAGATCTTTATTAAAGAGGAAATATATTTTCTATGTTTAATTTAAATTACATTCCATCGGTCATTTGCAATCTTAGCCTACACGGAATTTTTTTTTTGGTAGTTTTTATGTTTGGGCTTTAGGAGGGGATTCCCAATAATCTCTATATAAATATTTCTAATCTCTACATAAATATTTTAACATTTCAATGTAAATTAGTTTTTTAAAGCTATTTTATCCATAAAAATAATGAATTTGCATGGCTGAGGGTGAAATAATGTGTTATCAGGACCCCTCAGTTTTGGGGGTTGTGAGTAGATCCCATCTTCATGTTCCTCCAGCCCAGCGCAGGCCTGGCTCAGGTCCTCCTCCCCCATTTGTCAGGAACCACCATCCCCAGGGATTCTATGTGCCCTGCCTGACCAGTGTTCTCCATCAGAGTTTACCAATCTTTTGTTCATTCCCTCAGAGCACAGCTAAGCAAGAGTACACTAATTTGAAAATTAACTCAAGCAAATAGAGGAACAATATCCCCAACACATTGCATTTTATCATAGGGTTTCCTGGACACACTGTTTCAACCCAAGAGTTGGGCTAATAGTAGGAGTTCCATCTGCTAAAATACGGCTGTCAGCTTCAGAGGGAAATTCATGAACGTCTTCATAGTTTGTTTTTACGTTTCACTTGGCACTGTTTCTAAAATTTCCTCTGAAGCCAAAAAATAAGTTATTTCCCAGCACACTGGTCACTTTTCATTTATCATTGGATTGATTTTTCTAACTTGCAGTAGGAGCTGAAATTGACCAGGGGGTTCTTATCCAACAGACAGCAGCAAAACTCTTTGTGTATCTGCGTTCCTTTCAACAAGTGTGACTTCCTCAATGGCATCATTTGTGAGCGTAACACAGAGCTCAGCAATAACGTTTCTTCACTAACCCTACCAGGTATCCAACACAGGATGTTACTTCCTTTCACTGTTTTCTGACTCCTGGCAGATATTAATCATTGGGATTTGGGAACAAGGAAATAGAATTTCTGAGAATGCTTGGGAATTCCCAAATTCATATGATTTTCATAACACTTCACTTACAAGTTTTTGAAAAATAATAAGTGACTATAATAACAAGCAAATAGTCATTTTTTCTGTAACAGGATTACATGAAAAGGTTTAGTAGTCTTCTGTTTTAAAAAGATATGATAACAAATGATGATTTATTATTATTATGAGCCAACATATTGTAACAAGATTATAAAATCCAATAGCATTAATAGAGAAAACATTAAAAAGAAACGAATATTATCACAAAATAAATGCTAAAGAAAAGTCCTTTAAAGATTGAAAGGTAACACCACAAATACTTAATGCTTTAATCATTGTTTACATGACATTGTTAAACAAGGCATCAATCATCCCCTCCAATACCATTTAAATAACGTAACATTCTGATCTCCTGGCAAGATGAACAGCACTAGAAAGAAGCAACTGTCAAAATTGCCGATTTAAGGGCATATTTTGTTTCTAAAACTTGGCATTTCTTAGAACACCTCTTATAGGATTTGTAAAACATATACTATGCCTATGAACACATTAATATTTATTTGCAGAAATGGTTCACTGTTAGCAGTGGACAAGGCCATGAACACACACTTATAACACAGCAACAGATACAAGAAAATCTGACTGAGGCTCCATTACTGCTCCTGTCCTGTTCACCTTAACTTTCATCTCCACATGTCAGCGCTTCCTCATCTTGCTTGACTTGAAGTCAGTGCATTTCTTCAAGCCAGTAAGTTCTCTATACTGACTATGAAGCTGTAATTCTCACAGGAAAATTAGAATGTCCCTTCCCATTTTCCTAATTTCTCAACTGATTTTTCTCAGAATTCAGAATCCATAAATATTGAAATGCCAGGAGAGAATTTCCAAATGGAAATGCTGTTCCCTTCGTCCATTTTCAGAAGAAACCGTAGCATAGTGTTACCCTTCTCTTCTCCAATTTTTTTTCCTGCAAACTTATGGTTATCACCTCTTTAAGTGCGTAGCTCACAATTTTACCTCCCCTGCAAATGGCCCCAATACAGTGAAGTGGGTCCTCTTTAGCTGTGTCTTTACTACATAATCCTGCACTTCTGACCGTAGGCAGGGAGGGTGACCCAGGGAAGGATCCCTGACTCAATGGGATTTCTCTTGCTGTCTCTAGAATTTGAACACCGGAACCCAGACGTACAGAGGCTGGGAGCCATTGTGGTGTGCTATATTGATGACGGCAGCAGTGGGTGGTGTGGGGGCAGTTAATTGACAGCTACCTGTTGCTGACATCCCAGGAACTGCCTGAACCTCCTCTTTCCCAGTCATAAGATATCTAAGATTCTGCAGTATTCTTCATTAAATCCTAGCATGGTTTAAGCTAGCCAGAATTAGGTTCTGTTGCTTTCAATCAACAGAACCTTAGCTAATACATTGTTATTTCCTGGTCCTTGTTCCTTTAATTTTCCAGGAAAAGAAGGGAAAATGGCTTACTGGTTTTAAAAAGAGACAAGAGACAACATTCCATTTATGCAAAATTTAGAAGCACTCAAAGGAAACTCTGGAAAGCTCCTGAGACATATATAGGTAGGATCAGCATAAAACTTGAACAGTGTATCTAGATCATGGTTGCCATGGTTGCCTTGACACAATGAACATCTGTATCAAGATCATATTTTCTTGGTGGGACAGAGAGAAGCACAAGGCGGGACTCACATTTACAGTAATCCTTGTTTTCCAGGGACCATACAACCCAGTTTGTCCAGAGCTGTTCATCTTAAGTTTGTTATCCCACCATAATTATAAATAGAACCTCCTTTTTCTCTCAAGAATATCCCACTTTGGATGATAATTTCTATGACTACCCATTAAGAATATTTAATAACTATAGAAAACTGCTTCTCTATATTTTTTGTATGTTTGAAACATTTTATAACAAAAATATATTTTAAGTTATCACCTACACAGAATATAGCTGCCAAATGCTCCTACTCTGCTATTCTAACCATGAATCCCTCTGGGGCCCCTTCCTCCTACGGCGCTTGTGAGGATGAAATGAAATAAGCTCTATGAAGTGCCCAACAGTGACCAACACTGAATAAAATACAGCCACCATAGGTGGCCTTCCCTTATGTTCACCAAACTCCTGATAAGTTATTCGGTGATGTTTTAATCTTAATATTTTATGTAGATTATACATTCATCTGATTCAAAATGCAAAAGGTACAAAAGCGTATACAGTTAAAAGTTTCCCAACCCACTACCATTTATCTCCCTGGAGGCAACTGTTTCCAGATTTTTGAATATCCTTAAAGAATATCATATGTATGGAAAAGAAAGATTATGTATTTATATGCATCTGTGTATGCATTTTCCTATGAGAGGCTCACAAAGTCTCCTTGAAGAGATATCGTTATTACAAATACCCCTCAATTTACAATGGGGTTATATTCCAATAAACTTATGAAAATATTGTAAGCTGAAAATGCATTTAATACACTTAACCTACTAAACATCATAGCTTAGCTCAGCCTACCTTAAACACTCACATTAACCTACAGTTAGGCAAAATCATCTAACAGAAAGCCCATTTTATAATAAAGTGGGCTTTGACTATCTCACGTAATAAAATGAATACTGTACTGAAAGTGGAAAACAGAATGGTTGTATGGGTACTCAAAGTACAGCTTCTGCTGAATGTGTATTGCTTTCAAACTATCTTAAAGTTGAAAGATCATAAGTCAAAATATTGTAAGTCAGGGATTGTTTGTACTTCCACTTTACATGATGAAATTGAGCCTTGAAAAGATTAAGTGACTCGCCCAAGGTCACACTGGCAGTTAAATAGTGAAACTTGGATTCAAATTGTTCAGTCACTACATGTATTGTCTTGAAATTTGAAAAAGAGGAAGAGGAATTAAACTACTAAATTGAAGGAATATTTTAGGCATAGAAGAAGCAGATGCCGTCATGTCCAAGTGACTGTGAAAAGCCCACTTGCCCCAAAATATGTCTCCTGGTCGTATGAAATTCCACCATTTCAGATTTTTACCTGGGGATTTAGAGTAATCTGCTGTTTTCCTAGAGCTCCCCTAAAATAGAAACTTTGGAAGGCTAAATATATGCTAACATTGGAAAACTCATTTTCTCCCCTTTGTAAGGCAAGGTACTGAAGGAGGGGGCCCTACGGGCTGTGCAGGGACATCCTGGAGGCATGGGGAGAAGAAACTGAAAGACAAGGTTGTATGGAACAAAGAATACCGATCTCAGGATTCTCCCTTGAACCTGCCCTAACTTTGTTCAAATAGACTTAGCCACTGACCTGCTGTCAAAAGACCACAGCCAATCTGACTTGTTTTCAATATAATGATGAATATTGATTTGGTCCCTTCATCCAACATTCTCAGCTGGATCTTTTTTTGACCAAGGATATACATTACTAGGTGAGTACAGGCAGTTAATTCTTCCATACGGGACTTCGGAGTTTCTGAGTTAACCAGAATCACCCACCTTAACATCTGCCAGTTTATACCCCAAGTCCTGACCAGTGCCCCCTACCTGCTATGCCTCATGTTTTCAATATAGCATAAAATCAGAAATGAAAGATGAAACATCATAGCCAATATCACAGAAATACAAAGGATCCTAAGAAACTGCTAGGTATAATTACACACTAACCAATTGGATCATCTAGAAGAAATGGATAAATTCCCAGACACATAAAACCTACCAAGATTGACTCATGAAGAAATTAAAAAATCTGAACAGACTAATAGCAAGCAAGGAGGTTGAATCAGTAAGAAAATGTCTCCCATCAATGAAAAACCCAAAACCAGATGGCTTCCCAGATTAATTCTACCAAATATTTTAAGAAGAACTAATACCAGTCCTTCTCAAACTCTTCCAAAAAGCTGAAGTGGAGGGAATACTTCCAAACTCATCTTACAGGGCCAGCATTACCCTGATTCCAAAGCCAGACAAGAACACTACAAGAAAGGAAAATGACAGGCCAATATCCTTGATCTACATAGATGCAAAAATCCTCAACAAAATCCTAGCAAACCAAATTCAATAGCACATTGAAAGAATCATTCACCATGATGATGTCATGGTTCAACATAAGCAAATCAATACATATAATATACCATATTAGAAAAATAAAGGATAGAAACTATATGGCCATCTCAACAGATATAGAAAAAGCTTTTGACAAACTTCGAAACCCTTTCATGGTGAAAAAAAAAACACCCAACATATCACGTATTGAGGGACTGTATCCCAACAAAATAAAGGCCATATATGACAAACCCATAGCTAACACCATAATCAATGGTGAAAAGTTGAAACTTTTCCTCTACCATCAGGAACAAGACAAGGATGCCCACGGACACCACTTCTCAGGGTAATTAGGCAATAGAAAGAAATAAAAGGCATCCTAATAGGAAAGGAAGAAGTGAAATTGTCTCTACTGACAGCATGATCTTGTTATATATAGAAAACCCTACAAACTTCACTAAAAAAAGATTAGAACTTAACACAAAGAAGGGAACAATAGACACTGGGGGACTCCAAAGGTGGGAGGGAAGGATGGTGGGAGAAAGGGTTGAAAAACTACCTATCGATTACTATGCTCACTGCTTGGGTGGTGGGATCATTAGAAGCCCAAACCTCAGCACCATGCAATATACCTGTGTAAGAAACCTGTACGTCTACCCTCCTGACTCTAAAATGAAACATACAATATTTAAAAAACAAAAACAAATAAATAAAATTTGAAAACTGTTAGAACTGAACTGATAGGTGAAATCAGTAAAGTTGTAGGATACAAAATCAACATATAGAGCCTTGAACACAGCAACATCCAGCTGTCTGACACGAAAGTCTCAGGGGCAAGAAAACCTCTATATGAACTCAGAAACAATGAGCTGAGTTGTGTTTATGTCTGAAAGGATGTTAAGAACTTCATTCATGTTACATCAGAGCCAACAGAAAGAACCAACAGGAAACCTGTACCCAACAAAGAGAAATGACAAGATGAAGGGAAAGCAGAGGTAAGGGCTTATCTTAGAAAGGGCAAGTGATTAGCTCAATATGCAATACAATGTTTGCTCCCGAGCCAAAAATTTGTACAATAATTTGGATATTACTTGCACAACCAGAAAAATCAGCCACTCATTAGGAAAATGTGTTTCTGTATAAGTCTTAGGACTCAGCTATCTATAATAACATGAAAAGACAATATTTTCATCCAAAATGAGTATTTTTGTTTGTCTTGGCTTGTTATTCTAATGTCAACAGCCTCTAAATAAACTGTTGAAGTACATGATATAACCACCTCTTTCTCCATCTTTCCCATTGCTCCCATAGGGTTTCAGTTGTGCAATTTCACCATTAGGAAAGCTTTTTGCTGAAATCTGGCTTTTCAAAGGGAGAGTATCCAGAAACAGAAGATGCTGATCTGGGAGGCTCTTCCTAATAGAACTGCTGCTTCAGTTTAACTTGAAAAAGCCCACACCCAGTTCCTAATGACAAACATCTGAACACCGGGTCTTCCCACGAGCAAGACCATGCTATGCCTCCTGCTCGCTCTGTTCTATAAGCAACCCACAGATTGCTCCCTGTGAAGAGGAGCCTGCCAGGGGAGCAGCATTCCACCAGACCCTGATTTAGCAAGATATTTCCGTATCATTCCCCCAACCAGCTGGAAGTCCTCCACTGCTCTTGTGTAAAAATCTAACTCATCTCGCTGAATTTCCTGATTTAAAAGTCTAATTCATTTCACCAAAAGTGTGACAGAAGGAAACCAAGTACACCCTCTCTCTCTTACCAAGCCAAAGCTATTGCATGTGCATTCTGGGGGAAAAAAATGGTCCAAATATGTTATGGAGGGGGTGCCAGCCCAGTGTCATCCTCTTACTATTGCCATAGGATCTTGGCTGATGGCATCAGAGGAAAAACAAGTTTATCGATTACTTTCAACCATTAAGCTCACTCCTCCATGAAAAATAAGTCACAAGTCCAATGTCTCTTATTAAAATAAACACTGCAATATATAAAGGAGTCACAGTTTTAAAATGGGACACACGTTCTCTAAGCGGTGAACCACTTTAGAGGTGCACTGTTTACATTGTATAAAGTCCCCTGGAGCCAGGGTTAGGAAGCGCATCTGTTCTTTGGTGTTCTGGGATGAAGGAGAAAGGAAAAAGGGCTGCCAGAAGTGAGTGGGAAGGAGCCCATGAGATAAAGGAAGTAAATCCATTTGCTGATTGCAATAATAATGGTAATACACGAAGCTATACATACATACATGCAAACTTTCACATTTTTAAAAAAAAGAACTTAAGGCTTCCACACATGTAATCAGCCCTTATGAACTCTCCTGATTATCTGCAAGGAAAATCTTCCTTTCCCCTTTTTCCTGCACCATCCTGGGCTCCCTTTTGACTTGTTTTTTTTTTTTTTTTTTTTAACTTATAAACGATCAGCTCATATTCTGAAGTTTGTAGTCCCCTCCCGCCCCTTCTCTCTCTATACCGCTCATTTACATTGGCAGCTGTCGTGCTGCTGGGCATCCTCAAACCCACCAGTTTCCCTTTTATGTTTGAGCAGACAAACATGATCATGCACTAAGCATCACTGTGCCACTCAAAATGCTTTTTTGTTTTTTTAATTGCATCTGAGAGAAATCTCAAGGTTGCAAACCTGGAGTCAGAATTGTCTCCATGTGTCTCAGTGGGAAGAGTATTGTGTGAAGAAATAAGTTGATTCTACTAATCAAAAGGAATTTTTTTTGATATCAGGTCATCCTCCAATTGAATTTATATTACCGAGTGGAGGGTCACATGAAGAAAATGGTCAAACAGCACCACCTACAGCAAGAGCTGAGAAGTGCAGCTGAGCCGGGCTGAGTCAGGAAAGAAAAGCAAGCTGGGGCCTGGCTCAGCGCTCTGCACTCTGCTCCTGTCTGCACGGAAAGATTAGGATGACAGTGGCAGGAAGCCTGTGCACCTAGTTTGCATCACTTGAAGGGAACACACAGATTCCAGTAAACAGTTGGAAGGAAATGTTAATACCAGGCTCTACTAAACAATATGAAATGACTCCTAGATGAGACAAGTGACTTTCATCAAAGTTTCCTGATACCTGAAAAGATAGCCCAGGGGATCCTGCACTACATCTGGTGTATGTAAATTAAGCGGGGTTTTTTCCCCTTCGTAATCAAGGCTCATACACAAACAAAATCACACTTTAGAAATGGCCTATTTCAACTTGTAACTAGCTTGCTTTCAGGGGCTCCAGGTGAAAAAGAAATAGAGCACAAAGACGCTTTCTCCTTAGGGATCATACACAAATTCACTCTGTCTGTTTCTTTCCCACATGGAGCAACAAAGCCATCAGACCTCTCCATCCACCCATCGGGTCCTTCCTGATTAAAGTGAGATAAATCACAGCCCTCTCTCTCCAGATGGCAGGCGACAAGAGGGGGATGCTTGCCTCAAGAAGTCCTCCCCATCCCTCTGCATTCATGCAAGCCCGAGCGGAGAGATGCAAGAAATTATGGATGCATTTTAATTCCCCAGACCCTGCAATTAAAAATGGAAATTTTTTGGCCATGCGTGTTGGCTCACACCTGTAATCCCAGCACTTTCGGAGGCCGAGGTCAGCAAATCACCTGGGGTCAGGAGTTCGAGACCAGCCTGGACAACATGGTGAAACCCTGTCTCTACTAAAAATACAAAAATTAGCTAGGAATGGTGGTGGGCGCCTGTAGTCCCAGCTACTCGGGAGGATGAGGCACGAGAATCACTTGAACCCGGGAGGCAAAGTTTGCAGTGAGCCAAGATCGCACCACTGCACTCCACTCTGGGTGACAAAGCAAGACTTCATCTCAAAAAATGTTTTTAAAAATGGAAGTGTTGTTCTTTCATTTGTAAATGTGTTTTGGTAAAAGAGGGGCAGTTTAAGCAACCCTTTTTATTGTCTACATTGTTAAAATTCATCAGACATGGACTCTTGACTCCGTTTTGCCTGGGCAGACCCAATTCAAGCATTTACAACAGCTATAACCTCCTCAAATCAAAAAGAGGAATCAGCATTATTGCTAAGTTCAAATAAGGTCTTGTTTTATTTCATTTTTATTTTTGAATGCAGCCATTTCTCCAGGTGCTATCATCAGGTAAGATTGTCAGTCCTGATTAGGTAAAGGTATTATTACAAAATGCAATTCTTAAAAATTCAGTGTCTAACTACACTTTTAATAAGCCTTTCCCGCTCCCCTATGTATTCTCCCTTAGACACCCCTTCTCAAATTTAAAATCACAGAAACTAAAATATGATGCCTAAAGAGAGCCTAGCGACTGCCCAGTCCTCTAATTTGACGAGTGGGAGTACTGAAGCCCAGAGGAGGTCAAGTAATTTGTTCCCAATGTTTTAGATAAAAGAAAATGACCAGCTGGGAAATCCCACTCATGTCAAGGCAGAGGCACAAGGCTACAGATTGTGGTTGAATTGTGCCACACTCCTACATCCTTCTTTAGGAATCACAGAACATTCCTGTGTTGAGTCGGAGTCACTGACTTCCTTTTCAGGCTGATTGAGTTCTGTCCTTACAGGCTGCGACAAGAAGTTTTGGTATTATGCTACACCAAGACCATTTATCTAGTTCAAGAAATGAGCACAGTCCTTAGAGCCCAGCAACTTTCCCCATGTCCAGTAAATGTAGCTTGTCCATTAGAAGCTGTCAGAATGGAGCCTTCTGGCTCATCTTGATTTTGATTTGTGCAAGAATGAATGGTTGTGCTAAGACAGCTTTCCTAGCTGACAGTGAGCAAAACTTTTTTCTCATAATCTATAAAAAAATTAAATTAGAACTTTTTTCTCATAATCTGTAAAAAAAATATTAAATTAAATCTGGCTCATCTTGATTTTGATTTGTGCAAGAATGAATGGTTGTGCTAAGACAGCTTTCCTAGCTGATAGTGAGCAAAACTTTTTTCTCATAATCTATAAAAAAATATTAAATTAGAAGCACAGAGTTTATTTCATGACTTTTATCTTCCTGCAATTTTCTTGTGGGCATAAATGATTTGTTTTTATCCTGCCTGCCCCCCCAATCCCTTTTCCAGGAGACTAAAAGAGTATCTAGTGCAAAGTAGATACTCAAATATTTTTTAATAAACAGTGATCCCAGCCACCCAGTGCATGTTGCCAAATGCCAACCCCATAAATGATCAAACACATCATCTCATTCAGCCAATCAAAATCAAGTGCTACCTATTTTTTTAAGTTTTTATAGCCCTTGGGCATCTGCTTTCTCAGCATTTCCCAAACTTGAGTCATTCTCATCCTGCCTTCATAATTTTGCTCTGTCAATTACCTCTACTATTATTTATTTCATATATTTTTAAATAGCCCCACTTTTGAAACTTAAATACATGCCTTTTAAAAGGAAGCTTTCTTACTACTATACATCAAAAGCCATTATTACTTGTTCTAAGTACTCATAACAACATGTTCACAACTATTAAAATTTAGTAATGTGCATCCACATACTCTCTAAATTCATGGAGCATCTGCACACACTTTAAGAAACAATTCTGCGTTACTCACTCAATTTTCTTGACATCCTTCTGAGGCAGGACAAACCTTGGGCCCAAAGAATTGAGGTAGGAGTCCAGGCAAGTTGCCAGCCACATAAAGGCAAACCTTGGCTCGGAAGTCAGGACTGCCAGCCCCTAGGTTATGGTTCATGCTCTTTCCTCTGCTCTCCAGAACCTCCTATCTCCAAGTGTAGTTAGCAGTCCAGATGCAGCAGCATCCCCTAGAGACTTGTTAAAAATGCAGAAGCTCAGGCTCCACCCCAGGCCTATGCAGACTGAATCTGCATTTTAACAAGGTCCAGGTAATTCACGTGCACATTAAGTTTGAAAAGGCCTGGTCTAGATCAGCAGTTCTCTAACTTAGCAGCACATTAGAACCATCTGTAGAGACTTTAAAAATACCAGTGCCTGGGCTTCACCTCCCAGAGAATCTGATTTAAGTGTCTGGGGTTTGCCCTGAGTCTGGGTATTTTAAAAAACTCCTCAGCTTATACAAAGCTGGCAGGCCGGGCACAGTGGCTCATGCCTACAATCCCAGCACTTCGTGAGGCCAAAGTGGGCAGATTGCTTGAGTCCAGGAGTTTGAGACTAGCCTGGGCTAAAACCCCATCCCTACAAAAAAAAAAAAAATACAAAAAGTAGTTGGGCATGGTGGTGGCACATACCTGTAGTCCCAGCTACTCAGGAGGCTGAGTCCTCGCTTGAACCCAGGAGATCACGGTCTGGTCAACAGAGCAAGACCCTGTATCAAAACAAACAAACAAACAAAAAATGCTAGCAGCTTACCAGCTAGGGAGGCCTGTACAGCCAAGTTTTCCAAATGGGGCTACATTAGTTGTTCCAGAACTTTAGCTTCATCAAAACAACCTGGATGGCTTGTTCAGCTACAGAGGGTCTGGCCATGCCCCTAGAGTTTCCAGCTGAGGGTCTGGAATGAGGCCCGATGATTTGCATTTCTAACAATCTCCAGGTGATGCTAATACTGTGGGTCCAGGGACCACATTTTGAGAATCTATGCTAAATGAACCGGACAAGATCAAAGCTCAAACTTATTCCAAGAACTTTTCAAGGCCCACCTGCAAGTTGTAGTGGAAGTAAGCATCTAAGGGTGCAAAAAAGTTTCACTGTAGACTAAGGCCTTTTACCTGAGCTCTCAAATGTTCACATTTCTCTTATCCACCTAAATAACAAACAGAGAGAGGCTCTCCACAAGAAAAAGATATTTGTTTGGAAACAGAGCCTTGCAATAGAAATAGGCAAGCCAGAGTAAACTGTATGCATGTTCACGGAGGTAAAGGAAGACAAAAGAAAAAATGAGGAAGATTATATGATCATTTGGAAATGATTATCCTTGGCTACAAAGATCAATAACAAAGGTGATGCCAGGCCCAGGTTGGACAGCCAGTTGTTGGGCAAATATCCTTCAGAAGCATTGTTGTGTGCAAAGTTGCAATGGGCTTTGTGCAAGATTGTGTTTTTTGCAGTCTTCTGTGATAATTTTTTGTTATCAGGCATACAAGCCCAAGAATCCTTTTTTGCATGGCCTTCCCTGGCTCTGTTTGTCAGGGTTTTGGTTAGGGGAGGGGTATTTTTAACACTCTCAATGTAAAAAATGCCATAAGGTAGGTACCCCAATTGCTTGTTTCATCTTCATAAAATAACCTTTCCACCCGAACAAAGTCTACACATAAATTGTAAAAATACCCTGGCACGCAGTCCCTGGAAAAGTTTGGAGTCATTCTCGGGGTTCCCACCCAGGTGGGCAAGCGTAGCCACCACAGATAAACACAAAGTAGGGGTGCCCGCTGGGGTTTGGTGGCAGGCAGTGGCCCTGGTTCTGATATTTGGCTGAAAACACAGCTCCTCTTTGTCACCCTCAGGAAGCCATCCCAAACCGCTCGAGGAGTCCTTGAAGCCAATGTTACCACTAGGACAGCAAGTTTGCCTGAAAGCTATTTGCCTTTGCAGCAGATTCATTAAGCCAGAACAAAGAGAAGACCAATGACTAAAAGATTTCTCTCCTTTTAAAAATCATGCTCTTTAACTCATAGCACATTTTCATTGTCCATCTGGGCAAAGCCGCTGTCTCATTTTGCTTTTTCCCTCATCTGTGATGCTCACACTCATCCTCCCTATCCCATCAGCAACCTCTCTAGTATGTTTGATATGTGTCCTTAAACTTTATATCTTGGCTGGGGGCGCGGTGGCTGTAATCTCAGCACTTTGGGAGATGGAGGTGGGTCTATCACTTGAGCCCAGGAGTTTGAGATCAGCCTGGGCAACATAGTAAGATTTCATCTTTACTAAAAATAAAAAACAAAAAAATTTAGCCAGGTATGGTGGCCTGTGCCTGTAATCCTAGCTACTTGGGAGGCTGAGGTGGGAGGATCACTTGGGCCTGGGAGGTCAAGACTGCAGTAAGCTGAGATGGCGCCACTGCACTCCTGGCTGGGCAACAGAGTGAGACCCTGTCACAAGAAAAAAAAAAAAGAAAAAACAACTATCTCTGTAGAAATAGGCAAGGTTGTTTGATATGCAAATGTGGCTTTAAATTACATAATAACATTATATCAGTAAGCCCATTTTTTTCTTATAGTTGCACTCAACATCATGATTTTAAGACCTAGGCATGTTGCTTTATATTTTACCTCATGAGAAGTCACCTTTACACATCTGTTTCTCACACTGAAATCAACATGCTTTTGAGTCAGTATTTAGGACTGAGTGAGGCTGTTCGCTGGAGTTAATCTGACACCAGATGCATTTATCCCTCTTTAGGACTGTAACGAATTCCTTTCCGCTCTGTTCGCCCATGCTCACTAGTTGGCATCACAGGTGTCATCTTTGAAAAAGAAAAACATCTCATCCCTTGGTTTCCTGACAACCACCCCCACCCCCTGCCTTGGCTCTTTTTCATGGAATTTGCACCAAACAGCACAGAGACAAACGTCTCTCTAACGTCTATGATTTATCCTTGCTTACACAAGATCACTCCAGCCTATAAAAAAAGTATTTTTAAAAAATATGAAAAGTTACCCCGGTCTTGGATTACAGAGTTTCAGATAAAAATGAAAACATAGTAAAATTGCTTATCAGAGAGTTTCCTGTTCTTATTCGCCCTTACTCCTTTCGCAGATGTGAGTCATAAATCCACAACCAAATCCTCCCTCCTTCGAGGTCAACTCCTACTAACACCCATGAGGAGGGAATTTGGCTCGTATAATAACACTTAATTAAAATGTATAATGTCCACATGTACATGAGAGATAAAAAGAATGCTTCTTCGGGTATGTTTCCAGCCCAATCTTTCAAAATACGTGAAGTATTTCTTAATCTACTATACCCTATAAATGATAAATATAAGATACTAAGATTTAAAATACTTTCAATAACACTTTCCTAGGCCTCCAGATGAGCACTACATAAGTTTATAATAAAATGTTTAAAATAGCTACCATGTATTATGTGTTTATAATGTGCCAGGCACTGGAGTAATGTGTTTTCACATTTTAATCCTCATAAGCCAAAGACATAGATTTTTTATCTTCGTTTTAAAGTTGAAAGACCTAAGGCTCAGAGATAAATTTTTAAAAAAATCTTTAATCCCTTTATACAAGATTAGCTCATTCTCACAAGCCAAAACTAAAACCCAAAACTCCCATATCTCCCCATATAAAAAAATACTCTTTAACTTCTTTCTCCCTCCAGAACCCCTCCTCCCTCTCCTTTCTATCTTCAGCCAACATCTGGAAGGTTCTGTCTACATTCACTCCTCCATGTTAACGCTTCCCTCTTCCCCTCCTTTCCTTGCAACCTGGTTGCCTCTCACAGCAGTGAAACAGAAAGCTGTTTCCTCAGCCCATAACCAACTGTAACTTTGAATCACTGTGCACCCTTGGCCGCGGCCGCCTCCTCCTTCAATTTAACTCCCTGCCTTGATCTGCCATCTCTGGCATGCTCTACTTACATTCACTCCTCCTCTTCATGTGTTTCTGGGCTGCTTTGCCAACTCTTCTTCCTCTGCTGCCCTCATACATCCAGGCAGAGGAGCACAGCTTCTGCCTTGGCCTCCTGCCTTAGTTCTAACTGGTGTCCCCTGAGCATCTCAAGCCCCCAGACTGGAGCCTGTGTCCTGGGGTTAATTCCCTTCCCCACCTATGGAGGCTTAGCTCCTGCCCACCAGTGGGGTTATCACAAGTGCCTGCCTTTTCCTCACACTCTGCCTCTTACAGGGTTTCCATAGGCTGGCCATTTGTGAGCTGTGTGACCCTGGACCTCAGTGTCCTCCCACAGAAAACAAGGGGCATGAACTAGATTTATCTCTAGTGTCCTTTCTAGGTGTTTCTTTCTTTATTTATTTTTAAACAAGATCTCACTCTGTCACCCAGGCTGGAGTGCAATGGCACTAACATGGCTCACTGCAGACTCAACCTCCTGGGCTCAAATGATTCTCCTGCCTCAGCCTCCCAAGTAGCTGGGACCACCACTCCCAGCTAATTTTTTTATTCTTTGTAGAGATGGGGTTGCAATGTTTCCCAGGCTAGTCTCGAACTCCTGGGCTCCTAAGAATTTTAACATTTGAGTTTTCTTCCAACAAAGAGGTGGAGGAAAATATAACTTTATATAAACATGTATAAACCCTGCTTCCCACTTTAATTAAGCCATAAATTCCTGCGGCAGCTAGGGATGTGAAGAGGCAAGTGAGAAGAGGAAATGTGCATAAGACTCTCAGCAGCTTGGAAGTAAACAGGGAGGACTGAAGTGACCCTGTTGCTCTGAAGGTGGCTGTTCATTAGCCTCCTTCTGTCCTTAGACCCAGCTGGAGCATTGCATGCACTGGCTCCCAGGTTGCAGGGGATGTCAGCAGCTCCAGCTCATCCGATTGAAGGAGGCCATGTGGCTTTCCCTGGACTTTCTGCTTGAACAGTGAATCCCTGTAGGGCCTGGATCCATTGCCCTCTTCTTCTCCCACCCCACCCAAGCACTCTTCTTCATGAGTTTGCTTTCTCCTATCTTTTTTTCCTCCACTTTTCCTTCAAAAATTGTTGATTAAGCACCTGCCATGGGCCAGACATTTTTCTAGAGTAACACCTCAATGAGCAGACAGGTTCTTGTTCTCATAGATCTTCCATTTTAGAGAGAAAGCTGAACGATAAACAAATAATACAGCAGGTGGTGAGGGGTGCTATAAAGAAGGATGAGCAGGGTAAGTGGGTGAGAAAATGTGCTACTTTGTCCTCTAGAGGCCAGGGAAAGCCTCTCTGTTTAGGTGATATTTGACAGAGATTTGAAGACACTGAAGGCATGAGCCATTTTGATCTCTAGGGAAAGAGCATTCTTCCCCAGACAGAGAACAGCAAGTGCAAAGGCCATGATGAAGAAGGGAGCTTGGCCAGAGTGAGGGACACAAACGGCAGCCTACGGTGCACGCATGTCTTAAGAGATGAGGTTCCTGGTGCCCTTTGACTGCCTCAGAGATCCCGTGCTCACAACACACAGCCCCAATCATCCTAAAATACATCTATGCTATAGAAACTTGTCCCAAAATATCCTTTCATAATGATTTACCTTCTGGTATCCCACCCATGAAAGCAGAAATTTCCTCCTTTCTCCTAATAATTACTAATCATTCTCCTAATAATTACTAATCTGTCTCCTCCCCCAAAATGTAAGGCTAAGAAGAGCAGGGACTTGGCCTATTCATTCACTGCTCTATGTTCGGCTCCTATTTCAGTGCTAAAAACCAAGTGGGCCCTCAATAAATATTTTTGTGAATTTATTTATTCATTTATTTTATTTTTTGAGATGGAATCTCTCTCTTCCGCCCAGGCTGGAGTGCAGTGGTGCGATCTTGGCTAGCTGCAACCTCCGTCTCCTGGGTTCAAGGGATTTCTGGCTAATTTTTGTATTTTTAGTAGAAACAGGGTTTCACCATGTTGGCCAGGCTGGTCTCGAACTCCTGACCTCAAATGATCCATCCACCTTGGCCTCCCAAAATGCGGGGATTACAGGCGTGAGCCACCGCACTTGGCCAGCCCTCAATAAATGTTTATTTTCTAGATGAAATGGGGAATCTAACTATGCTACATGGTAATGAGGCAGCTGACTTTCTTGGAAGCAGAAGACCTAATTCTAGATGTGGTGACATAAAAGCAATAAAGGAAGGACCTCTATAAATCACTCGTGGAGCTGAGCCTCAGCTCTCAAAGTGTTGGATTAGAACTAGGGATGGCAAAACCCTGTTACAGGCACAACTCACCCCCTCCCTTCCATGCCCACTAGACTCTCTAATGAAGCGTGGCTGTCTCTCTCTGGAAAAAACTACGGAATCCTTCCCACCCAATGCTCCTAGCAGCCACAACCAAAGGGTCAGAGGTGACCCTTACAATGAACCCAATTTGCCATCCCTCAATTAGATGTTTAAGATTCCTTTCCACTTTAATATCCTGTGGTGCAAATCTAAGCAAGCCTGCTTGTTTGGCCACATGGAGGTACATGTTCCTGCAAAATCAACCCCAAGAAATCCTGTTGCTCACAGGTAAGCAGGTAACCCCTGCTTCCATAGCAGAGGCAGTCACTAGTAGTACTTGCTTCAATTGGGACAAATATTTTTCACCCGGAAACTAATTCAAGGCTACCTTTTTCAGACTCCTTCAAAGGCTGCTAGAATTGGTCCCTTGAGTAAGCTGAGTGTTGTGGTGCCCCTCAGTTCCCATGCCATAGAAGCTCGAACCTCATTCATTAATACACTAGCCCTAAGGCTTGAAACCAGTCTGGCCTGGCTTGGAGCCTTTAGATCACTCTCTAGCTTCTGGCCAATAAGAATGAGCTTCTAGGCCAGGCATGGCGGCTCACGCCTGTAATCCCAGCACTTTGGGAGGCCGAGGCAAGTGGATCACTTACATCCAGGAGTTCAAGACCAGTCTAGGCAACATAGTGAAACCCCATCTCTACAAAAAAATACAAAAAATTAACCGGGCATGGTGGCACGGGCCTGTAGTCTCAACTATTCAGGAGGCTGAAGTGGGAGGATCGCTTGTGTGGGGAGGTCAAGGCTGCAATAAGCTGTGATGACACCACTGTACTCCAGCCTGCATGACAGACTAAGGCTGGAGTGCAGTCTCAAAAAACAAAACAAAACAAAACAAAACAAAACAAAACAAAACAAAACAAAACAAAACAAAACCAAACCAAAAACCTGCAGCCTGCACCACTCCTACTGGTAGGCTTGCTCTGATATCAGCACTTCAAGCAGGTGATAACACTATGAGGTTTATTTTTAATTGCTAGGTGTGGTGGTTGTATTTCCTCAGAGTAAAAATGCACTTCCTTCCTCCCTTTGAAGTGAGATGTGGACCTGTGATTTGATCTGGCCAAGAAAGTGTGACCGAAAATGACCTGGACACTTCCAATGGGAGCTTTAAAAGCCAGTGCACAATTTATCACTGATCCTTTTTCTGCTTCAGTCATCGTAGAAGCCCAGGTCAGGATGGAACTCCCACCAGCCTAGATTGCTGATTAAGGATGTTCCATGTTAGAGCAAAAATATAAGTTGTTTTAAACCACAGAAATTTGGAGGTGGTTTCTTATTGCAACATAACTAGTCTCTATTGACTGATACTCCATGGTGTAGGATTACTCATGGGATTTTTCTAGCTCAAAGTTTCTCAATTTTGGTAGGATTGACGTTTGGGGTTAGTTATTGCTTTCTTGTGGGGACCATCCTGTGCATTGCAGGATGTTAAGTGGCCTCCCTAGCCTTTACCCACTAGACACCAGCAGCACCCCATCCCAAGTTGTGACCATCAAAAATCCCTCAACTGTATGATTCCACTTATTTGAGGTACCTAGAGTAGTCAAAATCATGGAGACAGAAAGTCAAATGATGGTTGTCAGGGGCTGGGAGAAGAGGGAAATGGCGAGTTAGTGTTTAATGGGTACAGAGTTACAGTTTTGCAAAATGAAAAGAGTTCTATGGATGGATGGTGGTGATGGTTGCACATCAGTGTGAAGGTGCTTAGTGCCACTGAACTATACACATGAAAATGGTTCAAATGGCTAATTTTATGTTATGTGCTTTGCCACAATTTTTGAAAATGGAAAAAAAATGTCTCCAGACATTGCCAATGTCCCCTGGAAAGCAAAATTGCCCCTGGTTGAGAACTAGTGTTCTAGCGGTAGTGCAACACATTCAATTGTAAAATATGTGTAAAAACGTGGGCTTAGGGCTCAGCCCTGCTTTTTGCCATTGAGGGTTAGAATCTCACCTCTCCTAAAATATTTTTTATCTACTCAGATTTTAGGCCAGGATCAACAGGACAATTGAATGGTTTGATCTAGAAAAAGCCCCTGTCTATGGACCCAAAACTGGTGTGATATGAATACACTCTGTAAAAATTCTTACAGTTTTAAGCTTTACATCTGATAAACAGAGCACAGTAGAGACTCCACTTGGGATAATTTTTCCTGAAACCTACTTGTTTTTCATGCTGTTTCTGCAGTTAACGTGCCTGGTCTTAAAATGTGTTGAAGCAAAGGAATGGGAAGAGCCAAGGGACACATCAGGGAGTTTCCAAATGACAGAACTGCAAACCTGCAGGGCAGTCCTCTGCTGAGGAAGAGGTAGCTTACACTCTGAATGCATCTTGAGGAGTATTCTCCATACCTGAGGAATAAATTAAGGCTAACAAGGGGGCCTAAATGGTGATTGGCTCTGCTCTTGACCAATTGAATTCCATGCTCGGACTGAGGCAGCAGAGGGCTTCTTACATCCACCTCCACCACCATCACCCTGCCTAAGTCATCTCAGAGAATCCTCTTTCTATCTCAGTATTGGGCCTACATTCTTATGCTTCAGCCCTTTTCCATAATGACCCCTCCAGATTGCCACACTCTAGAACCACTACAGAGGGTGGCATTACTGCTGTATGGACACTTCATCTCAAGTGAGGGGCCAGCTCACATGATTTGCAGGGTTCCTTTCTCTAGCCTTCTAAAACATTCTCCAGGTTGAGGCTGAAACTGCTCCCCCAAAGCCCCATAATAGGCATGAACAGATTATCCTCCTCTTCTTGGTTCTCATGGCTAGAATCCTTAACTAATCCTCTCCCCACAAAGTAGGGTTGATTTCACAAGCTGTTATTTCAGCTGCTCGTTCTGCCATCTGCTCTTGATTTGCTTGGTGAACACCTCCAGCGTGCTTGGAGCTGCACTGTCACGCTTAGCCCCAATCAGCTTCTGGCCCCCCACACTCAAACACGTCTGCATTGGCACACCCCTCCCATGCCCCAGTTCTGCCCACAGTGGATCCATCCATCTGCGCTCCAGGCCCCAGCCCCTTGGGAGCTTGCGCTATCAATTACTTGCACTTAGTTCAGAATCTTTAGCCACTCCATGTCCATGGTTATTTCATTTATTCAATGTAGTAACATGTTTAAACCTCTCCCGTCCTGGAAAAAAAAAAAAAAGTCCTACATTTAACCCTATCTCCCTCTTTAGCTTAAAGTCATCTGTAATCTTCCTTGCCATTTATTTACTCCATGTCCCAGGTTGAACAGTATCCACACACCCCCAAAAATTCATGTTCTCCCTAGGAATCTTAGAATGTGACTTTATTTGGAAATAGGGTTGTTGCAGATGTAATTAGTTAGGAGTGGACCCTTAATCCACTATGACTGGTGTCGGTGTCCTTAGAAGAAGAATAGAGGGAACGGAGAGGCACACACAGAGAGGAGGCCATGTGATGATGGGGGCGGAAACTGGGGTGATGCATCTACAAGCCAAGGAATGTCAGGGCTTGCAGGAAACCCCAGAAGCGAATGGAAAGGCATGGAGCAGATTCTTCCTAGCATCTTCAGAGAGAGCATGGTGCTGCCAACACCTCGTTTTGAACTTCTAGCTTCCAAAACTGTGAGAGAAAAAATTTCTGTTGCTTTAACAAGACACCCAGTTTCTGGTATTTTGTTACAGCAGAACTAGAAACTGAATATACCCTTTAAACCACCACAGTTTTCCTTTTGCTTCCAAGATTCTTTCGTGTATGACCTGCGAGAGCCAAATCCAGTCTTTAGTTGGCCTCTCTGGAGCACGTGCAACTCATTTATTCCTTATTGATGCTTCTCCCCTACATCCTTCTCGGCCTCCTTCATTGCTTCCTAATCTCACAGCCAGCTACCGCATACTGGAGTCCCTGGGTTCATCACAACCTTTTCCCACTCTGTTCATGCTCCACTGCAATCTCATGCAAATACCAGCTCTCCTCCCACTGCCATGCTGATGATTCCCCAAGCCCTCTGGCCTAAGCCTCTCTCCTGAGATCTACTTTGAGTTCCCCACTGCCTCCTGGACATTTCCACCTAGAACTTGTACAAGCACTTCAAAAACTACATGGCTAAAATGGAAGTCATGGTCTAGAAGCCTCCTTCCCAAATAAACCTGCTTTTCCTCCTGTAACCTGCATGTCAATGAGAGGCTTCACGTTCACACAGGGGCATAAGCCAGACACCTGGCATCTTCTTGGGCTTCTCCTCTGCACCCTTGGCCATGGTCACTGAAGCCAAAGGACTCTGCCCATAAGGGTTTGGGGAATGTATCCTCTGCATCCCTGCTGCAGCTGCTTCAGCTCAGCCTCTTACCACCTCTTGTGGCTAGCGGAGACCTCCACTACACCAGGCTTTCATGCTGCTCTGGGAGCACTTTCCTATACCACCTTGTTTTAAGCCATTCCCCTGCTTTGAATGCTTCAGGGTTTCCTGGTCACCTGCAGGATGATGTCCTTAGCATTCCTCCACTTGGAATAACAATGCCTTGTAGCATCTGGCTTTCAGGAGTTTAGAGTGGAGGGGCTCTGCATTCAACTCCAGGACCTACCACATACTTGGTGCATGGCCCTGGGCAACATACTTACTCTCTCTGTGCCTCAAATTCCTCACCTGAAAATGGGGATAATAATAGTACCTACCTCATAGGGTTGTTGTAAAGATTAAATGAGCGAATATGTTCAGAGTACCCGGAACTGTGTCCAGCATGTCGTAAGTGGGCACTAAATATTAACTGCTGTTGCTGTTAAGTATTACCTTTCCCCACTCATTTCTGTACAGCTTCCCATGTGAGTTGTTTTCCAGCCGATCAGAACACTCTTCCATCTTAGAAGAAAAAAAAAAAGCCCTACCTGTATTCCCCTGGCTCTTGGCCTTGACACACACTCTCTGGAATACCTTTCCCACCACCTCTCATCCCATGCTCCCTATGAACATACTTCGACTCATCTTTTCTAACCTAAGTACCCTCCCCTGCAGTCAAGCATGCTCTTCACTGAGCCTTCGTAAGGCCCTTGTGCTCACCTCTATTGCAGCACAGATCACACTGCATTATAAAGGACCATCTCCTCTCTCTCTGTCCATCTTTCAGAGTTTGCTGTATTGATCTTAGTGATGTCAGCACGTGGCACTCAGCTAGACAAAGAAAGCAGGCTCAATAAAGGCTGGTAGAATTAAGTAAAGAATTGTATAAAGGCATTAAATAGAGATGGGGTACAAATATGTCCCAGGCTGCCTGGGATAGTTCTGGTTTAGGCCATGGTCCTGATATAATTACTAACAACACCCTCTTTCACTGTCAAAAATATCTCCTTTGGACAATACATTATAAGGTCACTCTAGGTATTAGAGCTGTGATTCTCACCCTATCAGGCCCAATTTTCTCTTTGCTTAACAGCTATTTTAGAATACCCTATGCACTATCTTTAAATGGGATTGATAGGCAATAGAAACTGCCAATAACAGAATTTCAAAAAAACCAATGTAATACCCTAAATAGAATGCTAAATGGGAAATGAAGGAGATTTTTTAAAAAGTAGCTTAAACTAAAATTATGTGTGCAGTATTTTGATGTGTAAATGCTTAGGTCTTACACTTCTGGCCAAGATGGAGTAACAGAGATCAAAATTACTTTCTGACCTAAAACAACAAAAATACTGGACAAAATATATGAAACTATGGCCCTCAAGCAACAAAGGGAATCAATCACTGGAATCAAGCATCAAAGGGCAGTGATCCTCAAGAGATGAGAAACAAATGAGGCTAGCCCCACAATTGACCTCCCAAACACCTTAGAAAACTTTCCAGGCCACAGCACAGGAAGAAAGAATGCAGATGGAACTCAGAGATCTTCCTGAGTTGAGAAGACAGAACTGTGAGCCTGGGAAGGCCAATGTGGCTAGAATTCATAGGGCAGAATATTGAGGAGGAGAGGGCTGTACAGAGACAGAGCTCTGGAAATCTGAAGATAATACTTACCCTCCTTGACTGTTTAACAGAGTAGTGATCAGAGTATGCAGGTATGAAAATCGCCTGAGAGGCTGGACCCGGTGGCTCGCACCTGCAATCCCAGCATTTTGGGAGGCTGGGTGGATCCCAAGGTCAGGAGATAGAGACCATCCTGGCAAACATGGTGAAACCCCATCTCTACTAAAAATACAAAAATTAGCTGGGTGTGGTGACACACGCCTCTAGTCCCAGCTACTCAGGAGGCTGAGGCAGGAGAATCTCTTGAACCTGGGAGGCAGTGGTTGCAGTCACCCGAGATCGAGCAAAGCATGGGCAACAGAGCAAGACTCAGACTCAAAAAAAAAAGAAAGAAAAAAGAAAACTGCCTGAGAATGGAAAAAGAATCATCCACAAAGAGAGCCAGCCCCTCTTCCCCCATGGCTCTTGGGACCCCGATCGCAGGGTGGGGAGGCACCTCGCGAGGCGGAGACTGAGAGCCAGCACCTCTTCCCCCACTGGCTCTTGGGATCCCCATAGCAGTGGGGGAGGCACCCCCCGCGAGGAGGGGACTGACAGCCAGCCCCTCTTCCCCCCCGGCTCTTGGGACAACCATCACAGGGGAGAGAGGCACCCCCCACGAGGCGGGGACTGAGAGCCAGCCCCTCTTCCCCCTGGCTCTTGGGACCCCGATCGCAGGGGGGGGAGGCACCCCTCTCGAGGCGGAGACTGAGAGCCAGCCCCTCTTCCCCGACTGGCTCTTGGGACCCCCATCGCAGTGGGGGGAGGCACCCCCCCCGAGGAGGGGACTGACAGCCAGCCCCTCTTCCCCACCTGGCTCTGAGGATCCGCGGTGGACTCACAGCCTGTTTACAATATTGTGAGTAATATCATCTCCCCCTCAGGATATTACGAACTCCTTCACAGACGGCTGTACACCCTCGGTGTACAGAGGGTGTACACCCGTCTGTATTGGGAATAACATCATCCTCTTCCTCCTTGAAACACTATCAAACGGGTGTTTCTACTCCCTGCGATATCGCGTGTCATATCCTTCCCTCCCACGTTGCATTAGAAACAATATCAGTGGGGGCGTGTCCATCTGTAGGGAAAAGAAAGAGAGATCAGACTGTCACTGTGTCTATGAAGAAAGGAAAGGAGGCACCCCCCGCGAGGCGGTGACTGAGAGCCAGCCCCTATTCCCCCACTGGCTCTTATGACTCCCATCGCAGGGGGAGGAGGAACCCCCCGTGAGGCGGGGACTGAGAGCCAGCCCCTCTAAGCCTTCTGGCTCTTAGGACCCCCATCACAGGGCGGGGAGGCACCCCCCACGAGGCGGGTACAGAGAGCCAGCCCCTCTTCCGCTCCTGGCTCTTAGGACCCCCATCGAAAGGGGGGGAGGCACCCCCCACGAGGTGGGGACTGAGAGCCAGCTCCTCTTCCCCCCTGGCTCTTAGGACCCCCATCGCAGGAAGGGGAGGCATCCCCCGCGAGGCCGGGACAGAGAGGCTGCGCCTCTTCCCCCCCTGTGTCTTGGGACCCCCATCGCAGAGGGGGGAGGCACCCCCCGCGAGGCGGGGTCTCAGAGCCAGCCCCTCTTCCGCCACTGGCCCTTAGGACCCCCATCGAATGGGGGGGAGGCACCCCCCGCGAGGCGGGGTCTCAGAGCCAGCCCCTCTTCCCCCACTGGCTCTTAGGACCCCCTTCGCAGGTAGGGGAGGCACTCCCTGCGAGGCGGGGACTGAGAGAGAGCCCCTCTTCCTCCTGGGCCCTTAGGACCCCCATCGCAGGGGGAGGAGGCACCCCCGGCGAGGCGGGGACTGGGAGCCAACCCCTCTTCCCCCCCTGGCTCTTAGGAACCCCATCGCAGCGGGCGGAGGCACCCCCGCGAGGCGGTGACTGAGAGCCAGCCCCTATTCCCCCACTGGCTCTTAGGACCCCCATCGCAGGGGGAGGAGGCACCCCCCGCGAGGCGGGGTCTCAGAGCCAGCCCCTCTTCCCCCACTGGCTCTCAGGACCCCCATCGCAGTGGGGGGAGGCACCCCCAGCGAGGCAGGGTCTCAGAGCCAGCCCCTCTTCCCCCACTGGCCCTTAGGACCCCCATCGCAGGGGGGGGAGGCAACTCCGCGAGGCGGTGTCTCAGAGCCAGCCCCTCTTCCCCCACTGGCCATTAGGATCCCCATCGCAGGGTGGGGAGGCACCCCCCACGAGGCGGGGTCTCAGAGCCAGCCCCTCTTCCCCCACTGGCTCTTAGGACCCCCATCGCAGTGGGGGGAGTCACCCCAGCGAGGCGGGGACTGAGAGCCAGCCCCTCTTCCCCCGCTGGCTCTGAGGATCCTCCGTGGACTCACAGCCTCTTTACCATATTGTGAGTAATATCATCTCCCCCTCTGGAGATTACAAACTCCTTCACAGACGGGCGTACACCCTCGGTGTACAGAGGGTGTACACCCGTCTGTATTGGGAGTAATATCATCCTCTTCCTCCCTGAATATTAAGAACAGTATCACAGGGGTGTTTCTACTCCCTGCGATATCGCGTGTCATATCCTCCTCTCCCACGTTGCAATTAGAAGGAATATCAGTGGGGGCGTGTCCACCTGTAGGGAAAAGAAAGAGAGATTAGACTGTCACTGTGTCTATGTAGAAAGGAAAGACATAAGAGACTCCATTTTGAAAAAGACCTGTCCTTTCAACAATTGCTTTGCTGAGATGTTGCTAATTTGTAGCTTTGCCCTAGCCGCTTGGCCCCAGCCACTTTGACCCAACCTGGAGCTCACAAAAACATGTGTTGTATAAAATCAAAGTTTAAGGGATGTAGGGCTATGCAGGACGTGCCTTGTTAACAAAATGTTTACCAGCAGTATACTTGGTAAAAGTCATCGCCATTCTCTAGTCTCAATAATCCAGGGACACAATGCACTGTGGAAAGCCGCAGGGACCTCTGCCCTTGAAAGCAGGGTATTGTCCAAGCTTTCTCCCCATGTGATAGTCTGAAATATAGCCTCATGGGATGAGAAAGACCTGACTGTCCCCCAGCCCGACACCCGTAAATGGTCTGTGCTGAGGTGGATTAGTAAAAGAGGAAAGCCTCTTGCAGCTGAGATGGAGGAAGGCCACTATCTCCTGCTTGCCCCTGGGAACTGAATGTCTCGGTGTAAAACCCGATTGTACATTTGTTCAACTCTGAGATAGGAGAAAAGCTGCCCTGTGGCGGGAGGCGAGACATGTTTGCAGTAACATTGCCTTGTTATTCTTTACTCCACTGAGATGTTTGGGTGGAGAGAAACAAATCTGGCTTACGTGCAAGTCCAGTCATAGTACCTTCCCTTGAACCTCATTATGACATAGATTCTTTTGTTCACATGTCTTCTGCTGACTCTCTCCTTATCATCACCCTGCTCTCCTACTACATTCCTTTCTGCTAAAATAATGAAAATCATAATCAATAAAAACTGAGGGAACTCAGAGGCTGGTGCCAGTGTAGGTCCTTGGTGTGCTGAGCGCCGGTCCCCTGGACCCACTGTTGTATCTTTACACTTTGTCTCTGTGTCTTATTTCTTTTCTCAGTCTCTCGTCCCACCCAACTAGAAATACTCACAGGTGTGGAGGGGCAGTCCACCACTTCATCCACCTTCTCTCATATTGAAAGTAACATCATCTTCTTCCCTCCAGGATCGTGGGAATAATATCCCTGGGGGGTTTCCACTTTCTGCCATGTATGTAGTCATATCACCCCCTCCGCCGTGGAATATTATTAAGGACCATCTCACATGGGGGTGTATACTTCCTCCCATATTGGGAGTCACATCAACCTCTCACTCTCTGAATATGAGGAAGAAAATCACAGGGCGGGTGTACACCTCGTGCTCTACGATGGGGAGTCATATCTGTCTATTACGGGGAGTAATATCATCCTCTCCCTTTCAGGATATTAATAATGATTTAACAGGCTGGGTGAACACAGCCTGCGATGCTGAAATTATTATCATCCTCTCCCCCTCTTCCTCCCCTGGCTCTTAGGATGCCCATCGCAGGGGAGCGAGCCGCCCCCCGCGAGGCGGGGACTGAGCCAGCCCCTGTTCCCCCCCTGGCTCTTAGGATCCGTATCGCGAGGCGGGGAGGAACCCTCTGCGAGGCGGGGACTGAGAGCCAGCCCCTCTTCCCCCCATGGCTCTTAGGACCCCCATCGCAGTTGGGGGGAGGCACCCCCCACGCGGCGGGGACTGGGAGCCAACCCCCCTTCCCTGCCTGGCTCTTAGGACCCCCATCGCAGGGTAGCAAGGCACCCCCCACGAGGCGGGGACTGAGATCCAGACCCTCTTCCCCCCGAGGCTCTTAGGACCCCCATCGCAAGTGGGGGAGGCACCCCCCGCGAGGTGGGGACTGAGAGCCAGCTCCTCTTCCCCTCCTAGCTCTTAGGACCCCCATCGCAGGAGGGGGAGGCACGCCCAGCGAGGCGGGGACTGAGAGCCAGCCCCTCTTCCCCCCCTGGCTCTTAGGATCCCCATCGCAGGGGGTGAGGCACCCCCCGCGAGGCAGGGACTGAGAGTCAGCCCTTCTTCGCCCCCTGGCTCTTAGGACCCCCATCGCAGTGGGGGGATGGACCCCTCACGAGGCGGGGACTGAGAGCCAGCCGCTCTTCCCCCCTGGCTCTTGGGACCCCATCGCAGCGGGGGAGGCACCCCCCTCGTGGCGGGGACTGAGAGCCAGCCCCTCTTCCCTCCATTTCTCTTAGGACCCCCATCGCAGGGGGGGAGGCACCCCCCACGAGGCGGGGACTGAGAGCCAGCCCTTCTTCCCTGCCCAACTCTGAGGATCCTCATCACACGGGGGAGGCACACCCCGCGAGGCGGGGACTGAGAGCCAGTCCCTCTTCCCCCCCTGGCTTATGACCCCCATCGAGGATTCTAAGATCCTTAGGACTGACCTGGAGGGCTGTGGGTATTAGGTGTCCAAGAAGAAAACTCAGATCTGCCGATGACCGCAGATACCTTACTTGGGATTTACTATTCGACAGGTGTCCGAAAGCAGCCCGGGATCCCAAAGAAAGCAGGTCATTTGCAATCTACCGGAGCCTAAGTGCAGAAGGCTGGTGAGAGAATTCCTAGGAGCTGCGGGGTTTTGTAGACTGGGGAGCCCAAACTTTGCAGTATTAGCCAAGCCTTTGTATGACGTCACAAAGGGGGCGGGGACCGGGAACATTTGGAATGGAGATTCCAACAACAGCAAGTCTTTCATGAGTTAAACGAAAAACTTCTGGAAGCCCCAGCCCAGGGGCTACCGGATCTCACAAAGCCTTTTCCATTGTATGCGTCAGAGAAAAGATGGCAGCTGGACTTTAAACCCAAACTGTGGGGCCCTGGCTGAGGCCAGTGGCCTACCTCTCTAAACAGCTAGACAGGGTTTCTAAAGGATGGCCCCCCTGTTTGAGGGCCTTGGCAGCAACTGCCCTGCTAGTACAAGAAGCAAATCAGCTGACTCTTGGGTAAAACCAGAACATAAAGGCCCCCCAAGCTGTGGTGACTGAAAGCCAGCCCCTCTTCCCCTCCTGGCTCTTAGGACCCCCATCGCAGGAAGGGGAGGCACTCCCCGTGAGGCGGGGACTGAGAGACAGCCCCTCTTCCTCCTGGGCCCTTAGGACCCCCATCACAGGGGGAGGAGGCACCCCCGGCGAGGCGGGGACTGAGAGCCAACCCCTCTTCTCCCCCTGGCTCTTAGGAACCCCATCGCAGCGGGCGGAAGCACCCCCCGCGAGGCGGTGACTGAGCGCCAGCCCCTATTCCCCCACTGGCTCTTAGGACCCCCATCGCAGGTGGAGGAGGCACCCCTCACGAGGCGGGGACTGAGAGCCAGCCCCTCTAAGCCTTCTGGCTCTTAGGACCCCCATCACAGGGCGGGGAGGCACACCCCGCGAGGTGGGTACAGAGAGCCAGCCCCTCTTCTGCTCCTGGCTCTTAGGACCCCCATCGCAGTGGGGGGAGTCACCCCCGCGAGGCGGGGACTGAGAGCCAGCCCCTCTTCACTCCCTGGCTCTGAGGATCCTTGGTGGACTCACAGCCTCTTTACCATATTGTGAGTAACATCATCTCCCCCTCTGGAGATTACAAACTCTTTCACAGACGGGTGTACACCCGTCTGTATTGGGAGTAATATCATCCTCTTCCTCCCTGAATATTAAGAACAGTATCACAGGGGTGTTTCTACTCCCTGCGATATCACGTGTCATATCCTCCTCTCCCACGTTGCAATTAGAAGGAATATCAGTGGGGGCGTGTCCACCTGTAGGGAAAAGAAAGAGAGATCAGACTGTCACTGTGTCTATGTAGAAAGGAAAGGAGGCACCCCCCGCGAGGCGGTGACTGAGAGTCAGCCCCTCTTCCCTTACTGGCTCTTGGAACCCCCATCGCAGGGGTGGTGATGCACCCCCCGTGAGGCGGGGACTCAGCCAGCCCCTCCTCCCCCGCTGGCTGTTGGGACCCCCATCGCAGGGGGGGAGGCATCCCCCACGAGGCATGGACTGAGAGTCAGCCCTTCTTCCCCCCCTGTCTCTTGGGACCCCCATCGCAGGCGGGGGAGGTACCCCCCGGGAGGCGGGGACTGAGAGCCAGCCCCTCTTCCCTCCCTGGCTCTTGGGACCCCCATCGCAGTGAGGGGAGGCACCTCCCGCGAGGCGGGGACTGAGAGCCAGCTCCTTTCCCCCCCTGGCTCTTAGGACCCCCATCGCAGGGGGAGGAGGCACCCCGTGTGAGGCGGGGACTGAGAGGCAGCCCCTCTTCCCCCGTGGCTCTTGGGACCCCCATCACAGAGGGGGGAGGCATCCCTCGCGAGTTGGGGAATAAGAGCCAGGCCCTCTTCCCCCACTAGCTCTTAGGACCCCCATCGCTGGGACCCCCCTTGATCCGGGGTGTAAAAGCCAGCCCCTCTTCCCTCCCTGGCTCTTAGGACCCCCATCGCAAGGGGGTGAGATACCCCCCGCGATGCAGGGAGTAAGTGCCAGCCCCTCTTCCCTCCCTGGTTTTTAGGATCCGCGGTGGACTCACAGCCTGTTTACGATATTCGGAGTGATATCATCTCCCCCTCTGGAAATTATAAACTCTTTCACAGATGGGGGTACACCCTAGGTGTGCAGAGGGTGTACAGCCATCTGTTTTCGGAGTAATATCATCGTCTTCCTCCCTGAATATTAAGAACAGTATCACAGCTGTGTTTCTACTGCAGGTGTGATTGGGCGTCACATCCTCCTCTCCCACGTGGAAATTAGAACCGATATCAGTGGGGGCGTGCACACCTTCTGTGATATTTAAAGTGATATCATCCTCTTCCCTCCAGGATCATGAGAACAATATCCCTGGGGGTGTACACTTTCTGCGATATTGGGAGTAATATCTCCCTCTCTGCCTTGGAATATTATTAAGGACCATCTCACACGGGGGTGTACACTTCCTGCCATATTGGGAGTAATATCGACCTCTCGGCCTCTGAATATTAGGAACAATATCACAGGGTGGGTGTACACCTCCTGCTCTGTTATGGGGAGTAATATCTATCTATTACGGGGAGTAATATCATCCTCTCCGTTTCAGGATGTTAATAACAATACCACAGGGTGGGTGATCACAGCCTGCGATACTGGAATTATTATCATCCTCTCCCCCTCGGGATACCAGGAACAATATCACAGAAGAGGTGTACACTCCCTGCGATTTTGGAAGTAATATCCTACGCTTCTTCCGTGAATATTAGGAGCAATATCACCGGGTGGCTGTACATTCATTGCTATGTTGGGAGTCATGTCATACTCTACTCCCTGGATATTAGGATCAGTGTCACAGTGTGAGTGTACACCTACTGAGATATTAAAACTAATATCATGCTCTCCATCCCTGGATATTAGGGACAATATCACGGGTAGGCGTACACCCCCTGTGGTATTAGGAGAAATAATACGATTAATTATTAAGCATCAATCTTAATAATATTATTAATTGTTAAACATCAGTCTTAATAATTATCAATGGTAATATTAATTAATAGTATAATGTTATTAATCATTAATGATTATTTTAAATGTACGATTATGCATGATTAAAATTATCTGTATTAATGTCATTTTTCAATAATATGAGTTATTAATCTTAATATTAATTATTGTTTTATTACCAACATCACTTATGACTGATTTATGTAACATTGATTAATAATATCATTATTTTATTATTAATAGTGATATTGTTATTAATAGTAATTGTTAATATTTTAATCCGTATTAACTTTTGCTATCTCTATTGCAATTATTAATACCGATGATTACTATTAATTATTAATATATTTATTAATATTAATAATTAATATAACTGTTCCCGATATCTGTGGGGGATAGGATATTACTCCCGATGTCGCTGAAAGTGTACACACCTCTATGATGTTTCTCCTAATTGCCAGGGCGTAGAGGATGACATTATTGAAAATATCGCTGCGGGTGTACCTCTGTTCAGTCATCTTGTTCCTAATGTCCTGGGTGGGAGCAGATGATATGACTCCCAATATCGCAGGGGGCGTAGACCTCCCCCATGATACTGTCCCTAACGTCCAAAGGTGGAGAGGATGATATTTCTTCCAATTTCGCAGGGGGTGTACACCACCCCTATGTTATTGATCCTAATATCCAGGGGGCGAGAGGATGATCTTAGTCTCACTATTGCAGGAGGTGTACACTCCCTAGGGATATTGTTCCTAATATTCAGGGATGGAGAGGAAGATCTCACTCCCAATATAGCAGGGAGTGGACACCCCTTCTGTGACATTGTTCCTAATAGCCAGCGCGGCAGAGGAAGAAATTACCCCCAATATCGCAGGGGGTGTGCGCCCCCTTGTGACATTGTTCCTTATATCCTGGGAGGGAGAGGATGATACTGGTGGCAATGTCGCAGCGGCTGTACACACCCACTGTGATATTGTTCTGAATATCCCGAGGGGGAGAAAATGATATTACTCCGAATATCGCACAGGGTGTACATCCTCCCGTGATATTGTTTCTTATATTCAGGGGGAGAGGATGATATGACTCCCAATATCGCAGGGGTTGTGCACACCTCCTGCGACATTGTTCCTAATAACCCGAAAGGGAGAGCCAAATATTACTGTCAATATCGCAGGGGGTGTACACCTCTTTGGTAATATTGTTCTTAATATCCATGATGGGAGAGGATGATATTACTCCCAATATCGCAAGAAGTGTACAGCCGCCTGTAATATAGTTCCTAATATCTAGGTGGAGAGAGGATGACAGTACTGCCCATGTCGCATGAGCTGTAAAACCCCTTCCATATTTTGCCTACCATCCCGAGGGGAGAGGACGATACTACTCCCAATATCGAAGAAGTTGTACACCCCCCTGGGACATTATTGCCAATATCCACGTTGGGAGACGATGACATTACGCCCAATATCGCAGGGGATGTACACCCACCCCGGGATATTGTTCCTTATATAGAGAGGGGGAGGGGATGATATTACTCCCAATATCGCAGGGGCTGTACACCCCTCCTGTGATATTGTTCTTAATATCCTAGGAAAGAGAGGATGATATTACACCCAATATCTCAGGGCGTGTACACCCACCTCCTTCAGATATTGTTCTTAATGTACTCCACCTCCCCCGACCAGGGATGTTGTTCCTCATATCCAGGGGAAGAGAGGCTAACATTACGCCCAATATCGCAGGGGGTGTACACACCCTCTGTGATGTTGTTCCTAGTATCCAAAGGTAGAGACGATGATATTACTGGCCATATCACAGAGGGTGTATGCCCTTCTGTGATATTGTTTATGATATTCAATGGGGGGAGAGGATTACATTAATCCCAACATGGCAGAAGGTGTACAGACCCCGTGATATAGTTCCTAATGTACAGGGAGAAGAGAATAACATTACTCTCAGTATCGCAGGGAGCGTAACCCCCACGCCCCCCATATATTGTTCCTAATATGCAGCGCGGTAGAGGCTGATATTACTCCCAATATCGCAGAAGGTGCACACACACCTGTGATATACTTCCTAATATCCAGCGGGAAAAGGCTGATATTACTCTGGATCTCGCAGTGGGTGTACACCCCCAAGCCCCCCGGGGTATTGTTCCTAATATCTAGGTGGGAAGACGGTGATATTGCTGACAATATTGAAGGGAGTGTATCGAAGGGGGTGTACAACTCTTCTGTGATATGGCTCCTGATATCCAGGGGGTGAGTGGATGATATTACTCTCAATAAAGTAGGAACTGTACATCACCCTGTGATTTTGTCCTTAATAACCACATGGGGAGAGGTGATATTACTCCCAATATTACAAGGGGTGTACACCTCGTCTGTGATATTTTTTCTTGTATCCAGGAAAGGACAAGATGATATTACGACCAGTATCGAAGACATGTACAGCCCCATGGGATATTGTTCTAAATATACAGCTTGAAAAAGGATCCGATAACTCCCAATATAAGAAGGGGTGCACACCCCGCCTGTGATATGAATCGTAAAATCTAGAAGAAGAGTGAATGACATTGCTTTCAAAAACACACGGGGTGTACACCCCGTCTCTGATGTTGTTCCTATCATGTAAAGGAAGAGATGATGATATTACTCCCAATACCGCAGAAGGTATATACCCCCTGTGATACTGTGCGTCACAACTAGTGGGGGAGAGCATGATATTACTTCAAATATGACAGTGGCTTTACACCCCATCTGTGATATTACTCCTAATTTCCAGTAGCAAAAGTAGGATGTGCCTCCGAATAGGCCTGTGATATTTCCCCGACTATTTAGGGAAACACAGGATGACATGACCCCAAATCCCGCAAAAAATGTACACCCATTGTGTGATATGGTCCGTATATGCGGAGGTGCAGAGGATATTAGTTTTCATATCGCAGGCTGTGTACACACACTCTGTGAAATTGTTCCTAATAGCAGGAAAAAAGAGAATGCTCACAACGGACACAGGTCACATTGCAGGGGGTGAGGCACCCCCCGCGGTATGGGGAGTAAGGGCCACCCCCTTTCCCCCCAGCTATTTATTATGATCCACATTGCAGGGGTGTGAGTCACCCCCTGAGATATGGGGAGTAAGAGCCATCTCCTTTCCCCCCCCTGGCTATTTATTACTATCCACATGTCAGGGGGGTGAGGCACCCTCCGCGATATGGGGAGTAACAGCCACCCCTTCTCCCCCCCTCCCTATTATGATCCACCTCGCAGTGGGGTGAGGCACCCCCCGCGATATGGGGAGTAAGAGCCACCTCCTTTCCCCCCCGAGTTATTACTGTCCACGGTGGACTCACAGCCTGTTTACTATATTGGGGGTAATATCTCCCCCTCTGGAAATTATGTGCTGTTTGACAGATGGGTGTACACCCTCGGTGTGCAGAGGTTGTACACCCGTCTGTATTGGGAGTAATATCATCCTCTTCCACCCTGAATATTAAGAACCGTATCACAGGTGTGTTTCTACTCCCTGCGATATTGGGTGTCATATCCTCCTCTCCCACACTGAAATTAGAAACAATATCAGTTGGGGCGTATACACCTTCTGTCATATTTAAACTAATATCATCCTCTTCTCTCCAGGATCATGGGAACAACATCCCTGGGGGGGTGTACACTTTCTGCGATAAATGTAGTAATATCACCCCCTCTGCCTTGGAATATTATTGAGGACCATCTCACACGGGGGTGTACACTTCCTGCGATATTGAGAGTAATATCGACCTCTCTGCCTCTGAATATTAGGAACAGTATCACACGGTTGGGTGTACACCTCCTTCTCTATTACGGGGAGTAATATCTATCTGTTATAGGAAGTAATATCGTCCTCTCCCTTTCAGGATATTTATAACAATATCACAGGGTGAGTGAACAAAGCCTGCGATACTTTAATTATTATCATCCTCTCCCCCGCGGGATACCAGGAACAAAGTCACAGAAGAGGTTTACACTCCCTGCGATATTGGGAGTAATATCATACTCTTCTTCCGTGAATATTAGGAGCAATATCACCGGGTGGCTGTACATTCATTGCTATGTTGGGAGTCATGTCATACTCTATCCCCTGGATATTAGGATCAGTGTCACAGGGTGAGTGTACACCTACTGAGATATTAAAACTAATATCATGCTCTCCATCCCTGGATATTAGGAACAATATCACAAGTAGGTGTACACCCCCTATGGTATTAGGAGAAATAATATGATTAATTATTAAGCATCAGTCTTAATAATATTACTAATTATTAAACATCAGTCTTAATAATTATCAATGGTAATATTAATTAATAGCATAACGTTATTAATCATTCATGATTATTTTAAATATGATTATGCATGATTAAAATTAATTATTAGTATTGTCATTTTTCAATATTAGTTATTAATCTTAATATTAATTATTGTTTTATTACCAACATCACTTATTGATTTAATTAAGTAACATTAATTACCGATATCATTATGTTATTATTAATAGTGAGGTTGCTATTAATTATTAATAGTAACCATTAATATTTTTAATCCGTATTAACTTTTACTATCTTTATAGTAATTATTTATATCGATGATTTCTATTAATTGTTATTATATTTATGAATATTAATACTTAATATAATTGTTCCCTATATCCGAGGGGTAGAGGATGTTACTCCCAATATCACAGAAAGTGTACACCCCTCTATGATGTTATTCCTAATTGCCAGGAAGTAGAGGATGACATTATGAAAAATATCGCAGTGGGTATACATCCCTTCGGTCATCTTTTTTCCTAATATCCTGGGTGGGAGAGGATGATATGACTCCCAATATCACAGGGGGCGTAGACTTCCCCCGTGATATTGTCCCTATCATCCAAAGGTGGAGAGGATGATATTTCTTCCAGTTTCACAGGGGATGTACACCACCCCTGTGATATTGATCCTAATATCCAGGGGGCGAGAGGATGATGTTAGTCTCAATATTGCAGGAGGCGTACACTCCCTAGGGATATTGTTCCTAATATCCAGGGACAGAGAGGATGATCTCACTCCCAATATAGCAGGGAGTGGACACCCCTTCTGTGACATTGTTCCTAATAGCCAGCGGGGGAGGGGAAGATATTACCCCCAATATCGCAGGGGGTGTACACCCCTTGTGACACCATTCCTTATATCCTGGGAGGGAGAGGATGATACCAGTGGCAATGTCGCAGCGGCTGTACACACCCACTGTGATATTGTTCCGAATATCTCGAGGGGGAGAAAATGATATTACTCCCAATATCCCAGGGGGTGTACATCCTCCTGTGACATTGTTCCTTATATTCAGGGGGAGAAGACGATATTACTCCCAATATCACAGGGGTTGTACACACCTCCTGCGATATTGTTCCTAATATCCCGAAGGGGAGAGCATAATATTACTCTCAGTATCGCAGGGGTTGTACACCTCCTTTGGAATATTGTTCTTAATATCCATGATGGGAGAGGATATTACTCCCAATATCGTAACAAGTGTACAGCCGCCTTTGATATAGTTCCTAATATCTAGGTGGAGAGGATGATATTACTGCCCATATCGCATGAGTTGTAAAACCCCTTCCATATTTTGCCTACAATCCCGAGGGGAGAGGACGATACTACTCCCAATATCGAAGAAGGTGTACACCCCCCTGTGACATTATTCCCAATATCCACGTTGGGAGATGATGACATTACGCCCAATATCGCAGGGGATGTACACCCACCCTAGGATATTGTTCCTTATATCGAGAGGGGGATAGGGTGATATTATTCCCAATATCGCAGGGGCTGTACACCCCTCCTGTGATATTGTTCTTAATATCCTAGGAAAGAGAGGATGATACTACATGCAATATCTCAGGGGGTGTACACCCACCTCCTTCAGATATTGTTCTTAATGTACTCCACCTCCCCCGACCAGGGATATTGTTCCTTATATCCAGGGGAAGAGAGGCTAACATTATGCCCAGTATCGCAGGGGGTGTACACACCCTCTGTGATGTTGTTCCTAGTATCCAAAGGTAGAGACGATGATATTACCAGCCATATTGCAGGGGGTGTACACCCCTCTTGTGATACTGTTCTTAATATTTAGGGAGGGAGACAATGATAGTACTGTCCATATTACTGGGGTCACAGCAGCCCCGTGACGTTGTTTTTAATATTCAGTTTGGGAGAGGATGATAATAATTTCAATATAACAGGGGACACCCCCCCCGTGATATTGTCCCTAATGTCCAAGGGAAGAGAAATGATATGGCTCACAATATGTCAAGGGGTGTACATCCCCTGTATAATATTCTTCCTAATATCCAGGGGGGATTAGAATGATATTACTCCCAATATCACAGGGGGTGTACGTGACCCCTTTTATATTGTTTCTAATATCTAGGGAGGGAGAGGATGATATTACTCCCAATATTGTAGGGGTGTACACCCGTCCCGTGACATTGTTTTTAATATTTAGGTAGGGAGTGGATGATATTACTGTCAATATCTCAGAGGGTTTACACTCTTCCTGGGATACGGTTTCTAACATTAAGTGGGAGAGAGGTTGATATTATTCCCAGTATCGCAGGGGGTGTACATGTCCTGTTATTTTGTTCCTAATATCCAGGTTGGGAGAGGATGATATTACTGCCTATATCGTAGGAGTTGTACACCCCATCAGTGATATTATTCCTCATATTCAGGGAAAAAGAGAATGACATTACTCCCAATAGCGCAGGAGGTGTACACACCCCTTTGATATTGTTCCTAATACGCAGTGGAGGAGACGATGATATTACTGGCCATATCGCGAGGGGTGTACACCTCCTCTGTGATATTGTTTTTAATATCCAGGGGTTAGAGGATGACATTACTCCCATGATCGTAGTGGGTATACACCAATTCTGTGGTATTGTTCTTAATATCCAGGGAGGGAGAGGATGATATTACTGTCACTATCGCAAGGGGTAGACACTCCTTCTTTGATATGGTTCCTAATATCCAGGGGGGAGAATATGATATTAATCCCAAAATCGCTGTGGGTATACACCCCTTTTTGATATTGTTCCTAATATGCCGGGGGAGAGTCTATGATATTACTGCCCATATCACAGGGTGTGTACACCAGAACTGCTATATTGTTTCTTATTTCCAGCAATGAAGAAGTTGATATTACTCCCAAAATGGAATGGGCTGTAAATCCCCCCATAAGATATTGTTCCTAATATCCAGGGGGAAAAGGATGATATTAATTTCAATGTTGCAGCAGGTGTATAATCTGCCTGTTATATTGTTCCTAATATCTGGGGTGGGGGCGGCGGGGTGAGAATGATATTACTCGCAATATCTCAGAGGGTGTACACTGCCCCTGTGATATTGTTCTAAATATCCACTGGGGTAGAAAATCATATTACTCCCAATATCGCAGGTGGTGTAAACGCCCCCCGATATTTTTTCTAATATCCAGGTGAGGTAGGATGATATTACTCCCAATATCACAAGCGGTGTACACACCTTCTTTGATATTTTTCCTACTATTTACTTGTGGAGAGGATGATATTACTCCCAGTATCAAAAGAAGTGTACACGCCCCCTGTGATATTGTTCCTAATATCCAGGTTAAAAGAGGATGATATTACCCCCAATATTGCAGGGGGTTGGCTGTACACTCCGCCTGTGATATTATTTCTAATATCCAGGGGAAGAGAGAATAATATTACTCCCAATATCGCAGGGGCTGTACACACCTTGTGATATCGTTTCTAATATCAATGAGGGGAGGAGATGATATTACCACAAATATCAGAAGAGGTGTACACCTTTCCTGTGATATTGTTCCTAATCTCCATTTTGGGAGAGGATGATATTACTCACAATATCTCAGGGGTTATACACTTCCCCTGTGATATTGTTCCTAATATCCAAGTTGGGAGAGGATGATCTTACTCCCAATATCGCTGGGGGTATACACCCCTTCTGTGATATTGTTCCTAACATCCACAGGGGAAGAGATTAATATTGCTCCCAATATCCCAGGGGGTACACATCCCCACTGTTATATTGTACCTAATATCAAGGGGTGGAGAAAATGATATTACTCCCGATAGCGCCGTGTGTATACACCCCTCCTGTGATATTGTTCCTAATATCCAGGGGCTAAAGATAGATATTACTCCCAATATCCAGGGGATAGAAGTTGATATTAAACCGAATATCACAGTGGGTGTACACAACTCCTGTCATATTGTTCCAAATATCCAGGCAGAGAGAGGATAATATTACTCAAAACATTCCTGGGGGTGTACACAGCCCTCTGTGATATTGTTTCTAATATACAGAAAGGGAGAGGATGATATTACTCTCAATAAACAGAAGGGTACAATTCCCATGTGATGTTGTTCTGAATATCTAGGGTGAGAGAGGATGATATTACTCCCAACATTGCAAAAGTTGTAAACACCTTCTGTGATATTGTTCCTAATATCCGGGGAGAAAGAAGATGATATGACTTTCAATATCGCAGGGGGTGTGCACCCCCCTCCCCGTGATATTGTTCCTAATATCCGGGGGAAAGAGGATGATGTTACTCCCAGGATCGCAGGGGGGTGTACACCCCCCTGTGATATTGTTTCTAACATCCAGAGGGGGAGAAGTTGATATTACTTCAAACATCGCCGGGGGTGTACACCCCACCTGTGATATTGTACTTAATATTTAGCGGGAGAGAGGGGGGTGATATTACCAATAACGTAGGGGAAAGTCAACCCCCTCTCCCCCGCTGGATATTATGAGCCATATGACAGCGAGGTGTCCACCCCCCACCATATGGAGAGTAATATCACCCTGCTCTCCCCCCACCTCCAGCTTCTTTCTGCTAAGGTCCCCTTGCCCCTCCAGGTGGCTTTCTTGGGCAGGGCATAAAAGAAATTACGTGGTTTTCTTGCTCAGATTTGTTCGCAAGTCCACGAGAAATACTCAGGGAGTCTTGCAAAAATCCAGTGTTACAGCAGCGAAGTCAGCCAGCTAGCCGTGCCCTACAGTTGAGATGGCATGTCATGATTCCCCTCTCTTTTACCTGCTGACTCCTCCTCAGCCTTCCGGACTCTGCTTAGGTGCCTCTTCCTCCAGGTTGTCCGCTCCTGTCCCCACCCTCCTTACCTGCTCTCCTAATACCATGGGCTGATCCAGCGCAGCATTTCTCACACATCTTACAGCTGCCTGCCTCCAGTCTGTATCCGGACTCCACAACCTGAAGGTAACGGCTGCATCTGCCTTGATCATCATTGTATCCCTTGCTCCTACAACAGCACCTAACAGAGTAATTCCTCAGTCAACATTTTCTGGATGGGTGAACAAAAAATAAATCTACACATCAAGTGAAAATTAGGCTGAGCAGAAATGAAGCAAGTGATAAAGTACAAGAGAAGGTTATACCTGTTATTCTAGGCATGCTAATTCTAATTTTAGAATTGCTGTGGTTATTTCACGTTACTCTGCCAGGCTTCAGTGTTAGGCAAGGGCAATTCTCTGTGTAAGCAGGGATAGCTTTCCTGAAAGGTCCTGTTGGTCCTGGGAAGTGATGGTACATGTGACTCATCCCTCAAACCAGAAGGCTAAGCTAAACTAGCAGGAGAGCTGCAGCAGGAACCTTCTGGCAGGAAAGAAACAGCATGCTCTGTGTACCACCCGTGTGTGACTGGAAATAAAGGATGCCCACCATGTGAAGACTGACCAGGACGCAGAGAGAAGGACGTCAGGCAAGATCCCACCCGTGCTTAGGGACACAACATGTTTATTAGCATCATTAAGTACTAGCTGACATGCATAGAGCATTGAGTATGTGCCAGGCACTGTGCTAAGCACTTCACATACACTATTTCATGTGATCCCCACCATGGCCCTATAAGGTGAAACTTATAAATATCACCATTATATAGATGGGGAAATTGAGGCTTGGAGAGGTTAAGTTGTTTGCCTGAGGTCACAAAGCTGGTAAGCAGCAGAGCTGGAATCCAAACCAACAGAAATTCCATCTAGATACCCAACTCCTCACTGCCGTCTATCCTTGGAAACTAGACTAGTCTCCAAGGAAACATGAATCTACATTTTCTTTCAACTAATAAGAGCTCTTTCCTTACAGTAATTATTTAAATAGTTTTAATAAAAATTTAAAATCTATTTCAAGATTAAAGTTTCAAAGCCATCAAACATCAAATATATATGAAAATACATTTGTATATATTATAAACAGATATATGACGTGACATGAAGTGCTGGATCCAGTGCATCAGAAAATACACGCAAATATAAAATACCCAACAGCATTATGTAAAACATCAGCTGCTTGCCAAATCGGCATTAAATACTTAAGCACTGTGACCTGTTGCTTAAAGTATTACAAATCCAGCCTTATCTAAAAATCTCTATTTGTCCTAGGAAACTAATACTTTTTAAAAACAATAATTTGGTAATTTTAATAATATTTAGATCTATCTAAACTTAAAGCCTATATATTTACCACCCTTTTACATGCTTACCAGTATTACAGACACAATAAATTTTATCAGGTATTTTTGATAATGTGCTAGGAATTGTTTGAAATATAAAGAAGAATAAGATTTCGTTTTCACCATCTCAGAGATTCCAGATAGTGGTGGACACAGAAACCCATGAAAATAACTGCAGGATGAAATAGATGAAATTATAGAAGCCCTATGTACCATGGAAAAATGGACATGGACATGGAAATTTTATTTCATATGCATACTCATTAAAGAAAGAAGAAGCCTAAAAAAGTTAGCTACCTTTGGTTTTTATTACTTATGTCTTACACTCAAGTGAACTTTTTTCTGTCTAATCTAATATCATTCAAATCCTGAGTCCTTTTAATTAAGTTATACTAAAATGAATTTTCATGAACACAGAATTTGTGCTATTACTCTATCTGCACCTCATGGATATTACCACATTTTAGATTTTATGTTTTAAAACACAAAACAATATAAAACCTAAAGTTTTAACATAAAATGTCTTTGGATCTTCAACTAAAATACTAAAGATATAAAAAACTTTATTCTCCTCAAGATAAAACTAGATTTAAAATTGTCAATGAAATAGTTGATTGATCATTTATATTTCTATAAATATATGGAAAATAATCTATTTTTTAATTGTAAGACATTACAATTTTAGATTGTATTTGCATTTAGGAAAATTTCACATAATCTTTACCAGATCCATGCTTACTCTGATAAAAATTTGTTTTTTCAATAGTTGATTCTTCAAAATATCTTGACTAATCCTTCTCCCTCTACAAACAATATTATTATTTGCCAATATTCAAAAGTCTGAATAAACGACCTTATCCCTGGGAATATCTTGCCAAAAAACTATTACCTGCAGCTACAAAGTCCAGAATGTCAACTTCTTCAGAACAAACAGTTCAGTTTCTCCCATAAAAAATGCAAGGGAAACAAAAAAAGAGGATTGAGGAAATCTAAAAGAGATATAATAGCCCATATCAACCAAACACAATACGTAACCCTTATTAGCATTCTAATTCAAACCAACCAACTAAACAAAAAGTTTTTAGACAATTGAAGATATTTAAATATTGCCTGGATAAACCGATGCTATTAATGGATTATTTAGGTGTGATAATGGTATTGTGGTTACATTGATGGGAATCTTCTTTTTTATAAATGGGGTCTTGCTATGTTGCTCAGGGTGGTCTTGAACTCCTGGCCTAAAGTGATCCTCCAACCTCTGCCTCCCAAAGAGCTGGGATTACAGGGAGGAGCCACTGCACCCAGTCTCATTGATGGAATTATTATCTTTTAGAGAAATATTCAAAAACACAATACAATGATAGACTGGGATTTGATTCAAAATAATTCAGTGGGGAGGGGACTGTCAGCAAATAAAGAAGACACAAGGTTGGCCCAGAGGAGAAGTACATACAGGTTAATTATACTAATCTCTTTATAAACATTGTTTGAAATATGACATAATGTATCCTATACAACTGATACCTTGAGTAACACAATAATTGTCCCCTTAATTTTAGGAACTACTGGTCATAAATATGCCCTTACATATAGACATCTCCTCTATACATAGCAAAATCACATTATTTGACAAAAAGGAAATCTCTTAGGCTACGGTTAATCTTATTGTTCTCTTTGCCTGGATTTGGGAATAGAAACTGCTTCACTGGCTAAGTAAATCATAACTGTCCCAAAATATTCTTAATTACTGATTTCAATAAACATATCCCTTCGTTCTAAGAACAATTAAGAAAATGAAGTTTATGTTCAGGTAAACCTGACAATGTTAAGGTAGTTGAATAACAGGGAAGTAATGATTAACTGAATTTCATACTGGATTCTCAAATCCTTTTTCTTTTTCTACTCTAATGTTTTCTTTGGATGGGGCGAATTCTAGTATTGTTAGTGATCACCTATGTAACTTTTTTGCAGGTGGTGTATATGGGCTCAATGAATGCTTAAAACCAATTAAAAATAATTTCAGTGATTACATGAAAACACATCTAGAAAAACTAAAGTATTTTTGTAGAAATTACGAGAAGGTTACATTAACAATCAGAATAAGGTTACTATTTAGACTGTAATCAGGTGTCAATGTGGAAAGAAATTTCTGAGCATTTTTCCGGAAGGCTGGGGAGGAATGAGAATCATGACTCTCCACACTTCCAATAAAATGTGGTGAAGGACTGGTGCAAACTCTCAGAAGCCACCATTTGCTAAATCTCCCCGCCAGCCTTGTTAGTCCTTACCGCCGTTTGATTCCATTATTTTTCTCGTGGTTTCTGCTGTTTCTCTAAATTGTCTAACGACCGTTATTAAGTAAAAATGAATGAAACGGGGCCGTGTGATCTAGGCAGCCTGGAGATGAGATTTTGGAATCATAAGCTACATTCCGATGTATAAACAGATTTTATTCATTTTGGATACTCAATGTACACAGAATCGGCACTGTAGAATGTTACTGCCCTGCCAGAAGGCATCTGCTTGGGACTTGCTGGCAACCGACAGTCCCCTCTGCTTGCAACCCTCGGCCAGCCGCCGGGGACCCCTAGTCCACCGGTTCCTGGACGTTCTCTCTACTCTCCAGTGGCCACCACCTCCACTCCCACTCCTATAGTCCTGCTGGCCTGAGGGTTCGCAGAGGGCCAGTCGTTGCGACAGCCCCGCGTCCCGGCCCCCTCGTCTCTTGGACCTTCACCCCAGGCCAGCGCAGCCCAGCTTCCTGGGCAAGTTTCACGCTACCAGGATCCAGTGCGGGGCGACGAAGTGGAGAGCTGTATCAAGACTCCGAAGAGAAATTCCGGCTTCGCGGGGCGGCGCGGAGCCCGGAGCTGCCCACCTCCGCCGCCTTGGGAAGGCGGCTGGGATTAGAAGGTGGCTTCGGGCCCGCAGGGAGTCCAGGAAAGGGATTCCCGGTACCGCCGGCACCTACGTCGAGGGGTGCCTGGGTTCTTGGGGATCACGAGAGGAAAAAGAACGAAAATCACACCAGGGAGGAAGAACGCGCAGAACGCCCCTCTGTGAAGCAGAGTGCTCTAGTCAGGCGTGAGCCGGAGCGCGGTCTGGGGGAGTCTGGCGGCGCCGTTCCCCGCACTCGGCAGAGGCTTGCAAGAAAACGCACAGCCCAGGGCGTGGGGTAGGGAACTGACCGCGCGAGTCTTTCGGCGCGTCTGGGTCTCGGGGAGAGAAAAGCGCTTCCTGGCACCGGGGGCGGTGGGACAGAGGCCAGGAGGAAGAAATCCGGGCCCTGGCCCAGGTCAGGCTTCCACCCCTGCGACCCGCAAGAGGCCCAGGCAGGAAAGGTGGCGTGCGCGAGTGGAGTTGGTGGTTCAGAAAGCAAACCTGGCCAGGTGCCACTGCCTGAGGGTCGTCGGGCGAGTTTCTTAATTTCTCAGAGTTACTTATTTCTAGTCTGGAAAACGGAGAATTCCATAGTGTCTTCTTCAGTGAGTGCTGGGAGTGCTAAAGGAGGATCCGGTGCCTGGCAGACCAGGAGCAGGGGGGAAACAGTTGGCCGATACTGTTACTATTATCAGCGTTATTAGCGGGCAGGACAGTGTGGGGGGGGGGGCGGGGGTAAGGGGCCTCCCCGCGCCTCCCAGCCCTTCGCGCTCGGCTCCAGCTCTTTGGCTTCCTTCCCTGGGCAGCTCTAGGCTTAGCTCTCAGCCATTTCTCAAGAAGACGATCCCGAGGGTCGAAGACCACCCTTGACCCTTGACCATGGACTCTTCGTGTAACTTGGAAGAGCCGTGATTTTAAAACCCAGCCTCAGGGTTACAGAAGCCCGAGATCTGGGAGGCGTCCGGGACCTCCCTCCCAGAACCACAGGGACCCGGCCTGGGATCCAGAGTGTGGCCTCTTGCTCTGTGCAGTCAGGAAGGCGGCCAGGTCTGGTCACCGCGCCAAGCACTACGCACCCCTGGGACGCGTCGTTGCGGGGGGGTGGGGGGGCTGGGGCGCCTCCACGACGCCTGGTCTGCCCGGCAAGTGCTTGGTGTCGTTGGTGGGTTCGTAGCTGCGACAGGTAAACGTCCATTCCGCGAGCCGGGCAAGGCAACCCCTGCGGGTCGCACCAGAAGGCCGGACCTCTCCAAGCTGCCTGGGTGCTTCCAAACAGGTGGACCGGAAGCTCCTGTTTGATCGGAGAATAACGTTTAATTTACTCCGCCACTGAATTGATTGTTTAAATATTCATCTTTGGATATGGTTTAACATTAGGCAAAAATTAGGAGCTTGGAGGCTGTTCCGGGAAGGGGTCTGACCCTCAGTCACCCATGTTCGTAGCTGTGTTGGTCTGCCCCCTCGGGCAAGAGAAGGAAGATAATTGGGAGGGTGCCAAGAAAGCCTAGAGAAAGTCCCTTCTGGGTTCAGCGGCCGGCTGTAGCCGCTCTCCCAGGACGTTTGTTGACAATAAATGAAGGAAGGTCGGCCTGGAGACGTTTTCGCACAACGGACAGAGGGGAGTTGGAACGTAAACCAGCGAGAACCTGGCATGAAATAGGACCCCTCTATTCTCAGTTTGTTTCCAAACTCTTAGACTGCCCCAGCCCTGCCGGATTTGCTAAAAGTGGTCTATTTTGGACGCTGGTGGTGCTATGGGGCTGACGGCTACCTGTGCAAAGAAGAGGGAAGAATTGGAAGCTGGGGTCTGGGCAGCTACCAAAGGTGGGGCTTGGGAACTTTTCAGAACGTCCTCAGAACCGCAGGAGCCAAGAGGAAATCTCCCGTAGGGGATCTCAGGTAGGGCATGCCAAGAAATTCCAAGAGACGGGATGGAGAAGAGAAGCCGGAGAAAAATCGGCCGATTAGACTACTGTAAAAATGTGTGTCTCCATGTTTGTCCTCCCTCCTGAAATAAGAAATTCATAGCTGGGGATGGGGAGTAGATGGGGGCTGGGGGAAAAACTTTCTCACATTCACAGAGCAGCTTCCCTCAAAGCGGCACGGAATCGGGAACCCCACTCAGGACAGGGGAAAATGGCCAAGTTCCTAGAAATTTGTTTTCTTTATGGGGAGCAATTCATGATGGGCGTTCTTGTCTGGTTTCCCCCCACTCCGTCCCCTGACGCCGAGTAACACTTAAACCTTTCTAGTTGCAAAGTCTTTTCAGAGTTTTTTTTTTTTTAAGAAATAAGTTTTGAAAATTCTAGTGCTTAAAATATATATATATATGGACATATATATATATATATTTATAGCCTTTTATTTTCCCTGAGTACATGTTGGCCACTACATTCCAAATTGATCTCAAATGGTTTTCCAGCTTGTTGGGGGTGATGAAAAATAAATGGAGAATATATTTACATGCCCTCCTATTCTTTTCTTTTAGAAGTCTCATAAATAGTAAATTTCCTATTTTAAAAGCCAGGACATTTTCAACCTCAAATATTTGGAATTTTTAAAGGCCATATTAAAATGGATTACTTCTGCTATCTATAATAAATATGAATTGTGAAAATAAATTGTTTGAGGGAAAATAATGTACGTTTTAAAAAGTTCCATTTAGAAAGGGAAGAATGAGACGTAATAGAAAATAAACGATGTAGTGTAGTGACTTAGCATTTTATTTCGTCTATATAACTAGGCCTAATTTTAACACCTTAATTTTAACATTAAAGATGGCACGTCAGACACACAGATAAGAAATCAATGTTCTGAAATTAATATCCTACTTACATTAAACATCCCTATCAGGAAGACACAGAGAGTAGAAGCATTTTGCACTAGACTTAGGAATAATACTTCCAGTTCCAAGGAAGTGAAGAAGGGGGAACATGTTTGGCATCGGAGGCTGTGTTTTTGTTTGCTTGCTTGTTTTTCTTTTAATGCCAGAACAAAATACTCCACTCACGTTCATAGTACCCCAGGAAATGTGCAAATCGGGAAAGCCATAGAAGCCACAACCGAAGGCAAGAAAAGATGACTTGACGCCCTGCGAAGGTTACGTTCAGGTGGTTTTTAGAGGAACGTAATCCAGCTGTTTCTTTCTAACCATTTTGCAGCGAACAGAAGTTCGTGTTTGCTCTCCAGCGGGATTCAGATGCACACGCCCAGTATGGGCCGCGCAAGGTGGAGTGAGCAGCTGCGGGCCGCTCCCCACTCCCACCTGGCTCTAGGAGGGCCCTGCGGAGTTGGCCAGGGAACTGGGCGTGGGCGATACTAAAAAAACTGGTGAGGTCCCCTCTCCGCCCAAAGGGGCAGCCAGCGATGTCAGCCTAGAGCCCTCTGCCACTGCCTGATACCTCAGCAGCGCCGACGCGGCCGACAGGTGCCCGCCCAGCACCGCGCCCTTGGTGGGAGCGCAGCCGTTGGCGCAGTCCTCCTCCTGATGCTGCTGCTATTGCTGCAAAATTGTCCGAGCAGCGGCGGCGGCGGACACTTGCAGCAAAGGGGCAGCGGTTTGGGGATGCAACAGGCTTGATGGTCGCTGGAGCAGGTGGCAGTAGCTCCACGCGGTCGCGGACAAACTCTGCGCAGCCCCTGTACCCGCTCCCCTGACCCCTTGCATAATACTCTCAATGCTGAAAGAGATGCATCCGCCTCCCGGTGGTGACGCCAGACCCTTGCCCTCCTCCCAAGGCTGAGGACCAAGTGAGGGCTGCAGCACGGGAAGGGTGCCGGGGTCGCCAGGTCCGCGCCTTCTGCTTTCTTCGGTGCCCCGGCATAGACGGGGGCCGAGAGCAGTAGGTAGCGAAGAGGATGAGGGTGCAGCAGAGCGTAAGGGCGTCTCCCGGGGGCGGTGTTGGGGTAGGCCCCCAGGACTGGCTGCGGCGGGGCAGGGGCCCCAAGCAGAGGGCCTGGGTGGGGGTTGTGCAGGGCGGCGTGTGCAGCAGGTAGAGGGAAGGGGTGGGGCAGGTGGGCTCCCGGGGTCAGTTGGTGGCGTTTGAAAGGCTTCCTACGCCGGAGAAAGCTGCCATTGTCGAACATGTCCTGGGAGGCGGGGTCCAGGCTCCAGTAGTTGCCCTTGCCTGGGTGGCCCGGCTCGCGGGGGATCTTAACGAAGCAGTCGTTCAGCGACAGGTTGTGGCGGATGCTGTTCTGCCAGGCGGGGAACTTGCGGCGGTAGTAGGGGAAGCGGCCACTAATGAAGGCGCAGATGCAGGTGAGCGTGAGGCGCTTGTGCGGGTTTTGCAGGATGGCCATGGTGATGAGCGCGATGTACGAGTAGGGGGGCTTTGCCGGCTGCCGGGCATCTTCAGAGGCCGCCGCAGACCTTGGCGGTGACCTGAACTTGGTGCCAAACTCTGAGGGGTCGCTCAGGCCGCCGCCGCCCTCGATGTGCTCTCGGGGAAGCGCAACCCCGCCCCACCGGGCCACCTGCAGCCCCGGCTGGAGCGACTGCTCTAGGAACTGCTGGCTCGCCTCCTCTTCCTCGTCTTCCACCTCGTCTTCATCTTCCTCCTCTCCCAGGACATCGATTTTACCGTTCCCCATCGGAGTCCCGGAGGCTGCGCTGCGGTGTGGAGCGAAGGCGCTCAGCTCTTGGCAAGTTCATGGAGGAGCAGGTACTTCAGTTGCAGGGGATGTGGCGGCTGATCACCTGGCCTGGGGCGGGCTGAGCTGGAAGCCTGGGATGAATGTTGCAAGAAGCAGGCACGCTAGTGGTTACCCTTTGGGATGTTTTCGTCTGCTTGTTTCTACTCCTTTGCAACAACGTCCGGCAAAGATGCCTTTGCCTTTTATAAAAGCTTCTTCAAGACCATGTGTGGTGGACTCCCCCCTTTATAACCCTTCTTCCCCTACCTCGGAGCGGTGCCACTTCCTCCTAACGTAGTCCAGTGATGATGGTCTTCTGGGCAAACACCCGTCCGGAGAAAAGCCCAGCCCCCTCCTCCTCGCACCCACCTGCCACCAAGGAAGATGCTCTACTCATCCAGTGCAGCCAGACAGTTGGCAAGCCTTTGCACGGGTTCTGTTAAGGCGCATTTAAACTCGCGCAAATAAAAGCGAGGTAGGAAAGTATGATACTCAACATTCTATGACCACCTCGACATGCAGCCTTCCCTCCTGGAGAAAAGAAATGGTGGGGCAGGAGGCTGAAATGTACATGGTTGTTTGTAAAGGAATGTGTAACCGTAAAAGTATGTTTTTGTGTTTCACAGCTGGTAATCACCCATTTTCATTGGTAGAGTCTGTCCTTACCCAGAATGGTGAGCTGAATTATATTTAAGGTTCTGACAATATTCCCAGGCTTCAGGGGGGTGTTGCTTTGCTCCTTCTACCTTCCTTCCCACCTCCCCAAGATGCTCTCCCTGACTCAAATTTTCAGAAAAGGTTCAAATGTCCCAGCACTAAATGTGTAAATTTATTCAGGGAAGGCAGGAGAGCTCACACGGAGTCCTCTGTCCCCTTGTAGCAATGGTTCTCCAATTTCTTTGAATATTTAACCACAGAAATACATTTTATATCACAATCTTACACATACAGACATAATACATAACTAAGATGGGTTTCACGAAACAATATACTTACACTATAGTGATCACTGATATTTCCTTTTTTTAAAAAAATGGCCATAACCAACCAAATTGATTTCACACATACCAGTATGGGCCCAGTTTGAAAAATCCTGTTCTTACAAAGTGGCCCCACATACAAGAAATGCACCCACTCTATAAGGGCTTCTCTCTCTCCCTTTCCTCCTTCCTTTCTTCATCCTTTATAACCAATTCATTTTTAGAGACAGGGTCTATGTTGCGCAGGCTGGCTTTGAATTCCTGGGCTCAAGTGATCCTCCCGCCTCAGAGTCCTGAGTAGGTGGGACTACAGGCGTGCCACTATGCCTGGCTCTGGCTCTTCATTCTTTTTTTCCTTTTTTTTTTTTGAGACGGAGTCGCTCTGTCGCCCATGCTGGAGTGCAGTGACACAATCTAGGACCACTGCAAGCTCCGCCTCCCGGGTTCATGCCATTCTCCTGCCTCAGCCTCCTGAGTAGTTGGGACTACAGGCGCCCACCACCATGCCCAGCTAATTTGGTTGGTTATTTATTTATCTGGGACGGAGTCTCGCTCTGTCGCCCAGGCTGGAGTGCAGTGGGGCGATCTCAGCTCACTGCAAGCTCCGCCTCCTGGGTTCACGCCATTCTCCTGCCTCAGCCTCCCAAGTAGATGGGACTACAGGTGCTCGCCACCACGCCTGGTTAATTTTTTGTATTTTTAGTAGAGACGGGGTTTCACCGTGTTAGCCAGGATGGTCTCGATGTCCTGACCTCATGATCCGCTTGCCTCAGCCTCCCAAAGTGCTGGGATTACAGGCGTGAGCCGCCGTGCCCGGCCTCTTCATTCTTTCAGAAATGTCAACATTAAGTGCTTTTACTGTAATAAAACTTGGGACTTCAATGAGGCAAGAAGGGGCTGCAGTGTTGCCTTTAAATCAGTGGGTCCTCATTCACTATCTGCACTGGGGAGGGGCAATATGACAGCACAACTGTTCATCTCACTCGCTCCACATCCTTAGAAGTAACACGATTTTTAGATTGGCTTCATGAAAATTAGCTCAGAGACTAAAGTTGCACTACAGAGGAATAAAAAAAATATTTGTTATATAAATAAGGATCTTATTAAAATACTAAGTAAGATATTATGCCACGGTATATATTCATAATTTAAAACCCACCTACTTGGGAAAACTTTGAGGTGCCATCTAATAAAAATGCAGCATGAAAGAATATTATGCCCTTGATAGTCACATAGTGTCTATAATTATGACAATGAATGTTCAGTGAGAAATCAAACGCCAACTGCAAGGGCAAAATATAATAAAAAATAGCTTAAAGTAGCTAGTGCCTTCAGGATAAAATCTGGAAAAGAGCTTTCTTGCTGATCTTTTTTTGAAACTTTGCTGCTCCTGAAGTTTTTACCCTTTAGGGCTCCTCAGTTTATATGAAGCTTGGAGGACAAATAACAGACAGGTTTGAGCCTAACAGATCTGTTTGAATCCCAAATTTACCAATGACTGCTTGTGTGACCTACTAAACTAAGCTCCAGGAGGGCCAGGCCAGGTGTCTTATTCAACCACATAATCCCAGATGCCTCCTCCCCAGCGCCCCCCAGCATGTGAGGCACATTTCCTCCATCAGCATAGGAATCAGATGACCTGGGAAAGGGAGTATTGTTAGTTTTCCTAGCGCCAGCTTCAATAGGGATTGGGGTTATTTAAAAATACAGGAGAAAAATAAGGAGGCACTCAAAAACAAAACACAAAACCCACACTGATGGGGGTATGTCAAAGGGGGGAACAGGAGATAACTGAAAGAGTTCCCAATGGTCAAAGCTGGGATAATTTGAGCAACAAAATAAAGTAGTATTAAATTGTAACCCAAAGTATAAAATATTCATGTGTCCACACTGATAAACATAAATGATCGAACTAATAAAGCAAAAGGGACAACTGTCCCTTGCAGAAGAATTTCAATTAATTATGTAGACCACTCCCAAGAAAGTACACTACAACTCCCCATTCCTTTAGCGTGGGCTGTGCATAGTGATTTCCTTCCAAAGAGCACAGTATGAAATGGGGGGAAAGAGTAACTTTACAATGGAGAAACCTGACAAACACTCCTTCAGCCAGGTGATCAGGTCGTCGACATCAACATCAATAACAGTCATAACCTTTTATTTCATGTCATAAAATGGTGACACTTACTTGTGTTAAAAAAATTTAATAACAATGTAATCATTATATCTCTGCAATCAGCTGAAGTTCTAAGAAAAAATGACAATGTTGAAAGTTGTATCATCATTATTATAAACTTTCATGTTCAGTATATGTAAACTCCAAAGCCAATTTCAAAAGATATTTTTGTGAAATACCATTCTTTAAAAAAAGGATATTATATATAATTGTATGAATGTTGAATGTTTTACAGTACTGATTTGCTACATTTTATGTATGCTGTAAAACAAATACCATTTTAAAGTATATTGGAATTCGTAACTAAAGTAATAAATAAATGCTTGAAATATACCCAGTAGAAACTTATTTTTATTATCCAATCCTTTTGATAAGAAATGCCTCTAGTGTTATGTACAAACTTGATCTTCTTTGAAATGTGTTGTCCACTGCTTTTCTGTTTCTGTCACAGTAGCTATAAACAGCTGTTTAAGGATATCCTTATCTAAATTTCTGCCTGCAAACAAAACAAAATATGACGTGATTACATTATGCTTATTAAAATGACACAGTTCACCTATCAATTCCAGTTCATTAAATGCTTTATGGTGTTTAGAAATTTACAAAAAGAATAGTAATTGAGTGATTCCATCTTTAACTCTCCAGGTCAGTACATCAAAGTCACATTGGTCCTTGGATTAACCACTTTTCTAAAACTGAAGAAGAACAAAAGTCCTAACAAGCTTTTATGAACGTTGTAACATGATAAAGATGAAACATTGACCACAAGCTTATTTAGTTTTAAAAGAGGACCTGAATGGTTAATCTGTTTAAGTGGCACATGATATCCCTTTCAAATATATTTTTCACTTTGTTTTAAAACTGTGAATCCTTTGAGACTTACCAATGGGACCAATCGATTTGTTCTCTCAGTGTCATCCTTCCAGCTCACTGGAGTCTCCTCCAGATCATAGAGCTCATGGACACCCTGGACTGAGAGCCAGTCATTTTTCCCCCCTGGCTCTTGGGACCCCCATCGCAGGGTGGGGGAGGCACCCCATGCGATGCGGGGACCGAGAGCCATACCCTCTTCCCTCCATGGCTCTTAGGACACCCATCGCAGGTGGGGGAGGCACCCCCCGCGAGGCGGAGACTGACAGCCAGGCCCTCATCCCTCCCTAGCACTTAGGACCCCCATCGCAGTGGGGGAGGCACCCCCCGTGAGGCGGGGACTGAGAGCCAGCCCCTCTTCCCCTCCTGGTTCTTAGGACCCCCATCGCAGCAGGGGGAGGCACGCCCAGCGAGGCGGGGACTGAGACCCAGCCCCTCTTCCCCCCCCACCCCCCAGCTCTTAGGACTCCCGTGGCAGGGAGAGAGGCACCCGCCGCGAGGCGGGGACTGAGAGCCAGCCCATCTTCCCCGCCTAGCTCTGAGGACCCCCAACGCAGGGGGGGGGAGGCACCCCCAGTGAGGCAGGGACTGAGAGCCAGCCCCTTTTCCCTGCCTAGCTCTGAGGACCCCCAACGCAGCGGGGGAGGCACCCCCAGTGAGGCGGGGACTGAGAGCCAGCCCCTCTTCCCCCACCGGCTTAGGTCCCCCATCGCGGATCCTAAGATCCTTAGGACCCACCTGGAGGACTGTGGGTATTAGGTATCCAAGAAGAAAGCTCAGATCTTCCCAAGGCAGGTACCTTTATTGGGATTTACTATCCGACAGGGGTCCGAATGCAGCCCGGGATCAGAAAGAAAGCAGGTCATTTGCAATCTACCGGAGCCTAAGGGCACAAGCAAGGTGAGAGAATTCTTAGGAGCTGTGGGGTTTTGTAGACTGTGGATCCCAAACTTTGCAATATTAGCCAAGCCTTTGTATGAGGTCACAAAGGGGGCGGGAACCGGGAACCTTTGGAACGGGGAATCCAACAACAGCAAGTCTTTTCATGAGTTAAAGGAAAAACTTCTGGAAGCCCCAGCCCAGGAGCTACCCCATCTGATAAAGCCTTTTCCATTGTATGCGTCAGAGAGAGAAAAGAAGGCAGCTGCACTTTTAACCCAAACTGTGGGGCCCTGGATAAGGCCGGTGGCCTACATCTCTAAACAACTAGGCAGAGTTTCTAAAGGATGGCCCCCGTGTTTGAGGGCCTTGGCATCAACTGCCCTGCTAGAACAAGAAGCAAATAAGCTGACTCGGGCAAAAGCAGAACAGAAAGGCCCCCCATGCTGTCGTGACTGAGACCCAGCCCCTCTTCGCCCCCCTGGCTCTTAGGATCCCCATAGCAGGGAGGCGAGGCACACCCTACGAGGCGGGAACTGAGAGCCAACCCCTCTCACCCCCTTCGCTCGAAGGACCCTGATCGCAAGTGGGGGAGGCACCCCCTGCCAGGTGAGGATTGAGAGCCAGCTCATCTTCCCCTCCTGGCTCTTAGGACTCTCATCTCAGGAGGGGGAGGCACGCCCAGCGAGGCGGGGACTCAGAGCCAGAACCTCTTCCCCCACTGGCTCTTAGGACCCTCATCGCAGGAGGGGGAGGCACACAAGCAAGGCGGGGACTGAGAGCCAGCCCCTCTTACCCCCCTGGCTCTTAGGAACCCCATCGCAGGGGGTGAGGCACCACCCGCGAGGCGGGGACTGAGAGTCAGCCCTTCTTCCCCCACTGGCATTTAGGACCCCCATCGCAGGGGGGGGAGGCACCCCCCACGAGGCGGGGTCTCAGAGCCAGCCCCTCTTCCCCCACTGGCTCTTAGGACCCCCATCACAGTGGGGGGAGTCACCCCCGCGAGGCGGGGACTGAGACCCAGCCCCTCTTCCCCCGCTGGCTCTGAGGATCCTCCGTGGACTCACAGCCTCTTTACCATATTGTGAGTAATATCATCTCCCCCTCTGGAGATTACAAACTCTTTCACAGACGGGTGTACACCCTCGGTGTACAGAGGGGGTACACCCGTCTGTATTGGGAGTAATATCATCCTCTTCCTCCCTGAATATTAAGAACAGTATCACAGGCGTGTTTCTACTCCCTGCGATATCGCGTGTCATATCCTCCTCTCCCACGTTGCAATTAGAAGGAATATCAGTGGGGGCGTGTCCACCTGTAGGGAAAAGAAAGAGAGATCAGACTGTCACTGTGTCTATGTAGAAAGGAAAGACATAAGAGACTCCATTTTGAAAAAGACCTGTCCTTTCAACAATTGCTTTGCTGAGATGTTGTTAATTTGTAGCTTTGCCCTAGCCGCTTGGCCCCAGCCACTTTGACCCAACCTGGAGCTCACAAAAACATGTGTTGTATAAAATCAAAGTTTAAGGGATGTAGGGCTATGCAGGACGTGCCTTGTTAACAAAATGTTTACCAGCAGTATACTTGGTAAAAGTCATCGCCATTCTCTAGTCTCAATAATCCAGGGACACAATGCACTGTGGAAAGCCGCAGGGACCTCTGCCCTTGAAAGCAGGGTATTGTCCAAGCTTTCTCCCCATGTGATAGTCTGAAATATAGCCTCATGGGATGAGAAAGACCTGACTGTCCCCCAGCCCGACACCCGTAAAGGGTCTGTGCTGAGGTGGATTAGTAAAAGAGGAAAGCCTCTTGCAGCTGAGATGGAGGAAGGCCACTATCTCCTGCTTGCCCCTGGGAACTGAATGTCTCCGTGTAAAACCCGATTGTACATTCGTTCAACTCTGAGATAGGAGAAAAGCTGCCCTGTGGCGGGAGGTGAGACATGTTTGCAGTAACACTGCCTTGTTATTCTTTACTCCACTGAGATGTTTGGGTGGAGAGAAACAAATCTGGCTTACGTGCACGTCCAGTCATAGTACCTTCCCTTGAACCTAATTATGACATAGATTCTTTTGCTCACATGTCTTCTGCTGACTCTCTCCTTATCATCACCCTGCTCTCCTACTACATTCCTTTCTGCTAAAATAATGAAAATCATAATCAATAAAAACTGAGGGAACTCAGAGGCTGGTGCCAGTGCAGGTCCTTGGTGTGCTGAGCGCCGGTCCCCTGGACCCACTGTTGTATCTTTACACTTTGTCTCTGTGTCTTATTTCTTTTCTCAGTCTCTCGTCCCACCCAACTAGAAATACTCACAGGTGTGGAGGGGCAGTCCACCACTTCATCCACCTTCTCTCATATTGAAAGTAACATCATCTTCTTCCCTCCAGGATCGTGGGAATAATATCCCTGGGGGGTTTCCACTTTCTGCCATGTATGTAGTCATATCACCCCCTCCGCCGTGGAATATTATTAAGAACCATCTCACACGGGGGTGTATACTTCCTCCGATATTGGGAGTCACATCAACCTCTCGCTCTCTGAATATGAGGAAGAAAATCACAGGGCGGGTGTACACCTCGTGCTCTACGATGGGGAGTCATATCTGTCTATTGTGGGGAGTAATATCATCCTCTCCCTTTCAGGATATTAATAACGATTTAACAGGCTGGGTGAACACAGCCTGCGATGCTGAAATTATTATCATCCTCCCCCCTCTTACTCCCCTGGCTCTTAGGATGCCCATCGCAGGGGAGCGAGCCGCCCCCCGCGAGGCGGGGACTGAGAGCCAGCCCCTCTTCCCCCCATGGCTCTTAGGACCCCTATCGCAGTGGTGGGGAGGCACACCCCGCGCGGCGGGGTCTGAGAGCCAGCCCCTCTTCCCTCCATTTCTCTTAGGACCCCCATCGCAAGGGGGAAGGCATCCCCGTGAGGCGGGGACTGAGAGCCACCCCTTCTTCCCCGCCTACCTCTGAGGATCCCCATCACACGGGGGAGGCACCCCCCGCGAGGCGGGGTGTCAGAGCCAGCCCCACTTCGCCCACTGACTCTTCGGACCCCCATCGCGGGGGGGGGTGAGCCACCCCCCACGAGGCGGGGACTGAGAGTCAGTCCTTGTTCCCCCCCTGGCTCTTAGGACTCCCATCGCAATGGGGGGATGCACCCCTCGCGAGGCGCGGACTTAGAGCCAGCCGCTCTTCCCCCCCGGCTCTTGGGACCCCCATGCAGGGGGGGAGGCACCCCCCGCGTGGCGGGGACTGAGAGGCAGCCCCTCTTCCCTCCATTTCTCTTAGGACCCCCATCTCAGGGGGGGAGGCACTCCCTGCGAGGCGGGGATTGAGAGACAGCCCCTCTTCCTCCTGGGCCCTTAGGACCCCCATCGCAGGGGGAGGAGGCACCCCCGGCGAGGCGGGGACTGACAGCCAAGCTCTCTTCCCCCCCTGGCTCTTAGGAACCCCATCGCAGCGGGCGGAGGCACCACCCGCAAGGCGGTGACTGAGAGCCAGCCCCTATTCCCCCACTGGCTCTTAGGACCCCCATCGCACGGGGAGGAGGCACACGCCGCGAGGCGGGGACTGAGAGTCAGCCCCTCTTCCCCCACTGGCTCTTAGGACCCCCATCGCAGAGGGCGAAGACACCCCCCGTGAGGCGGGGTCTCAGAACCAGCCCCTATTCCCCCACTGGCTCTTCGGACCCCCATCGCAGTGGGGGGGGAGTCACCCCCCGCAAAGCGGGGTCTGAGAGCCAGCCCCTCTTCCCCCCATGGCTCTGAGGATCCTCGGTGGACTCACAGCCTCTTTACCATATTGTGAGTAATATCATCTCCCCCTCTGGAGATTATGAACTCTTTCACAGACGGGTGTACACCCTCGGTGTACAGAGGGTGTACACCTGTCTGTATTGGGAGTAATATCATCCTCTTCCTCCCTGAGGAAAATCAAAACTAAATGGGAAGCTTTTTCAACATTCAGATTCCCTGATTCCACTGTAGACCTAATGAATCTGAAAGGGGAGCTGGGAAGTGGGAGATAAAAGGTAGATTTTTGGAAAGCTCCACCGGAAATGTTGATACACATCTGAGGTTGACAGTCATGTCTCAAAATATGTTCAAAGAGCTACAGATTACCTTCAACTGCTCAGATTCTATCTTTTTTTTTTTTTTTTTTTTTTGACAGAGTCTCCCTCTGTTGCCCAGGCTGGAGTGCAGTGGTGTGATCTCGTCTCCCTGCAACTTCTCCCTCCTGTGTTCAAGCGATTCTCCTGCCTCAGCCTCCCGAGTAGCTGGGACTACAGGTGTGTGCCACCAAGCTCTGTTAATTTTTTGTGTTTTTAGTAGAGACAGGGTTTCGCCATGTTGCCCAAGTTGGTTCTGAACTCCCGAGCTCAGGCGATCCACCCACCTCAGCCTCCCACAATGCTGGGATTACAGGCATGAGCCACCTCGCCTGGCCAGGAACTCTGGGTTCCTAATCAGAGAGTAAATGTCTCCGTGAGCCAAGCACGTCATGTGTGGTAAAGCAGCCAGCTGGATATATGACAACAGAGAATTATGGGGACAATGATGAACTAGACAGCCTGTGTGGCTGTTAGAAACAGTCTCCACTCAGCTTCAGACAAATATTGCTATAGGGAAATGTAAGCCCAGTACTGCCAGAACTGCAATTTTTCAATAATACCACAACAACTTGGATTTTTATATGAAATATCCCCATTTTTAAAGGTTAGCAACATAATTCAAAAATGAAACTGCAGAGAATGTTTACTACTTTTAGTCTAGAGACACTGGCAGCATTTCTACAAAGTATTGTGGGTGTGTATATACAGTATATGTATGTGTGGGTAAAATGTGTGAGTGTGTGTATGAGTGTGTGTGTGTGTCCCTTTGAAAAATTGATTCCTATCCTTGAGATGCCTAGAGATCCCCTATCTGTAGCAAAACCATTTGTTGTTTAGCAGCTTTGTAATACAGTATCGTGTAAAGCACAACACCAATCTGAAAGAGATATTCACCAACTTGTAGACTGTTGCCTAAGCATTGGGCTCCCTGAGGCATTACTGTAAATTCCTTCCTCTTTAAGGCACACCATTTCACGAAAGTTGCCAGGCTTCCTTTTCTTCACTAACAATATTCTCTATCAGAGTCTCTTCCTTCAATAAGTACCCAGATGTAATAAAACAAGAGGAGAAAATTAGTAGAAGAGAGAAAAATCTCAAAAATGATCATTAATCTATGTTGCCAAGAATTTTTAATTTGCATGTCACTGACAGGTATGTGTCATGATCTCATTTGATTTTAATTTCAAAGTGATGTGAACTGATGGAGATAATGAAGCCAAATGTATGCTACAAACACATTTTCATATACAAACCAGTTCTTAATTATTGTCAATAATGGAAACTCAGGAGTTAGCTATGCATAAATACAAAGGCATTTTTAAATTTTAGTGAAGAAATTCATTAATACACTTATTTCCAAGCTGGTTCACTTAGCTGATGGGAGAATATTGCTATCACAATTAAAGTTAAACTCCTGAATGAGTCAGGAAATACATCTGGGTGGATGGTAGAGGGTAAAAAGCTTGGACCTTGGAGTCAGATAAATCTGGTTCTGAATTCCACAACCTCCACTTTACTAAGACATGACCTTGAGCTCTGGTTTCATCTTCTGTAAAATGTAGTTAATATCGAAATTTTTAAAATCTGCTTTCCTGGTTGCAAGGAAAAAAGCCTCAACTCAAGTAACCTTCAATAATAGGGCAGGATTTTGTGAGATGAAGTGGTTGGTACAAATCCACTTGGCAATGAGGACACAGAAATTTCAATCATGAGGCCAAGCCTTCAAAGACATACAGGAAATGCTAAACAACCAGGTCTCAGAAAGAGAAAAAGCCTCATGTTGTTCAGAACCTAAGGAGTGTATACAGTTTGTCATTGGCTTGTCATCACCTTGACCCAGATACTCCTTCTCTCTGGCTGCTCGTCTTCATTCTGTAAGTACATTTTTTATCTTCCAGGTCCTGCTTTCTCATCATTCTGGTTGTGTATAACTTCCACAATCATCTTGACCTACCAGCTTCCCTCTGCCGATGACCTGTAAACTACTCCCACTAAGTCTTACCTACTTCTTATATATTCAAATTACTAGGTTCAGGATTATTAAAAACAAGATATGATAGGCTTGGTAATTCCCTGTTTGGGTAGAGCTTTTTGCTGTACCTCAAAGGACACTGACCAGTTTGTAATAGGCTACATTTGTGCTGGTTGCCCACCTTTGGGCTAATCTGTTATGGCTCAAGGGTGAAGTCTTGCTGTGGGAGCTAAGTCATGCGGTGTGAAATAGGCAGGTGGGTCTCAGGGCTAGTTCCCTTAGTAAGTGTGAGGATGTTGGTGCTGGGGCTGATGTTTCTGGCACAGTAACTCCTTCAGGCCATATCTAATACAGGCATCCAGCACCATGCCAGATGTCTGGCAGGTGCAATGCATGTTAGTTTACCGAAAAGTTCACCAAGTTACTAACAAATCACCTATTTTGTAAGGCAGAATGCTAGGTACTGTGGCAGTAAGAGTGACAAGGCAGATGTGGTCCCTGTTCTTATGGAGTTTCTACTGTAGTAAATGAGACATCCAAAAATATATATAAGCAACTCAGCAAGCCCACTTTTAGATACTGGATACAGAGAAAAGAAAACACATGTTCACATAAAAACTTGTACACAAATTCTTAAAGCAGCATTATTCATAATAGACGAAAAGTATAAACAACCCAAATGTCCATCAATGGACAAATGGATAAACAAAACACACTATAACCATATGGTGAAATATTACTAAGCCATAAAAAGGGATAAGGTTCTGATACATGCTACAACACTGATGAACATTAAAAACATGAGGCTAAGTTAAAGAAACCAGATACAAAAGACCTCATAGTATATGATTTTATTCATATGAAAGTCTGGAAAAGGGAAATCTACAGAGACAGGAAGTAGATTTGTGGTTGCTTAGGGATGGAGAGGTGATGGGTGTATGATGGGGTGATAGCTAAAGGGTATAGGATTTCTTTTTACCCGATGAAAATTGCCAACCATTATGATGATGGTTGCATGTATCCGTGAATACACAAAAACGATTAAATTGTATACTTTAAATGTGCAAACTGTATGGTGTGTGAATTATATCTCAATAAAGCTGTTAAAATTCTAAAAACTAAACACATGCAGAAAATTAATAAAATTAAATGTGCATGGGTTATAAAGGAAACAAGAGACTGAGATAAAGAATAAAAGGGAGGGGCTCTCCTTAGGTAGTGTGCTCAAGGAAGGCCTCTCTAAGTGGGTGGCACAGAACCCAAGAACTGGAGGAAGAATAGGAACCAGCTGTGAGAACAGCACTCCTAGTAGAGGAAACAGCTTGAGCAAAGGCCTGGAGGCAGGCAGGACTTATCAGGAGAATGGCCATCACTTTCTCTCCCACTTAGGATGCAAGTGTTTCCGAGTGACTTTAAGAAAATTTTTAATTTATTCCAATTTATTTAAAAATCAAATTAACACCAGTCTTTGGCACCTTAACTATAAGTAGGAATAATTTATATGTGATGTGCAGTAGTCACTCTAGTCAGGACCCTACATCACAGAGAGATCACAATTTTTTTTTTTGAGATGGAGTCTTGCTGTCTCTCAGTCTGGAGCACAGTGGTGTGACCTCCGACTCCCAGGTTCAAGCGATTCTTCTGCCTCAGCCTCCTGAGTAGCTGGGATTACAGGTGCCTGCCACCACACCCAGCTAAATTTTGTGTTTTTAGTAGAGATGGGTTTTGCCATGTTGGCGAGGCTGGTCTCAAACTCCTGACCTCGGGTGATCCACTTGCCTTGGCCTTCCAAAGTATTGGGATTAGAAGCGCGAGCCACCGCACCAAGCCAAGATCACAATTTCAACACCAGGTTTCACACCTTTGGCTAACTAGCAAACAAAATAATTTACAAATAATATTTTGCAGAGTGGACCTCAAAGTACCCTATCAATGCAAAATTCTCAAACATATCTCTATTGCTGTGAACAGATTTCAAATCTTCACTTTGACATTTTTTTCTTTTCTTCTTTTTCTTTTTCTTTTTTTTTGAGACGGAGTCTCACTCTGTTGCCCAGGCTGGACTGCAGTGGCACAATCTTGGCTCACTGCAACCTCTGCCTCTTGGGTTCAAGCCATTTTCCTGCCTCAGCCTCCCAAGTAGCTAGGGTTACAGGCACCCACCACCATGCACAGCTAATTTTTGTATTTTTAGTAGAGACAGGATTTCACCATGTTGGCCAGGCTGGTCTCAAACTACTAACCTCAAGTGATCCATCTGCCTCTGCCTCCCAAAGTGCTGGGATTATAGGCGTGAGCCACCGCGCCTGGCCCGCTTTGATATTTTATGCGTTAAACTCGAATTGTCTCCTTGAGGGTCTCTTAGGAACTGGTGAATAGGATGTTTTATACAGGATAGTTCCAGACATCTGCAGACTTATTCAGTTAAGTATAGTAAATAACAAAATCCCTATCATTCTACTTTCCTTTTCTTTTGGCCCTGAGCCTTCAAAAAGCAGTAGGTTGAAAGAAACCAAACTGTCTTTCCTGACCTCTTCATTTTATTTATGTATTTGATTTTTACAAAGTTCAGTGAACAAAACATGGCCTTTAAGTGAAAGATCACTATCACATGAGTACTGTTATCTGACTTGGAACTTGATTAAAACCAAATCTGTTCATTGGCCAACAGGTCAAATGTGCCCTGTCCCAGTACTGGGGAACATTTAAGATCATGCATAAACACACAGCCATCAAACTGATTCGAACTGGACAAAATAAAACAAAATCTGGCCTAAATGGGAGTTTGCTCAGTGGTGGCTCTCAGCTTTCAAAAAACTGTGAAAGAAAAAGTCACAGCTTGAATATGTCAAAATAATCCTATAGGAGGTTAATGGATTTGTTTACTAATCAAAGCTTAATCAGAAAAAAAATTAGCTGCGCTCTCAATAACCTTTTAAAGAGCAGATTTTCATATTGGTTGGAAACAGCCGTAAATAATTCTCTGAAATTGGGCAAATCAATTTGTAAAGGTAAAGGCTCGTGGGACATTGGACCACAGAGGTCATCTTCTGTTCCACTTTCTTCATTTCACAGAGATGTGAAGAAGCAGCTTGCCCAACATGAACAACTAAACAGCAACAGAATCCAGATTAAGCCCCCTGACTTTTGGGACAAAGGGTTTTTAACTTTGGGGAAGACGGGGGGTTGTAGCATCAGCAATTAAAAATTTGAAAGCACACTCTTTGACCTGGAAACTACAGGTTTAGAAATCAATAGTATAGAAACACTAAGGCAGGTGTGTCAAAAATATACATAGCAGGGTATTCACTGCAGTATTGTATACACAGTGCAAAATTGGAAGCAACCTATATATTGAACAATAGGGGAATTATTGTGTACAAGATATAACGGAAGGTACAAGGTATAACGGAATAAAATAACTGTTTAAAAAAATATGGTTCATTTAGGCCAGGCGCAGTGGCTCATGCCTTTAATCCTAGCACTTTGGGAGGTCAAGGCAGGCGGATCACCTGAGGTCAGGAGTTCGATACCAGCCTGGCCAACATGGAGAAACCCCATTTCTACTAAAAATACCAAAACTTAGCCAGGTGTGGTGGCAGGCACCTGTAATCCCAGCTACTCGGGAAGATGAGACAGGAGAATGGCTTGAACCCAGGAGGCAGAGGTTGCAGTGAGCCGAGATTGCACCACTGCACTCCAGCCTGGGTAACAGAGTGAGATACTGTCTCAAAAAAAAAAATAGTACATTTAAATATTCTGACATGGATATTCATGACAAACTGTAAATTGAAAGAAGCAAATTTCAGATTAAAGTGTAAATATAACCTCAATTTTTTTTTTTGTTTAAAAACATGGTCAGGCACAATGGCTCACGCCTGTAATCTCACCACTTTTGGAGGCAGAGGTGGGCCAATCACTTGAGACCATGAGTTCAAGATCAGCCTGGCCAACATGGCAAAACCCTGCCTCTACAAAAAATACAAAAATTTGCTGGGTGTGGTGGCACTTGCCTGTGTAATCCAGCTACTTGGGTTGCTGAGACAGGAGAATTGCTGGAACCCAGGAGGCAGAGGTTGCAGTGACCTGAGATGGCAGCACTACACTCCAGCCTGGGCAACAGAACAAGACTTTGTCTCAAAAAAAAAAAATTAAAAAATAAAAACAAATAAATAAAAAACAACATAAAGGTGTGTGTGTGGATGTATGCACATACAATGTCTGAAAAGTCACATACCACTGTTAATAGTGATTCTGTATAGGAAGAGGGATTTTTTAAAAACAAAAAACAACACAACAAAAAGAACCCCACAAGAATTATAAAACGACCCATTTCCTGAGGCATAAATGCAAGAAAGCCTCCTGGTCTGCAAACATCTCACACTCTGTAAAAATTCCAGGAGTAGATTGGAGGGCTGAAGTTTTGACACTGCATTGATCTTGATCACCCACCCCCATCCCCACCCCTAATACTTTGCTGTGAGAAATGATGTTCTTTCCATCTTACATGAAGTGCTATTCAAACCCAAGTTTCATTGTCCCCAGCAATCTCCTCTCAGACAGCTCCCTCCTTTAGCTACTCCTAGACAGAAATTCTGGAAAATCTTGGCACAGAGTCCTAATAAATCCCCCATCCTTATAAGATGGAATAGACTCCAACTCTTAAAAGTGTATTTTGCCCTTCTAGCTGTTATAAGATCATTCTAGAAGAAGACTGTGATTTTTATCTCCTGAGGTTTCTCTGAGGGCACACTCCATTGCCACAGCCTTCAGAACTGTGGACAGGTTGCCTCTTTTGGAAAGTTCAACAAAGTAAACTAAGAACTTTAATAGCTGCATTAAATCCTGGTGTTCTTTGTAAAAATGCCTTGGTGACAGTAATATTACAAAAAAATATTACTACCTGAGTATTTGCAGCCTCACTCTGAACCCTCAAGGCCTCCAGTTCCCAGTAAAGATAATTTTGTCTTTGCCTGATCAGCTTCTCTTCTTTGTCTACCCCAACTTGACTCCTGGGTTCCTGTGATACAGAAACAGGAGAATGCGAAGAAAGAGGTAGGACTAGAAAAACAGAATACAAGAGGCAAAGAAAAGTGGACAGTGTTGGCGAGTAGTGCGAAGGCGGCAGTGGAGAACAAGGGCTCCAGATGGGCTGTGACAGTGAGGAAGTGGAGTTGGGGGAACCTTAGACGATGTGGCTAGGATCTGTAAATTGAATCTCTTTTAATGCGTTCTGAGGACTGCAAGCAAAACTTAGAGTTTCATTTGCTTTTGGTTGTTTCTTTGAATGTTACACTGCCCTGAAACTTGGTGACATAAGGCCCAGGATTTATTCAGGTTATAATATATTCTAGAGGAAAAGGTGGGTATGACACCTGTATGACTGTCTTTAAAGAGACCAAGGCACAAAATTGGTTACTAAGGACTATTTATTGAGAAAATATAAATAGTTGATGCATATTATGATGAATACTCTAATTACAAAAGACAGCTGAGATTCAAAGAAAGAACCAGGTAACAAAATAAACTTCTAACTAGAAAATTACAATCACTGAAAGTTTTCAAACTCTGTTGTTCTTTTTTATCATAACAGTGACAAGACATGGAAAATTAAAATGCATATACTTAGGGGTATATGATCTCCCTTACTGAGATTTCCCTTACTATGGAAAGCTGAAGCCATTTTTACGCTTGGAAAAAAATGGCTGCAAGCCTCCAAATCAGAAACGGTATCCAGAGAAACCTGATTCCAGAAAAGTTGATGGATGCCTTTAATGTCCGTGGGCCTGGAGAAAATTAGGATGAAATTAGGAAAGAGGAAAATTTGAAAGTCAGTGAGGAAAGTACAAGGATTTACAAAAATGCCATTCTAATTTTACTTGAAATTATTTACCTTTTATGTGAATGGTATAATTACAACCAATGATACATCCATAAGTTGAGTTTACTTTAACAGAATAAACATTGTGGAAAGGGAAAGCATGAAATGCACTCATTTCGCTCTCCATGAGACCCAGAGCTGTTTAGGCCCCAAGGCCATAGCTCATGCACATCCACTGCAGGCATAAAAATTTAGAAATAAAATAAAAACAGAAACAATCACTCTACGCTGGACTGAAAAACTCAACCTGCAGAATGATGACAAATATCCCATTGTTAAATTTCAAAACCATAGAGGAGACAAAGGAAACCATGTATTTTTAAAATTATTAATTGTTGAAAGCTATTTCAATTATGTTTATTTTTTCAGAGTATTTCTACATTTCAAATGATATATCCAACAGCAGAATTTTTAAAATTAGGTTTTGCATTTCAAACAAAGCTCAAAGATGTTGAGAAAATAAAGGAAACAAAACCAACCTCAGATACCCAGATACTGTTCTTCCTTCCAGCAACACAAAAACTGAGTCTTATTCAAGATCACTGGCATTCTTCCCTGTGCGACAGAGGACTGTGAGGTTCAAGTCCATACATGGCTGTCATTCAAAGGATGAGTATGGAAGAGTGGCTAAGAAGAAAACTGTTGTAAATCGCATCAGTGGAGATTATCTCTAAGAAGGATTTCCATATAGTGATAGCTGTTAAACTCCAGGATGGAGGCCTGAGAAAATCTGTGGCCTGTTCTCCAGATGTCAGGACAAATAGAAGGAATGCTTCTTAATCCAAGATGCTGCAATTGGTAGGAATCAATGAAAAATTGCAGAGGGGGATATTTGTCACCCCCTATTTCATTCTAAAACATATTTATTTCATTTAGCTTCCAAAAACATTGACAAAGACCATGGTCAGGTGGGGAGTTTCTGTCTTTTGAAGGCTGTAAGAGTAATGAGCACTTCCTGAAGGGAGAGTATTAAATTGGAAGTTTGAATTGACTCTTTGATATAAGCTTGTGTTTTGTGAAATTTGTGTTAGTGGTGAATATGATTGCCATTGTCCTGCTTTAGAATCTGGATTGGTTTTTTTGTTGATTGGTTGGTTGGTTGATGATTTTTTTAACATTTGATTGTATTTATTGCTCTAGCAATGCAGAAAAAAAGTGAGCTTCCCACGGTAGGCATATATCAGATTTAATTAGAGTTCTGTCCAATATCCGAAGCAGAGAATTAATATTTTCTTGAGATTTTTATGGTAATAGTAGTAACTAATGCATACGAAAAGTTTATTATGTGCTAGACCTGTTCTAAGTGCTTCAGAGTTTAACTTCATATCATTTTTAAAACAAGATGGTACAATCCTTATAACCTGGTACTGTAACTGGAGCAGACCCTAAAAGTGTTGCATCCATATACTGTAGACCACTAGAAGACTCCAAACCAAGATCATTTTCATCTTCATTTTGCAGATCAAGAAAGTGAAGGACATAAAAGTTAGATTTTTCCAAGCTCACCCAACTAGTAGGTAACAGAGTTGATGTTTGAATCCAGTACTGCATAATTGATATCACCTCCCCATTTATGTGGCAGTAACTTTTTGCATGAAATCAGAGTTATAAGGAGCATTCTCCAAAACACAAATATCATAGAAATTTCATGAAGTTTCATAGAATGTATGTGCATATAAAATTGCAGAATGTGAAAGATAGAGATAGCAACTTCTAGGAACAACTTGGTCTCCCACAGCTGGTTTGAATTAACATTAAGAACCAACATGAAGACATGAGAAGCACAGAGCAGAGTGTTCTCCAACAGGCACTCCTGGAAATCCTGATTCCATGCAGAATCACAAACCTCAGATATATATTTCCATACTCCTGACAGGCTATTAGCTTGCAGCTGAAACACAAGATGTGATCTTGGCTCAGGGGAAACAGGCATTAGGATGCCTACCTCAGAGCCAGTTAACAGAGGCAAAGAAAAAAACAGACACAGGCACTTTTGAAATAGGAACTGAAATGAAAAAGTTTGAATTTGCTCATCAATACAAATTTGGGATGATGAAACCATCTACAGGTAGCCAAAAAATAAACACCTCGCAAACCTCTGACTATATGTGCACATATGAAATTGCCTCCAATCTCCCATGCAACACAACAGTGCTAGAGCCATCTCCCTGGGGACATTTGAAACTCACAAATCATTAATGTTTCTATCTGATACCCAGAAACAGTGCTCAGTCCCAGAGATGACCATTGACTAAGTGACAGGCTTGGGCACATAATACTTTTCTGGTCAAATTAAAACAAATTATAAATATTACCAAACTGAGTTTCATCTGTTTATAAGTTCAAGTGTGTTTATTTGTTCTAAACTGAACATATGGTTGTACCACAATGGATAGCCATAAAGTGTATAAATTTTTAGCCAAATTTGGAGAGCTCTTTACAGAGCATTATAAAAGGAAAGCCACAACATTCTAACTCATAAAGAGAACTCCAAGTCTTTACTCAACAGTGCAGTGTTCAACATAAAACAACCTAGGGTCTCAGAAACTTGTCAGTGTTCTCTGTGAGTTTCCACAGAGAACAATAACAAGAAATTTAGAGCAGAGCTGCCTCTTTGACAATCTCTGCCCACAGAGTTCAAGCTAAGCCAGCACTACCAGAGGCATCATGGAAAACCTAGGATTGGTTTTCATCCAGCCTTAAGTAAATTACACAGACTTCCAAGGAACTAGTTGCAAGACAGCCTAGAGTCTGAGGCCAAGGAAAACTTTCTACACCCCCTTGCAGAACTATTTGCTCAATTTCTGCACCCTTTATCAAATTTTCCAGCAATAGGCAAATGGAAAGCATATAATGTTTAGACACATTCATTTATACACAAGTGAAAAGCCCAGAACTCAGATCTTTCCTGAGTTGGCCAGAGACCCCACCCTCCCCAGCATTCATGCCCACAGCAGGTGGCCTTATGATGCTCGATAGGATCAAACAGGGATTTTCTGCTCCAGAGGGGATTTGGAAACCCTCCCTAACCCTGCTGGGTCAAGGAACTCTGTTCTCACATCCTGGCTCAGGCAACAGAGCTTGAGGTTCTTTAACACAGGATATGGTTGTCAAATAACATTGCAGAGGCCCCTTCTGTCACCTCCATCTCTGTAACAAGATCTGTGTTACAGAATGACTGATATTAAGGGGTAGATGATTGAAATATTTAGGCATAGCGAGGTCCTTCCCTGCAATCACATTACATGGGCCAAGGTCAACTCCACTCTTGGACCCCTTCTCAAGGAATTCTCAGATTCAAGACTAAGCTCTTCCACTGCCAGGGGGGCTCTGCTTGCTAGGCTGACGAGGCCACCTGTGTCGCATTTGCCTCTCTGTCTCCAGTTTCTAGCACCAGTGCCTGACATTGTTAAAAACTCTCTGATGAATGAATGTTTTGGCAAGTCAGGTGACCATAAGGAGCCTATCATGTATTAGGCATCTGCTCTGTTTAGCTCCATTGATTAATCACTCACCGAGTTCTTGTGACAAGCCAGGCCATGCTAGGATGCAAAGATGATTAAGGCACAATCTTGTCCTGAAGGGCCTTGCAGTCTAGGGGAGGCCTCACAGGCCAGTGGTTCTGAAAGAGCCTGAAAATGGAAATATGGCCACCATATGTAGATTCTGAATCTTTCTGGCTGACTTCAAGAAGGCAATTGAGTGCTCTGTGACTTTCTAGGAAAGTTACCAAGGGAAAGATATTTGGATGAAGTGAAAAGCTCAAAAGACAGGTTAGTTAAAAAAATGGTCATTCACTTTGACTCCATAACCTCCCTTCTGGAACTAGTCCCAGAGAAATTGGCCAAAAAAAAAAAAATAAATAAAGAGAGAAAGACAAAAGCCTAAATGTACAAAGATGTTTATTACTGCACTATTATAATAGGGAACAACTGTAAACCATTTAAATGTCCATCAATAGGGAAAGGGCTAGTAAATTATGGCACAACTATAACATTAGATATGAAAAGTGGAACACAAATGTGTATAGGGTCCTGTGATTGAAACCATATATACATATGAACAAAGATCAGAAATGTGTTAAAAACAATTATATGTATGTGTAAGAAATCTGAAGGTTATAAGAGTCCTTTATATATTTTCCTCACTGGATACTCACAATAACCCTGGAAAATAGGCAGTATGATTGTGACATCCTCTTTTTTTTTTTTTTTAAAATACATGAGGAATTGGGATTTAGGAAGATAAGTGACTTGTCCAAGTTCAGAGTAGAAAATTTAAACACAAGAAAGACATCTCACCCCAAATTCCTCCTTTCCATTATACTCTCTGCCTCTGGGGAATGAAAATAGTTGCTGGGCAACTTCTGCAAGTATTTAATCATGGACATAATTTTTAAATTTCAAGTGCTTTTGATAGTAAAGTCAGTTTAAAAAATATATAGCTAAAGCAGCATAAAGAGGTTTTACACACCAAATATCAACAACAACTACCACTATAAAAATCTTAGCTGAGAAGTCAGAAAGTATCTCTCTTTTTTTAAATCTAAAACTAAAAGGATGTGAAATGTGAAATCTAGTGTACTTTCAATACACATTTATTTCGATTTAAATTATAGAAAACCACTTTGAGCATCCCTTAGTGCTTTTTGTGTCCTGAGTTTACTTACAGTGAAAGTCAAGACTCTGCATCATTAATCAGTAAAATTTAACAAATTATTATCATACTGTTTGGCCAATGAACACAATTGATTCAAGATGATTTCTCTTCCACATGCCAAGAAAAAAAACAATGAACAAATAAACACCATTTACCCAGAATATTTAGCATGTGACCTATTCTGGATTAAAAATATTTCTAAAATGTAGGTATCTCAACTCCAAAATACGATAATGCTTAGGATAGGATTTGATCCAAACTCAACTCCTCTTGGAGTGCTCTCTTGGGTTTTTTTCTCCATTATGTACATTAAGGAATATAAGATAAGATATATATTTGTGAAATTTCAAGTCAATCTTCTCCAATGTACATAAACAATGGAAAGTCTCCACATCCCTCCATCACCAGCAATAGCTCCTGGGAATCTCCTCTACTCTAATCCTTACCACTCTCGACCCCTTTCATGGTGGATTGGACAACCAGATGGGATGCTTTCACTGTGGGCCCTGCCTGCCATCTTTTGAAAACAATTCAGCAGCTTGGATGCTTCTGCCATGTCATCAAGGGAGTTGCCTCTCCTGCATTCCTCTTGCTCTTTTTTTCCTCACTCCTGTAGAACTTTTGATAACTCTGGCTTGTTCCTAAACTTGTGTTTTTGCTTGCCAAGGAACAGTAAAAGAGAAAGAGGTGACTTATACTAGAAAGAGCATACAGAAAAGCCCTCAAAAAAGATGATCTCCCATTATAATTATCTAACTGTTTATTTCAAATAAGAAACTTTTAAAACAATGAATAGCAAATGAAGGGCTAGAGGATTATACCAAATTTGTCTTAGTAGAAATTTGTTTAATCATATAATTATATGAATTTCAGAGAAAGGAAGAAGAAGGTCAATTTTGGACCTCAGAAGACAGGTCTAACTAATAAGGGCAACTTGAAGTCATGGTGTCTGGTTTTGCAAGCGTTCTTTAAAATCAAACAGTGCAACCTCCCACTAGTCCCCTAAGAGACATTAATAGGTACACCTGGGATGGTAGTTCATTGCTCAAATATGTTTGGGAAATGCTACATTCTGTAGTCCTTACTGGAGAATCACAACAATCTGTCAAAGGCTATGAAAAGTGAAGAAGTTAAGAAACTTGCTTTATATTTATTTCATCCTTTTCCAAATTTATTTTGTCCACGGAATCCTTCTGCCTTGTTTAAGAACACCCATTAACATTTCTCGTGAGTAGTGCTATAGCTTTGGTTGACCCAAAATTCACATGTTGAAACCTAGTTATCAATAATATGATTTTAGGAGGTGGGACCTTTTGGGGGTGATTAGATCCCAAGGGCAGATCCCTTGTGAATGAGATTAGAGCCCTTATAAAAGAAGCCCCTGAGAGCTGCCTTGCCCCTTCCACCATGTGAGGACACAGCAAGAAGAAACCATGTATAAACCAGGAAGCCAGGCCCTCACCAGACACCCAACACACCAGCTCCTTGATTTTGGACTTCTCAGCTTTCAGTACTGTGAGAAATAAATTTCTGTTGTTCATAAGCCACACTGTCTGTATTATTTTGTGATAGCAGCTGGAACAGACTAAGACAAAGGGTGTTCCATGAAACACTTTGTGGGAAATGCGAAGTTGAGTCTTTTCTACACTAAACAACATCTCAGGCTTTTTCAGCAGCTCTTCATAGGAAACATTTCTAGACGCTTTACCTTCCTTGTTCATCATGAGGTCTGAGGCTTGCAGAGGGCAGATATGCATAGAGAGGAGAGAGGAGTTCTGAGATGAAGTTAGAAGAAAATTGGCCACAGACTATGTCTACTTATTTTGTCAAGAGATACAGCAGTAGTGAATCAGGGTGGGTTTGGAAGTAAAACTCAGCCTCCTCAAATTCAGCCCAGTCTTCCCCATTTAGGTACATTCTGTTTCTCTAATACTGTCCTGTTTTCTTGTCCACTTCCTGCTCCTTCCATTGCAAGGAGGAAAGGAGGGGAGGGAATGGAGTTACGTGTATGCGTGACCACACTTTTTCCATGCAGAGGAACATGGTGTAGTATTTGAGGGATGTCTCTGACTATTTATGGAATTGCAAAGGGTCTTCAAGGGCCTCAGGCCCCAAAAGAAAGAGAGAAAGAGGGAGGCAGAGAGAGAGAAAGAGAGACAGAGACAGAGAGAGAGAGAGAGAGAGAGAGAGAAAGAGATTTTGTGCTCTTGGGGTTATTTCCCAAAGGCTGCCATTCCAGGGGAAGAGAAACAACCTGATTGAACCTAATGTCAGCTCTGCATGCCATTCTCAACACCAAGCTCTTCAGTCCTGCTCCTCAGAGCACTCTCCCTTCAAAGGCGCCTCACCACCATTTACTCTATCAAATTCAGGTTCTTGTGTGTTCTTTTAAATTTTTGCCCTTGCAGAATGGCCATAATCCAAAAATAAAAAAATATATAGTAGATGTTGGTGTGGATGCGGTGAACAGGGAACACTTCTATACTGCTGGTGGGAATGTAAACTAGTACAACCACTATGGAAAACAGTGTGGAGATTCCTTAAAGAATTAAAAGTAGAACTACCATTTGATCCAGCAATCCCACTACTGGGTGTCCACTCAGAGGAAAAGAAGTCATTATACGAAAAAGATACTTGCACATGCATGTTTATAGCAGCACAATTTACAATAGGAAAAACATGGAACCAACCCAAATGCCCATCAATCAATGAGTGGATAAAGAAACTGTGGTATATATATACAATGGAATACTACTCAGCCATAAAAAGGAATGAATTAATGGCATTTGCAGGGACCTGGATGAGACTCTTGACTATTACTCTAAGTGAAGTAATTCAGGAATGGGAAACCCAACATGGTATATTCTCACTCCTAAGTGGGAGCTAAGCTATGAGGATGCAAAGGCATAAGAATGACACAATGGACTTTGGGAACACAGGGGGAAAGGGTGGGAAGGGGATGAGAGACAAAAGACTACAAATAGCATGCACTGTGTACTGCTCAGGTGATGGGTGCACCAAAATCTCACAAATCACCACTAAAGAACTCACTCATGTAACCAAACACCACCTGTTTCCCAATAACCTATGGGAAAAAATTTTTTTTAATTATGCCCTTGCAGACTGCTTTTATCATATTACTTATTTTCTTATTGCTGTGCTAATTAATTTATTTTAATTACCTCATCAACAATATGCCTTCTTACTTTTCTAGATGAATGAGGAAGAAAGTACACCAGGCCCGGCTAGGTGGCTCACACCTATAATTCCAGAATTTTGGGAGGCTGAGGCAGGAGGATCACTTGAGCCTAGGAGTTTGAGACCATCCTGGGCAACATAGTGAAACCCCTCTCAAAAAAACAAAAAACAAAACAAAACAAAACAAAAAACCACCACACAAGGAGTGACTCTTGAGGGTCAGTTTTGTTACCAAGAGGTAGGGGATGGGGACATTAGCCCCAACAGTAATCTCCTTCAGCTCCTCCCAATAATATAACTCAACATGAATAAAAACTGAGTGTTTGCTATGCAAATGGAGTTCCCAGGCAAACCCCCCATATAGATAGTTTTGAGCCAATCAATGCTACTAAATGTTTTTTCAGATCAATAAATTATTATTTTATTGTTGAGATTGTTCCTCCTACTTGGCTACTTGGTCTATCAAAAGTTAGGAAAATTACAGTAAGGTCTCTTACTATATAGCTCCTAAATTTTTTTTTTTACATTTAAAAATTATTTATTTATATATTCTGATGCTGTCATTCAATACATAAATATTTATGATAGTTATTTAAAATAAATAAAAGTGATCTTCATTGCTTTAACATTTTATTACCTTGATTTTTGCTTTTTTCTCTTTGTTTTTTATATATTTGCCTAATTTTTAATTTTAAACCACTTTGAATCACATTTTTTAGGCATATCTCTTATAAACAGTATAAAGTTAGATTCTATATTATCTTTCTTCTCTACAAATTGTACTATGCATGTCTTAATCTAGTATCCATCTACAAAGTAAGCATCTGGATTCAGTCAGGGGCCAGTCAGGAAAGCAGAATCAGCTCTAAGTATTTCTGTTTTGTTTTGTTTTGCTTTGTTTTTGAGACAGAGTCTCACTCTGTCACCCAGGCTGGAGTACAGTGGTATGATCTCCGCTCACTGCAACCTCCGCCTCCTGGGTTCAAGTGATTCTCCTGCCTCAGCCTCCTGAGTAGCTGGGATTACAGGCACGCACCACCATGCCTGACTAATTTTTGTATTTTTAGTAAAGACAGGTTTCTCCATGTTGGCCAGGCTGGTCTTGAACTCCTGACCTCAGGTGATCTGCCTCCCTCAGCCTCCCCAAATGCTGAGATTACCAGCGTGAGCCACCATGCCTGGCCAGCTCTAAGTATTTCAAACACAAGGAATTTAATATGGAGAATCCATTGCCCATAAGATGGAAGAGCTCAGACACCAAACAGAAGAGAGACCATCTATAGATAAACAACATCAGGTAACTGCTGTAGCCTCTGAGGCTGGAGCCACCCAACAGGACCCAGCCAGCCACCAGGGGTGAGAGAAGAAGCAGGCCCTAGGCAGAGGCCTATGCAGTGGAACTCCTGGAGATACAGGGCAGATTAGGGGAAGATCAGTGAACGGGGCAGAGTGCAAATGTGAAAATGATCAGCACACACCTCGTCTCCCCTTTGTAACACTATGTACCCTGACATGGACATGTGCACCTGCATGTCCACGTGTGCATATGCACACATATACTCATCACACATTATTCATTGAACTAGCTTTCATCAGCTTTTCCTTTCAGATAAGAAACCATCCATGGACAAAGCATACATCCCAAGTTACATCTATGATCATCATAACACCTTACACTTTATAACACTTCACTGTCCCAAAGCACATTCAAAACCATCTGTGCATTTTTATTTTAGCTTTCATAACCACCACATGAGGCAATGGAGGCATTTACATCTTCATTTTATAAACAAGGAAATTTGGAGAGATTAAGGTATCCAAATAATGCATCAAAGACTCAGGTATGACATCCCAGATTCCTCAAGCACCAAGACCAGGCTCTATGTTGTGTCTCCCGATGAACATCTGAAGGTCATGGGTGTGCACAGTAAGATCTATAGGCTCTAAGGTACCACATCTGGCCATAGATTAAGAAACAAGGCTATACTAAACTAATTACTGGCAATAGTCAGCCTCTCAATTCTTTATACTTCATATAACCCATTTTAAGAAAATGTCATCACAATGATCATTTGTATAGTACATGACAGTTTACCATGTGCCTCCATATTTCCACAATTGATGTAATATTCCTAAAATACAGCATGATAAATACCCATATCTAACTGGCATGCATTGTGAGTGAATAAGCTCAAGGTCAGTGGAGCCATTTTTACAGTCCTCATAGATAATATGAACCTTGCATCCTACTTCATAAATTCAAAGGGGTCAGTTTCCTTCAGTTGTACTCAAGATCACAAGCAGAGAATTTTTCTTCAGATGTGACCTACTTCTGACTACTCCTCCAACCCACAGAATCACAGATGACAAAGCAGCTCTGACTCTGTCTTTGAGCCACACCAAGCCTCAGAGGTTTGCTGCTGGGAGGAACATAACTCTAGGGTCTTCGGAGCCCCCAGAGGGAGAGCTGAGCTGAGACTGCCATCAATACAGCAGGAATGGCTGAGCCCATTAAATAGCAGGAATTCCTCTAGGTGTACATTTTCAGCTTGATGATACCTTGATTTGGTGTGCAAGCAGTGACAGGTCCAAACACTGGGGTCAAGACATTTTCCATGCACTTGAAAAGCTTCCTTAAGTGAGACTACAGATCAAAGGCAGCTACGCCATTTGGTAGGGAGCATTCAAAGCCTGATGGGAATCTGATTTTAACAGACAGTCTTCCAGCAGCATTAACACTCTGCAGAATGGAGAAGAGGGGGATATCTCAACAATGTGAGGCTCTAACAGAATTCTGTCAAGAGGGGAAAAGGCCATCCACTGCAAAAGAGGCACAAATCCTGCCCTAGATGTTACACTGAAAATTCTTTGATTTCTACCACAAAATTATTCTGTCTTGGCTCTGAGATAACTGACATTGCCAGACTGGGGGCATTTAAATGCTAAGTAAAGACAGCAATAGATACTGGTTACCAGGGAATGCTTCTAAGCAAAGCTAAGTCTCTGAGAGGATCAGCAGAGGAATTGTGGAGCTATCCTAGTCCTACTTTCTTCCCCCAGACCCCTAAAGTATGGCTTCTTCTGCCTCAGTTTTAAAATACCCCAGCTCGGTCTGAAGCAGTACCTACTCTGATCATGGCCAAATCCTCCCCACAACCAATTCCTCCCAAAGAAGGATGCCCTTCTTTTCTAGACACCTGACTGGTGGAAATAGAGGAGGAGAAGCAAAGATAAGGGCTGGGAGCTCAGCAATAAACCTATTTGTGTTTTGCTGTTTTGCCCATAAAATGGCCAGTGATGGAGACCCCATATATTCGTTGAAAATTGCCAGCAATCTTAGAACTTTAAAACTTGGTGGAAAAAAAAAGTTAAAACATATTATCTTCTATTCATCTTCTTTCTTAGACAACAAAATCTACACATCATGGTGCCTGTATCTCACTGCTAATTAAAAATTAATAATCAGCTATGGAATTGAGATCAATTTTGTGTTACATTTAATCAAAGGTATTTCACCAGATTTCTTTGATCTGATTTTTCTGTTGAGATTTTAAAGCAGAGGTTTATTTCCACCTATACTTTGGGGCAGGGGCGCACCTTGTAAAGTATTAAGTAAAAGTTCCAGCCATTTTGAAACGGGCCACCTGATCTTTACCACATTCTCTTTTTCAGCCGACTATAAAGCTCGCATAAGCCTGGTTCCTCCTGCGGTATCATTTTACCCTCTGAACTTCATCTCCCAACACCTCCTTACTCTCTCTGACTCTGACACTCCAAGCAAGAGGCCACGGGGTGCTAGAGGGGGTTCAGGCTGGTGACCCGGCAGGGGTTCCCAGGAGAAGGAGAAAGGGGTCTTGACAAAGGAGCTGTTCATCTCCCACCCCCACCGCAGCCAGCTGATAAGACCCCCAGGGCTCAGAGGGCATTCAGAAGGAGCCATCACAGGCGCAGAAACCACAGCACAGCCAGTCAAGTGCAGCAGCAAGTCGTCCTGCCAAACAGCAGGCCGCGGCAAAGTGAGAAACACAGGGGAAGGCTGCAGCAGCAACTGCAGCATCGTAGATTTCTTCTGCTTGAACACAAAGCATCCTTTCTCCTGTCACCTTTTCAGTCTAGGACAAGCTATCAGTAACAGAGTCTGATTTCCAAAGCACTTCTCTCTCACACCCTTAATGCAGCAGGATGTTAACTAAAAGGTCTGCAGGCTAAAAATAATATCACTTGTTGTCTGTAAAGCTGAGTGCATCAACAGAGTCAGGTTCTGAACTCAGATACCTTGTCTAAGCCAAAGTAGAATGGGAGGTGACAGAAACCCCATGGGGCTAATTCCGAGAGGATCCCTTCCTAAGTCCACAGAGTAAATACAACAGCATTCTAGTTGATTTGCCCAGTGAAATGGGACACTTTTGTGGGCAGGCTGATATGACTCCTAAGCTCAAGACACCTTTAGTCAAATTCAACAAACAAAATGGAATCACGCCAGCAGGTGACTATAGGGAGACATACGGGGATGTGATATAGTGAAGACTCAGGGAGATTTCACAACTTTGTACAGCAGTGGCTTGAAAGGATATAACTATATTTACCATAAAACAAGAAGTAGTCATTTTTACCTTACACAATTTATAAGAATTTTCAAAAAATAGAAATAACTCACATGTAATTCAGGTATACCAAACTTTCCTGCCTTCCTACTAAATGGAACTAGAAAAGCAAAATGCTGATTTTTTCCAGGTACTCCAAAAATACCTTTATAATTTTAACCGTAATTTGTTTAGTCTAAAAAGGTACTGCTCCAATACCAGAAGCTACAGGTGAAAAACATATCTCTCAACTGAAGACAACTTCTTGAATAACTGTGTCACTGACAAGTTTACTCTCTGAGCTTCAGTTTCCAAACTGAGAAGGAGGAATAACTGCCCTGCCTGTCCCACACTTCTGGCTGCTGAAATAATCTCAATCAATTTCTTTTTTCTTTCTTTCTTTATTTTTATTTTTTTACAAACTACATGCAAATTTAATTTTTCCAATTCATAAAGTAAAAGGGGTCCAATAAAACACTATCATGTCCTACCTCACAGGTTACTGTAGGTATTGTTTTCAAAATGTGAACAATACTACAGACTGAAGGTGGAAAAAAAAACCTAGTTGAAAGTAGAATTAGTTTTTAAGGGCATGGCTAAGGCAAAATTAGAAATATATATATAAGGCTGGGTGTGGTGGCCTACACATGTAATCCCAGCACTTTGGGAGGCTGAGGCATGGGGATCACTTGAGCCCAGGAGTTTGAGACCAGCCTAGGCAACATAGCAAGACCCCATGCTTACAGAAAATTTAAAAAAAAAATTAGTCAGGCATCGTGACACATGCCTGTGGTCCCAGCTTCTTGGGAGGCTGAGATGGGAGGATCACTTGAGCCCAGGAGGTTGAGGCTGCAGTAAGCCATGTTTGTGCCACTGCACTCCAGCCTGAGTGACAGAGAACCCCATCTCAAAAAAAATAAATAAATAAAAAGAAAAGAAATATATATAGGAATGGGAATTAGAACTCTCAAATGTAGAGCCACCCACTATGCCTACCCTTAAGCAAAATTGTCCCACCAATTCAAAATACCCACAGACATGTCCATTTTCATGATCTTGTATGGACATATACGAGACTTATGAGATATTCATTGCAGCATTATTTGCAATAGCCAAGCTGTGAGAACAAGTTAAATGTCCACTAACAGAAAAAGGGATAAAGTAAATGTGGTATATGTAGAAAATGGAATATTATTCAGACTTAAAAAGGAAACCTTGCCATATGCAAAAACATGGATGAACCTTGATGACTTTATGCTACGTGAAATAAACCAGTCACAGAAAGACAAATAATGCATGATTCCACTTGTGTCAGGTAATTAAAATAGTCAACCTCACAGAAAGAGTGTAGAATGGGGGATGCCAGGGGCTATGAAGACAGGGAAATGGGAAGCTTCTATTCAAGGGTTATAAAGCTTCAGTTATAAAGAGTGAAACGTTCCAGAGATCTACTGCACATCCTCATGCCTATAGTTAGCAATACTGTATTGTACACTTAAAAAATTGTTAAGAGGGTAGATCTCATGTTAGATGTTCTTACTACAATAAAAAAAGAAAAAGATACTGATGCACAAGAATAACTAATCTTTCTTCCCTCCCTTACCAAAAAAGATTCCCCACAGGAGAAGGCAGAAAACTAATTCATTATTAAAGTGAAGAGAGGAGAGAGGAGCCAAGATGGCTGAATAGGAACAGCTCCGGTCTACAGCTCCCAGCGTGAGAGACGCAGAAGACAGGCGATTTCTCCATTTCCATCTGAGGTACCGGGTTCATCTCACTAGGGAGTGCCAGACAGTGGGCGCAGGTCAGTGGGTGCGTGCACCATCCTCGAGCCGAAGCAGGGCGAGGCATTGCCTCACTTGGGAAGCGTGGGGTGTCAGGGAGTTCCTTTTCCTAGTCAAAGAAAGGGGTGACAGACGGCACCCGGAAGATTGGGTCACTCCCACCCGAATACTGCGCTTTTCCAATGGGCTTAAAAAACGGTGCACCAGGAGATTGTGTCCCGCACCTGGCTCGGAGGGTCCCACGCCCACGGAGTCTCACTGATTGCTAGCACAGCAGTCTGAGATCAAACTGCAAGGTGGCAGCGAGGCTGGGGGAGGGGCGCCCGCCATTGCCCAGGCTTGTTTAGGTAAACAAAGCAGCCAGGAAGCTCCAACTGGGTGGAGCCCACCACAGCTCAAGGAAGCCTGCCTGCCTCTGTAGGCTCCACCTCTGGGGGCAGGGCACAGACACACAAAAAGACAGCAGTAACCTCTGCAGACTTAAGTGTCCCTGTCTGACAGCTTTGAAGAGAGCAGTGGTTCTCCCAGCACACAGCTGGAGATCTGAGAACGGGCAGAATGCCTCCTCAAGTGGGTCCCTGACCGCTGACGCCCGAGCAGCCTAACTGGGAGGCACCCCCTAGCAGAGGCAGGCTGACACCTCACACGGCCGGGTACTCCAAAAGACCTGAAGCTGAAGGTCCTATCTGTTAGAAGGAAAACTAACAAACAGAAAGGACATCCACACCAAAAACCCATCTGTACATCACCATCATCAAAGACCAAAAGTAGATAAAAACCACAAAGATGGGGAAAAAACAGAGCAGAAAAACTGGAAACTCTAAAAAGCAGAGCGCCTCTCCTCCTCCAAAGGAACGCAGCGCCTCTCCTCCTCCACAGAAACGCAGCCCCTCACCAGCAACGGAACAAAGCTGGACGGAGAATGACTTTGACGAGCTGAGAGAAGAAGGCTTCAGGCGATCAAATTACTCTGAGCTACGGGAGGACATTCAAACCAAAGGCAAAGAAGTTGAAAACTTTGAAAAAAATTTAGAAGAATGTATAACTAGAATAACCAATACAGAGAAGTGCTTAAAGGAGCTGATGGAGCTGAAAACCAAGGCTCGAGAACTACATGAAGAATGCAGAAGCCTCAGGAGCTGATGCGATCAACTGGAAGAAAGGCTATCAGCGATGGAAGATGAAATGAATGAAATGAAGCAAGAAGGGAAGTTTAGAGAAAAAAGAATAAAAATAAACAAACAAAGCCTCCAAGAAATATGGGACTATGTGAAAAGACCAAATCTACGTCTGATTGGTGTACCTGAAAGTGACGGGGAGAATGGAACCAAGTTGGAAAACACTCTGCAGGATATCATCCAGGAGAACTTCCCCAATCTAGCAAGGCAGGCCAACATTCAGATTCAGGAAATACAGAGAATGCCACAAAGATACTCCTCGAAAAGAGCAACTCCAAGACACATAATTGTCAGATTCACCAAAGTTGAAATGAAGGAAAAAATGTTAAGGGCAGCCAGAGAGAAAGGTCGGGTTACCCTCAAAGGGAAGCCCATCAGACTAACAGCAGATCTCTTGGCAGAAAGTCTACAAGCCAGAAGAGAGTGGGGGCCAATATTCAACATTCTTAAAGAAAAGAATTTTCGACCCAGAATTTCATATCCAGCCAAACTAAGCTTCATAAGTGAAGGAGAAATAAAATACTTTACAGACAAGCAAATGCTGAGAGATTCTGTCACCACCAGGCCTGCCCTAAAAGAGCTCCTGAAGGAAGCGCTAAACATGGAAAGGAACAACCGGTACCAGCCGCTGCAAAATCATGCCAAAATGTAAAGACCATCGAGACTAGGAAGAAACTGCATCAACTAACGATCAAAATAACCAGCTAACATCATAATGACAGGATCAAATTCACACATAACGATATTAACATTAAATGTAAATGGACTAAATGCTCCAATTAAAAGACACAGACTGGCAAATTGGATAAAGAGTCAAGACCCATCAGTGTGCTGTATTCAGGAAACCCATCTCTTGTGCAGAGACACACATAGGCTCAAGATAAAGGGATGGAGGAAAATCTACCAAGCAAATGGAAAACAAAAAAAGGCAGGGGTTGCAATTCTAGTCTCTGATAAAACAGACTTTCAACCAACAAAGATCAAAAGAGACAAAGAAGGCCATTACATAATGGTAAAGGGATTGATTCAACAAGAAGAGCTAACTATCCTAAATATATATGCACCCAATACGGGAGCACCCAGATTCATAAAGCAAGTCCTGAGTGACCTACAAAGAGACTTAGACTCCCACACAATAATAATGGGAGACTTTAACACCCCACTGTCAACATTAGACAGATCAATGAGACAGAAAGTCAACAAGGATACCCAAGAATTGAACTCAGCTCTGCACCAAGCAGACCTAATAGACATCTACAGAACTCTCCACCCCAAATCAACAGAATATACATTCTTTTCAGCACCACACCACACCTATTCCAAAATTGACCACATACTTGGAAGTAAAGCTCTCCTCAGCAAATGTAGAAGAACAGAAATTATAACAAACTATCTCTCAGACCATAGTACAATCAAACTAGAACTCAGGATTAAGAATCTCACTCACAACCGCTCAACTACATGGAAACCGAACAACCTGCTCCTGAATGACTACTGGGTACATAACGAAATGAAGGCAGAAATAAAGATGTTCTTTGAAACCAACGAGAACAAAGACACAACATACCAGAATCTCTGGGACGCATTCAAAGCAGTGTGTAGAGGGAAATTTATAGCACTAAATGCCCACAAGAGAAAGCAGGAAAGATCCAAAATTGACACCCTAACATCACAATTAAAAGAACTAGAAAAGCAAGAGCAAACACACTCAAAAGCTAGCAGAAGGCAAGAAATAACTAAAATCAGAGCAGAACTGAAGGAAATAGAGACACAAAAAACCCTTCAAAAAATCAATGAATCCAGGAGCTGGTTTTTTGAAAGGATCAACAAAATTGATAGACCGCTAGCAAGACTAATAAAGAAAAAAAGAGAGGACAATCAAATAGACACAATAAAAAATGATGAAGAGGATATCACCACCGATCCCACAGAAATACAAACTACCATCAGAGAATACTAAAAACACCTCTACGCAAATAAACTAGAAAATCTAGAAGAAATGGATAAATTCCTTGACACATACACCCTCCAAAGACTAAACCAGGAAGAAGTTGAATCTCTGAATAGACCAATAACAGGATCTGAAATTGTGGCAATAATCAATAGCTTACAAACCAAAAAGAGTCCAGGACCAGATAGATTCACAGCCAAATTCTACCAGAGGTACAAGGAGGAACTGGTACCATTCCTTCTGAAACTATTCCAATCAATAGAAAAAGAGGGAATCCTCCCTAACTCATTTGATGAGGCCAGCATCATCCTGATACCAAAGCTGGGCAGAGACACAACCAAAAAAGAGAATTTTAGACCAATATCCTTGATGAACATTGATGCAAAAATCCTCAGTAAAATACTGGCAAACCGAATCCAGCAGCACATCAAGAAGCTTATCCACCATGATCAAGTGGGCTTCATCCCTGGGATGCAAGGCTGGTTCAATATATGCAAATCAATGCATGTAATCCAGCATATAAACAGAATCAAAGACAAAAACCACATGATTATCTCAATAGATGCAGAAAAGGCCTTTGACAAAATTCAACAACACTTCATGCTAAAAACTCTCAATAAATTAGGTATTGATGGGACGTATTTCAAAATAATAAGAGCTATCTATGACAAACCCACAGCCAATATCATACTGAATGGGCAAAAACTGGAAGCATTCCCTTTGAAAATGGGCACAAGACAGGGATGCCCTCTCTCACCACTCCTATTCAACATAGTGTTGGAAGTTCTGGCCAGGGCAATTAGGCAGGAGAAGGAAATAAAGGGTATTCAATTAGGAAAAGAGGAAGTCAAATTGTCCCTGTTTGCAGACAACATGATTGTATATCTAGAAAACCCCATCGTCTCAGCCCACAATCTCCTTAAGCTGATAAGCAACTTCAGCAAAGTCTCAGGATACAAAATCAATGTACAAAAATCACAAGCATTCTTATACACCAACAACAGACAAACAGAGAGCCAAATCATGAATGAACTCCCATTCACAACTGCTTCAAAGAGAATAAAATACCTAGGAATCCAACTTACAAGGGATGTGAAGGACCTCTTCAAGGAGAACTACAAACCACTGCTCAAGGAAATAAAAGAGGATACAAACAAATGGAAGAACATTCCACGCTCATGGGTAGGAAGAATCAATATCGTGAAAATGGCCATACTGCCCAAGGTAATTTACAGATTCAATGCCATCCCCATCAAGCTACCAATGACTTTCTTCACAGAATTGGAAAAAACTACTTTAAAGTTCATATGGAACCAAAAAGGAGCCAGCATCGCCAAGTGAATCCTAAGCCAAAAGAACAAAGCTGGAGGCATCACACTACCTGACTTCAAACTATACTACAAGGCTACAGTAACCAAAACAGCATGGTACTGATACCAAAACAGAGATATAGATCAATGGAACAGAACAGAGCCCTCAGAAATAACACTGCATATCTACAACTATCTGATCTTTGACAAACCTGAGAAAAACAAGCAGTGGGGAAAGGATTCCCTATTTAATAAATGGTGCTGGGAAAACTGGCTAGCCATATGTAGAAAGCTGGATCCCTTCCTTACACCTTATACAAAAATCAATTCAAGATGGATTAAAGACTTAAACGTTAGACCTAAAACCATAAAAACCCTAGAAGAAAACCTAGGCATTACCATTCAGGACATAGGCATGGGCAAGGACTTCATGTCTAAAACACCAAAAGCAATGGCAACAAAAGCCAAAATTGACAGATGGGATCTAATTAAACTAAACAGCTTCTGCACAGCAAAAGAAACTACCATCAGAGTGAACAGACAACCTACAGAATGGGAGAAAATTTTCGCAACCTACTCATCTGACAAAGGGCTAATATCCAGAATCTACAATGAACTCAAACAAATTTACAAGAAAAAAACAAACAACCCCATCAAAAAGTGGGTGAAGGACATGAACAGACACTTCTCAAAAGAAGACATTTATGCAGCCAAAAAACACATGAAAAAATGCTCACCATCACTGGCCATCAGAGAAATGCAAATCAAAACCACAATGAGATACTATCTCACACCAGTTAGAATGGCAATCATTAAAAAGTCAGGAAACAACAGGTGCTGGAGAGGATGTGGAGAAATAGGAACACTTTTACACTGTTGGTGGGACTGTAAACTAGTTCAACCATTGTGGAAGTCAGTGTGGCGATTCCTCAGGGATCTAGAACTAGAAATACCATTTGACCCAGCCATCCCATTACTGGGTATATACCCTAAAGGACTATAAATCATGCTGCTATAAAGACACATGCACACATATGTTTATTGTGGCATTATTCACAGTAGCAGAGACTTGGAACCAACCCACATGTCCAACAATTATAGACTGGATTAAGAAAATGTGGCACATATACACCATGGAATACTATGCAGCCATAAAAAATGATGAGTTCATGTCCTTCATAGGGACATGGATGAAATTGGAAATCATCATTCTCAGTAAACTATCGCAAGAACAAAAAACCAAACACCGCATATTCTCACTCATAGGTGGGAATTGAACAATGAGATCACATGGACACAGGAAGGGGAACATCACACTCTGGGGACTGTTGTGGGTTGGGGGGAGTGGGGAGGGATAGTATCGGGAGATATAACTAATGCTAGATGATGAGTTAGTGGGTGCAGCGCACCAGCATGGCACATGTATACATATGTAACTAACCTGCACATTGTGCACATGTACCCTAAAACTTAAAGTATAATAATAATAAATAAATAAATTAAAAAAACTCAAGAAAAAATAAAAAAATAAAGTGAAGAGAGTTATTTGTGTGAAAACACTAAGCTAAAATTGTCTATGTATTTCATGCATTTTCTCATAGAAAGAGTATTAGACATAGTGTTTGGTGTAGAAGTGTTAACGATTAGCCTCTAAAGTTAACTATCATTTACACTATAATTTCTACAGGAAAATGCAATATGATTTCCAAACAACCAATTAGTAAAACTTCCAAGAATATACCTCATTAAGAATGGTCTTGTATGCCAAAGGAATGGCAGGAAGCGTAAATCATGGATGCAATTGTGCAAATCATTCCTGTTAACTATGGGGAAAAAAGGTACATAACAATAAAAGTAACCAAATTATACAAAACATAGCTTATTCCAGAGAGACTATCAAAGGCATGAAGATCTAGTACATTAGAGAGATCAACTCTAAAAGGAAGAAAACTAACGTGAGCAGTTGGAAATTATGTGAAATACATCCAATTAATCAAGAAAAAAAACTCTGACTCAAAAAATTTTATACATAAAATTCATAGAAGTGGGCAAATGGTGTAAGATTTGAATCACAGTTGAATCAAGATAGAAAATTATTTGGTTATTACTTCAATGAATTAAGTTTTTTTAAAAACTTTCAATTATCTTTTCAATCCTGAAATTTATGAGCTTTTCAAAGACATTTTTATAGCTAAAAAATCAGCTAAAGAACAGAAACTTTTCCAAGCAGCTTATTACTCAAAAGATGAAACAAAAGAAATGACAAATAGAATTAACAAATAGGTACATTCCAGATACCTCTGCAATTTTTGTATTTCTTTTACACCCCCTCCCTTGATATAACATGTAATATAAAAATGAGGAGTCAAATAACCAATGTACAAAATATTAAGTTACTCTAGGACCCTGATCTTCACGTGATTTGATTTCATTCATTCAGAATGGGGCTGCATGTAGAAAGAAAATTCCCACCATCCGAATAGACATTATTTCTCTTAGAATTATTTAATGATAATTAAACTCATTTAATTGAATCCAATGATTCAAATCAGGTGAGAATAAATAACATATCACAATTAGCATTAGGTTTGGTTTAAATATAAAAAAGCAAATTTATAAAGACTGGTGATTGAGTTATAATTTTAACATAAGCCCAGAAAACCACAGAGGACAGGCCGGGTGCGGTGGCTCACGCCTGCAATCCCAGCACTTTGGGAGGTCGAGGCGGGCGGATCACAAGGTCAAGATCAAGACCATCCTGGCCATGGACAACGTGGTGAAACCCTGTCTCTACCAGAAATACAAAAATTAGCTGGGTGTGGTGGCATGCACCTGTAGTCCCAGCTACTCGGGAGGCTGCGGCAGGAGAATCATTTGAACTCAGGAAGTGGAGGTTGCAGTGAGCCGAGATTGCACCACTGCACTCCAGCCTGGCACAGAGTGAGACTCCGCCTCAAAAGAAAAAAAAAAAAAGAACAGCAGAGGACAGTGATTTCTCATAATCAAAGCTAAGGTGAAGAAATATTTAAAGAAAATGACAAATGTATAATTTCAAATTTAGATTCCAGAAGCTTGCCAAACATTTGTTAAATTTTCTTACAAGGAAAAAAAAATCATTGGTCAGATTCAAGATTTTTTTTTCTTTAATGCACAAACATATAAGAAAAAACATCTCCTTTATCTTAGGACTGACCAACTGTGCCTGCTTTCTTTATTCTCAACAGTCTATCACATACTCGTACTCGCGGCAACACTACTGTGTTAGATTACGAATGCTTGTCTTGGCAAAAGAGAGACAAATTCCCATCTTATTACTCCAAAGTTCTATGTTAGTAGACTATAACAGCAATTCAAATTCTGGGCATTTTAGATGTACAGAATTAGAAAAATGATCAAGCAAAGAAGCAAATGTTCTATGAAGAAATTTTTGAATATCAGTTTACACTAAAAGGCCAAAGTCTTAATATTAAACATATTTCCTTTTTCACCCCCCACCCCTCCCCCCACTACTGAGCATATTTATATTGACAGGTCACAAACAAGGGGCATGGGGGCTCCACTTTGGGAGGCCAAGGTGGGCGGATCACTTTGAGGCCAGGAGTTTGACACCAACCTGGGCAATGTGGCGAAACCATCTCTACTAAAAATACAAAAATTAGCTGGGTGTGGTGGTGCACACCTGTA